>NC_058101.1:21275000-21900000 GCF_020171115.1 Neogale vison | reverse complement strand
TTGTGAGACTGCAGAATGGAGTTTATTTTTTGGACCAAGACATTTTGATTTTAAAATTGTGGATTACTTACCTGTTCTAAATATGCCTGCTTCGTGTGAATATAACCAAACCTGCTCTGAAGAGAGTAACTTTGCTTTATGTATCTATCACATGCTAATGAAAAGCCGCTAACCCTGTTTCTCATTCCTAAAATCTTTCCTCTGCCCTGTTCTCCTTCACCTTGAACACAAGTGATGCAGATCATGTAATACATTCGTCGGTTTCTTTTTTTATAACCTGGTGCTTACATGGGGATCTATGTTTTTTTTGTTGTTTGTTTGTTTAGTGTGAAATTATCTAGAGCTCAATTAAACATTTAAAGCAAACAATTAAAATCCCCAAAGTTGTATAAACTGATGTGCCTTGGACTCTGTTTTTAGGGATTGGATCATAGGCAGAGATAAAGAAGAATTTCATTGGGATTCTATTTCACCTAATAGCACAGCACTCTCAGTGGTAGGAAGAGCAGTGAAGGAAAGAAAAAATACATGCTATCCAATTCCAACTTTTGTAAGCTTCAGTTTAAGTCAGCTAACATGGAGAATTTGTAATGAAGTTGCTTTGAATCCTCATTTGTTTGTTTATTTACTTATTTTTTATATAAGTAACAAAAAGCCTGTATTTGTTTAGTATTTACTATTAAAATACTGACTCAAACTAGGAATTAATGATAATCTTAACATCTTCCAGAAGTTATTTAATTGAATAGAATTTAGAGCAAATAATAGATGCATCATTTTTCTGAAATAAATAAATCCTCTTTAATACTACATGGCATTTGGAAAGATAGTATTTCTTGCCATTCATAAAGTATATGATAATTAGAATTTTTAAAACTACATATATACATTTTCACATATTTGAGAAATGCAATTACTTTTTAAATACTAATTAGATGAAATATACTGGGCAGATTTTGCTTTTTAATTACAAAGGAAAATACATTTCTAAATAGTTCTCTAGATTTTAGCCCAACATCAATTTTTATTCAGTTCTTTTTCTAGAAGGACAAATAATCTCATGAGTAGGTCCTTTAGATATTTGTTTTCAATAATATAAATACAAATTATTTTGTAATAATTATACTGGAAGCTTCCTTAAGACAGATTTCTAAAAGATACTATCATAAAACACAAGACCTTTATTTGCATACCCATATAAAATTCCAAGATACTAGTGTGATATTGAGAAACACTTTGATGGGGCAGTGTTAAAAATAACAGTGAAGGAGGTTTAATGAATGATAGAGGAAATCAATACATCCCATTCACACTGTTTCTGATCTACAAGGGGGAGAAAAACTGCATAATATGCAAATACTGTCTAAGAGTAATAGGTAACAGTGGATATTTGTATGATTTCTACAGCTGAAACAATGAAGCTTTCTCTTTTTGGTTACACACACACACACACACACACCCTGTAGTATTTTTCCATTGTTTCTGTTATTCAGTGCTCCAGTGTTTCTCACCTTGGTTTTACCACCTTATCTCCCTTTGATCTATTTTTGACCTAGCTCTAAATTGGCTAAAGTCCTTCACAGGAGTAAAATTCTTTTTCTTTTTCTATTCTATTTCCGTTCTGCACACATTCTAGATTTCAGCAGCTTGACTTAGTTTCTCAGTGACTGATGTCTGTGTAGAATTGTGTGTTAATAGTCCTATGATAGTAAGGGTATAAGGTAGAATGTTTTAATGACAAAACAGGTAATTTCAAGGAGTATAAAAGAGCTCTTTTCTAACTTCTCCTTTGCCTTTTATATAAATATTTTGAAGTCATTTTGGCTCAACTAAATAATCTACATATGTGGGCCATGACTTAGAAAGCAGAATTTTAAAATTGTGAACCAAGTATAACTTAATTGAAGAATTTATTATTCTGCCTAGGTGTTATCCCGGGCGCCTGGGTGGCTCAGTGGGTTGAGCCGCTGCCTTCGGCTCGGGTCGTGATCTCAGGATCCTGGGATCGAGTCCCGCATCGGGCTCTCTGCTCGGTGGGGAGCCTGCTTCCTCCTCTCTCTCTGCCTGCCTCTCTGCCTACTTGTGATCTCTCTCTGTCAAATAAATAAATATAATCTTTAAAAAAAAAAAAAGAAATTATAATTACCTATAAAAACTTAAATGATTATTTGAGGTAAATATCACACGGAATTTGATTATAGCATATCCCTTACGTCCATTAAATATTTTAATTTATTTAGTTATGCAAAGATTCACTTTGAAAATGGTGAAAATAGTTTATCTTGGCAAAGCCATCAATGCCAGGCTGGTGGGGGGGCACCGAATGTTTCATTTCAGCCTTAAACAGAAATTGTAGCAGAAACAAAAATAGGCCTTAGTCACAACTGAAGAAGAAACTTCCTAGAAGGGAACTCTGTTAACACAGGTGTTTACAGAAGCCAAACCTTGGGGACAATTTCATTGTGTTAAGTAGATAAATATTTTTATATATTTGTGGTTACAAAATGTAAGCTAAATCTTCATTCTACTTCTTGGTATAAAGTTTAGTTTGTCTAAAACTATGCTAACAAGGACAAAGAATTTTCTTCTTTAATTGAACATTTCATATAATGGTTTCTAGAGAAGTTGTTTTGCAAATTTGAAATCAAATGCTTTTTGTTTGTTTCAATTTTCAGTTTGTGCTATGAATAACTACATTTGTTAAAATATTTGTTAACTCTGTTTGTTCTCCCAAACTTGTAAACTGCAGTTAAAATTGAAGATTGATTTTGATTATTAATCTGGTGATAATTACATATATATTACTAATAGTTCTAACTAATCCAACACATATAAAAGGACTAAGTAGATTTTCTTAAATGTGGAAACATTATTAAAAGACACATTTTCTTCTTTTAAATTGCCAAATAAAATTATTTAAAAGCCAAATGAAGTAACTTACTCATTAACTTTAAAACACGATACAGGGGGTGCTTGGGTGGCTCAGTCAGTTAAGCGGCTGCCTTAGGCTCAGGTCATAAGATTGAGTCCTGTTTTGGGCTCCTTGTTCAGAGGGGAGTGTGCTTCTCCCTCTGCCTGCTCTGTCTGCTGCTTCCCCTCCCTGCGCTCTCTCTCTGACAAATAAATAAAGTCTTTTAAAAAAAAAAGAGAGAGACAGCAATCAGACAACAAAAAGAAATTGAAGGCATCCAATTTGACAAAGAAGTGAAACTATCACTCTTTGCAGATGATATGATACTTTATGTGGAAAACTCAAAATACCCTACTCCAAATCTGCTAGCGCTTATACAGGAATTCAGTAAAGTGACAGGATATAAAATCAATGGACAGAAATCAGTTGCATTTCTATACACCAACAACAAGACAGAGGAAAGAGAAATTAAGGAGTCAATTCCATTTACAATTGCACCCCAAACCATAAGATACCTACGAATAAACCTATCCCAAAGAGGCAAAGAATCTGTACTTGGAAAACTGTAAAATACTCATGAAGGAAATTGAGGAAGACACAAAGAAATGGAAAAATGTTCCATGCTCATGGATTGGAAGAACAAATATTGTGAAAATGTCTATGCTACCTAAAGCAATCTACACATTTAATGCAATCCCTATCGAAATCTCATCCATTTTTTTCCAAAGAAATGGAACAAGTAATCCTAAAATTTATATGGAACCAGAAAAGACCTCAAATAGCCAGAGGAATATTGAAAAAGAAAGCCAAAGGGGGTGGCATCACAATTCCAGACTTCAAGCTCTATTACAAAGCTGTCATCATTAAGACAGTATGGTACTGGCACAAAAACAGACAAATAGACCAATGGAACAGAATACAGAGCCTAGAAGTAAACCCTCAACTCTATGGTCAACTAATCTTTGACAAAGCAGGAAAGAATGTCCAATGGAATAAAGACAGTCTCTTCAAGAAATGGTGTTGGGCTGTTGTTGGTGGGAATGCAAGTTGGTGCAGCCTCTTTGGAGAACTGTGTGGAGATTCCTCAAGAAATTAAAAATAGAGCTTCCCTATGACCCTGCAATTGCACTCCTGGGTATTTACCACAAAGACACAGATGTCATGAAAAGAAGGGCCATCTGTACCCCAATGTTTATAGCAGCAATGGCCACGGTCGCCAAACTATGGAAAGAACCAAGATGCCCTTCAACGGACGAATGGATAAGGAAGATGTGGTCCATATACACTATGGAGTATTATGCCTCCATCAGAAAGGATGAATACCCAACTTTTGTAGCAACAAGGACGGGACTGGAAGAGATTATGCTGAGTGAAATAAGTCAAGCAGAGAGAGTCAATTATCATATGGTTTCACTTATTTGTGGAGCATAACAAATAGCATGGAGGACAAGGGGAGTTAGAGAGGAGAAGGGAGTTGGGTAAATTGGATAGGGAGGTGAACCACGAGAGACTATGGACTCTGAAAAACAATCTGAGGGGTTTGAAGTGGTGGGGGGATGGGAGGTTGGGGTACCAGGTGGTGGGTATTATAGAGGGCACGGATTGCATGGAGCACTGGGTGTGGTGAAAAAATAATGAATACTGTTTTTCTAAAAATAAATAAATTGAAAAAAAAAGTAGAATCATGTACGCGCAAACGGAAAAAAAAAAAAAGAAATGGTGTTGGGAAAATTGGACAGCCACATGCAGAAAAATGAAACTGGACCATTTCCTTACACCACACATGAAAATAGACTCCAAATGGATGAAGGACCTCAATGTGAGAAAGAAATCCATCAAAATCCTTGAGGAGAATACAGGCAGCAACCTCTTCGACCTCAGCCACAGCAACTTCTTCCTAAGAACATCACAAAATGCAAGGGAAGCAAGGGCAAAAATGAACCATTGGGACTTCATCAAGATCAAAAGCTTTTGCACAGCAAAGGGAACAGTTAACAAAATCAAAAGACAACTAAGAAAATGGGAGAAGATATTTGCAAATGACATATCAGATAAAGGGCTAGTATTGAAAATCTATAAAGAACTTATCAGATACAACACCCAAAGAACAAATAATCCAATCAAGAAATGGGCAGAGGACGTGAACAGATATTTCTGCAAAGAAGACATCCAGATGGCCAATAGACACATGAAAAAGTGCTCCACATCACTCGGCATCAGGGAAATACAAATCAAAACCACAATGAGATACCACCTCACACCAGTCAGAATGGCTAAAATTAACAAGTCAGGAAATGACAGATGCTGGCAAGGATGTGGAGAAAGGGGAACCATTCTCCACTGTTGGTGGGAATGCAAGCTGGTGCAACCACTCTGGAAAAGAGCTGAGGTTCCTCCGAAAGTTGAAAATAGAGCTACCCTATGACCCAGCAATCGTACAGCTGGATATTTACCCTAAAGATACAAATGTAGTGATCCAAAGGGGCACATGCACCCGAATGTTCATAGCAACAATGTCCACAATAGCCAAACTATGGAAAGAACCTAGATGTCCATCAACAGATGAATGCATAAAGAAGAAGTGGTATATACATACAATGGAATACTATGCAGCCATCAAAAGAAATGAAATATTGTCATTTGCAACTATGTGAATGAAACTAGAGGGTATTGTGCTGAGCGAAATAAGTCAATCAGAGAAAGACAATTATCATATGATCTCCATGATATGAAGAATTTGAGAGGCAATGTGGGCAGTTTGGGGGTAGGGAAGGACAAAAGGAAGCAAGAGGAGATTGGAAGGGAGAAAAACCATAAAAGACTTTTAATCTTACAAAAAAACTGAGGGTTGCTGGGGCATTGGGTGGTAGGGAGAGGGTGGTTGGGTTATCAACATTGGGGAGGATATGTGTTATGGTGAGTGCTATGAAATCTGTAAACCTGGCAATTCACAGACCTGTACCCATGGGGCTAATAATACATGTTAATAAAAAATAAAAAATAGACAGAGAGAGAGAGAGAGAGAGAGAGAGAGAGAGAGAGAGAGGGAAAAGGCTTGTTAAAAATAAATAAATAAAAAATAAAACACACTGTAGGACACCTGGGTGGCTCAGTCAGTTCAGTATCTGCCTTCAACTCAGGTCATGATCCCGGGGTTCTGGGGTGGAGCCCCACTTCAGGCATCCTGCTCGCAGGAATCCTGCTTCTCCCTCTGCCTCTGCCCATCCCTGTGCTCATGCTTTCACATACTCTCTCGCTCTTTCCCCTCTCTCTCAAATAAATAAATAAAACACAGTGCAAAATCCTTAATTCTGATGATAGGAGAAAATACTTTGTTTAATGCTTACCATGGAATTAACATTGTAACAATTAAATTTGAGAATAATATTTTAAAATTCCTTATTTTAAATTTGAAAATATTACATATGTATTTTAGGATAAAGAAAATAAGTAATTGGGGATATTAGTTAGAAATCTTGGTAAATTATTTATTATTTCTAATAATTTATCTATGATTACTTTTGGATTATTTACCATACAGTGTTATATTAGTTTCAGGTATACAATATAGTGATTCAATAATTACATCACCCTGTGCTGATCCCAAGTGCCCTCCTTAATTCCCATCACATATTTTACCCAACTCCCCCACCCACTGCCCCTTGGTTTGTTCTCTATATTTAAGAGTCTGCTTCTTGATTTCTCTCTCTCACTCTTTCCTGTCTTCCTTTTTTCATTTGTTTTGTTTTTTTTCAGTTCCATGTAAGAGAAATCATATGGTATTTGTCTTTCTCTGACTGACTTATTTCAATTAGCATAACACTCTCTAGATTCATCCATGTCATTGAAAATGGCAAGATTTTGGTCTTTTTAAATATTCCATTGTATATTTATATATATATATATATACCACATCTTCTTTTTTTTTTTTTTTTTAAGATTCTATTCATTCATCTGACAGAGAGAAATCACAAGCAGACGGAGAGGCAGGCAGAGAGAGAGAGGGAAGCAGGCTCCCTGCCGAGCAGAGAGCCCGATGCGGGACTTGATCCCAGGACCCTGAGATCATGACCCGAGCAGAAGGCAGCGGCTCTACCCACTGAGCCACCCAGGCGCCCCAATATACCACATCTTCTTAAACCATTCATCAATCAGTGGACATGGGCTACTTACATATGCTGGCTATTGTAGATAATTCTGCATAAACATATTATTTATTATTTGCTTCAGGGGCACAAGTCTATCATTCATCAGTATTACAAAATACACAGCACTTAACACAATACCTACCCTCCCCAATGTCCATCACCTAGCCACCCCATCCCCCAGCCACCCCATCCCCCTACCCTCCTCCACTCCAGCAACCTTAGTTTGTTTCCTGAGATTAAGAGTCTCTTATGGTTTGTCTCCCTCTCTGGTTTTGTCTTTTTTCATTTTTTTTTCCTCTCTTCCCCTCTGATTCTCTGCCTTATTTCTCAAGTTCTACATACCAGTGAGATCATATGGTAATTATCTTTCTCTGATTGAGTTATTTCACTTAGCATAATATCCTCTAGTTCCACCCACTTCATTGCAAATGTGAAGAGTCTACTTCTTAATGACTGCATTATATTACATTGTTTATCTATACCATTTCTCCTTTACCATTCATCTGTTAATGGACATCTGGACTCTTTCCATAGTTTGACTATTGTGGACATTGTTGCTATAAACATTGGGGTACAGATGCCTCTTTGGATCACATTTGTATCTTTGTGTTAAATACCCAATAGTGCAATCGCTGGGTTGTAGAGTAGCTCTATTTTCAACTTTTTGAGGAACTTTCTTACTGTTTTCCGGAGTGGCTATACCAGCTTGCCTTGTATATCCCTTTGAATTAGTGTTTTTGTATTCTTTGGGTAAATACCCTGTAGTGTGATTATTGGATAGTAGGATACTTCTATTTTGAACTTTTTAGGTGTGAGAATTCACTATGCCTTGCTAGGTAAGATATGATAAACACAATCCTCCTTGGGAGAGGGTAGTTGAAAAGCAAAGAAGTGACCAGAAAACTGGGCCTCCTTTGAAGTTTCTGGGCTAAAGCAGCCAGATCCTAATTGTGGCTCAATGCTCTCTCCCAAGGGACAGACGCTTAACTTAGGTTAGACATAAATCCCTAATAGTCACCTACATCCTGCCTGCAAGTCATGAACATAGATAATTCTAATCACACAATGCCCATAAATGTCACTGCCCTAGTTATTGAAACTTTACATTCCTTTCTAATCTTGATTCTTTGATAATATGCGTAATAAAAATAGACGTAGAGTTTGGCTTGAGGCCTATTGCCACTAGGGAGTCTGGTTCCCAGGCCCTCTCCTTTCTCCTACTTAGGTGTTTGGAGTAAAGTCTCAGGGTTTGCTGGCCAAAGCTGACATTGAGGAATCTCCATACTATTTTCCACAGTGGCTGTGCCAGTTTGCATACCCACCAGCAGTATGCAAATATGTTCCTTTGTCTCCGCATCCTTCCCAAAACCTGTTGTTTTCTTGTGTTATTTATTTTAGCCATTATGACAGGTGTGAGGTGATATGTCATTGTAGTTTTGATTTGCATTTTCCTGATTATGACTGATGAAGAGTATCTTTTCACTATTCACTAAGAGTATCTTTTCACTATTCACAAAGAGTATCTCACTTTTCACTTTTCACAGACCGTCTATGGGCAGTCTGTATGTCTTCTTTGGAGAAACATCTGTTCATGTCTTTTGCGTATTTTTAATTGGATTTTTTGTTTTTTGGTGTTGAGTTTTATACATTCTTTATATGTTTTGAATTTATTTTTGTGTATGGTATAAGAATGTGGTTCATTTTCTTTCTTTGGCATGTTGCTATTCAGTTTTCCCAACACCATTTGTTCAAGAGATTGTCTTTTTCCCTTAGGATATTCTTTCCTGCTTTGTTGAAGATTAATTGACTGTATAATTGTGAGTTCATTTCTGGGTTTTCAGTTCTGTTCTATTGATTTAAAATAATGTGTTTATTTTTGTGCCAGTAGCATACTGTTTTGATTACTACAGCTTTGTAATATAACTTGAAGTCTAGAATCATGATGCCTCTAGCTTTGCTTTTCTTTTTTAAGATTGTTTTAGCTATTCAGGGTCTTTTGTGGTTCCATACAAGCTTTAGAATTTTTTGTTTCAGCTCTGAAAATGCTGTTGATATTTTAACATGGATTCCATTAAATGTGTAGATTGCTTTGGATAGTATAGACATTTTAACAGTATTTGTTCTTTTAATCCTAAGAATGAAATGCCTTTCTATTTCTTTCTGTCACCTTCAGTTTCTTTCATCAGTGTCTTATAGCTTTCAGAGTATAGGTTTTTCACCTCTTTGATAGATTTTACTCCTAGGTATCTTATAACTTTTGGTTCATGGTATAACTTTTATATAAAGCTATATATATATAGATATATATATCTCTCTATATATAACTTTATAACTTTTAACAAATGGGACTGTGTCTTAATTTCTTTTTCTGCTGCTTCATTATTGTTGTGAGGAAATGCAAGAGATTTCTGTACATTAAATGTGTATCCAATGACTTTACTGAATTCATTTATCAGTTCTAGTGATTCTTTTGGTGGAGTCTTTTGGATTTTTTTCTATATAGTATCATGTCATATGTAAGTAGTGAAACTTTTACTTCTTCCTTGCAAATTTTGATGTCTTTGATTTCTTTTTATGTCTTATTGCTGTGTTTAGGACTTCCAGTGCTATGTTAAATAGTTAAATAATAGTGGTGAGATGAACATTCCTGTATTGTTCAAAAAAGACACATGCTATGACTCTGATCTTCATGAATTTGTTGAGTCTTATTTTGTGGGCTAATGTATGATTTGTTCTGGAGAATGTTCCATATGCACTTGAAAATATATATATTCTGCTGTTTTAGGATGGAATGTTTTGAATGTACCTGTTAAATCAATCTGTTTCAGTGTGTCATTGAAAGCCATTGTTTCTTTATAGAGTTCCTGTTTAGATGATCTATTGATGTAAATGGGGTGTTAAGGTCCCCTGCAATTATTGTATCATTTTATTTTTATTGATTAGTTCCTTTATGTTTGTAATTAACTGTTTTATGCATTTTGGTGCTCCTATGTTGGGTATATAAATATTTATATTTGTTATATCATCTTGTTGGATTATCCCCTTTATTATTATATAGTGCTTTTTTGGGGCTCTTCTTAAAATCTTTTATTTTATTTATTTATGAGAAAGAGTGAAGAGAGCATGAGCACAAGTGTGAGGAGGAGAGAGAGGGAGAAGCAGACTCCCAGCTAAGCAGGGAGCTCAATGTGGGGCTCGATCCCAGGACCCCAAGATTATGAACTGAGCCAAAGGTAGGCGCCCCTGTCTCTTGTTACAGTTTGTGTTTTAAAGTCTATTTTGTCTGATAAAAGTTTTCCTTCTTCAGCTTTCTTTTGGCATCCATTTGCTTGATAGATGTTTTTCTATCTTCTAACTTTTTATCTTCTGTCCTTAGGTCTAAAATGACTCTCTTGTAGGTAGCATACATATGGGTTTTGTTTTGTTATCCATTTTATCATTCTCTGTCTTTTGATTGGAGTGTTTAGTTCATATACATTCCAAAGTAATTATTGAAGATATGTATTTATTGCCATTTTATTTGCTTTGTGGTTGTTTCTGAAGATTTTCTCTGGGCCTTTCTTGTCTTTCTCTCTTTAAGGGTTTGTTGGGGTTTTTTCTTTTGTTTTGGTTTGTTTTTTTAGTGTTATTTTGGATTTCTTTCACTTTATTCTTTCCATATTCATTTGTTAGTGTTTTTTGATATATTGGTATATTGTTCGTAATATTACATCTTTTGCTTATAGCAGTCTATATGTATTGATTATCTTTTAAGTTTGAACTCATTCTTTACTCCTCTCCTCCTCACGTTTTTGGTATACTTTGTTATATTTATTTTATATTGTGAGTTCTTTGACTTATTTTTTTAAAAAATTTTAACATATTTTTTTAATTTTATATTTTTATTTTATATTTTTATATATTTTTAAATATATTTATATCTATATTGTGTTATATTTATTTTATTTATCTATTTTATTTATTTATTTATTATCTACATGAGTTCTTTGACTTATTTTTTTATAAGAATATTCAGTTTTTTTATGCTTTTCTGTTTCCTACTTTCATACTATCTCATTTGGTCTCTCCATTCTGCTCAGTCCCTTTTCATATATCTTGCAGGACTCGTTTCATGGTCTTGAATGCCTTGAGTTTTTATTTGTCTGGGAAACTATCTGTCCTTCGATTCTGAAAAATAGCCTTGCTGAATAGAGTATTCTTGGTTGTAGATTTTTCCCATTCAGCACTTCGAATATATCATGACACTCCTTTTGACTTGCAAAATTTCTATTGAAAAATTTCCTGCTAGCTTTATGGGTTTTCCCATGTAAGTTACTGTCTTCTTTGTCTTGCTACTTTTAAAATTTTTTCTTTATCACTATATTTTACCAATTAAATTACAACATACCTTGGTGTGGATCTGTTTTTGTTGATTTTTATGGGAGTTCTCTGTGCCTCCTGGGTCTGAATAACTATTTCCTTCCCCAGATTATGCAAGTTTTTAGCTATTGTTTTTCAGATAAATTTTCTGCCCCATTTTTCTCTCTCTTCTTCTGGGACTCCTATAATATGAATATTATTACATTAAAGGGAGTCACCGAGTTCCTTAAATCTATTCTAATTTCACATAATTATTTTTTTCCTCGTTTTTTCAGCTTGATTATTTCCCATTACTTTTTCTTCTAGGTCCCTCATTTGTTCCTCTGCTTCTTCTATCCTACTGCTCATTTTGTCAACCATGTTTCTCATTTCATTTATTAAACATTTTATCTCTTCTATGTTATTCCTTATCTCTGCTTTAAGGGTCTCACCCATGTCTTCCACTCTTTTCTCAAGTCCCGTGTGTATCTTTATGATTATTGTTTTAAATTCACTATCAGGCACTTTATTTATATCTGTTTTATTTAGATCTCTGGCATGACCTTGTCCTGTTCTTTTATTTGGGATAGTTTCTCTGTCTTCTCATTTTGTCAGTCACTCTGTGTCTGTTCTCTCTGTTAAGAAAGTCAGATGTCTTGGCTTTATGAAGAGGTTCTGGAGTTCCCTGGAGTTCAGTGTACACTGTTCACCAAAATCTGGCACTTCAGGAGAGTATTCTAGGTGTGCATCTTATATCCTGATGTTGTGTGTGAGTTACTTTTCCTTTCAGTGTTATTTTCTGCACTGACTCTGTGCCTATTGTGGGCTGTGCTTATTCTCCATAGTGTTAGTGGGACCTAGGCAGGACAACTTCAGCCATTTGTACCCACCAGGGAGCTTGGGAATGGGGCAATGGTGTTAGCAAAATTTTCACTGGGCCAGTATTCCTATGTCAGATCCCCTGAAGTGCTGCAACAGCTGGAGACTGTGAACCAGGGCAGCTGAGGGTGCAAGATTAGGTTCAGTATGCAGTGATGGCTGAGCTAAGCTGGTCTGGGGACGAGCGGCTAGGTGCAGAACTTGAGCAGCTGTGCACCCAGTTTTTGGGTGTGGCCCTCAGCTTTAACAAAATTTGCCCTGATGCTAGCAGGCTTGGAGTGGGTAAGTTCTCAAGAGAACTTGTGGGTGTGGCACAATGCTAGCAGGTTAGGTAGCAAGTGTTTGCAAGCCCAGGCTCCCACTGATGGCCCTATGTTTATGCTGGAGGGAGGGGGTGGAGGGTATGGCATCTGCCAGGTCCCTCATTTTCAGAGAAGTCCTCACATGCCCTGAAATCAATATGAGCAACTCTCTCTTCACTTTGCCCATAATGTTGTGTAAACTGATGTTATTATGTTGCCTCTCCATGAAGGCTGCTGTCTTTTTAAGGATAGCAACCCAGCTATCACTTTCCCTCTTGGATAGCCCTGTGGTGAATCAGCTGACTTTTAAAGCTCCAAGCTGTAAGTCCCACTGGCCATACAAACACATACAAAAAATTCAGCCCCTCTGATTTGCAAAGCCTAATCTTATGAGCATTAATCTTTCCCATATGAGTTCCCTGGTGTGAGGTCCCATTACTCTGTGTACAGTTCCCTTCCTCCTGTGGACAGTTTTCCTCTGCCTTTCTGACCTTCCTAACCTCTCAGATGCTTCTCTATAATTAATTGTGAATTTGCTGTGCCCATCTTTGGTTTGATCTCCAGTTTATTTACATGGATGTGAATGATACCTACTTATAAACGTGGGATGTGTAAGCACAGGGTCCTCCTGCTCTGCCATTTTCCACTGGGGTTAAATTTTTTAAATTTTATTTTATTTTTCTAGTGATCCAAGATTCATTGTTTATGCAACACAACATGTACTCCATGTAATATGTGCCCTTCTTAATACACGCCAATAGGCTCACATATCCTCCCACCCCCATCCCTTCCAAAACCTTCAGTGTCCCACAGTCTACAATATCTCACGGTTCATCTCCCCCTCCGATTTCCCCCACTCACCTCTTCTCCTTTTCCCAATGGCCTCCATGTTATTCCTTATGCTCCACAAGTAAGTGAAACCATATGATAATTGACTTTCTCAACTTGACTTATTTCACTCTGCATAATCTCCTCCAGTCCTGGCCATGTTGATACAAACGTTGGGTATTCATCCTTTCTGATAGAGACATCATACTCCATTGCATATATGGACCACATCTTCTTTATCCATTCATCCACTGAAGGGCATATGGTTCTTTCCAGAGTTTGGCGACTGTGGCCATGAACGTTGGGGTACAGAGAGCCCTTCTTTTCACTACATCTGTATCTTTGGGGGAAATTCCCAGTAGTGGAATTGCAGGGTCACAGGGAAGCCCTATTTTTAATTTCTTCAGGAATCTCCACACTGTTTTCCAAAGTGACTACACCAACTTGCATTCCTACCAATGGTGTAAGAGGGCTCCCCTTTCTCCATATCCTCTCCAACACTTGTTGTTTACTGTCTTGTTGATATTAGCCATTCTAACTGGTGTAAGGTGGTATCTCAATGTGGTTTTGATTTGAATCTCCCTGTTGGCTAATGATGATGAAAATTTTTTCACGTGTCTGTTAGCCATTTGTGTGTCTTCTTTGGAGAAGTGTCTGTTCATGTCTTCTGCCCATTTTTTGACGTGATTATCTGTTTTGTGTGTGTTGACTTTAAGGGGTTCCTTATAGATCTTGGATATCAGTCTGTAGTGTCCTTTGCGAGTACCTTCTCCCATTCTGTGGGTTGCCTCTTTGTTTTGTTGACTGTTTCCTTTGCTGTGCAGAAGCTTTTGATCTTGATGAAGTCCCAAAGTTCATTTTTGCTTTTGTTTCCTTTACCTTTGGAGACATGTCTTGAAAGAAGTAGTTGTGCCCAGTGTCAAAGAGGTTACTGCCTACGTTTTCCTCTAGGACTTTGATAGACTCCTGCCTCACACTGAGGTCTTTTATCCATTTCAGGTTTATCTTTGTGTATGGTGTAAGAGAATGGTCGAGTTTCATTCTTTTATACATAGCTGTCCCATTTTCCCAGCATCATTTATTGAAGAGACTGTCTCTCTTCAACTGGGTATTGTTTCCTGCTTTGTCGAAGATTATTTGACCATAGAGTTGCGGGTCCATATATGGGCTCTCTACTCTGTTCCAACTGGTCTATGTGTCTGTTCTTGTGCCAGTACCATGCTGTCTTGGTGAGCACAGCTTTGTAGTAAAGCTTGAAATCAGGCAACGTGATGCCCCCAATTTTGTTTTCCTTTTTCAACATTTCCTTAGCAATTCAGGGGCTTTTCTGGTTCCATACAAATTTTAGGATTGTTTGTTCCAGCATTTTGAAAAACGCTGGTGGAATTTTGATCGGGATGGCATTGAAAGTATAGATTGCTCTGGGCAGTATAGACATTTTAACAATGTTTATTCTTCCAATCCAGGAACATGGAATGTGTTTCCATCTTTTTGTGTCTTCTTCAATTTCTTTCATGAGTGTTCTGGAGTTCCCCGAGTACAGCTTTGGTTACATTTATTCCCGGGTATCTTATGGTTCTTGGTGCTATAGTAAATTGAATCAATTCTCTAATTTCCCTTTCTATATTTTCATTGTTAGTGTATAGGAAAGCAACTGATTTCTGTAGATTGATTTTGTGTCCTGCCGCATTACTGAATTGCTGTATGAGTTCTAGTAGTTTGGCGGTGGAGTCTTTTGGGTTTTCCATATAAAGTATCATGTCACCCGCAAAGAGAGAGAGTTTGACTTCTCTTTGCCAATTTGAATACCTTTTATTTCTTTTTGTTTCCAGTTGCTGTTGCTAGGACTTCTATTACTATGTTGAACAACAGTGGCAAGAGTGGGCATCCTTGTCGTGTTCCTGATCTCAAAGGAAAGGCTGCCCTCTTCTCCCCATTGAGAATGATATTCGCTGTGGGTTTTTCACAGATAGATCTTATGAAGCTGTGGAATGTTCCCTCTATCCCTACACTTTGAATCGGTTTAATCAGGAACGGATGCTGTATCTTGTCAAATGCTTTCTCTGCATCAATTAAGAGGACCATGTGGTTCTTCTCTCTTCTCTTATTGATTTGTTCTATCACATTGATTGACTTGTGAATGTCGAGCCACCTTGCATCCCAGGGATAAATCCCACCTGGTCATGGTGGATAATATTTTTAATGTATTGTTGGATCCTGTTAGATAGGATCTTGTTGAGAATCTTGGCATCCATATTCATCAGAGGTATTGGTCTCAAATTCTCCTTTTTGATGGGGTCTTTGCCTGGTTTGGGGATCAGGGTAATGCTGGCTTCATAGAAAGAGTCTGAAAGTTTTTCTTCTATTTCTATTTTTTGAAGCAGCTTCAGAAGAATAGGTATTGTTTCTTCTTTGAGTGGTTGGTAGAATTCCCCAGGGAATCCATCAGGTCCTGGGCTCTTGTTTTTTGGGAGGTTTTTGATCACTGCTTCAATCTTGTTACTAGATATTGGTCTATTCATGTTGTCAATTTCTTCCTGTTTCAGTCTTGGAAGTTTACAGGTTTCCAGGAATGCATCCATTTCTTCTAGGTTGCTGAACTTATTGGCATATAGTTGTTGATAATAATTTCTGATGGTTGTTTCTATTTCCTTGGTGTTAATCGTGATCTCTCCCTTCTTATTCATAATTTTATTAATTTGGGTCCTCTCTCTTTTCTTTTGAATGAGTTTGGCCAGGGGTTTATTGAGCTTATTGATTCTTTCAAAGAACCAGCTTCTAGTTTCATTGATGTGTTCTACTGTATCTCTAGTTTCCAACTCATTGATCTCTGCTCCAATCTTAATTATTTCCCTTCTTGTGCGTGGGGTTGGCTTAATATCATGTTGATTTTCCAGTTCATAAGGTATATAGAGATCTGGTGTATTCTTGGTTTTTCAATTTTTTTTGAGGGAGTCTTGGATGGCTATGTATTTCCCCCTTAGGACTGCCTTTGCCATATCCCATAAGTTTTGGACTGATGTGTCTTCATTCTCATTGGTTTCCATGAACTGTTTAAGTTCTTCTTTGATATCCTGGTTAATGCAAACATTCTTAAGCAGGGTATTCTTTAGCTTCTAAGTTTTTGTATTCTTTCCAAACTTTTTCTTGTGATTGAGTTCTAGTTTCAAAGCATTGGTGTCTGAAAATATGCAGGGAATAATCTCAATCTTTTGGTATTGGTTGAGCCCTGATTTATGAACCAGAATATGTGATCTATTCTGGAGAAAGTTCTATGTGTGCTCAAGAAGAATGAATATTCTGTTGTTTTAGGGTGGAATGTTCTTTATGTATCTATGAGGTCCATCTGGTCCAATGTGTCACTCAAAGCTCTTGTTTCTTTATTAATTTTCTGCATAGATGATCTGTCTATTGCTGAGAGTGGCATGTTAAGATCTCCTACAATTTATGTGTTCATATCAATATGACTATTTTGATTAAGTTGTCTTATGCAGTTGGCTGCTCCCATACTGGGTGCATACGTATTTACAATTGTTAGATCTTCTTGGTGGATAGGCCCTTTATGAATGATGTAGTGTCCTTCTGTATCTATGACTATAGTCTTTACCTTAAAATCTAATTTATCTGATGTGACAATTACCTTTTCTCAGAATTGTATAATCTTACATCTCAGGCTTGACTTAATGGGTGTTCAGAGTGTTCTGGTAGATATTTAGCTCAATTTAGGGACTGGTTGAAACAGGGTCTCCTACTTCTCTGCCATCTTTCCCCTGCTCCAATTTCTTTTAATAGGTTTTTAAAAATATTAAAATAATATTGCATTCTTGGATAAAACCATGGTGGACATTACATAAATATGTTTTAATATTTTATTTTTCTTGATATGGTTTGTCATTGCTTTCTTTAAGGGTTTGCATCTGTTATTGCCTTGTATGTTTAATATATTGTTTTTGTTGGATTTATGGATGTTATACTAGCATTTTATAATTGAATTTGGATATATTTTTCTCCTCTTTCATTCTCTGCAAAAGTTTGTATTGGGTAGAAATAATCTTCCTTTCAAAGTATGAAACAGCCACTCTCTGGTGGTTGATGCGATGGTGGAAGATTTTAACTACAGCTTCGATTTTTTTAATCATTGTGCTGTGCTTCAATCGCTCCAGGCCCCACTAGGCTATGAGAAGATTTGAAAGTAGTGATATCTCAGGTACACTGTCTTGCAATTGTGCAAAAGGACTATACAGAGATTCTAGTTTTAAGTCTTTACTATATTCATAGTCTTTGGCTCCCATTTATTTGTGCTTTTTGTCTTTTAATGCTCATTAGAGGTTTTCTTATTTATTATTAATTTTATATATTTTTTAAGATTTTATTTATTTATTAGAGAGAGACAGACAGAGAGAGTGAACATGAAGGGAGGGAGGGTAACAGACTACCTGCTGACTATGGACCCCTAAGGTAGGGCTCAATCCTGGGACTCTGAAATTATCGCCTGAGCAGAAGTCAGACACTTAACCAACTGAGCCACCAGGCACTTCCATTATTCATTTTAAAGAATCAATTTTTAGCTACTTTTATCTTACATTTTATACTGTTTTTTTAAAATTTCATTTATTTTACTATTTATTTGTTGCCAATTATTTTCGTTGGATTTCATCTGTTTTCTTTATAACTAAATTTAGATGACAGTCTCCTAATTGTCTGACTTCCTTCTTTTCTACTATAGGAACACTTTAATATTTCTTTGATTTCTTCTTTGACCTGTGAGTTATTTAGAAATGTAATTTTAATTTCCTGTTTTATTCATTAGTTAATTTAGTTACATAATATATTACTGATTCTTTGAAAAATTTTCAAATATACTTTATAATCTAATATGCCATTTTTTGGTGTAATGTTTAATTTTTTAAATATTCTGTATGTGCTTAAGAAGGATGGTTATTATCTGTGAGGTACAATGATCAATATATGCTCATTAGATCAAGGTATTAATTATGTTGTTCCAATTTTCTACATTCATAATAATTTTGTTTGTTTTGTTTTTTTGTCTGCTTGGCCTATCATTTACTGACAAAATTGCATTGAGGCCTTCTAATAATGGTGAATTTCTAGAAAATTTCTATAAATTTTCATTTGTGTGTTATTATTATCTTAATAGGTACATAGGTTTGGAAAATTTTAAAATTACATTATAAAGGGAATCTTGATCACTACTTAAAAACTGTCTATAGTTTTGATAATGCTTTTTGTTTGTTCTCTAATATTAAATTATATTAACATACTGTCCAATTATCTTTCAGTCATTTATTGTTTGGTTTGCCTTTTTCTAGCTCTTTACCTTCAATTTTTCTAGCTTATTATGTTTCAGTTGTCTCCTGAAAGCCACATCTATATATAAATATGCAGACACATGTATATTTTATGTGGAGATTATATTTGGAAATCTGTGTGTTTTAAGAAATGCATTTTGCCAATTTATTTTTCATATATATTGTGATTTATTTTTATCAAAGTATTTCGTGTTTTCTGTATAGCTATATATCTCATTCATTCATTTCTTTTCTTCCCTCTTTCTTCCTCTTTTTAGATATTTTTAATATTCTTATATATTTCCCTCAACTAGATTAGAATTTATGTACTCTCTTTTTTATAATTTTTTATCATTACTCTTGATATTTTACCATAAATAATTTCAAAGTCTAAAGTTAATCAGTATTTTTCTCATCACAAAATAGAGCAAGAATTCTAAAATTATTTTAAACTCTAAGAAACCCTCACTAAGCTCTACAAGTTATGATTTCCAGTGTTTTATTTCTATTGTATATTTTAATCTCACGCTTTAGGCTTGTTTTTAATCTTTGAGTTGAACTGATTGTCTCTCCTACCAATTTTTCACTTTCTGATTCTAAGGATTTATTAAATCTTTTATCAGGCACATTAGGGCTGTGAGTTTAAAAAGATGAGATCCATGTCATTAAGAAGTTTCACATACAGGGACACCTGGGTGGCTCGGTTGGTTGAGCAGCTGCCTTTGGCTCAGGTCGTGATCCCAGAGTCCTGGGATCGAGTCCCACATCGGGCTCCTTGCTTGACAGGGAGCCTGCTTCTCCCTCTGCCTCTGCCTGCCACTCTGTCTGCCTGTGCTCACTCTCTCTGACAAATAAATAAAATCTTTAAAAAAAAAAAAAAGAAGTTTCACATACAGCTAAAAGGGGTGCATAGAATCCTCACTACGGGTCTTCATTAAGAGTGATTTGAGTGCAGGGGTCAGTTGGTTAAACGACTACCTTTGGCTCAGGTCATGCCCAGGATCAAGCAGAGGGCCCATTTCTCCCTCTGATCCTCTCCCCTCTCGTGCTCTCTTTCAAATAAATAAATAAAGTCTTTTGGGGGAAAAAAAGAGTGAAATGAGTGCAGAGAAAAATGTGACTATAATTAATCATAAATTACATATTTCATATGATTTCTATTGATTTTAGAAGGAATGATTTTTAAATTTACTTTCATTTTTATGTATATATTTTTACTTACAATTCATTCTTACATCTTAGACATTTTTTTTTCTATGTGGATAATTAAATTGTGAAAAGGCACAGTTTTCTTTTCCTTTCTTCTCTTTTCTTTTTCATTCTGTATGTCTTTAAGGCCTTATTGTCTTGTACTGGTTACAACTTGTAGTCTTTGTTGAATAGGGGTGAGAGTGAGCTTCATGGATTTATTCCTGAATGCAAGGAGGAAATCTTCAGATTCTTACTATATATAATATACTATTATATATACTATATATATATAGTATATATAATAGTATATTATATAGTATAGTATATATAGTATATATAGTAGTATATATATAGTATAGTATAGTATATATATATATATAGTATAGTATATATAGTATATATATAGTATAGTATATATATATAGTATATATAATAGTATATTATATAGTATATATATATAGTATAGTATATTATATAGTATATTATAGTATATTATATAGTATATATATATATAGTATAGTATATAATATACTAGTATAATATACTATTATACATATATACATATATACTATTATACATATATAGTAATATATATAGTATATACTAATATATATACTATATATATATAATAGGATATTTTTGTAGATATATTGTGACAGTTTAAGAAATTCTTTTCTAATCCTAATTTGCTGAGCATTATTTTCCTGCTTTTAAGTTGAATTTGGTCACAGTTTTTCTTCTATATCAATTTGTATGATCATATGATTTTCTTTAGTCTGCTGCTATGAAAAAATATACTGACTTATTTTTAGAGGTTAAGCAGCCTTGCATTGTCAAATCTATCAAAATGATAACACATCACCTCAACAAGAGGAAGGATAAAAACTGTATGATCATTTCAGTAGATGTAGAAAAAGCATTTGGCAATGTACAACTTTCAGTCATGATAAAAATAAGTAGTTTAGAGTGAACATTCCTCAATATAATAAAGATCATATATGAAAAACCCACAGCTAACAACATCCTCAAACTAAGAGCTTTCTCTCTAATGTCAGGAATAAGACAAGGATATCCACTCTCACCATTTTTATTCAATATAGTACTGGATGTCCTAGCCACAACAACCAGACAGGAAAAGCAAATAAAAAGCATCCATATCAGTAAGCAAGAAGTAAAACTTTCATTATTTGCAGATGACAGGATACTATACAGAGAAAACCCAAAAGATTCCACAAAAAACCACTAGAACTGATAAATGAATTCAGTAAAATCAGAGGATACAAAATCAATGTACAGAAATCCATTTCTAGAAAATCCATTTCTAGAAATTACATGTCTATACATCAGTAATGAATCAGCAGAAAGAGAAATTAAGGAATCAATCCCATTACAATTGCTCCACAAATAATAAAATACCTAGGAATAAACCTAATCAAGGAAATGAAAGACCTATACTCTGAAAACTATAAAACACTGGTGAAAGAAATTGAAGATGACACAAATGGAAAGATATTCCATGCTCATGGATTAGAAAAGCAAATATTGTTAAAATGTTTAAACTACCCAAAGTAATCTACACATTTAATGCAATCCCTATCAAAACAGCAAGAGCATATTTCACAGAACTAGAACAAACAATTCTAAAATTTGTATGAAACTAGAAAAGACTCTGTATAGCCAAAGCAATCTTGAAAAAGAAGGAATCTGGAAGTATCATAACTCCAGATTGGAAGTTATACTACAAAGCTGTAGTAATCAAAATAGTATGCTACTGACACAAAAATAGAAACATGGATCAATAGAACAGAATAGACAGCTCAGAAATAAACACACTATTATGTGGTCCATTCATCTTCAACAAAGGAGGCAAGAATATGCAATGGGAAAAAGACAGTCTCTTGAACAAATGGTGTTGGGAAAACTGGCCAGCAAAATGCAAAAGAATATAACTGGACCACTTTCTTAAAACATACACAAAAATTTAACTCAAATAGAGTAAGGACCTAATTGTGAGATGAGATGCCACAAAAATTCTAGAGGAAAACACAGACAGTGATTTTGGTGACTTTGGTTGTAGGAACAGTTTTATAGATATATCTCCTGAGGCAAAATAAAAAATACATTTTGGGGACTACATCAAAATAAAAAGCTTCTGTGCATGAAAGGCAATGGTCAACGAAATTAAAAGACAAGCTACTGAATAGAAGAAGATATTTGCAAATTACATATCTGGTAAAGGGTTAGTGTCCAAAATATATAAAGAACTTCTAAAACTCAACACCAGAAAAACAAATAATCCAATTAAAAAGTGGGCAGAAGAAATGAACAGACATTTTTCCAAAAAAGACATACAGATGGCCAACATTCAAATGAAAGATGATCAACCTCACTGATCATCAGGGAAATGCAAATCAAAACCACAGTGAGATATCATCTAACATCTGTGAGAATGATTAAAATAGAAAAAAAAAGAAAGAAAGAAAAAACAAGTGTTTGAGAGAATGTGGAGAAAAGGAGACCTTGGGCAATGTTGATAGGAATGCAAACTGATGTAGCCACCATGGAAAATGTGAAGGTTCTTCAAAAACTTGAAAATAGGGGCACCTCGGTAGCTCAGTCATGAAGTGGCTGACTTTGGCTCAGGTCATGATCCCAGGGTCCTGGGATTGAGCCCCGCATCAGACTCTCTGCTCGATGGGAAGCCTACTTGTCCCTTTCCCACTACTGCTTCTTGTATCCTCCCCCCTTTCTCTCTGTGTCAAGTAAATAAATAAAATCTTTAAGAAGATTTAAAAATAGAACTGTCATAATATCCAGTAATTCCACTAATGGGTATTTTTTTTTAAGATTTTATTTATTTATTTGACAGATGGAGATTAGTAGGCAGAGAGGCAAGCAGAGAGAGAGGGGGAAGCAGACTCCCTGCCGAGCAGAAAGCCCAATGTGGGGCTCCATCCCCGGACCCTGGGATCATGACCCGAGCTGAAGGCAAGAGGCTTTAACCCACTGAGCCACCCAGGCACCCTAATGGGTATTTTTCATAAATATTTTGTAAAGATTTTTCATAAAGATTTCATAAATATTTTTCATAAAGAATATGAGAACAATAATTCAAAGGAATGCATGCACCCCTATTTTACTGCAACATTATTTACAACAGCCAAACTATAGAAACAGCCCAAGTGTTTATTGATAGATAAATGGATAAAAAGGATGTGAGATAAATATATATTTCACACACACACACACACAATGGAATATTACTTAGCCTTAAAAATGACATCTTGCCATTTGCAACAACATGTATGGATCTACAGAATAGAATGCTAAGTGAAATAAGTCAAAGAAAGATAGATACTGTATGATTTCATTCATACATGGACTTGAAGGAAAAAAAACAAATGAACAACAACAACAAAAATAAATAAACCAAAAAACCCAGATTTTTAAATATAGAGAACAAAGTGATGGTAATTTGATGGGAGGTAGGTAGCAGGAAGGGTTAAATAGATGAAGAGTATTAAAAGTACATGTATTGGGGTGCATGGGTGGTTCAGTGGGTTAAAGCCTCTGCCTTCAGCTCAGGTCATGGTCCCAAGGTCTTGAGATGGAGCCCCCGCATTGGGCTCTCTGCTTGGCGGATCTCCTGCTTCCCTCTCTCTCTCTGCCTACCTCTCTGCCTACTTGTGATCTCTGTCTGTCAAATAAATAAATAAATAAATAAATCTTTAAAAAATAAGTAAATAAAAGTACATGTGTTGTGATGACCACTGACTAATGTATAGAATTGTTGAATCACTATATTGTACACCTGAAACTAATATAACGTTGTTAACTATACTGGAATTAAAAATAGTAAAATAAAGAAATGGAAAATCAACATGATATTAAGCCAACCCCACGCACAAGAAGGGAAATAATTAAGATTGGAGCAGAGATCAATGAGTTGGAAACTAGAGATACAGTAGAACACATCAATGAAACTAGAAGCTGGTTCTTTGAAAGAATCAATAAGCTCAATAAACCCCTGGCCAAACTCATTCAAAAGAAAAGAGAGAGGACCCAAATTAATAAAATTATGAATAAGAAGGGAGAGATCACGATTAACACCAAGGAAATAGAAACAACCATCAGAAATTATTATCAACAACTATATGCCAATAAGTTCAGCAACCTAGAAGAAATGGATGCATTCCTGGAAACCTGTAAACTTCCAAGACTGAAACAGGAAGAAATTGACAACATGAATAGACCAATATCTAGTAACAAGATTGAAGCAGTGATCAAAAACCTCCCAAAAAACAAGAGCCCAGGACCTGATGGATTCCCTGGGGAATTCTACCAACCACTCAAAGAAGAAACAATACCTATTCTTCTGAAGCTGCTTCAAAAAATAGAAATAGAAGAAAAACTTTCAGACTCTTTCTATGAAGCCAGCATTACCCTGATCCCCAAACCAGGCAAAGACCCCATCAAAAAGGAGAATTTGAGACCAATACCTCTGATGAATATGGATGCCAAGATTCTCAACAAGATCCTATCTAACAGGATCCAACAATACATTAAAAATATTATCCACCATGACCAGGTGGGATTTATCCCTGGGATGCAAGGTGGCTCGACATTCACAAGTCAATCAATGTGATAGAACAAATCAATAAGAGAAGAGAGAAGAACCACATGGTCCTCTTAATTGATGCAGAGAAAGCATTTGACAAGATACAGCATCCGTTCCTGATTAAACCGATTCAAAGTGTAGGGATAGAGGGAACATTCCACAGCTTCATAAGATCTATCTGTGAAAAACCCACAGCGAATATCATTCTCAATGGGGAGAAGAGGGCAGCCTTTCCTTTGAGATCAGGAACACGACAAGGATGCCCACTCTTGCCACTGTTGTTCAACATAGTAATAGAAGTCCTAGCAACAGCAACTGGAAACAAAAAGAAATAAAAGGTATTCAAATTGGCAAAGAGAAGTCAAACTCTCTCTCTTTGCGGGTGACATGATACTTTATATGGAAAACCCAAAAGACTCCACCGCCAAACTACTAGAACTCATACAGCAATTCAGTAATGCGGCAGGACACAAAATCAATCTACAGAAATCAGTTGCTTTCCTATACACTAACAATGAAAATATAGAAAGGGAAATTAGAGAATTGATTCAATTTACTATAGCACCAAGAACCATAAGATACCCGGGAATAAATGTAACCAAAGCTGTACTCGGGGAACTCCAGAACACTCATGAAAGAAATTGAAGAAGACACAAAAAGATGGAAACACATTCCATGTTCCTGGATTGGAAGAATAAACATTGTTAAAATGTCTATACTGCCCAGAGCAATCTATACTTTCAATGCCATCCCGATCAAAATTCCACCAGCGTTTTTCAAAATGCTGGAACAAACAATCCTAAAATTTGTATGGAACCAGAAAAGCCCCTGAATTGCTAAGGAAATGTTGAAAAAGGAAAACAAAATTGGGGGCATCACGTTGCCTGATTTCAAGCTTTACTACAAAGCTGTGCTCACCAAGACAGCATGGTACTGGCACAAGAACAGACACATAGACCAGTTGGAACAGAGTAGAGAGCCCATATATGGACCCGCAACTCTATGGTCAAATAATCTTCGACAAAGCAGGAAACAATACCCAGTTGAAGAGAGACAGTCTCTTCAATAAATGATGCTGGGAAAATGGGACAGCTATGTATAAAAGAATGAAACTCGACCATTCTCTTACACCATACACAAAGATAAACCTGAAATGGATAAAAGACCTCAGTGTGAGGCAGGAGTCTATCAAAGTCCTAGAGGAAAACGTAGGCAGTAACCTCTTTGACACTGGGCACAACTACTTCTTTCAAGACATGTCTCCAAAGGTAAAGGAAACAAAAGCAAAAATGAACTTTGGGACTTCATCAAGATCAAAAGCTTCTGCACAGCAAAGGAAACAGTCAACAAAACAAAGAGGCAACCCACAGAATGGGAGAAGGTACTCGCAAAGGACACTACAGACTGATATCCAAGATCTATAAGGAACCCCTTAAAGTCAACACACACAAAACAGATAATCACGTCAAAAAATGGGCAGAAGACATGAACAGACACTTCTCCAAAGAAGACACACAAATGGCTAACAGACACGTGAAAAAATTTTCATCATCATTAGCCAACAGGGAGATTCAAATCAAAACCACATTGAGATACCACCTTACACCAGTTAGAATGGCTAATATCAACAAGACAGTAAACAACAAGTGTTGGAGAGGATATGGAGAAAGGGGAGCCCTCTTACACCATTGGTAGGAATGCAAGTTGGTGTAGTCACTTTGGAAAACAGTGTGGAGATTCCTGAAGAAATTAAAAATAGGGCTTCCCTGTGACCCTGCAATTCCACTACTGGGAATTTCCCCCAAAGATACAGATGTAGTGAAAAGAAGGGCTCTCTGTACCCCAACGTTCATGGCCACAGTCGCCAAACTCTGGAAAGAACCATATGCCCTTCAGTGGATGAATGGATAAAGAAGATGTGGTCCATATATGCAATGGAGTATGATGTCTCTATCAGAAAGGATGAATACCCAACGTTTGTATCAACATGGCCAGGACTGGAGGAGATTATGCAGAGTGAAATAAGTCAAGTTGAGAAAGTCAATTATCATATGGTTTCACTTACTTGTGGAGCATAAGGAATAACATGGAGGCCATTGGGAAAAGGAGAAGAGGTGAGTGGGGGAAATCGGAGGGGGAGATGAACCGTGAGATATTGTGGACTGAGAGAAACAAACTGAGGGTTTTGGTTGGTAGGAGGGTTGTGGGTTGGGAGACTCTGTTGGCCTGTTGGTTGGGAGGGCACGTAATGCATTGAGCACTGGGTGTGGTGCATAAACAGTGTATCTTGGAACACTGAAAAAATAAAATAAAATATAAAATTTTTAAAAAGGTATACACATCCCAGTCTATTTTTCATTGTTCTGAATGAATTTCCATGTTTTGAAATATAGAGAAAACATATTAGAACAAAAACAAAAAACAAAACTGAACAAAAACAATAATAATAATAGTAATAGATAAAGCAACATTCAATTCTCATATTAACCCTGCTTCTATATGATATATTATCTTGATGTGTTTTTGTATTTATTTTGTGAATATTTTGTTGAGGAGTTCTTCATCTATGCTCATGAAGACTATTGGTCTATAGTTTTTTGTTTGTTTTACTTTGTTTTTTTTTCTCTTGTAATACTTTGTGTAATTATGGTATGAGGCCAATCTTGGCCTCATTAAAGAGTTTAAATAGTACACTTGTTACATTTATTTCTGGAAGATTTTATGTGAAATTGATATTTTCTCCTTAAATATTGGTACAAATTACCAGCGAGGGCAAATGTGACTTGTTTTCTTTGTTCATTTATTCTTTAATAATGTGGGAATATTCAGATAATTTAGTTCTTCTTTAGTGAGCTCTAATAATTTGTGTCTTTCAAGAAATTTATTTCATCTAAGTTCTTGAACTCATGGGCATGATTTTACTTTTAGTATTTCCTGGTTAGATTTTTTTAATGTCTGTATATTTTATAATGATGATTCTCCTTTCACTTTTGATACTAATAATTTATGTCTTTTGTCTTTGTAGTTCTTGATCAGTCTTTCTAGGGGTTTATGAATTTACTCATTTTTTTAACTTTCTTTTGGTTTTATTGAATTTCTGTATTATTTTCTTTTTTTAGCTCCATTCATTTTTATTTTATGCTTATCATTTCTTCCCTCTAGTTTGCTTTGAATTCAGTTTGTTCTTCTGTATTAATTTCACAACTTTTTTTTTTTCAAATATAAGTGCTTGATTTCATAAATTTTCCCTTAAGCACTGCTTTAGCTATATCCTCAAAATTATCAAGTTGTGTTTTGCATTTTCATTCAATTCAAAATATATTCTAAAATCCCTTATTTTCTCTTTAGTACTTAGAAATATGTTGATTACTTTCCAATATTTGAAGATTCCCCAGATATCTTTTGTTTAGTGATTTCTAATTTGATTCCTTTATTGTCATGTTGCATATTTTGTATGATTTCAAGAATTTTTATGTTTTATGGCCAAGTTTATGGTCTATCTCAATGAATGTTCCATGTGCATGTGAAAAAAATGTTTATTCTATTATTGTTATATGGAACTTTCTACAAATGGCAATAAACATTAATTAGAAAAGTGGGTCAATAATATCGAGCTGGTCTTCTGTATCTTCACTGAATTTTCCTTTGTTTCATAAATTAGTGAGAAAGAAATGTTAAAGTCTTCCATTTTTTACAAATTTTTTTATTTCTTTTTAGTGTAACAGTATTCATTGTTTTTGCACCACACCCAGTGCTCCATGCAATCTATGCCCTCCCTAATCCCCACCACCTGGTTCCCCCAACCTCCCACCCCCCGCCCCTTCAAAACCCTCAGATTGTTTTTCAGAGTCCATAGTCTCTCATGGTTGACCTCCCCTTCCAATTTCCCTCAACTCCCTTCTCCTCTCCATCTCCCATTGTCTGCCATGTTATTTGTTATGCTCCACAAATAAGTGAAACCATATGATAATTGACTCTCTCTGCTTGACTTATTTTAATTGTAGATTTTTACATCTCTCTTTTTAGTTCTATAGCTTTTGTTCCATGTATGCTGCACATTTGTTGTTATATGCATGTATTTTTAGGATTGTTATGGTTTTTTGGTGAATTGAAATGTTTATTGTTATAGAATGTCCCCCTTTATTTATAATAATATTCTTTTCCTAAACTTTACTTTGTCTAATGTTAATATAGTCATTCAGGCTTTCCTTTGATTATTGTTTTCATCCTGTATCTTTTTTTATGATTTTAATGTATTTATCACTTTATATTTTAAACAGGATTCTTATAAATGACATATACTTGAGTGTGGCTTTTCATCCACTCTGTCTTTAATTGCATGTTTAGATAATTTACATTTAATGTAAATGTTGATATAATTGGGCTAAAGTCTACATTCTAATAGGTTCATTCTGTTGGTTTTGTTTGTTGTGTGTCCCTCTCACTTTTAAAATTTTTCCTGCTTGCCTTTGTAGTATTGATTTCTTATGGTTACATGTTTAGATCTACTAGTGGTTTTTTAATTATACCGTTTTAAAAAATTTGTTATTGTTTTAGTGTTTGCTCTAAGGTTTACAATAGAAATTTTTAATTAATTGCAATCTAACTTTATCTAATAATATACTGCTTCATGTATATCTTAAGCATCTTATAACCATACACTTTCTATTCCTTCTCATTTTTGTGCTGTTTTTGTCATACATTTTACTTGCATATATACTTTAAATCCTTAATATATTCTTACTATCTTTGCATATATAGTCCATTACATTTTAGAGTTATTAAAAATAAGAAACTTATATTTTATAATTACCTTCATTTTAACTATTAAACTTACAGATTCTTAAAACTGTCTTGGGGCCTTCAAGATTTCCAAGATCACACTTTGAGACCTGCTGATATAATTTATTTTATTTATTTATTTTTAAGATTTTATTTATTTATTTATTTGACAGACAGAGATCACAAGTAGGCAGAGAGGCAGGCAGGGGTCCAGGGAAGCAGGCTCCCCGCTGAGCAGAGAGCACAATGCGGGGCTTGATCCCAGGACCCTGGGATTATGTCCTGAGCCGAAAGCAGAGCCTTTAACCCACTGAGCCACCCAGGTGCCCCTGCTGATATAATTTATTAAGAATTGTATAAACTATGTTATTTTCTTTCTTTATACTTTCTACTTTTTATCAAAACTGTAAGACATGTCTTTCTAACTCAGTATTCTACTTTGGCAGCATATGTAAAAGATATTTTATTAAAACCTGATTATGGGGTATCTGGGTGGCTCAGTGGGTTAAGCCTCTGTCTTCAGCTCAGGTCATGATCTCTGGATCCTGGGATCAACCCCGAATCAGGCTCCCTGCTCAGTGGAGAGCCTGCTTCCCCATCCCATCTGCCGACCTCTCTGCCTGCCTCTCTGCCTCCTTGTGATCTCTGTCTGTGAAATAAATAAATAAAATCTTAAAACAAAATGATTGTTCACCTTTGTAAGACTAACACAAAAATGTGTTAATAAAGGGGAGAGACATCTGTATATTCCTGACAAATATTTTTGAGAACTAGTGACTTTATTTTTATTTGACACTTGGAGCCCTTTATCATGAACACATAGTGTTATTGTATATACTTTTATCGTTTAAGTCATAAGAGATAGCACCGTGGGGTCTAGCCCAGTTATTGGACCATTTAATTTTCTTTGTATAACTCAGTTTATCACTTGAATTAGTTGAACCATTTCACTGTGTTATGAGATTTCATATAACAGTTGGATGCACTCACAAGAAGCAATGACAGATCCTGTGAGCCATGTAGAGACTTAAGATGATCAGTTTTGTTTAGGTCAGTCTACTCTTCAATTGCTCCCAAAGCTGATAATTCCAAATGGAAATAAAGAACATGTGAAATGTATCTAATTTTGTGCAGTTATAGGGAACAGCTCTATCAATTATATTTCCTACATATGATGATAGAAATATACTTTGAAATATTTGAAAGGCATAAAACTGTAAGGACATTATTTTGTCTAAAATTATTCTAAGAAGATATTTTGATTCTCACTTTTTTGTTTCTAATAGCCATGTCATCTGTTATCTATAGCCTTTTAGGTGTCTTTTATTCTCAGTTCTTTTCTTAGTTGGAAAAGAGTTATGGAGTGTCTCTGTGCCTTATCTTTATTTGATGGGAACATCTTTCTTGCTTTCCAGAAGTTGCCACTTTTTTTTTTTTTTAAGAACTTATTTATTTGACAGAGAGAGATCATAAGTAGACAGAGAGGCAGGCAGAGAGGGGGAAGCAGGCTCCCTGCTGAGCAGAGAGCCCTATGCAGGGCTTGATCCCAGAACCCTGAGATCATGACCTGAGCCGAAGGCAGAAGCTTAACCCACTAAGCCACCCAGGTGCCCCAGAAGTTGCCACTTTTAATATGGTTATATAAAATTGAGTTGCTTATATATTTCAGGTCTCCAGAAACGTTGTTATATTGTTTATGTTTGTTTGTTTGTTTTGTTTTGTACAAATATATGGTAAATGTTAAACATTTAAAACATTTAAAACCATTTTGGTTTGTACAAATATATGGTAAATGTTAAACATGTTAAAACATTATAATTATTAGCTACCAAATCAATCTCTTTATCTATAACTGTAAAGTTCCAGCACTGGATAATAGATGTGAACTTAAAAGTAGGATATTTGTCTAATAATCATTACCTTTTAACCTCTAAAATATAAGCTATTAGAAATTGCTTAGTTATTTGACATAGTTTTCATATATATATGAAATAGGTGGCTGGGTGATGCTAACTATATGTTTGTAAAGACTTTATTTATTTATTTATTTGAGATAGAGCTAGAGTAAACAAGAGAGAGAAAGAGAGAAAGAGCACATGCATGAGTTGGGGGAGGGACGGAAGGAGAAACAGGTTCCCACTGAGCAGAGAGTCCACCATGGGATTGGATCCCAGGACTCTGGGATCATTACCTAAGCCAAAGACAGATGCTTAACCAGCTGAGTCACCCAGGCCCCCACTATGTTTGAAAAGTCTTACAGAATACTATATCATAATAAAATAACAAATTTAAAAGACTTACAAATTAGAATCAAAACAATATTTTAAAATTTTGAAGGCATATTTGTTTGCTCTTCAGAAATGTCATTGAGTTTCAAGTTATTTTATCAAGTCTTATTAAAGATGTAAGAGATGACAAGCTCCAGGACCTTGGCATTGCCAATACCCAAAGGGCCTCACTGCACACAGCTGGAGGGGGTGGTGAGAGGGATGGGATGGCTAGGTGATGGACATTGGGGAGAGTATGTGCTATGGTGAGTGCTGTGAATTGTGTAAGACTGATGAATCACAGACCTGTACCCCAAAACAAATAATACATTATATGTTAATTTAAAAAATGTAAGAGATGTCATTTAATGTTGTAAGGATATAAATTCTTATATTGTTACAAATCCTTTATGAAGTATTCTAAGTAGATATTAACTTATTTAGAGATGAACTTTTTATAGGTAATTGTTTTCTAATTTAACCTGAGTTTATTGTGATTTTCAAAGAAGTTGGAAAATGTATCTCATTTGTATTGTATTGTAGATGATTTGACCTAGTTTAACGTGCATCTGAAAGCAAACTTTAAATCTTGGACCAAATGACAATTTCTTGTAGATAGATTTTTCTTTTCTTTTAGATCAGTTGCTGTATAATAAGTTACACAAGATGTAAATACTTAAAACAATAATATTATTTAACAGTTTCTGTGCATTGGGAGTTTGGGAACAGCTTAGCTAGGCTGCAGTCCAGGTGTTTACCAGGGTTGTGCTCTCATCTGAAGACTTGACTGAGGGAAAATCTATATTTAAACTTATTCATGTGCTTCATGGTAGGATTTAGTTCTTTATGTGTCTTTATTTGACTGAGGGTCTTTATCCCTTGTTGGTGGCCTTCCAAAGTCGCTTGCTACATGGGCCTTTTACTATAGGTAAGCATGTAATAGGCAACTAATTTCCATCAAAACAAATTAGCAAGAAAGCAAAAGAAGGCATGCAAGATGAAAGCTATCATCATTTTTTTAATTTACATATAATGTATTATTTGCCCCAGTGGTACAGGTCTGTGAATCATCAGGCTTACACATTTTATAGCATATTGTTATTTATTAGTACATACTCTCCCCAATGTCCATAACCCAGCCACCCTATTCCTACCCCCCAACCCCCCAGCAACCCTCAGTTTGTTTTGTGAGATTATGAGTCTCTCTCTCTCTCTTTTTAAAGATTTTATTTATTTATTTGACAGACAGAGATCACAAGTAGGCAGAGAGGCAGGCAGAGAGAGAGGGGGAAGCAGGCCACCCACCGAACAGAGAACCCAATGCCGGGCTCAGTCCCAGGATCCTAAGATCCTGACCTGAGTCAAAGGCAGAGGCTTAACTCACTGAGCCACCCAGGCATCCTAGATTAAGAGTCTCTTGTGATTTTTCTCCCTCCCAATCCCATCTTGTTTCATTTTTTCCCTCCTTATCCCCCATAACCCTCTGCCCTGCCTCTCAAATTCCTCATATAAGAGAGATCATATGATAAGAACCTAGATGTCCATCAACAGATGCATGGATAAAGAAGACATAGTATACATATGCAAAGGAATACTATGCAGCCATCAAAAGAAATGAAATCTTGGCATTTGCAACAATGGGGATGGAACTAGAGGGTATCATCAAGTCATCACCATTTTGTAACCTCTCCTTAGAAGTGACATTCTATCAATTTGCTATATCCTATTCATTAGAAGAGAGTCACTAAATTCAGCATATATCCCCAGGGAAGGGAATACATAAAAGTGTGACTAGAAGATGGAAATCATTGAAATCCACTTTGGAAGCTTTCTATGACATTTTTTTAAGACTCTTCTTCAAATTTATGACACATAGAGAAAAGAAATAAAATGAACTCACTTGTTAAAACCAGTAAATGATGTTGAAGTAGAAGCCGTAAGGGACAATATTTTGTTTCTTCTAGAAAGTATATGTTTTATTGTTCAAAATATACTCAAATTTTCTCTGTCTAAATCTGTTATCCATTTTTATTTTAACCTTTTCTTTTTAGGGACATAGATTCTTAGAGGGCAAAATTTGTGTTTCTAATGTTTGTGCCATTTCCTACAAATGCAGTGCTTGATCTGCTTAAATCCAATTGAACAACATTTATTTATAGGTCAGAGAACCCTAGGGAAATATTCCACTTCAACATGAATACACCTTTGAGATAATAACTCAACATGAATATACCTTTGAGATAATGACTTTGAGGTTCTCTATGAACTATTGACAGTCCCTTAGCTTTCTCAGATGCAGAAGGCTATAGTAAGTAACCCATGTTTTAGGGTCAAGAGAGAAACATCTCTGGGTGTGCTTAGTCTAAATTCTCTTGGATAAAGGCTAGAAAAATCATTAGCTTTCCTATATTTGCTCTCTTAATAACTCTTAATCTTATGGATGAACATTTAATTTTCACAAAAGGCAAGACTGTAAAGCTAGAGACCAACTGATTTGTTTTTAAAAAGTGATATACAAACTCCCTTTAGCTTGACATTAGTTCTTCAATGCTCCAATTTCTCTTCAACAATCAATTAAAGTTTTCTCTTGCAGAGTGATAATATTCTTCTTTGTCCTGTCATTTATGTTAGCTGTTATTAAGGTGGCCCAGTCACTATGGCAAGGAATCCCACCACCAAGGCAGTCAACTATAAAATATAAGACTATTCAAACTAAAGCTTTATTAGATTTAGTGCTTGTTTGATGGTACACCTTTATAATTTGAATATAAAGATTCGTAGGCATTGCATTCTGTGACTTGATACCACTGAATGCCCATCACTGTGCCTTAATCTGTCTAAAATATTTGTAATAAACCTAGGTTTGTATCCCTAAGAATTAGCACTTGGAAAGGCCAATGAGTTCTTTCATTATTTATTCATTATTTATCATTTCTTGCCTCCCATTAGCCCAGTTAACAGCTGTTCTACCCCAAAAGACGAGGGTACTTTCAAACTATTCAACAATGTCAAGTGAACAAATGAGTTGTTAATTTTTTGACATAGATTCAAAGAATTGTTATTTCTGTATGTTTATTACATTTTGGATGATAATTTAAAATGTAGATGTAAGTGACCGTAATTGTGAAAATTAAGCTTTTGCTGATCAGAGCAGATTATAGGTAGAATAATGTTGATAACCAAATTTCTCCTATATCATAGTATGAAACTGAAATTGATGTAAGCTCTACATATATTATTAACTTTGTTCATTTTATTTTTTCTTCATGTAATTGTAATCATATCTGCCTGTGTTTTTCCTTCATAACTTCCAAAATTGTGTTTGTAAGTAATTTCCTTTTTTGTAATGAAAGATGTATGTTCAGACTTTCTCTGATGTTGTTCAAATGTTTTCAGCAGTGTCAGTTAGGGATTGCTAGTCCCCAGAATGCAATTCAGAAGCATCCATTTGTGATGTTCTCCCTCCTCTCCTCTTTGGTCATTTAAGAACTTTATCACTTGTTTAACTCTTAACAACTAAAATTCGTGCTTATTGAAAAAAGTGGTTTAGAGAGTCTGAGAAGGGTAACTAATTTGTGTGTGTGTGTGTGTGTGTAGGGTCAGATTAATATAACAAATGAACAGGGAGGAAATGATTGGAGAATATTGGAGTTATTGAGTCTTTGGAACTGAGATTTCAGAAATGGTGCAGTTATTGGTGATGGTAAGGACTAGTTTATCAAAGAAAGTAGGTACCTGAGATAATGGCCAGGATGTCCAGATATTGAGAAGTCAGGAATCTATCTATATTGATGTTGAAGTCAATAAGAAGGTTAATATGAATAAAAGAAGAATAGAAAATAGTGAAGCAAGTGTCAAAGGCATCAGCAAATTAAGGAGTTAGGATGTAATTAGGAAGTGAGAGCAATAAACAGAGAAAGAAATTGGTGAGAACTGACAGACAGTGACTGTACCTAGAAAACACTGTTTTTCTTTCCACTCCTATCAGGACAGAAATTATTAACTGTTATTTCCTGTGTTGTCCTTATTGTGTTATAGACCTGCATTTTGCTTTATGATTATTTTAGGCATATTTAAGTATATGGTAACACCAGAAATTTATAGAATGAAAAGAGGAGGAAAAAAATCATTTATAACAAAGGGTTCCACGAGGCTTCATTATTTTAGTAACAAATGAAATCCTTTTGATAATTGTGATATTCATAACTAATTAGCCTTTGGATTCACAAATCTTTGCATCTTTCATTATATGTTTACTGAAATGCCCCAAATTCACCAATCCAATTAAGCTCCTCTGTGAATATTAACCATGTAAGATTAATTACCTTAAACCCCTCAAATGAAGTAAACTCAATGACATTTACTGTATCATTCAGCCATTTACCCCTTTTCATCAATCTCACAATGCTTCTTGAATCACAATTAAAACCTGTAATAAATGAAGATGCTGAAAGTTTGAAGCAACATTTCTTAATGATTTAACATTTAGGTTTTTGTCACTCCAAAAAACTAGCTGGGAAATAATTTCTTGGAGAATGAAAGAAGCGAGGCAGAAGTCTTCATATTTCTGTGGTCTGTGATTCTCTTATAATGGGCATGAGCTCTAGAGACATGCACAAAGATCAGCAATCTTTATGAACAAAACTCGTCTTAATTTCAATTAGGATGATATTAACAGGAGAGTTTACTAATCAGGGAGAAAAGAGGAATGGTCTCTGATGTTGTTTTAGTATTTAGAGTTGTTAATGATGTGTTACTGATGAACTGATGACGTTTAGTACCTTATTATTCTCTTAAAAAGAGTTTAACATCAGTGGGAAGCTTGAGGACAGAAAATTTAAGTAGACTAATTTACGCAATCATCCTGTATAATTTTTTTGTGTTATTTCCCTCTCATTCTTATCCTCTATATCTTTTATTATTTTTTTAAATTGAATCCTAGTCTCTCGAGCAAAAATTTATCAATAAGCCTAATGCTAACATACCTACCTGAAAACACCTTCCCCATAGAACCTTGATATCTAGACTTGTATTTAATTTCAAATTCTACTTTTCTTTTGAAAATAAAATGTAACAATCTGATCTCCAAATTCATGCACAAAATGGGAACTATCAAGAAACTCATTTTGTAGTATTCATGTGCTTTTCATTTAAAATAGATGGCATTACATATGGAAAAATTTGACTTGATATAAACCTCAAAAATGATATAGAAGTGTAAAAAAGGAGTCAGTGTAGGAGTGACAATAAATTGTCTGATGGTGTATTTCTTCTAATCACTACTTAATGAATTCATGGAAGCAATACTTAAATATTGTGGAAACTGTTACTTGTTTCATGAACTAGTGTCTAAAGCGATGAAAACAAAACTTATTTTATGTTAGATAAGCAAAACTGTGAGAGTCTAATGATTCAAAGAAGTTACAGTGTACTTCCACTTGTCCCAATTGTTTGGAATATTGCTTTGTTATAAAGTGATATAAAGTATCTGATTTATATCTTGTCAAGAAAGAAATGATGAGCAGAAAAGAAAACAATAAATATGATTTTATATATTTCTAGAGAGGGATTGGGCAGATAGAACTGGTGTCATGGATTTTTTTTTCTTTTTTCTTCTTTAAGATTTTATTTATTTATCCATGAGAAACAGAAAGAGATAGGAGGGGCGGTAGAGGGAGAAGCATACTCGAGGGAGCCTGTGTGGGACTCCATCGCAGGAGCCCAGGATCACGATCTGAGCTGAAGGCAGATGCTTAATGGACTGACATGTCCCAGGTGCCCCCTATGGATTCTTACTTTAGTGATATCATGTATGTTAATTTTATATTCTGGCCTTTAGACTAAAGGTCCATAAATAGGCAATTAAACTATGTATGACAGGATAAAGTGTTCTGTCTTCTAATGTTTCACATTCATTTGCCTCTTATCTAGGTAAGGAAAATGTCTTTTTAATAAAATCAAGTAAAAAATAATTATCAATTTAGTAGTAACTTATCAAGTTCTGCCATTTAGAGATGTGCAATATTAGCCCAAGAAGCCTTTGATTATTTTTAAGGCCTTTCATGCCAAAGAGAGTGAAATCTGAGAAACATAAAAATCCTTGTCACCATAAATAAGTGGATGAAACCATAAATAAAAATTTGTATAACTTTGACCTCAGAGAAGAAGTCAGGATGGGTGGGAACAGGATAGTTGGATAGAAAACAAAACAAAAACAAAAACAAACAAACAAACAAAAAAAAAACCAGAAATAACTGTACCTGAGGAATGGAGAAGACAAAAAAATTTGAGAGGAGACAGGAGAAAAAGGACACTTACCTAAAGCCTATTTTGAAAGAAAAGTTGATGAAGCAAGAGTTGTTTTGCCCTGCCTTCTACACTCTGTGTATATTAATACTAAGGACTGAACATTGTCCCTCCCCAAAATTCATTTCTCGAAGCCCTAACTCATAAAGTGAGGGTATTTGGACATAGGGCCTTTGGGAGACAAGTAGATTTAGGTGAAATCATGATGGTGGGGACCTCATGATGAGATTAGTGTCCTTATAAGAAGAGAGTTTACTATCTCTCTTTCCCTTACCATATGAGGACACAGCAAGAAGGTGGCCATCTATAAGCCAGGAAGGGAGCTTTCACCAGATTCTTAAGCTGGTGCCTTGATCTTGGACTTCTAATGTCTAGAACTGTAAGAAAATGAATTCCTGTTTTTTAAGAAACCCAGTCTATGGCATTTAATTATGGCACTCTGAGCTGACCTTATTGATGTGTTGTATCACATTGACTGATTTGCGGATGTTGAACCAACCTTGCAGCCCTGGGATAAATCCCACTTGGTCGTGGTGAATAATCCTTTTAATGTACTGTTGAATCCTATTGGCTAGTATTTTGGTGAGAATTTTCGCATCTGTGTTCATCAAGGATATTGGTCTATAGCTCTCTTTTTTGATGGGATCCTTGTCTGGTTTTGGGATCAAGGTGATGCTGGCCTCATAAAATGAGTTTGGGAGTTTTCCTTCCATTTCTATTTTTTGGAATAGTTTCAGGAGAATAGGAATTAGTTCTTCTTTAAATGTTTGGTAGAATTCCCCCGGGAAGCCATCTGGCCCTGGGCTTTTGTTTGTTTGGAGATTTTTAATGACTGTTTCAATCTCCTTACTGGTTATGGGTCTGTTCAGGCTTTCTATTTCTTCCTGGTTCAATTTTGGTAGTTTATATGTTTCTAGGAATGCATCCATTTCTTCCAGATTGTCAAATTTGTTGGCGTAGAGTTGCTCATAGTATGTTCTTATAATAGTTTGTAGTTCTTTGGTGTTAGTTGTGATCTCTCCTCTTTCATTCATGATTTTATTTATTTGGGTCCTTTCTCTTTTCTTTTTGATAAGTCTGGCCAAGGGTTTATCAATTTTATTAATTCTTTCAAAGAACCAGCTCCTAGTGATCCAAAGGGGCACGTGCAACCGAATGTTTATAGCAGCAATGTCCACAATAGCCAAACTATGGAAAGAACCTAGATGTCCATCAACAGATGAATGGATCAAGAAGATGTGGTATATATACACAATGGAATACTATGCAGCCATCAAAAGAAACGAAATCTTGCCATTTGCGACAACATGGATGGAACTAGAGCGTATCATGCTTAGCGAAATAAGTCAAGCGGAGAAAGACAAATATCATATGATCTCCCTGATATGAGGGAGTGGTGATGCAACATGGGGCCTTAAGTGGGTAGGAGAAGAATCCATGAAACAAGATGGGATAGGGAGGGAGACAAACCATAAGTGACTCTTAATCTCACGAAACAAACTGTGGGTTGCTGGGGGGAGGGGGGTTGGGAGAAGGGGGGTAGGGTTATGGACATTGGGGAGGGTATGTGCTTTTGGGTAAATTGGAAGGGGAGATGAACCATGAGAGACTATGGACTCTGAAAAGCAATCTGAGGGGTTTGTAGTGGCGGGGGGGGTGGGAGGTTGGGGTACCAGGTGGTGGGTATTATAGAGGGCACAGCTTGCATGGAGCACTGGGTGTGGTGAAAAAATAATGAATACTGTTTTTCTGAAAATAAATAAAATGGGAAAAAAAAAAAAAAACAAATCCTTGCCCATGTAGAGTACATTATAGGAAGTGGATGCACACAGTAAACTGAGTAATGAGATCTATAGAATAGTAGGTGTTGCCACATTCTATGGAGAAAGATAAAGCAAGAACAGGGATAGTTGAAGATGGAGTTTAATTTTAAAGAGGAAGTCATCAATGAAAAGGTACCATTTGAACAAAGACCTGAAGGAGCTTGGGGACAAGCCATGCACATCTGGAAGAAGAAGGTCCCAGACATAGGGGACAGCAAGGACAAAAGGTCATCAATGACAATGTGCCTATATATTCGAAAACAGGCAAGGAGCCCAGTGTGGCTGGAACAGAGTGAGGAGAGAAGGAGAGAAATGTTTATGGGCATGTGCGCAGTGGAAGAGAGCAAGAGGTGGGAAAATTGGCTGTGTTAATGTTTTTGTATTGAATTTTTGAAGGAATGCTAATGAACCAAACTCAAGTTAGAGTTACATAGAGTTACAGACACCAGAAAACTGTTAATTTCTAGAAAACTTTGCCAGTGAAACAGGATATTATAAGATTTTTGTGTTGACACTTTCTTAACAGATGGTTATTTGGTTAACCTGAAGCTCAGATTCCAGATGTTGTATTTTAAGTAGACAAGAAGGCTACAATTGAGCAAAACCTATAAGCTCCAATTTTTTTGATGAGGCAAGGTAAGCCAAAGTTTACGTTCAAGGCCAAATCTATTCCATTAGAGGCTGAGGACAGGATTCTCAATCTGTGCAATTTTCTGGACATGGTTGATATAAAATGAAGCAAGAACACACTTTACACAGCATAGTCAATACTCAGAATAAAATCAATGCTTCACAGTCACTATTAGATAAAGATTTATTTTCAGTCCTTGGGTATTGATTATGGACTTTTAGTACATATTCAGGATGTTTCATTGCTAAAATGGTTGCTTCTGATTAATATAATTGTTTCAAAATCAAGGTTAGCATTTTAAGCAAGTGCTTGTTTTATTTATAGTTAGAACATTTTGAGCATTGAAACACCATTAAAGGAAAAGAAGCTGGAAGAATATCTCAGTTATAAAATCTCAGAAAGATGGGTATACAGTGAATACACTTTGAGAGATCTATGTACTTCATGTTTTAACATCTGTCCCTACATTAAAAAAGAAAGCCTTTTGTATGGGTCTACATCAAGCTAAAATGTTTCTGCACAGCAAAGGAAACCATCAACAAAATGAAAAAGGAATGTACAGAATGGGAGAAAATAATTGCAAATCGTATATCTGATAAGGAGTTAATATTTGAAACATATAAAGAACTTACACAACTCAAAAGCAAAAAGCAAAGTAAAACAAAACAAAACAAAAACAAAACCAAGAAAATAATCTGATTAAAAAATGGGCTGAAGAGCTGAATATTTTTCCAAAGAAGACATCTAGATGGCCAAAAAATATCAGATAAGATGTACATAAATAGATGTTCAAAATACATTAAAAGATGCTCAAAATCATTAGTCATCAGGGAAATGAAAATCAAAACCATAATAAAATAACACCTCACACTTGTTGGATAGAATGGCTTTTATCAAAAAGACAAGAAATAAGTGTTGGTGAGAATATGGAGAAAAGGGATTCCTTGTCACTGTTGGTGAGTATATAAATTGGTGCAACTGCTATGGAAAACAGTATGGAAGTTCCTTGCAACATTAAAAATAGAACTATCATATGATCCAGTAATTCCACTGGATACTTATCCAAAGAAGATATAAACACTGAAGATATATGTTCTTCTGTGTTCATTGCAGGATTATTTATATAATGAAGGTATAGAAACAGCCCAAGTGTTTATCACTTGGATGGATGAATGGATAAAGAAATACACACACACACACACACACACACACACACACACCCCACATACACACTAGAATATTATTCAGTCATAAAAAGAATAAAGAATAAAATTATGCCCTTTGTGACCACATGGATAGACATTGAAGGTATTATGCTAAGTGAAATATGTCAGAGACAGACAAATACCATATGATCTTTCTCATATGCGGAATCTGAAAAAGGAAAAAAAAAAGAAGCCAGCTCATTGGTATGGAGAACAGATTGGTGGCTGTCAGAGGCAGGGACTGGTAAGAGATGGGTAGACTACTTTGTTGTTGCCATTTTTAATTTAAATAAATTGAATAAAAAATATATATATATAAAAAAGATTGACAACTGAGACAGATTGACAACCCTGACAGACTCAGAATTGTGAAACATAAAGATACTATAAAAAAGAAAAAGATCAGGCAGATTTGGTAAAGAACTAAGTAGAAATTCTAGAACTGAAAAAGATAGACTTTGAAATTAAAATTTTTATGAAGACAGCAGATTTGATAGAATCAAAAAGAATTAGCACACTTGAAAAATAAATCAAGCCACTATCCAGAATGACACTATCCAGAATGGAAAATATAAGAGAGATTTAAAAACAAAGGGGATAGAATGAAAAGATCTAAAACATGTGTAGGAAGAGTTCCCAGAGAAGAGAGTTGATTGAAGGGAAGAAAAGCAGTATTTAGAGAGCGTATGCGTTCTTCAAACCAAGGCAAAATAAGTACTGCTGAAGAAAGCGAGATGTTTTTTGAATATCAGTCTCTCAACTTTTTTTCCTGGTGTGATTAAATAGTAATTTTAAAGACATTTTAAAAAAGATTTTATTTATTTATTTGACAGAGAGAGAGAGAGAGAGATCACAAGTAGGTAGAGAGGCAGACAGCGGGTGGGGGAAGCAGGCTCCCTGCCGAGCAGAGTGCCTAATGTGGGGCTTGATCCCAGGACCCTGACATTATGACCTGAGCTGAAGGCAGATGCTTAACCCACTGAGCCACCCAGGGGCCCCTTGAAAACATTTTTAAATTATGCTATGCTTTATGATGATTTCCTGAAGTATTAGGAGGGAATATCTTACACAAAATTTTATTCTGGATAATCTTGATTATTATGGAATGTGTTCAGCATATCACTGGAGAAAGAAGTGAGATCACACAGTAACTTGGCCATAGTAATATTCTCCATTGGTTTTAGAGAAAAGCAATGGAGATGTGCACAGCACAGGATGAGGAAGAGGGTGGCTAACCCACTCTGTGAAGTGTGTCTCAGACTCTTCCTCATTAATACGTACTGATAAGCCCTCATTATTTTTCACAAGGCCATTTTGCTAACATTCTGTCTGAATTCTTTGGCTCTCAATTTCTTCTATTCTTTTAGTCTATCCTTCACATCACCATAGAGTTCTGCGATGTGTGAGTTATTCTAGAATAAATCCTGGATTCTAAGCACTAAAACCCAGACCCTTGTAATCTAGCATGACCTCTTTGCAAACTAGTTTCCCATGAAGAGGACCCCTACCACAACCCCTATCTTGCAGTAGTACTGATCAGTTTTGTGGCCCAGTGAATTTAATTTTGCCATATACATAGGATGGTTTGCTCTTCACTTCCATACTCTGGATGAGATCATTGGGGTCTAGTGCAAAATTAAAATGCAAGTCCCATTTTTTGAAAATTGTTAGGTGGCAACAATGGAATTTCAAACCAAGTATAAGACATTTCTGAAGTAGGCCCCTGTGTCATTGCACATGGTCACATGTCCATGAATCTGCCCTGTTTTGCTCTCCTCACTGAAGTTGGAATGAGCCATGCCTTCCAATTACTGTGCTGCAATAGACACAACCTATGTACGCATTTTAGTCCACCTCGTATTCATGTATGTGTCAAGAACCTAAAGAAAGGCACTGAATCTACTCATTCTTGAGCTCCTCCTTCCTTCCTAATACAGCTTTTTATGCATAATTGATGCGATAGAAATTATGATCCTGTATTTAATGTGAGAGAGAAAAGAAAGTTAATGTGTGTTCATCAAAGGTCCCCAGAAAACCATGGAATTGGTACCAAAAGCCATTTGTCTTCCATAGCCTTAGGATTCTGTCCTTTGACAAACAATGCACTTGCATCAGTAGGTGACACAGTAAGGAGCGTGACATTTTCTGGCTTCCTCTGTCACAGTACCATGGGTCAGTTTGGCACTGCCTGCTTTCTGGTCAATTTTTGTCATTAGAATGGTGGAAGGAGGAGTGCCTGGGTGGCTCAGTTGGTTAAGTGTATGCCTTTGGCTCAGGTCATGATCCTGAAGCCCTGGGATTGAGCCCTATGTCAGGCTCCCTGCTTGGCAAAGAGTCTGCTTCTCCCTCTGCCCCTCCCCTTGCTCTTACTCTCTCTCTCTCTCTCACTCTCTCAAATAAAATAAAATCTTTAAAAAGAAAAGAATGGTGGAAGGAGAAAATAAACTTTAAACCCTGTGGCTAAAGAAAATAAAATAACAAATATAGAAAATACATAAAGAATGGGTCTTGAGGGATGGACAAGTCAGCAAGTTAGCAGAAAGATTCTTCTTGAGAGTATTTATTTAAAAAGCTATTTATTTGTTATAAAATATATTGCATAGCATTATGTATACTGCAAGGGACAGCTGGCAAACTCTCAGATTTTATGTCTACAGTATAGACACACTTGCCAGTAATTCAAGTGCCCCTGGAAGTTTTGTTAAAACAAAGCACAAACTTTGTGGGGGGGGTGGTTGGAGAAGGAAGTAATGAGGAAAATAAGCAATACATTCATGGGCAGAATATTGAGGAGGCAGTAGCTGGGAACCTGCTTCCCCTTAAGATTTGTTTTAAAAGATAAAGGAGGTCTTTGATTTCAGCAGCAAAAATTAGAATTAAATGGAGCATTTGTGGAGCATAACCAATAGCATGGAGGACAAGGGGCGTTAGAGAGTAGTAGGGAATTTGGGTAAATTGGAAGGGGAGGTGAACCATGAGAGACTATGGACTCTGAAAAACAGTCTGAGGGGTTTGAAGTGGCGGGGGGGTGGGAGGTTGGGGTACCAGGTGGTGGGTATTATAGAGGGCACAGCTTGCATGGAGCACTGGGTGTGGTGAAAAAATAATGAATACTGTTTTTCTGAAAATAAATAAATTGGGAAAAAAAAAAAAAAAAGAATTAAATGGAGCACTATGCCTATTAATTCCAGTTCCTGAGCCACCATTCAGTCAGAGAACCTAGACTAATTTTGGACAGAATTGTGAAGTTCATAATATTTGCCTTTTACACGCCAGATTAATTACTCTTTATCCCGTTCACATACCGTTTGGGTACTGTTCATTTGCTTCCACTCCTGGTACATTCCTTGGTCATTTCTCTTGCATTCAGGGTAAGTTAGTGAGAAAATAAGATGTTGATAAAAGTGGCTACACATTCCGGGCTCCTGGAGAGCCTGGCTTGGGCCTTCTGTTCTACTGCTCACACCTATTTATTAATAGTATCTTCTTCACATGCATTTCACACAGCTTCATTCTTTCACACAGCTTGATATAAAGTATTTATCTAACCCCAGATGAAGTTTATTTTAACAGAAACCAGAATCCTAAACCAGATCCACTAAAGGGATCAGGATGGATTGGTAAAATTTTAGCTTCCAAGCAAGTGGCTGGAGAGAATTATTAGTGTGAGGATTGTGGAATGAATGTGAAGGAAGCTCTATATTTTGGTAGCCCTGAAATCATATGACTCGGTCTTATTTACTTAAAACTATTAACAAGTCCTCTAGGAAAATCTCTTTGATGTTACGTTGCCATAGCCGACTCAAAACATCCATTCCTAGAAATTTTACTGAAAGTGCAGATTCAGGGATTCCGGCATAGATCTGGAGCTTCTCGAACCAATAACGGACTTCCTTAAGTAAGCTAAGTTCTTCGCACATATCCTTAAAAATATGAATGCACTGGAGGACAGATCCACCTAGATTCTTACCATTTAGAGCAATGCTAATTTAAATTTCCTGGTTTTTTGTTTGTTTGTTTGTTTGTTTGGTGCTATTTATTTATTTATATTTGGGGTCATAATGGTACATCTTGTTATCTAATGTGGAGTATCTAGCTATTTGCTTCCTACAAAAATGATCCCAGATATGGCTTATGATTTTATGAAACAGGAAAAAAGAGAAAAAGGAAAAAGGGAAACTGTGGGGAAGCAAAAGAGGAGTAGGTTGCAGTGAGAGACAGTGTGCCCGGAAAGGACGCGTCTGGGAATAACTCGCCTGCAAAGACTGGATATCGAAGGGGAACATTTCCCTTCTGTTTCACTGATATTCTGTTGGGCTTATACTTTTTACACACAGTGTAGAAATTCTTTGTTTACTTGTTTGTTTGTTTTCTCCAGCCGCTCTTTTATTAGGAGCAGCCCAAGGGAAAACAGGACAGAAACGAGAGTAGCAGATTCTTTATTAGGAACTTGGGTCCTGGATTCATTTTACAGATCCAAAGCAAAATTACCCACGATTCTTCTTCCTCGAGGATGAAACGGGAAATGTGACAGCTCTCTCTATTTTCTTCAAAATGTTATTTTATGGATTAGTGAGACAAAGTTAACGAGAGTGTTTTGAACATCTAACATGGATTATATAAATGTAGATTATAATGAGAGTATGCAGAAAAATTAGTTAGTGTACAGCATGGTGAGAAAGTTTAATGAATTCAGCAGAAGCAACCCATGATGCAGAGACATCTAGGAGGAGTCAAAAGAAACTATTTGCTCTTATTTGCAAAATGACCTTGAAAATTCATTATCTGACCTCACAGTATGCATCAATACATTCTGCTGTATTTGGAAAGAGCCTGAGGGAAATGAGGCATTACCAGAGAACTGGCAGTGTTTACAAGGTCTAGCAATAGTAGGACAAATGTTTTCATTGTGTAGAGGGTCTGTGTTGTGCCACAGTATAATTAGGTTTAGTCTGATTTCATTTTCAATTAAAGCGATCAGCTTAATTCACTTTTCTTCCAGTTACTAACAAGGTAAATTTGATAATATTTCAGGCTTATTAAGAGTGTGTCCTTGTTTTTTGAAACTATTTAGGATACGGTTTTATTTCTCTGGGTCACTAACTGTGAATATAGTTCTCGCCTTATTGTAGATAAGCATCAGCGGACCTAAGTTGGCCTGACTTTACTGAGAGCCTACTGTGTGTCAGGAAAAAAGAAAGAAAGCAAATAGAAATACCTAAAAGAACATGCTGGGTTTGGAGTAAGAAGTTTAGAGTGGCAAAATCATACTGTGCTTGAGAGAAGCAGAGGTTGAGTCTAGATAGGGTGGTTAGTGACAGACTGTAGAAGGCCATGCATGTTACCTCCTAGGGTTTTTCCATTTTATCTTCAGATGGTAGAAAAACAAGCAAGTATAAAAAATGTATAAAAAGTCACTCTATTGGTAAAATGCAAGAGAAATTGTGCTTATCCCCAAGTTTCTTAAAACTTAGAAATGAGATCACGACCTGAGCCGAAGGTCGTGATCTCAGGGTCCTGGGATCGAGTCCCGCATCGGGCTCTCTGCTCAGTGGGGAGCCTGCTTCCTCCTCTCTCTCTCTGCCTGCTTCTCTGCCTACTTGTGATCTCTCTCTCTGTCAAATAAATAAATAAAATCTTAAAAAAAAAAAAAAACTTAGAAATGAACAGTTAAACAGCATGCCTGTAATCTGTGCAATCACTTTGGCAAGTGGGCCATAGGGGATGATGGGCAGGGCCCTTCTGGGGTGGAGAGTTGGAGAAGGCAAGCGACTGGGTCCGATGTCCTTACAAACTAATGACAGACTGCCAAACAAACCGAATAATTTTTGCTAGTAGGAGTGTCACCTATCTATGGAATGCTTACAATGAGATGTACCCAGTTGGCTAGGGTTGCTTAGGGTAAACATACATGGAATCTATGGGTTAATAGGGCTTGGCTCCTTGAAAATGTCACATAAGATATGAAATTATTTGATTATATAAAACAGAGATATTTTGAGGTACCTGGATGGCTCAGTAGGTTAAGTATCAGCCTTTGGCTCAGGTTGTGACCCTGAGGTCTACGATACAGCCCCAGTGTTGGGGGGAGTCCCTGCTCAGCAGGGAGCCTGCTTCTCTCTCTCCTTCTGCCCATCTGCCCTCCTTTCCCCCCCTCCTGTTTATGTTCATTCTGTCTCACGTGCTCTCTGTTTCTCTCTGAAATAAATAAGTAAAATCGTTAAAAAAAAAAAAAAAGGCAGAGATGTTTTACAATCCAAATGTCACCTCTATGTAAGTGAGGTGACTAAATAAGTTATTTAGAAACCTCATCTGTTAAACCGGGTCATGCCATGCCGGAGCGCTTGGTGTGCTAGAAGAAAGGGCCTGGTAGTCGCAGCAGAGGCCCCAGAACTCTAGCTGCTTTACTTGTATCTCATGCTGATCTGTGTTCTTGAAACTAATAATAAGAGTTGGTCTTGGATAAGATCTCCATTCCTGTGAGTCTGTTTGTATCATGTGAACCTTTGTGTTACCCCAGGTGATATAGAATACTCATGAATATTCATAAAAGTAAAAAGATTTTCAACAGTATTGGAATTTTAGAAACAGAGAATGCCTTTAATGATTAAACGAATCTGTCCTGCCCACTCTCCAACCTTATTCTTTACTTCCTTTCTTTTTTATAGCTATGTGAGGATAGTAGCATCTCAAGGTAGGGGCAAGGGTAATAACAAGTCCATTTTGAGCTCTGTGGCCATTGTAGGGAATATGCTGTATCTGGCAATGCAAGGGGTGAGACAGAGATGGAGAGATCTCTATCAGCACTTGAAAGTGGGGAGATGCTGTCTTTCAGGTGTTATATTTGGCCAAAGAAAAATACTACCTAAATCAGGAATATTTAGAGAATTTGGTTGTTGGGACTGGAAGTCTCCCATACCAGACCAGCAGAGCCACTTATATAAATATCTATAGGAAATAAATTAAGCCCCTCTAGATCTGGAGCTGAGAGGTTAATATGTTATCCCACAAGCCAAATATCAGACTATATACTCCACACATATTACCAGAGAGAAAAGACCAATCTGGATAGATTTCTCCTTGTTCAGAATGAGGAGAAGAAAAGAAATGAATGGAAAGGGGAGGGAAAAAAACAAAACTCAATACATACACACAGACATACTCTTACCATAGAATAATTGTTTTAAGCCCCCTTAGAAAATTTGCAAAGTATGATCATGAACCAGACTACATATAGAGTTGAAAAAAAGCAGACATCACTCAGGGAACTCCTTAGATGATTATGAAACAAAAAGTATACTGACCCTCTGGAGATTAAATAAATCTCCTTTAAACTACTGTCACAATATAAAGAAAATAAAATTATATTTGCAAGCAATACTTTTGAAGAGAGATATATCATATATCACAATAAGTTTGCTATAACAGAATCTATATCTGAAGATAAATAGCTTTAAATGCTTTATACATTAAAAGATAAGGTAAAATAGGTTGACTAAACATTTAACCTCTGAAATTAGGAAAGGATTCAGTATGTGGTGTGTGTGTATGTGTGTGTGTCACATAAACAGGCCATGGGTGCATAGAAAACAAAAGAAAGATACAATAAATATAAAAGTAGAACTTGTTGTTACCTAGCCAGCCAACCAACTGATCAACCAATCAACAAATTTAAAAGACAAACAAACATGGAATTGAAAATGAAATCTGAGATATTCAATAATTATTGAGAAAATTATTTGAAAAAAAATGTATCAATGTCAGCACAATATTTGTTAAAATAGGAGTGGAGTGAGGTGTGTTTTGAATATTTTGAATTCAATTGTTCAACAACATTGTTGCAGAGAGAGTTCAGTATTGGACACTTTTATCAACCAGCTTCATCTTTTGAACAGACGAATATATTAAAATCTTATTGTTATGGTTTTGGGCTTGCCCAACTCAAAACAATAGTTTGCTTTAATATTAATTTAAATATCAATTCTACTTCATTCAACTTTGCCTTGTTATTCATTATTGTTCATACCATACCATCTTACTCTATAGTTATAAAAATCTAGCACTTTTGGTATCTTTCCCCTTATTGCAGAATACAAAGTGTCTTTCTTTCTAAAATGAACTATCAGTTCACCTCTGCCCTTACTAGTGGTCCCTCATCTCTTCTATGTCTTTATCAATGGTAAGCTTCTTCTTTTATGTCTTCAGTCTTCCCCTTTCCCTAGCTGCCTTCTCCATGGTATGTCAAGTTTCCTCTGTTCTTTTAACCTTTTTTTTTTCCCCCTAAACCCTGTCACCCAGTCTCTTCTCTTTCAAATAACTTATATACTCATTATCTCCAATTTCTCGTTCCCCATTTCCTTTAAGCCATTTGTGGTTTTCAATCAGCTGTATGGATAGATGGATGGAAGAATAGATAGATGATAGATAGATGACAGATAGATAGATAGATAGATAATAGATATAGTTAGGTAGATAGATATCAAGGACAGCCAGAGATGTAAATTATGTTGTAATGATAGTTGAGATGAACACGTTGATACTCTTGACTAAATGAGTTCCCACTTATTTTCATTAAATTAATTTCAGTTGAAAACTTTCATTTATTTATGACTCTGTGTTAACTGTTTGTTTCAACCACTACTCGTGTCTTTTATGTATACCCAATAAAATGTACAGTGAATGACACATAGTAGAAACTCAGTATGTATTTGTTGAATGAAAAATGCATTTGTTGAATCGATCATTGATCAACTTAGTCAAATGCATTTTAGATGTGAAATAACATTACAGAAAACAATTCAATAAACTTTGTAGTCCGGAGGTAACTGGTGGTTCTAACCAGATCTATTTCAGTGGGAAATTCTGCAGCTTCCATATTTAATAGGAAGTGAGTATGCGGATACTGCACATGTAATCAATTCACTTGAGCAGTTTGGCTGTAAAGTGGCAGCAAAAAAATGGAGGCAATGGATGGGGTAAAATTAGAACAGTTTATAAACTGGGATTGACAAGATGAGAGAGGCAAAATTCTCAATCTCTCCCCAAAACCTGTATTAAATTCTAACAATGTTTTGGCTAGAATAACACTGCAAACACTGTTTTAGTGGTCTATTCATATTCACTACTCCTCCTGTCCTCCTCGGATATAGTCTTACATTGCTGAAGGAGTAATTTTTCCATCTCCATGTTTCAAGCCATCCAATAGCTTTCATTAACCTTAGGCTATTGCAAAGAATAAATGCTTGGGTAAATATATATTGACTGAATAAATGAACAATATTCTTTGAAAAGCTGGTGAGGGACAGATTCCAAAATACTTGTACAAGAATTGAACTTTATTAAAAAAAATATTCTTGGGGCACCTGGATGGCTCAGTGGATTAAGCCCCTGCCTTCAGCTCGGGTCATGATCTCGGGGTCCTGGAATCGAGCTCCGCGTCGGGCTCTCTGCTCAGCAGGGAGCCCGCTTCCTCCTCTCTCTTTCTCTCTGCCTGCCTCTCTGCCTACTTGTGATCTCTGTCTGTCAGATAAATAAATAAAATATTTACAAAATTTTAAAAAAATATATTCTCCTGTTACTTGTAACAGAAGGAAGGAAAAATATGGAGGTAGGTACAAATTATTGTGTAGATTTGTGATTCAAAGATACTGACATTTTTGTCTAATGATTTCTCTTAAGTATGAGGCAATTATATATACTAAACTAGTGAAGTGTGAGAAATTTGTGGAGAGGAATTAAAGTATGAAGTCATCATCTTGTAAAAGGGAAAGGCAAACTTTCTTGAAACCTGAAGTAAGAGTGAAGAAATAAACATTGTTATTACCAGATTGGATGTCCTCTTTTTCAATCTGTTTCTGCCTCGCTCTTTCTCCAAAGTGTTTTAAATGGGTGATTAAATCATAATGTGGTTTTAATCTCTTTCTTCCCTATTATTCATTCTTAGTATTCATTCTTTAGAAGTTAGACATTTATGTAACTGCCACTGTTTTGCTCAGTAACTCTCATATCCCTGATTCCAAATCTGAACTTGGATTTCTAAATGTTTTGTAGAAGAAACAAATTTCGTGTTTTGTCAGAAAATAATCTGTTAGAATAACAATTTTTATAAAACATGACTTAAAGGAAAAAATGTCAAAGGGTCTTAAGGCTTTTTGACTAGCAAACCATGGAATTATAAACTAAATATAGGTAGAGAACAGACAGTGAGTTAATTAGCATAGTGTTGGTGTATAAATAGCAATTTAGGTATGTAAATTTTATTTTCTATGAAGAATGCTTCTAACAAATACAACTTTCTTTTAAAAATGTAGGAAGTAAATAAGATGTACCATAAACATATCTAAGAAAAACTTTGTACAAAAGCAAAAAAGAAAAAAAATAGGAATATTTATATATAGGAAATAAAAATAAAGTATAAGTAAGTAGAGTAGAATATCACCAAACTTTCTTCTTTCCATTAAATAAAATACCCCCAAACTCGATTTCCTTATTGTGAGGTAGAGTATGTATTAGCATCAAAGGGACCTTAACCCCACAAGCTAAATGCTCTTTGTTCATTGTGTCTTTACAGTAACTGGTATGTATGAAACTTCCTTATCTTTTTTAACAAAGGGTAACAACTTGTTCAGTAGTTATATTTTCAACAGTACTTATAAAAATCTTTTAAATCGTTTTCATTAGGAGAAATGTCAAGGTTCTTCATTACTCTTTTGGCTTTGGCTTACTATTTTCAGAAACCACTTTAACCACAATTGAAAAACATATTTTGGTACACACACACACATTCTCATACGCATATTTTCTTTATTTTCACATGTTGACACCATCTTGAAGGCATGAGTTCCATTATTTTGTTCTGTTTTGTTTTTCTCATTCTTCCCCAACTGTATTTCCAAATATGTTTTTTGTATTTCCTTTCTGATATCCTAAGGGATTAGCCTTTCTTCATTTCCTTGAAAAATGTATCTTAAATAACATTTCTTCAGCATTATTTGACATATATAAGAAATTCTTATTTTAAGTATTATTATAAAATGTTGCCCAATATTAATTTCCCAAATTCTTATGTTACCAGGTCCAGAAGATAGTTTTCAATTTTTATCTAGCTCTGACCTCTTAGTCTCCTTTTAAACACTAAGCCTGAGTGATCAGCAATGTATGATTATTAATCTTTACCTATGGCACAAATATCCTCACCTTTTACTGGCTAGGATAAAATTAAGAGCCATATTATTATAAGGTAAGCTGCTGTTTCTTATGTCAACAGTAAAAAGTGAATAAAATTAAAAACAAAAATTCAACAGTGTCCATATTGATTATCAGTATTGAACTTGAAAAGTTATTGAAGACTTTCTGTGGTTTGGGATCTATTTTCCTTTGCACCTTATCTTCTACCATTCCTATTCATGTCTCTGATGCCTTAACCTAACTGTATGATCCCAAAATGTGCCCTGTATATTATATCTCTAATTCTTCTGCTGCCATTTTCTTCCTGGCTATCTATTTACCACATCTCTACATACCAAAATGCACCTCCTTCATAGTTGATTCCAAGAAGTTCCAACTTAAAAATAACAGTTTCTTTTAGGTGACACTTTGCATATAGTCTTCTAAAAATATCTTCTGATTATAGGGACAGTACATTTCCTATTTACATTGCAATATTTGATTTGGTAGGAATTTTAATGAAAATGATATAAATGGAGAAGAACTGACTTTTAGAATGAAGGAGATAACTATCTCATTTAAAGAAAAGTATGCACAATCATATCACAGCCTCTGTGCTGTTGAATGCTCGGTTTGAAGACTAGGTTTTTTTTTTTGTCATGGAATTAGGGTGTCTTTATAATTTAAGACACTTAGACACTGGGTTTTGATAATCTGAAGTGTCAGTTGAAAAAGTTACATAAAAATAAACTCTCTTTTTCTGAAAATAAATAAATTGGGGAAAAAAAATAAACTCTCAAGACTTTTTTTTTTAACAAGCTGAGATTTCTTTACTCTTTTTTTAAAATTATGTTTTAATCGACAATTTCTTATGGAAACATAATTTGAGAGAAGTTTTGTAGTTGTCTCTGATATGCCTCAGAATGGGCCAATTGTGGAGTAGATATAGACACAACTTTTTAGGATGGAACAGGTATTTTGAAGCTGCAGTGGCTAAAGACTTGGTAAGTGGGGTGCCTGGGTGGATAAGTCGTTAAGCAGCTGCCTTTGGCTCAGGTCATGATCCCGGGATCCAGGATTGAGCCCCTCACTGGGTCCCTGTGCAGTGGAAATCCTGCTTTCTCTCTCTCCCACTCCCCTTGCTTGTGTTCCCTCTCTCTGTCTCTCTCTCTCTCTGTCAAATAAATTTTTAAAATCTTAAAAAAAAAAAACACTTTATAAGTAACAGTGGCTATGTTGTAATAATGTTTGCTATACTTTGTTAAATCTGTTTTGAAGTATGTGTATATATATACAACTCTGTTGCATACATAATTAATACTATTGTTATGAGTGAGTGAAAGGATTATTTCATAAAATCCCAAAGTTTTTTTTTTTTAAAGACTTTATTTACTTGGGAAAGACACAGAGAGAGAGAGAGAGAGAGAGAGAGAGGATGGACAGAGGGAGGGGGAGAGAATCTTAAGCAGACTCTGTGCTGAGTGCAGAGCTAAGTGTGAGGCTGGATCTTTCAACTCTGAGATGATGACCTGAGCAGAAATCAAGAGTTAGACAGTTAACTGATGGATCCACCCAGGTAACCCTAAAATCCCAATTTTTCTATCTAAAATACTTACCTTAAAAATGAGACTGAGAATTGTCATTGGGCAAAGGGAATTGCTGACATTGGCCAAAGATCATGCTGTATTCAATAAGACTATGCTTTCATGGAAAACAACTGAACCCATTAATTAAAAATAATGTCAATATGTAGGATACTGTGCAAACTTAGACATACCTGTTAATATGAATTGGGATGAGGGGAAGACATGCTAATGAAAAAAGACAAATAGCGCAGACACACCAGGTAGCTCCTCTAGGTTTCCTATAATATAAAAATGATTCTGTGTATTTTCCTAGATCCAGAATAAATGTATAGAAATAATATTGGCTCTATGAATAATGGATTAAGTAGGGAATATAGTTTTCTTACAAAGCATGAAGGCGAGAAATAGGCTGTTACTGGTGTTACTTCTCAATTCACAGGGCTGGCATCTTTGTGATTATCTTGGGCCTTCTTCTCTAATACAAGACGGTTATACAACCTCCAAGCATCACATCACATTCTCACAACACATTCAAAGGCAGGAAACAGGAGAAGAGGTGGTTTGAGTAAATGATCTTTATGTGTCTGCTATTTTTATCAAGGAACACGAGCTTTCCTACACCACAGAAAACTTACCTCATTTCACTGACCAAAACAATGGGTTGGGTCATCTCTTGCCATGAATAAAAAGAGGTTGGAAAAATTAGTATCTGTATGAAGATAACAGGATGGTCATGACTAGCTTGAACCAATTATGATTATTCCTTGGGGCCAGTCCCCATGCAATCTTGAAAAAAATTAGCAAGTAAGCAGAAGAAAATGGAGATTGGACATAATCTAACATTGTCTATGACAAAAATATAACCTGAAAAGCTAGCTGTTCTATGCAGTTATGCAGTTGCCAAATCTTGAAGAAGTTTTATCTTGAATCATTTAATAAACAAAAATATGCATTCCCAGAAAGAATTATATAATGACTGAATACATCTGGGAGGGATGCACAATATACAAATGGCTAAAGATCTGCAAATAATTTTCTCTTAATTTTCAGAGAAAAAATATGTTTTTTTATTTTATTGAAATTGAAGTTTGTACAGAAAAAAAAAGTTGAAGTGTATTTGTTGTCATGTGACTGGACACCAAGATGTTTTATAAGGTAACATTATTTTGGAGCTTAGCTTTGGGAGCATGTAAACTGGGTTTCATCAGTCAATATGGAGATGATTAGATATTCTTTTTAAGTTCACTGGAGACAGAGTTATAATCTAATCTGCCAAATAATTCCTTTATAATCACACATTTTCCTTCCTGGTTAAATCACAATGAGCGTCTTCTGACATAAACGTGCATTCTTGATATACATGTGCCTCAGCATCTGAATTAGCACTTAAAACAATGTTTGGTACAAATAGAATTAGGAAGGCAAGTAGTCTTGAGTGCTATTCTTTATAGACAGGGAAGACTCTGAAATATCTTTGTACCATAGCAGAGTGTGTCTAATCAGTAATTCGATTATTTGTGTCTACCAGAGAACGCATTTTAAAGGACTTGAATGTTGATGAATGGATTACCAAAGTTTGTTTTGGACTCACTTTTTTCCATATTTTATTTCTAAATATGATCCCTTGCTGATATTTCAATTTTTCCTTAGCCATGTTAATGTTCTTGACTAAACTAGTTAAACAGTTTGATCCCATGAACATAGAAGATATTTCTTCCCTTTCATTTTATGTTGTACCAAATAGTGTACATTTCACAGTATAATCTTTATATTGTTACAGATCAATTCACTTTCTTTCCCACATACCAAATATACTGGAAATTGAAGAAAGACAGGTTTGAGAATAATTCAGAGAAAAGATTAAAAATGTAGGAAAGATGGGAGAAAAATTTTAGGCTTACAATTGAGAAAACTCAGGGAAGATAAGAGCTGATCAGCTAATATTTGACCAGAAAAGCAAGGTGAGGTTCTGGGTAGAATCTGTTACTTTGCCATTAGCCACATGTTGCTGTGTATTGCCCTGGATTATATAATAATGACCAGATCCTGCTCTGTTCACTGCAATAATATAAAATGACTCATTATGGGCAAAACTATGTTTTTGCTTCTCTTGTGCAAAAAAAGGCAATGGAAGGCATTTAGGGGAGACCAATCACAACAGGTCTATTGCCCTGTTTTATCTAATTGCACTTTTTCCCATTCCAAGCACTCGAGTTATTTACCATTTCCAGAGCCATAATGAATCTGAGAGATGGAAATCAATAAAGTGAGAATTAGAAAACACTGAAAGATTGGGCAGATGTGGTGAAAACCATGTTTTAAATTTTATTAGTTTTCAGTTGTGTTTAAGGAGGTCAGTGTTGAGAAACATTAAAAACCAGAAAACCAGATAGACTTGACCCTGTATCTCTACATTCTTCAGTTGCTTGCTGCACTTGTGTTGAAATTGTTAGCTTTCATCTGGACTTTTGTTTTTCCTGTTTTGATTTAATCATTTAGATTATTTTTCTGCCTAAATACAAATAAGACAAAATTGCAGTTTTTCCTACTATTATCTTGTAAAGTGGCTATAAGTATATTCATATAAAGTTGTGATACTAAGTGTGAAAGAAAACAGAGCTATTTACTGGTTCCTTCTCATATTTTATCTTGTGCAATTCTCCCACCCAATATGGTCAGCTCTTGTAAAGCTTTCAGTTTAAAGCTAAGAATACAGAGGCCCAAAGAGAGCCCTAACTTTAAAGTCTGCTTTCTTCCTACAATACTACCACTTCATTGAATCTACTCCAGTAACTTGAATGGCTCATTCCTATGTGTCAATTCATTAACCTTAGAGAGATCCTTCATAAAGAAGTTACAGAAAATACCAAGGGAAGTTGATTATGACAAGAGTCTACCTATATAGGGTCCCCAAGACGTATGGATTCTCTGACTTTCCTACCAGAGAGATAGAGCTAGCTCCCGTGTAATGCAGTTGGTGATGCTGTCGCTCATGGAGAGGCCTCCTGGTACTTAGCCAACAAGATGTCAGCGTGACTCTGCTTTCAAATCTTGAAATTTACTTGTTCTATTCTGAAAGCATGTGGATGTTCAATTTAAGAAAAGTGTATAAGCATCTCACTCAGAAAACAGATCCTGGGAAAAACCCAAACATTTCTTACCAGAGGAGGCTTATAATTTAGTTTTCCGCATAAGAGAAACGTTTTAATATTACATGTGATTTTAAAAAAATAGAGGTAGAAGCAATGCACACTTAAGGAGAGTGAGGAAGCATGAGGCATAAAGCATCTGTTAGTCTATCGAATCAACTGAAGGATACAACATCTTAAAAAAAGGGTTTTGTGAGATGAGTGTGAAAACCTTGAAAACAAAAAGAGCCTAAAAATTGAAGCAAGTTCTGCATCTACAGGTACTAGTGCACACAGCTCATGAGACCTTTTGCCACACCATTATTAGATGAATTATCAGTTGTGTACCAGTAAGTGATATTTCCTTTTACAACTTTGTTTTAAAAATACCTATTCTAAAAATTTATCCAACTCTTATGCCATCATTAATTCTTAGGATAAAGCAAAATAAGAGATTATTGCACATAATTCATAGGCAATGTCAATGTGATTCAGACTTGCTTCTTTGGTATTATTTTTGTTGGAGGTTATTATTTTGGATCAAACAAGAAAATAGTCTGGATAGGAATTGAGTTAGAAAAAATTAGACAATTTGAATATTATAGTAGTGTTTGAAAGTTTAAAAATAAATTAAATGATGAAAATGTAACAATATGGACTTTGTTCTCAGACCAATAAAAGGTAAAGTTTTTTAAATTGCTTCCTTTAAGAAAATGAACATACGTGAGTCTTTATTTTAAGAAATTTGTCAATCAAGAAATGTGGTTCGTTATAAAGATAAACTAAGGAATGATAACTGGATTTGCTAAGGAGATCCCAAGTCACTACTTTAACTACTGTATTTTTCTTATTCACTTATGCCTTAATCCAGGAAGTTAAAAAATAAATCAATTCCTTCACTACTCTTAATGTAAGAGAAGAGCTAGTGCTCTTACATTAATTGATATTAAATTAATCAGTATGAGGAATTTTATTAAAATTCTCCCCTATACTATTAGCTTTATATCTCTGCTTCACCAAGAAGGAGAGGGAGTTAAGGTTCTACACTTATAGTAATAAACATTTTCCAGATAATTCTCTCTACCCCTAATGTGATTCCTTGAGGCCTCCTCTATGTTTCAGGTGTCTACAAGAGATTTCTCAAGAGTGCTTAGTGAGGGCTATTCTCAACCTCAGTATAATTCTTAAGGACCCATTATCAGACAACTTAGAAAGCCTTGTCACCAGCCCTGATCTCTATGATACTCCTGTCCCCGTTGCCTGGCCTTAGAAGAACAGGAGTTCTCCAATGCAAAAAATAAGGGAATCAAATAATGTTCCTGATCATGTAATTAATACTTGTGCTTTGAATTTTCAAATATAACCATTTCTCTTAAGTCCAAGTGTTCCTACATTAAACACAACAAGGGATATAGATTAATTAGGAAACATGATTTGCATCCTGCCCTTGCGTCTCAAGATGTATGCTACGGACCTCTTACATGATAGACTCAGTGAGTACTTATTAAAATGCAGATTCCTTGGCCCCATAACAGGCCAAGGAATCTATGAATAGATCTATGAATAGATCTGAAATCCGGATTCTTAAGACTCTTACCATGTGATTACACAAGCATACAGGTGTTGGGAATGTCTGCACTTATGTAGGTCACTTTTGATAGTAACTGGATTATGACAAAAAACCCAGTAGTGTTTATCAGCAGGGTTATTCTATTTTAATGGCTTTGTGTTTTGTTAGAAATACCACTAAGTGATAGGAATGTGTAAAAAGTATGTGGTAGTGAGAAAAGACAAGCCATTGCTCTTGGACAAACATAACAAAACTGTTAAAGGCTGGGTATCTTAGGGATGTTTAGCTTCTGGATCTGATGTTTAGTTTATATAGCTTCTTTTTGTTGTAAAAACATTTTATTGTTTAAATATTGCAGGAAAAATAATTTTGAGGGGGGTCTAAAACTCCCTTGCCCTTATTTCCTTCTTTTTTTTTTTAAGATTTTATTTATTTATTTGACAGAGAGAGATCACAAGTAGGCAGAGAGGCAGGCAGAGAGAGAGGAGGAAGCAGGCTCCCCGCTGAGCAGAGAGCCCGACGCGGGACTCGATCCCAGGACCCTGAGATCATGACCCGAGCTGAAGGCAGCAGCTCAACCCACTGAGCCACCCAGGTGCCCGCCCTTATTTCCTTCTTAAAATTAGTTTTATTAGAGAATATATAGAACTGTTATATTAATATCTTGATTTTTTTTGAGTCACTTTAGGAACTCTCATGTTATAGCAGAGCATGCTGTGTGCTATTTATTTAATACTCATACACCTATGAGATACCCATTATTATTCTCATTTCATAGATAAATGAACAGAGCCTCAAAGAGGTTAATTAACCTCACTAAAATCACACAGCAAATAAGAGGTAAAGCAAACACTGAATTCAGGCTGCCTGGCTCCAAGTCCAAGGGGTTTTCTATGATATCACTCTGCTCTCTTGAAAGAGCATACTTTGTTTTTTCTCCTTAAAATGGCCATTCTTGTCTTCTGTACCCCATAAGCATCATGAAAATCTACAAATGGTTGTCTTTAAAAAGAGGTTGGTCAAATGCTTTTGATGGCAGTCCTCTTTTCAATAGAAATTCTAAGCAGAAGCTCATAAAGCACATTGTTGTGTGTGCCTCTGTGCATGTGTTCTATGTTACAAAGTGAATGAGGAATAATTATGTTATGAGCAATTGCTGTCTGAATGACAAATAACTGCTCATTCTGTCACTCATGTTCTTCTTCCCTCATCATATTTACATCTTTTGCTACAACATTCCAAATGCAAAGTGCATTTCAGGCTAGTTGTACAAGCATGCCTTTTCCATTTTAAAGGCATATGTGGAACCGTGCAAGTAATCAACCACAGACTACTAAAATTTTGTGAGATTTGAGCCTTCTGCGCTATTCCAGTTAAAGTGGATCTTTCTCTCTACCGTGGGAATTGCGCTGTATAACTGATTACCAAGCACATCATGTAAACGGCTCTTCGAAACTGCAAACAGCGCATTATGGAGAATGCACCTTATTAACAAAGGTCATATTAGAATTTCACCCTGGTAACTAATCGCGTCAAATGTACAGTACATCAATAGACACATAGACTAGGAAGCAACGTTTTCCAATTAAGTGAATCAGTTTGACCTTCTGAACTATAAATAAACTGCAGCAACAGCTCCTGATTAGGCTTAAGGAGTCTGACTTCTACTGCAAACAAATGCCTCAGAACTTAAGCATACTTAGAAAGTTAATCCTGTAAAGAGTCAATGAACAGATTTAAAGTTTCAGCATTAATGCCTTGGACCTGAGCTTCCTCCAATTTCTGCAGTGCAGGCAGAATGGGAATGTATTCTTCTGAATAGATAAACAAGCTCTGAATTAGTTTTTACCCCCTTCAGGATAACTAATTTAACAGAGGTAAACCCATTTTCAAAACAGAATAAAATATTTGCTTCCCTAAGTAATTATAGGGCTTGGGTTGGTTGAGCTCCTGTCCCTACAAGAATGTGTGCAATGAACTATGCTCAGTGGAAAGTTAAAGTACTTAAAAAACAGATTTTGAACCTTGTTTACTCATATTTGATGTCTATCCTAGAACTAATTCAAAAGCCTTTCATCTGACTTAGATCTGAAATGAAAATCCAAACCAGTTTTTTAACTGAGCAACATTGTTCTTGGTAATAGTGCTGACCCTGCTGACCCTCCTTTAAAGGAGACCACCCTTGAGGGTTTTTGCTAGTATTAGTAAAGGATTTTCATAACATTTCTGGTCTGTTTTCTAACGTGTAAAATGAAAGACTTAAACTTTATAAGATTGAAGCCTCTTATAGCTGAATTTCTTTGTATTTATGTTTATATATAGTAGCAAAGGCTCAGGCATTGTTTAGCCCAGAAAGAAGTGATTCATTTTCAACAATATTCACTGTAATTTTTGTGAGAATTTGTGGGAAAGAGATGATAAATAAATAGGAATGTAAATTCCCGCAAATTGAAAGAAAAATTAGTTAGTAGATTTTCTAGTTAGCAAGACAAGAGAATTAATAATTAAGGAGACAGGTTCACTTTACGTAAAATCATTGTAGAATTTTTGGTGAAACTTTCAGTTTTTGAGAAAGCTTTGAATAGCTATGTGAGCTCTTAAAATTTAAGCAGTAAGTCCTAGCATAAGGCCTTGGCTGCTGATGGAAGATAATAGAGACTGGTTTCTTCATTTTATAGGAACACCACAAACAATAAACTATACTTAGAAAAAGCCCATGTAAAATCCTGCTATTTAAATTTATAATTTCTTCACTTACTGGATTTAATGATTTCAACTATTTCAAGACAGAAATGGAGGAAAGGAGAAATATCTCCTTGAACTATGAGGTTCACGAGTATGTATTTCAAGATGTACAGTAGTTGGTTTTCTGGATGTACAAAATTGGCCTGCATCACATGAAGTTAGAGATTGAATATTTTATTTGACTAGTGTAACGGTTGGAAATTGAGCTCATCCTCTAATATTCTAGGGTGAAATCCTGGCTCTTGATAACGTTTTTCCTTTAAGTTTTGTACATATAAATGCAAAAGTGCTTGCAATAACATGCATAGATGGCTGGAGTGAAATTAGGAAGTGGGAGATATTTCTTTAATTTGTCTTTTATGTGCCTTTCCCGTGTCCATGGGAACTCTTTTATCCTCTGTGTATCACTATTTTTCCTTAAAGAAATAGCATCGAAGAAAGGCATCTGAGAGGTAGATTCACACAGAAGGTCTTGTGACTTTATCAGTCATTCTTTCCAGAAGAATTGATATTTTAATATAGTATTTAATATTTAATGTATTCAAAAGAGGGTTAGAGGATTAACGGAAGTGATTAAATCTCTATTAATGATATCCTACTTGAATTGAGATATTTCTAAGCAAACGGATCTTCTGGATGCTTTTATTCTCGAGCATAGATGTGGCTGTAATACTTTCTTCTCACAAGGCTGTGAGAAGGTGCTGAGATAATGTAAGCTCATGAGGGTTAGCATTTTTGTTCATTTCATCTACTGCTTTCCCCCAGCACCCAGAACAATGCCTTCCACAGAGTAGGCATTCGATATCTTCACTATCTCTCTGCCAAAATGCAGGCATGTTAACTCAAGGCCCATCAGGACTGCAGAGATCTGGCTGTGGAGCCTCTAATATTGGGGAACCCACATTTAAGTGGAAATTGGCTACAGAAGAGTACGGAGCAGATGTAGTAGAGAATTCCACCAGCTCACCAAAACTGTTTTTCTCTTCCTTCTGGGCAGATAGCTAGACTTCATTTCCCAGCTTCCATTACATTTAGATGTGACCATGTGACTGGACTTTAGCCTCTTGAAGGTAGACTGAAGTGATTTAAGCAACTGCAGTCCTAGCTCATGAAAACCTCCTGTATGATTTTGTATAGTTCCTCTTGCCCCATCTGCCAGCTGGAAGAGAAGCCAAACAACACTTCAAGCCCTAGAGGCAGCTGGATTCTGAATGATGCTGTGAAAGGCCCCCTAATGGACAGGAGCATCTGTGCTGGAGTTTGTATGAGAGAGAGAGAAACTTTTATTTTACCAAGGCATTATGGCTTTTGATTGTGGAAGGGAGAAGAGAAGACCATTCAGAACTGTAGTGGCAAAGCAAGATAGGGCAGCGGAAGGAGCAAGGCCAGAGGGAATGGAAATATGGTTGAAACATTGGCAACTGGGGGTGATGAAAAGTTATCAAGTAAATAATTTGGGATCAGACTCTGATGCTAGGAAGTAAATCACAGGAAGTGGAGTCACTGACTGGAAACTACTGATACCGGGAAATCTCTATATCTTGGGCCAGAGTATTTCTTTGAAGTTAATAGGTATTACATTAGCACAGTCCCAACTGGCTTGTTACCATTCTACAAATGAAACAGGATCGCATGGCCTTGTGGCCTATCAGTTCTCTCACTAGAAAAAGCTTCTCCCAGACCCTGTTTCCAGCTAACACTGAAGTAGTTTTCCTCTCACACTTCAAAATTTTAATCAACACTTACTTTATCCTTGAGCCTTTCATATTCAGTGAGAATGTATTTCCAATAAGCTATTAATTTCTCAGTGTTTCTACCTGTTTCATTTATTTTGCCTGGTTTATGCTTTTATGAAAAAAAGCAGTGTAATAATTTTTTATTCCTCTACCAACATATTTCAGTGACATTTTGGAACTTTGTTTTAAAAGTTTCTCTACTTTGATTTTAATCTCTGTATGATCCCATCAAGCTCAACCACCAGCTTCCCAGGAAAGTGTTCCCTAATACTCTACACAGCCGACTTGGTTGTTGATCCCAGTTACTTAAAAACAAAAAACAAAAAACAAAAAACACAAAAAACCCATGTGCTTCCCTCAACCATAAGAATATTGCCCTGATACGACTGTACCTAAATTATGTGTCTCCCATATTAAACTATAAGCTCAAGGAAATGCTTTTCTTTTCTTTTTTTTTTTTTAAGACTTTATTTTAGAGCAAGCAAACACATGAGCAAAGGGAGGGGCATAGGGAGAGCAAGAGAATCTCAAGCACGCTCTGCACTGAGCATAGAGCCTATCTTGGAGCTCTGTTTCTGTCTCATGAGACAGATACCCTGAGATCATGACCTGAGCCAAAATCAAGAGTTGGATACCCAACTGCCCTGATACGACTGTACCTAAATTATGTGTCTCCCATATTAAACTATAAGCTCAAGGAAATGCTTTTCTTTTCTTTTTTTTTTTTTTAAGACTTTATTTTAGAGCAAGCAAACACATGAGCAAAGGGAGGGGCGTAGGGAGAGCAAGAGAATCTCAAGCATGCTCTGCACTGAGCATAGAGCCTATCTTGGAGCTCTGTTTCTGTCTCATGAGACAGACACCCTGAGATCATGACCTGAGCCAAAATCAAGAGTTGGATACCCAACTGTCTGAGCCACCCAGGTGCCCCTGCTTTGTTTTATTTCCACATTTTCTGTGAAGTAGATGCCTCAAAAAGTGTTACTAAAGAAATAATCAATAATGTAAATAAATATTGCCATTGTATTTTATATTATTTTATTCCCCAAAGCTGATATTGTGTGGAATATCAAGAAAATAGTAACTCCTGTTTTTGTGATAATGATTAATGGAAAAAAGGCCTTAATTTTTTAACAGCATAATTTACATTTAGTAGAGTGTGAACAGTGTTCTTATCTTAAGTGTACAACTCAACTAATTTTTCACATATGTGTTCATATATCAGGCTCTACCCATTTCCCACTCACCGGGAGTTTCCCCCATTCATCTTCCCAGGTAACACAAGTCCCCTCCTCTCCCTGAGATAAACATTATTCTCACTTCTATCACTTATTCATATACTTAAAAAGATATATTACGATCAAGATCAAATATCACTATTGGTCCAGTAAAATAGTGTGACATGGCAAAAATTTGAAGAATTGACTTACGAGATAGACTACTACCCAGTTCCCAAATAACTCCTAAAGGGCATTTGATGAAAGATAAACATTTAGAGCGAAGAAACTCAATGCTGAAATTGGATAAATTCAAAGAAAGCCACACCCAAACTACAGAAACACAGATAAAAATAACAATCATAAATTAAGTCTTGTGCAATACATATGCATACTCCATTTAGCATTTATTGCTATGGTGATCACAAAAGATTTTCGATAACTGAAAGCCAAAGAAAGAGCAAGCCCTGTGCTTGTAGGAAAAATATTATAAAGTATTAACAAGACAGATATTTTATGAGAATAGGGCACTGGTGACATGACATATGTCTCAGGAACCAGAATTTCATCCTTATACCGTACATGCTAAGCTTCTCAGCAAAAAGAAAAAAGATGGAAAGGAAAACGAAGAATGTAGTGAAGTGCATAGTCCAGTTGGAATTCAACCACCTGATGCTTAATTCTTTTTTTTTTAAATACTAGAACCTTCAGCAATATTAGGTTGAAAGTTCACTGGTGTTTACGACATGCCATGAACCTCAGTTCCTCGGGGTGCCTGCCACATGCTTTTGAAGAAGAGGAAGTCATAGGTAAGTTGTCCCAGGTAACTAGTTGTTTCAGGGTATAAACAAGAAGCATCTCTGCACTTCAAGATGCAAAAGCACCATGAACGGTGAGAGGCTTTCCCATCAAGGCAAAGGCAAGAATGTTCCTTTGAGTCAAATACTTGTCTGTGTCCCAGTGGGTAGGTCAGCTTTGTCAGAAGTTTTTGTTTTGTTTTGTTTCCTTTAAGGAATTGGGATTCTACAAAGTTGAATCAGGTATACAGTGGCAAGTTCCCCAGAATAGGAGAGGAAATTGTTTCAGCTAACTCTGCCTCTGAGGCAATTTTTATTGAAGAACAGCCATTAATTAATCTTGGGACAATAAAACTCTTTTCCTGTCCTATCTCCAGTTAATAATGCATGACTAAAAGTTATGTTCTAACTGTAAATCAGGGCAAACAAAACATACCACAAACTTATTTTCCTCTCAAGTCCAATAGCTTGATATGTGTGTTGTTTTAATATTCCCACTTGGGGCTACACATCTAATGTTATCTTTGAAAATGTGCTAACAAGCCTGAAAGTATTAGGGCTTTTTAATACATTTTTATTACAACAGAGGATTTTGAAAAATGAAATCTGATGCTTCTTAGTCAGAACATAATGTGAAAGCAAAATAAGAAATAAGAATATGGCAACAGAATTTTTTGCCACATGGTGAAATTGTCTTAATTCATTATCTCTCATTTATGATATGACCACTTTAATGTTGCTAAGGTATTTTTAGTAAGTTTTATTTTTCTCCTCCAACAGATTTTATACAGTCAAACTGAGCTCTAGGAAGTGGGGCTTGGATCACCCAATAATAATGTGTGAAGACCTCTGACATTGCTTTAAAAAAAATATGGGACTTTAGGAATAATATTGAGGTGTGAAGCTCTCAAATATCTTCTCTAGAAGTTTAGAAGTCTGGGGAGAATTGGAGAGTTGAAAATTAACTCATCATTCAGATGCATAGTAGTATTGTTCAAACAAAATAGGTTTCTTTAAAAATATCTGTTTTAAAAAATTGCTGGGAATTATGGGTTATAAATTCATAATTTTACCATAATAAGAAACACGAAGCCATACTATATACTCTACTCCAGTCCAGACCAGTTAAGCTACCAGTTAATGCCTTTGTAAATTGGATAAATTACTGAATTTCACTGAGACCTGTTTCTACACAGTAAAATATGAAGATTGAATTAGATCTGTGTTTTTGAAAACTTAACCCAAGGGCCCACTACAGTTTTATAGACATATATCTGGGGACTTTGTGAGGAGAAAACTGATGTGGTATTAGAATCTAAATTGAATATCCAACTGCCATAATGGGAATTAATGTAATTGTGCAGATCTCGTGCCTCCAAAGATTCTAGGAATGAACAACAATGCCTTCTGATAGATCTATGATTTTCTCCTTACCTTAGGAAATAGACATTCATCAGAAAGCTACAGAAAGTGCACCTTAGTTAAAATGAGGGTAAATCAGATTGTTTATCCTAAGCCTCGTCATCATCAGAGATGACATCAGGATGGAAAGCACTACGGGTAACTCTTGCAGAAGTTTCCCTGGGTGAGGGGCTTCTATGTATCTAACAGGGGAAGCATTTAGCAGCAACAGAAGCCAGCACTGTGGTGCCTGTGGTATGTGATATTTCAGGAACTTCCAGGGAATAATTTGGGCAGGATTGGAAATAATTGGGGCAATGACCTCCAAGGAAAACTAGCAATGGTAGCAGGAATTCAATCTGCCAGGAATAAAGAGAGATGCAAACTCCCAAGTGTACTGATCTAAACAAGCACTTCTAGTAACAATGGTGATGGTAACAACTATGACAGGAGATTATTTGTTATTTTACAAGAATTTTCCCAAAGATGGAAGTAACATTTTTTTTTCTTGCAGAATTCTTATATTAGTTATCGTTCTGCTTTGACTTATAACAGAGGAATTAGTTTGATAACTTAAAGAGCTTGTTGATCTAACAAAATTTAAAATTAGCTATGTTTCCACTTAACAATCTTATTTTTTAAAATTCAAAGGAAAACAATTCTCTATTATAAGTGAGCTAGTTAAGTTGATATGTAATACTGTTCTTTGTCTCATCTGCCATATTTTTACACAAAAATCAGATTGCTGCATTCACAATATAAAAGTACAAGTATCTTCCATTATTATATGAATGACTGTGTAATAGCTAATAATTACTTATTGTGATAATTAATTTTAATGCATCAACTTGACTGGCTCACTGGATTCCCAGGTATCTGGTTAAACATTATTTCTGGGTGTGTTTGTAAGGGTGATTCCAGAAAAGACTGGCATTTGAGTCGGTAGACTGAGTAAAGGGTCTATCTTCTGCAATATGGGTGGGCTGTGTCCAGTGCACTGAGGGTCTGGATAGAACAAAAATGTGGAGGAAGGAAGGATTCTCTCTCTCTCTCTCTCTATCACTCTCTCTCTCCCACATGACTTTTTGGATATTGATCATCTCCTGCCTTTGGCATTCCTGGTTCTCAGTCCTTTAGACTCAGACTAGAATCTATCCCATTGGCTTTTCAGCTACCAGGCCTTCTAACTACACCATTGGTCTTACCGGATCTCCAGTTTGCAGAATGCAGCCTCCATAATTTTGTGATCCAATACCTTATAAAAAGTCTCTTTATATATATATTATTTGTTTCTGTTTCTTTAGAGATTCCTGACTAAAACCCTTATCATCAATAAACACAAACATTGCATCTATATAAATTATCATAATTATAAATAGTTATAAATCATCAGCCAGTTGTTTGGCCAGTTATTTTTGTGCAGGTATTTTCTATGGAAAATAGTGTTGTTATGGAAAAATAATGTTGTTACGGAAATTTTTGTCAGTACCAAAATTACCTACTGTTAAATTTTGATGAGGTTATCATGTTCATATTATTTTTAATTGTTACACATTTTAAAATAATTTCTAAGTTATTACGTATTGCTTTACCCACATGTCAGGATAAAAAGATAAATTTTAGAAAACAAAAATGGAAAGGTATCAGAGAAGTGATGAAAGAAAATCTTTTGCATTATTTGAATACATTTTTGAAGAAGTAAATAGACTGCTGTAAAAAGATTTCAGAGCTATTAGTCTTAGTATAGTGTGGCACTAATATGTCACTGATGAAGAAGGATGTGAATTTAGCTTCTACCTCCATGTGAACCATAAGTAATAAATTTCAAGAAAAAACTGGGATAAAATATACTTGAAGAATCCATTAAACTAAACATATTTTCTGAAGATTTGGATACTTGATAATGTCATTTGAATATTAAGCAATGGGAAATTTTTAAATTACCAAATGACAGAACAGACTTCAAGAACATTAATGAGTTATTCTAAATTGCTAAAAATATACCAGATCCTTATTACTTCACTACAAACCAAAGGACTCTCTCTATGTATTTTTTCTGTTTTACAAATTAGGCAGGGATGAAAATATTTAACTTAAGAATCAGAAGGGACAAAATATAGGCAGCATTTATCAAGTGGTCTTGGCAAACATGAAAACAGTGAAAAGAGTGTTAAGTATTCCAAACTGAAATCCAGCAAACTATTGATGCTTCCTAAGTAGAGAGTAAATTAGCATAAGAAGAATATTGGCAAAGTCTCATTGATCGAAGTTTATACTATAAAGTTTTTGCCAAGGCAATGATTGGTGTCTAGAGGACAATTGAAGAAGCTCTATGATATATCATAGATTTTCTTCTGGCACAGAAAGTCTATCAAAATGAACATTTAAGTTCTTTTACCCAATAAAAGATATAAAATTTTCCCCCTTTACCGTGGTTTCACTTTCAGTATTTCAGTTACTGGCGATCAACTGTGGTCCAAAACAGACAACTCTCCTTCTAGTATAGGGTCAGGAGATCAGCAGTAGCCTAACACTATGACACAATACCTATATCACTCACCTCACTTCATCTCGTCATGTAGACATTTTATCATTTCACAGCATCACGAGAAGAAAGGTGAGTACAGTACAATAAGGTATTTTGAGAGAGAGACCACATTATGTAACTTTTATTCCTATCCTGATTTCATCCATCCACTTGGGCTCTTGGAATGTATCCCTTGTGGATAAGGGGGACTATTTTACTCATAGAACAATATTCTTGGAAGTTTATTTAAAGGGGGAATAAAACCCCCTTAATCTAGACATAAAAATATAGCTTGAGGTGTTAGAGGTATAACATTACCATGCATATAATTGAAAAAGAGAACAGATAGAAGATCAAAATGGTTAAAGATATTTTACATTTCTTACTCTGTTCATTATCTAAATTTGGTGGTAAACAATGAGGTAAAATATTATTAATTCTGATACATTATAAGAATTTTGGGGGGGCACCTGGGTGGCTCAGTGGGTTAAAGCCTCTGCCTTCTGCTCAGGTCATGATCCCAGGGTCCTGGGATTGAGTCCTGCATCAGGCTCTCTGCTCAGTGGGGAGCCTGCTTCCCTCTCTCTCTCAGTGTTAGTAAATGTTGAAAGATACTAAAAATTCATTTACCTGCATAAACTGGCAAACATCGTCACAAAGGCAATGGAAAAGTTGAGTTAGTGCCACAGAATACATGTTGGAGGACTCTAGTCTAATGCTCTTTTAGAAATTGTTGTTGTATAAATAAAGATCCAGATTCTGTGATGAAAAACAAAGATATACTTTAAAAATATATATTTTTCGAATTTATTTGCTCTTTACTAATGATATTTTAAGCAAAATGTCCAAATATCCAAAATTGATGTTATAGGCAAAGTGATGCATAAATGAAAGTCAATGTATAATAGTTACTGAAAACATTGAAGAGATTATGAAATTCTTTGAAGAGTACAAATTGTTGATGTTCATGAAAATATTATTGATGCCAAATTACAGACTATAGTAATGACACCTATGTCTCTAATTCAAAACCACAGTAGAAAAAGAGTAAAAGAAGACTCATTTTAAGTGTGAACCTCACAATCGGCGCATCCAGGATTCAAACATGATTTCAAAATCGTTTTTTTTCTCATGCCAAATGCAATTTCTTCCTTACAAAAGGTTTGTTATGTTAAAAGAATTAGATTTTATACATTTAACATGACTTATATATTTACCAATGAAATTGACTGATGGACATGGTAAGAAATGTAGTATTTATGAAACCTCTCTTCTTGAAGAACTTAAGTGCTTAAATTTTATAAAACCTAATGCAGCTTTCATTATAGTTTTGCAATATATTTGGACACAAATTTGCTAGATAACATAAAATATATTAAAAATTCCATAAGGTCCACTCTGTCAAATATTGGAGCAAATTGGAAATTGTAATAAACATTTACCTCCATGAAAACAAGAGACATGACTCTTCTACAATAAATTATTATATCCTAAGTAAACTTAAACTTTTAATAATTACACATTCAAATTTGTTATATTATTTTCAAATTTTCATTTATAGAATTTTTACAGAATGACTGTATGTTTCTTATCATTGTTCTTATTTTTAAAAAAATGCTTTCAACTTTCTTCAACTTGAAGAAGTGAGGGCTTTTTGTTTTATTTTGTTTTGTTTTGTTTAATTTCTTCAAAGACAGTCAGCTCCAAATTCTCCCCTTTACATTTCAAAAGCCTTCTCTGGGGGACTTAGATCATAGAATTTTTTTTTAAGTCACAGTCAGGATGGAAGATATAATGTAAGGTAAGATGAAGAGATGAAGGAGAAAGTGCTGCTCATTGGAAGTGGGGCCAGAGGAAGGGTGACTAGGAGAACTTTACCTGAGACCACCATGGAAATGACCACCGTGGTGGAGGGCAGTTGCCTTAGAAGCAGGAATAGAATATATGATTCTTTAAATGTTCCCAAACAACAACAACAGCAACAAATGTCCAAAATACTGTTTTAAAACTGATATAGACTAAGGTAGTGTTAGTGCCAACTGAAGGTTCTATCACTCTGTCTCCCTTCTTCTCACCACTGAGCAGGAGTGAGGAATTTGGATTGAGATTGGATTGGTCTGGTAAAAACACAAATTACATAGTTGAGCCATCTAAATAGTAGTATGTAACTTTAAACACGCTGCATTAACATTTATTTAATACCTACTGTGCTTTAAAGATGCTCTAATTCTTTTATAACTATTCAATTAATGTTAGTAAACATTTATGAAGTAGGTTTAAAGAGATTAAGCAAATGCCCAAGTCATAGAGAAATACTCGCCCTACCAAACATTTTTGCTCTTTGGACTTAACATATAGAAAGAATTCTTTGTGGAGGAAGAAAAACATGATAGTGAAGGGGGGAAAGAAAAAGAGGCCCAGGCAGAAAGAGGGAGGGAAGGTAGGAAGGAGGGAAGGACAGAAGAGAGGGAGGGAAGCAAGAAGGAAGGACGTGATTGCACTACCTTGGGCTTAGAAGTATAAATATTAACAAGAAAGATGTGAAGATATCAGAACTTCTGAAATTACTGTCTGCTTAGTCAAAGCAAATGATAACTAGAAAGGAAGAAAAAGGAAATATCCCCAAAGGATAAAGAGATTATAAGGGAGTGATTGGATTCTAAAAGTGAGCTTTATATTTCTTTTGTTCTATGATTAGATTCTATTGTATGAGAGAACTTGTAGAAGGAATATTAGAGAGTAGGTTTTCAGGATTATAAAGACTAAGATAAATGCCACAGAAAAGAGGTTGGAAATTTTAATTCCAATTTTCACCATAGTAATATGGGTCTAAAGAGAATAGCATTATCGGATGGGTTTATCACCAATTGATGGTGTCCAAACAGTGATGATAGATATCTTGATTTTAAACTGGGGGAAAAAGCTTAACACAGAAACAGTGAGTTTGTCTCAACACTGAAAATGGTCTACATTTTAAACCAATGTCGTATAAGGGGGGACATGGGACATGTCTGAATTTGCAAATTACACAAAACTGAGAGAGAAGTAGACTATTGCCTGGTAAAAACTAGAGGCAAGTTGATGTCAATATGTTGTTGTGATAAATATAGAAAGATAAAGTATAAACCATTCTGTAGTCAATTTTAAAAACACAAAACTTTGCAAGTATAAGATGAGAACTATGAAGCTTAGACCGGATGACCTAAAGCTCAATATGAATTGTTACTGTAATGTGGCTATTGGTAAATCTACTTTGAGCTTAGACTTTATTAATAAAGGTACATTACCTTAAAAGAGGAAATACCATAACTAGTTGTGTGTACTACTCTTTCAAAGAGAGAAAAGGAAAACAAGTTAAGGGTAGATTTGGAGAGAGTGACCAGTCTGGCATTCTGGAGCATTGCAGGCTCTTAAGAAGCCAGGCTTCATGTCACACTGCTTTCTATTATTATTTAAAAGTCTATGTGGTGAAAAGCCAACACACTCAGTAGGAGCTCAAGTTCTGTGAAAATAGCCTTAGCAGATAGAAATTGGAGGGCACCTGATTTCTTACTTAGTATAAGGCAGTATTTCTCACAATCACTATTGCCTGAATGAGCCGTATCAGGAGGCATTGGCTTTCCATCACTGAAGGTCTTCAAATCAAAGTTTAAGGTGAGTTGGGGAAATGTATTTAATATTTGTTACTTGTTCCCAAAGCAGCGTTTGACACATGTTACCCACCAACAAATTCTTATTGAATGAATGATTGAATAGAAAGAAGTTATTTATAACTAACATTTGTGGAGTCCTCATTATTGGTCAGGCAGGGTTAATTTTTCAAAATTTTATAGGAAGGGGCAGTTACTATTTAATTTCTGCAGCTCAGAGAAATGAAGGTACCACAGGGAAAGAAAAGGGAAGTGAGTGGAAGAGGCAGAGTTCTAGTTGTGGTATATGCCTCCTGAGCCTGGTGTCAAGTTTCAGAAGGTGATTAACTGGAATAATCTGTAAGGTTCTTTCACCCAACACTCCCTATTATTAATTAGACAAGGAGGCCATTAGACTGAGCTCGTTCTAATACCTCAGTAGTCTTTGTAAGCAAAATCCAAACCTAAGCCTATAAATGCCTCAAGGTTCAGAAATCAAAACACAAGAACAACCAATCACAGCCAGCGAGACTTTTCCAAACAAGGGTAATGCTTAAACTATAGCCAATCAAACAATTTCCTTGCTTTGCCTTTTCCTTTCCTCTGTGAAAGTCTCTCCCCTAGTTTTTGTCAGTGGGGTCCTCCGGCCACTTCCAGTTTGGCACTGCCTGATTGGAATTGGTTTCTGCTCAGATAAACTCTTAAAATTTCTAATATACTTACTTTATCTATTAACAATGCCAATGGGAAGAGCTGGAATTTACCAACACTTACTATATTAGGTCCAATTTGTTTACTCTATTTGCTAACATTAAAATGGAGGTATAGGGATTTGGTCTCTCAGACAATTAAGTATGCTATGGGAATTTTAATTAATTCACAGGAAAAAACACAGGAAGGCAGCCAGGCAGGCTAGCACAGTGTGTGAGTTCAAGTAGCTGGAGGCCAGGTGGCTCTGGGGCATTATTATTTTGGATTCCTACAAGTGTATAGAGATGGTGGAAGGTGAAGCCAATGACAGATTGTACATTTTGCAGTTTTGCCTGGTTTAAAATGCTGGTTACGTTTTGAGGATTAATGCAGAGTGTCAGCTCTTGAGGCCAGATTTAATACCTCACTAATATCTACATCCTCTGGGCCTTGCACAGTGACTTTCAGCATTGCACAAAGAATATGGTCAAGACAGGATAAATATGTGGCAAATACCATTGCCTCTGGGGCAGCTGGAATGGAGCCGATATTAACCTGTAACTTGCTAGTAACAAGGCCTGGTTTGTTATGGTTATTCTAAAATTTATGAGTAGTTAACTTTAAGGTTTACCTCAAATTTTGTTCTGGAAAGTATTGCATGACCCACTTCTGTAGCTACCTTTGTTATCTTTTAAATTATTTATCACCCTGTGTGTGCCTTTTATAACACCACTGTGACAGATTCTAATGATCTGTTTAATTATCTGCATGTTCCTCCTCCACTCTCTGCCAATTCATTGACTCTGAATTCCTTGAGGATGTGGTAACCATGCTACTCATCTACATTATCCTCATTGCCTAGTAAAGTGCTTAGCAGGTCATTAATTCTGTGAAAGCCAAAATTGCACCCAGCTAAGTTAAACGGCAAGAAGACTTTATTTGAAGCTATTGCAATAGAAGAGAGGCCAGACTTCAGTCTGAGCTCAACTCCGCTGAAACAAGTTTGTTTTAGAGCTGGGTGGAGGGATTGCAGGTCAAGTTTCTCCCGTCTTCATGACAGGAAGTGGTTTAATAGCTTACAGCTAGGTGCCTGCCCAAGTGAGGCTCCTACCGTCCTTGCGGGAACAGGGTTGCTATCTTCCTTGATGATTATATTTCAAAGAGATGGGTCCTGGGCTCTTGAGAAAGACATTCCTGGGTTGTAAAATTAGCAAGATGCTTTTAAAAAGATTTGAAAGGTTAGAGAAAGAATTTACAACTGCAAACTTTCTGAAGTAAATTCTGTAAGTAAGGGAGTTCAAGGGCCTAGAGTCAGGGAGAAGCTTGTCTAGAGTTTAGTCAAGCTGAGGGTACATTAAGGCCACCTTTGTTTGTGCTCAGTGAAAGTTTGCTGCGTGAGTGAACAAATGAATAATCAACCATATTTATAAATATAAACTTTATAATTTATTTCTTAGGATCTTAATTTAAATGAGCCAACTTATAAGTAATATTTTAAAAACCAATATAAATTAAAACCAATTAAAATAAACCTTCTTTTAGCTCTGTTGCTTACTTGATACTTTATTGTGCAGAAAATGTGACACCCCACAAGATAACGCATGGTGAATACCCATAATGTTTTTAAAATTTAAAAAGACTCCAAAAACTTTTCAGCTGGAAGCATTTCTTATAAATCCTTTCCTGCAGTGGAGTACACAATGATATATTAAATGACTTGAAAAAAAAATTTCTTCAGAAGCTGTTGTATTTTCAACATTTTTGTTTATTCTCAAATCAAAAGCATTACATCAGACTCTGAAACATTATGTATAAACTCTCTGTGGTAGCTGTGGCTATAAAATAGGAATAAAAATGCTTTCTCTTCCTACCTTGATGGGTTGTTTATGAGGAGCAAATGAGAATATAAAAGCACTTTAGAACCATAAAAATAACTGTAGAAATGTAAGGAATTATTAAAATGAATAATGAACATATAAAGTCAGTTTTGAAGGTATTTTTATTTTCTTTTTTTTTTTTTAATTTTATTTATTTATTTGAGAGAGAGAGACAGTGAGAGAGAGCACGAGCGAGGAGAAGGTCAGAGAGCGAAGCAGACTCCCCATGGAGCTGGGAGCCTGATGCGGGACTCGATCCAGGGACTCCAGGATCACGCCCTGAGCCAAAGGCAGTCGTCCAACCAACTGAGCCACCCAGGCGTCCCGGTATTTTTATTTTCTTTAATAATAATATCTGAAAATAAAATAAGATATGGAGACTCAGGCCATCTCCTAAGACATGGAAAATAATATATGGTCACCATTACCTTAAGATAATTGGTAAGTATGAGCTATTGATATGCTTAAGTATTGGATTTTTAACAGTAACTACAGTTAAAAACACTTCAAATATATTGATTAAGAGGCTCCCCAAACTTGATAATTTCAAAGAGTAATTATCAAGGAGATAGTATTGAAAGCTCGTTTAGATTACAGACTTTCTTTGGATTCACACAGTCTGTTGTGTTCAGATCCCAAGGCTTCCAAATCCCAAGTCTATAATCTTGAACAAGTTATATGAACTCTTTACGCTGCCAGTTTGTCACTTTTTCTGAAACAGGAAAATTGTCTACCTCCTATGACTATGAGGATCAAATAAGATGGAGTATGTAAGGCTTTTGGCATAATGATTCACTAATAGGAAGCTCTTACAAATTGTAGAAAATATACAGACATACATACAAGCACACTTATGCATAATTTGATGCTATCATAAACTGTGCAAATTAACTCTGATTTTATGTCATTGGAACTTCCAATGGTTTTGAAATAGTTCTTTTTTTTTTTAAGTTAAAATTGTAGTATCTTATCATACAGTTACTTGACATATAAATCTTTTCTGTTTTTGCAGAATTTTCTGTTAGTGAAGAAATTTTTGTAAGTCCCATATAATATATCCTTAATTTTAAGTTGCTCTTGAGATAAAGACATTTTACCAAACTATATTTGGAGAATGTATCACAGGTACTGTAGTTCAGAGGCAATAATGCTGAATTGGAATTTTGTTTGTTTGTTTTTTTTGTTTTTTTAATTTGACAGAGAGAGAGAGAGAGAGAGAGAGATCACAAGGAGGCAGAGAGGCAGAGAGAGGGGGAAGCAGGCTCCCCGCTGAGCAATGAGCCCGATGCGGGGCTCAATCCCAGGACCCTGGGATCATGATCCGAACTAAAGGCAGAGGCTTTAACCCACTGAGCCACCCAGGCATCCCTGAATTGGAGTTTTTGAGATAGGTTTTTCATTTACCATCTGTCTTTGGGAAAGTCACTCATTTCCTAGAATCCCAGTTTACTGATCTGTAACCATTTAGATAATTAAAACCACCTGAACAGATTATTGTAAAGATCAAGAGGTAATGCCTTTGAAAACACTTTGCAGAAGTTAAGAACTTGTTTGAGCCATCCCACAGAAAAAAGATGGGCCCTTATTCAAAATTTGGTTTAGATGTCAAGGCAGATACCAGTTAAGTATGGAATGGTTTATGTCTCACATAATGAGATTTCTTGAGTAAAGCAAGACAGACTCTCTGGCTGAAAATGGCTTGAGAAAGCAGGAAGAAAAAGACTGGCATAGGATTTTTATGGTGACTGGGCTAGGGTGAGGGTCCTATGGTGCCAAATATAAGAACACCTGGTTTTATTTCTTATCAGCTCATTCTGATGGGGGGCAATAGAGGGAAAAGGAGAAGTAGGTCTTCTCCTTTGTGCCTGGGTGGCTCAGTGGGTTAAGCCTCTGCCTTTGGCTTAGCTCATGATCTCAGGGTCCTGGAATAGAGCCCTGAATTGGGCTCTCTGCTCAGCAGGGAGCCTGCTTCCCCCTCTCTCTGCCTGCCTCTCTGCCTACATGTGATTTCTCTGTCAAATAAATAAAAATAAAATCTTTTTTTTTTTTTAAAGAAAACTATCAGCCATCAAACTTCAAAAATAGAGCCAAACTTTATCACAGTACAAATTATGGAGTTTACTTTTAAACTGTGTGCCAGTATAGTGGTGTTGGTTGCTGTCCATCTGCCTCTTCCTTTCCTCTCCTTTATTGGTATAACAGATCTCCCATAATAGAGGCAGAAACTGAAACCCACCAATGGGATCTGAGAGGAAGTATGCTGGAGGGCTATGAGGAATGATTTTGTTCTCCAAAATAGGAGTGCATAGGAGTCAAATGCTTCGTTTTTTTTATCATCAGATTTGTGTGTGTGTGTGTGTGATTCAATTCTAAAATTGAATGATAGATTTTAGTATTATTTAGGAACATTTCAGGATGACTCCAGAACATCCAAAGTGTTCCAAAAGGTCTGACCTGAGCTACTTAAGGTAAAGTTAAGTAAATGAAGGCAAATATGATGTTTCTTTGTGATATCAACTCATTTTAATAACAGTGGTACCTCCTGGTAGTCAAAAGGTCTAATTGTTAATAATGGAAGTACTTCGATTAATAAAAATGCAATTAATTTCTAGCCACTTAATAAATGACTTTGTTGACTAAATGTAAAATTTCAGATTGTGGAGTCTGTGTGTAAAGGATTCTTGGCTGTGATCAATTTAGATATACTGATTTAAAGTGACTCCTTTCTTCAGGAGTTAGCATTTTGAAAGGAGACTGTAATAGACAGAATAAAATGGCTCCCTAAAGATGCCATGCCAAAAATCCAGAACTTGTGAATATGTCGCGTTATGTCGCAGAACAGAATTTATGGTCAGTGAGAGAGAGTTTCAGGTGAGAAGTCTTGCATTCTTCAAGGTGTTAACGCAGATTTAGCTGTCTAACCTTCATACCTGTCATCTTGACCTTGAAGACTTGGGCAAATGTAATTGTATATAACTGACTTAATTTTTTTTTCCTCTTAACATGTCTTAATGAGGTTCATCATGGAGATAAAACTATCGAATATCTGACAGTTTTCCAACCAAATATTGTTTTTTTCTTGCATTCTCAAGACCCAATTGCAGTGGTTAGAGCTTATTAATGATAAGATAATATTCACCCATCTTCTCCATAGGCTCTGAAATTCTTTATACAACAGCATGCATTATTCCTATGGAATTATTTACATGTATTGAGGAGAAAAGGATTATTTTCCTCTTTGTTTAGAGCCCAGGAAAATAAAAGTTGTAGATTCTTCTTTATTCTTAAATCTTACATCAGCTGTTGTTTATTTTTTAATGTTGGTTATTAGAATTATACAAGTGATGAGTAAAATATTTCAATGAAGTTTTTCTTTTAATTTTCAAGTATTCCTTCTATTTCAGATTTCTTTTTTTTCCTTCCACTTTCCCCATTATCTCTTTCTGTGTTACATTTGAGGGAGAAATATTGAAAGCTAAAATGCTGTTTTAATTGTTGGTGGATGTAGCTTCTAATGGGTATCCTTTGACAGTACCACTATATAAGGCTAATAAAAAAATAATACCTCATCATATATCTTAAGATTATATGTCTGATTGCTCCATCCAGTCACTTGCTAAAGGGACCTGTAATCCAGACCCTGTAATGAAAAATCAAGAAATCCAACTTTTTTCTTTTCTTAATTCTCCATTTCTTAATTACATGGCAACATTTCTGCAGTAAGTGTTTGGAAAATTGTATGTGTGTTCTCAGATGAATAAATGGGAAATGAGCCTGATTCACTTTTTCCTGAGAAATGATCCCTGTCTCAGAATCCCTTTCAAAGCATGTATTGATCATTTTATGGTTATATAGGCAACTAACATAGCTGAAACATGATCACATTTAGCCTGTTTCTTAGATACATAGTTTTTGCCAGTAAATTGCAATTCTGAAACATCTGAAGTTACTTTATCTATCTTAGAATACCATAAAATCTGGCATCTTGTTTCATCATTTCGGGTTACTTATTCCTTGCTTTATAACCCTTATCATTAACAATGAGATGAAGAAATCAGCATATGATTTTCCCTACAAAACCCATAAATCTTATGAGCTTAGTTTTCCAGATATATTCTGAGAGAATTTATGCCAGAATGACAAACTTGGCAAGTCCAGGTTATGTCAAAGATATATGTAAAGGAAAATCTTCTAATATTTTACTCTTGAGTGATAACTCTGCACTCCTTGTGAACTTTAAACTCCTATTACTGCTAATTGCCATGTGCCCCATGTATGAATCAAAGTGTCAGCACTATATCGGTATCTTTAAATTCAAAAAATGCTACATACTTTTAGAGGCCGTATTTCTTCATCTTCACCTTCTAGGCAGATTTTTATATTTTTATGTTAATACATACCATAAGAAACCATTTTGGTGTATTTGGATAATACATACCAATGTTAAGTGGTGGGAAACGAGTCCAGGTAGCTCATGAAATAATATGGTTCATGGAATGGCTAAATTTTGCAATTGGCATGAGATTAGCATTTTGCTACATAACATCTGTTTTAAGTGAACACCAAATGTGAGTAAATAAAGACCTGTTGTAACCACTGAAGAACATTATTATATTCCCAGGAATAAAAACTGACTCATAGAGACAAAATATGTATTTTGGAAAAGAACGTTCTTACAATTCTAATCTGATAAATCAATACAGTTAAATTCCATTGCAGTACTTTCTCATTTCTCTCTTATAACAAAGTTACTCATTTTACATGTCTTCTTTACCTGAATACCACTCATTGAAGAGTACACCCTATGTGTTCAAAAGCAAAGAACAGGTATTGAATATATTATTGTGGAATTAAATTGAATAATGTAGGAGAGAGAGAAATTGGTGAAAGTTGAAAAAAGTAGACCAAAGTCCATTTGTGGTACTTAACATTGATGCTTTATGGTGCAAAAGGCCACCAAAAGAAATTGAAGGTAGTTACAAGCTCCTCACTTAACTTATGAATGGGTGTCCTCTCTGGCAGCTTCAATCATACAGACTCCAGATGCACTGGACATCTGCTTTTCTGCTAACTGCACTGCCTCTTTGGGAAAATGGCCCCTCCTTCATTCTTGGGTCTATGTGGTTGATGTGAGGTTGATCTTACCTCCTGGTTCTAGGTATAAAAATATCCTGTGCAGGCCTGTGCAATCATAGCACCTTAGTGATGGTTTCAGGAGCACATGACTCAAGCCAAATTGATAGAAATCACACTCATAGGATTATGTAAGCACTGCTGGAAAATAACATCCCTTCCTTTCCTGGAATTGTTACTTCTCCAAAAATTTTAGCCCTGAAATAAGCCAACACTGGAGAAAAATGAGAAAAGTGATAGAAAGAGATACACTGATGACTTGTTTAGATAACCCATTGAATTCAGCAACCCCTCTAGCCTGTTGTACCCCCTGAACTTTGGACTTAGAATATTTGCAAATATAAGAAACCTAGCTAATGTAATATATAGGAAATGAGATTTCTCTTTCCAAGTATCAGACCCTAAAATGTGGAATGTGCTGAATAAAACTAGATTGAACGGCAATGGGGAGTTCCTTTCCAAGGCTGCAATGTTGGCATATTTTTATATATGTAAGCAGAGTAGTTGCCAAACAGCCATCTATTTTAGATAAGATGTCGAAACATGTGTCTTTCAAGGTTGATATTTTAGATTGCTAAAATTGCCAGAATTTGTATCGCTTCAGATAAATGTGACTGGTTAAAACAAAGATCATTCATAGGTGATGATCTTGGAGCTAGAGGCAGTAATTGGATAAAAACTTGGGTTATTTCCCTTAGTGGATGGAATGATTTCACTTTTTTTTAACCTTTTCTCCGTTTTATTGAGAAATAATTGACACACATTCTGTATAAGTTTATGGTATATAGCATGTTTTGACAGAGCTGAGTAGTTTCTCTCTAAACCTAGGGCTAACCAACTGTATTTGCATATTTGTCTCTTCTGGTATTACATTCAGTAAAGTAATCAGCAACTAAAAGTATTAAAAGGAGATCCATTCTTTACTCAGTGTTTCTCAAAGAAATACTGGTTATGCTGGAAATACTTGGTTAAAAATTAAAGTTGCCTAACTTTTAATCAAGGCAATAGTTATGAAAATTGTTTTCCCTAGACAATGCCCTCAGAGCTTTCTCTTCAAGCTCCATTTTTCCTTCCTTACCAAAAATACCTCTCCAAATCCAGCTGAAGTACTCTTGGCTTTTTCACCAGCCCTGTCACCTTCCTGGACCCATGTCTTTCTTTCCTTCTTTCTTTAATACAATGTCTTCCAGTGCAGGGCAACTCTAAGAGAGGTGTGTGGACTCATGCCATGCCAGAAACGTTGGCTTCCAATACCAATGAGGAAAGTACAGAAATCAAGAGCAAACATTTAGAACCTTTTGTAGTATATTGATAGAGCTTTTGTTGTTGTTGTTGTTGTTTTGTCAATCTAGTAACAATACGAGGGCTTGATTTTTGCCTTTTTAAAAAATTTCATTTTCATATTATTTAATTTTAATTGTATTTAAAAAAATATGTTGCTCTTTGATAGATTGTGTAGGGTAGGAGGAAGCTGGTCTTTTATTACAACAAGTGGGAGAAACATTGTTCTTGTTTCTTCCTGGGTTGATAATCAATGTCTTTTATTACCTTTGCATCAGATACACCAACCACTCAGAAGAGAGGCCCAACACAAACAGTATTTTTTGGCCTTCTGAACAAGCATTTGTCTGAATATTTCTCTGCCTTCCATCCTAGAGGTTGCCCTTTTCTGACTTCCCTAATCCTATAAAACAGCTCAGAAACAAAGCAAGTCTTTACATGGTGGGGACAGCAGAAGAGGACAAGAAGCCAAAGGCTTCTCTTTTACAGCATGCTACGTCACAGGGATCTAACCTGAAGGAAATGGCTATTTAGGTCAGATTACTTTTCCTGTGTCTATTAGTATTCCAGTTCATTCGATTATGTCTGGTTTTAGAGTAAAAATCCCACAAACACTACAGTTATTGCTGTACTTTTAATCCAAACAGGCAATATTGTCTACTTTAAAGTTCCTTTAATGCTTTATTGAGCTGTTAATTTCTGAGATGGTACTGTTTCTAAAAATAAAATGTTTATGACATAACTTTCCTGGAAGATATATATATATTTGTAAGGCCATTTGCATCCCATTTTGCAAATGGCTTCAAGTTGGCCTTTTGCCCTCTCCTTTGTTTTCTAAAGGTATTTCCTTGGGACCTACATACTTTGCTTCCTAAAGGCTTTTATTATACAGAAAATACTTTGCATTATTTAGAAAGCATCTGGAAATCACATAGTTAGCCACTCTCCCCCTAGCATCAGTAATGTCTCTCTTTTTTGCTCACTTTATCCTTAGATTTCAAATGTTGAGTCATACTCCTCGCCTGTGATAAGTGGATCATTTTATGAGATAAGTAGGCTGTATAAACCATTCTCTACTCACACACACCGGTAACATCTTTCTGTTTCTGGGCAGACTCATTCATATCTACTGCTTCAGTTGCTATCACTATTTGGGTAGGTCTCAAATCATCTTCTTCAGCCTCAAGCTTTCTCCTTGTTGACAATCTGAATTTTTGAGGGCCCATGAATCCCTTTGCTTGTGTATACATGGGTTCCTTAAACACAGTACAGTTGAAACAAAATGGATTTCTTACACTCACCCTCATTCTCACCCGTGATGAAATAATACACATTTTTTTAATGGTCATTATTTTTAGTAGTGGTGACATCAATCTTCCGCTTGCCTGGAATACAATATTTATTCTTCTCCCTTTCTCCTTTATCTGATTAGTCAAAAAATCTTGATTTTACCTAAAAAAAAAATCTTTTGTATTTCCCCCCCCCTTTTCTCCTTACAGTTCTAGTCCTTTCGGCATGCACTTTACCTCTTGCTTTTAATTTCTTGCCATTCAGTTTCATTAGCCAGGCTACCACTAGGGTTTTCTTCCTAAATCACAAGTTGGTTCACAATGACCTTTCCCCATCTCAAAAATCTTCTAGTTTTATGGTACTTGCAGAATAAATTCAAACGCTTCAGCATGAAATTTAGTGTCTTTCGAGATATGTGGTTTAATATAAATCAAAACCTCAATGAATTCAGTATAGTCCTCATAACCAAAACTTGCCATTTCACATGTCTTTATCACTTAGAATACTTTTCTTTCCGATCCTTTTCTTACCTGTCATTGTCTTCCTAGAATTTCAAGGCTTTACCTGAAATGCTTCCTTATTTCTGGTACACAAGATGCTCTTTCCTGTGAAATCCTAGGGAAATTGGTTTGGATCTCTACTTTGCTTTGGTTTTATTATGAATATAGTGCCGTTTTATCACAGATTCATTTAACTTATTCAGTCTCTATATATGTGCTCAGAATCTCAATAGTACTGTTGAATTCATCTCTACCTGCTTTCTTTTCAAAGAAAGCATGAGTTAAAAGTCATGGATCTTACATTTCACATGTAAGTCTCAGTTCCCACAAGCTTTTGATGGGGACGTTGTGCTGAGTTATGGCCTGATGTAGCCCTAGTGTGGGAGGATATAGCATTTTTTGTGTGTATTTCAGCAATGTCCCCAAAATGCTAAGCTGATGATAAAGGAGTATTTCTCTGACTGTGCTGGACTAATTAAGAGATGTATGTTTATTTCCAGCATGGCATTTCCCTAAGGAAATTCTTCAAAAATTCAAAAAGCAGCAAATCTGCAAATTTTTAGGTTTTAAACTTTTAGCTCTAGAGTTTGAACTTCCTAAGAGACCGTCTATGTCATTTGTTTCCCTTTTAGCATGTTATCACAATGCTCTACTCACAGTGTTTGTTTCATGCTCTTTAAACTGAATTTGTTTAGACTTTGTCTAAACATGAGGGGTCTCATAGAGATGGCAAATAGACTCAAGAAGTTAGGATTCTTTATTCTGCTGTCTTTGTTAGGGAGGGAATTTTATATATTCTCTACTTTAACACGTCATGATCAATTGAAACATTCTTCAGGAAACTCTTATTATAACTTTTTTGAATTACTGGAATGGGGAGAAATCTTAACTTCTTGCTCTGGTAAATAAAAGTACTGGGCTGATGTGATTGAATTTGCTTGAAATGCAAGAAGAATAAAGTTCACCTCAGGCTCCCAAAGAATCAGAAAACTGGGCTATGTAGCTCACGAATGTGGTAATTCAAACTCACCAATTATAGCTGTGTCTGTCAGGCATAGTCAGTCTGTTTAGTCTGATAGAAGAAAAGAGTGGTTTAATGTAGTTACATGAATATGTTTATTATATAACATATAATATATGTTACATTATAAATATATATACTCTCATGTAGTATTATTATACATTACAATATTCATGTAAGTACATTCTCTATATATAACATTATCACATCTCAGTAATAACATACTCTCATTTTCTTTGATGTGACATTTTAATGCTGTTGCAGGAAAAGATGACACAGAGTCTTCTACAAGTTGTAACATTTCAATTTTACACTTTGGAGATTTCATCTTTTGATGAAATCCCTTTTATAATCTGACTAATGTCAGGTTGTGTTGTCTCTCATTACCAACTTTGATCATCCTTTTGGCAGGGCAAGGATAATGTCATCATCATCATTAAGCTCTGGAAGAATTTCCTGCTGGTTTTGTAGATAATCACAATATTTTTCACTTTATCAAATGTATGAAGGTAGTTTCTACTTCTCTCTTTTTATTTCTTTCTTTCTTTTTAAGATTCTATTTATTTATCAGAGAGAGCGAGAGATACAGGCAGGCGGAGGGAGAAGCAGACTCCATGCTGAGCCAGGAGCCTGATGGGATCGGACTTGATCCCAGGACCCCAGAGTTATGACCTGAGCCAAAGGCAGATGCTTAAACAACTCAGCCACTCAGGTGTCCCTCTTTTTATTTCTTATTTTGAGTGTTTGGGTGGAAGTGAAAAAGAGGTTGTAAAATAAATATTCTGAATAGAACAACCTTAACTGTATGTCTAAGTTACATTTTTTTCCTGGTAGTATTGTCTCGTGTGTTTTCTAGATAAGCCTCTGCCTGCAAATAAGGCTTTGAATTTAAATATTTATTTATTTCAAGTAGATTTTTAAATCTTACCAGCATTTTTAAAACATAATAGCAGTGCAGTAACTATCAGAAATCTGGGCTAAGACTGGGAACTTATGGTTATTAGTGTTTGGCCAGCTGTCCCACCTAATATTTTCTACCACCATTCACATTTTAATTAAATTATTGAGAATGTATTTTTTTTTTAAGATTTTATTTATTTATTTGATAGGCAGAGATCACAAGCAGGCAGAGACAGGCAGAGAGAGAGGAGGAAGCAGGCTCCCTGCTGAGCAGAGAGCCCGACGTGGGGCTTGATCCCAGGACCCTGGGATCATGACCTGAGCCAAAGGCAGAGGCTTTACCCCACTGAGTCACCCAGGCACCCCAAATGTATTAGTTTTTTTATACTAATACTATTTTGGGTTGTTTTGGTAGAGCTTTTCCATAATTGAAATATGATGACTATTACATGAAATTGTTTCATGTATCAAATCATGTCTGCTATACTTGTATCAATGTCAAAGGAATATGATTAGTAGCCAGACTGCTTTAAAATGGCGGTGGAATCTGAATAATTAGTTGGCCACTGAAAGGTCAGCTTGACCACTTCCACAAACCTTTAGGAAGGCACATTATGTTTCAGTCATAAAGTACTTCACCATAGCTTTGATTATTTATTTCTTACTGCCATTATGAGGTCAGTAAGAATTATCTTTATTACTACGATTCTAGGATTAGAAGAATTGAAGGAAATGGAAATAGATGGAAACTGTGGTTGAACCAGCTACCCAAAATTATAACCAAGGTCACAGATACAATAGAAATCTGAAATTACATGCTTAACTTCCTATGTGTTGTTTCACTGTTCAATCAAAGGAGACAGATTACTTCTTCTGTGTGGTGTACTTGCACTCTTTCAGCCTGAATCGAAACAATATCTTATATTTATATAGCACGTTTAAATTTCATCTCATCCAGTCATTCACCAAATATTTCTTTGGTGCCTACTATGTGAACTGTACTATGAAGGAGTGTGTACATCACAATGTCACATTTTGTGTCCCAAAGGAGCTTCATATACATGATTCATCTTAATATAAGACACAGAGGAGAGAAAGACACATATTAACTACTGAAAGGAAAAAGTGGATCAATGATCAAAGAGTAGGCATTGATTTTCCTTCCAAGTATCTCTTAAAAATATTCTTGCCTTCCCAAGTTCTGATGTAGGCCTGTGGTGGGGCCTGTAACCACTTGGGCAACCAGAAGACTTAGTCTGGTTTTTTTTAATTTTTGTTTTTGTTTTTAAGTGGGGGGGGGGCGAGTAGAGGGAGGGAACCATTTTTAAAGATTTTTATTTTATTTATGTGACAGACAGAGATCACAAGTAGGCAGAAAGTCAGGCAGAAAGAGAGGGGGAAGCAGGCCCCCTGCTGAGCAGAAAGCCTGATGCGGGGCTTGATTCCAGGACCCTGAAATCATGACCTGGGCCGAAGGCAGAGACTTAACCCACTGAGTCACCCAGGTGCTCCAAGATTTAGCCTACTTTTAAATTGATAATCCTTAGGGGCACCTGGGTGGCTCAGTCATTGGACATCTGCCTTTGGCTCAGGTCATGATACCAGAGTCCTGGGATTAAGCCCTGCATCAGGATCCCTGCTTAGTGGGGAGCCTGCTTCTCCCTCTCCAGCTCCCCCATGCTCATGTTCCCTCTCTTGCTGTGTTTGTCAAATAAATAAATAACATATTTTTTAAAAAAGTAAATGTGGTAATCTTTAAATATTTGCTGAACAGTTGAGTGGATAAGAAAATTGATTTCTCTACCTACTAAAAGTATAAGTCCTTTTTAGTTTCAAAATAAGGCATTTGTGACATGTCAAAATGAGTGAATCTTGGTTCATAGTCTTGGATGTGAAATTTTACGTTTTAAAATTTTCAAATCTTTCATTTAATTTCTGCTTTTGAATGCTTGGTTAGTACTGGACTGATGAAAAACTCTGGGCCTTCCAGGAGTTCCTGCATTCCCAGGGTTTTGCATGATGACAAGAGAGGGATAGAGGATATTAGATTTTCAGGTTCTGCTACAAACTGAGTATTAATAAAAGAAGTAGAAAAAAAAGTGAGAGCAAAGTGTGAACAGATTAATAACTCAGAATATTATGTCAGTCACATTCTCTTTCAGTAAATTGTTGTATAGTCATGAAAGTCATGTATAGTCATGAAAGTTTCTTACTTAGGCTTTTTTTCTCAGTGCTGTCCAAGAAGATCAGGCCCGATTTGTTGACTTAGATACTAACTGCTGAACTTTGGTTGTTGAGTAGGGTTGAGTAGGTTCCTCATCAGGAGATGAAGTCCCATTGTCCCATGAGAGTCTTTATTTTCCCAGCACTGGGCCTCTAGTGTCATCCCACTTCCTAAAGCTCAGAGATAGGCAAGCAGAATGCCCCCTTGCAAAACTGGAAAGTAAACAGCTATCTCTAGTTTATGCCAGCCATATGGAAATTTTAGGTGCTAAGCTGACCATGGCATTATCACTCACCTAAAATCCTACCCGTAACTCCCTCCCTCCTTTCCTTCCTCCCTCCCTCCCTCCCTCTCTCTCTCTTTCTTTCTTCCTTCCTTCCTTCCTTCCTTCCTTCCTTCCTTCCTTCCTTTCTTTCTCTTTCTTTCTTTCGAGGGAGAGGAAGGGAGAGGCAGAAGAGGAGGAAGAGAGACAATCCTAAGTAGGCTCTACACACCCAGTGCAGAGCCTGATGCAGGGCTCCAATTCACAAGACCCAGATCATGACAAGAGCTGATATCAAGAATCAGCCACTTAACTGACTGAGCCACCCAAGCACCCTTACCTTTATTTCTTTATTCTCAGACTCATAATTTTCTACCTACTCTTTGGATTTCTCAGACTGACAGTCACCCTCTTGTCTCTGTTTTACAGAGAGCCCCGGAAAAGAAGGCAAACCTCTAAGCAAGTGATCAGGTTCTTACACCTCCATGTTTCCATCATGCGAGGGTCTTCCTGCCTCTGTCACCGTTATCTGATATAAGTGGAGAACTTACAGCAAAATGACACTACAGTCTTACGGAATAGAGAGGCTCCACTCCTTATCTGACTCTGGATTCCTGAGATCATCCCTATGATCCTTAACTTCCACATCACTAGTTGTGTCCTGTGTATAATCCATTATGCAATGTTTACTCCACAGGCAAATCAAAGAAGACTCCATCCATTTTTCTGACTGCTAGTTGCTGCCGTAGAATGTTCATTGTCTAAGGCCAGGCAGCTCTCTTTGAGAATTTCCTACCTAGGTTTTCTTTTTCAGCATAGCCTCCTTGCCAGCTGTGCCATAAGCATGTCTCTGCTGTGTTCCAAGGCCAGTTTCATTAGACCACAACCGGTGACTCTAGCACTCCCAAAGAAGTTTCCTCATACCCACTGTGTAAATCTCATTCTGTGAGCTCAAGTTTCCAGTAAATATAACTTCTCAGTTCTCAATAACTCAAGTACATTTTTGACTCAAGGCTGGCAGAAAACTTAACATTGGTCTATCCTGGGGATTTAACCATCATCTAAACTATCAGGAGTATCAGAACCTTTAAGGAACTGAGAGGAAATTTAGAGGGAACCCCCATAGGTAACAGAGAAGTTTTTAAAAGACTCCTTCAGATATTTCTGTGCCATTCTAAGGGTGTAAAAAATCTTTTATTAAACTGGGCCTTGCCACTTCTCTGAAGAAATATCCCCTACATTCAGAATTAATAAATTCAAAATCTACAAATTTCTGTCTCTCTCTTTGTGTCTCTCGAATTTCTGGCATTTACAGTTTTCTATACCAAGAAATCCTATTTCTTGGGTGAAAAAAACATAGGATGAAAGAAAATACCATAAATAAAATCTGAAAATATTTTCTAGATACATGTGCACCCAACTAAACATGATTTTGTCAATCTTTGTCTGTTATTTTCACTCATCAAATATACAGGAGATGAAATGACCATCAACTTCCTTTTTTCTTTTGTTTTTTGTTTGTGTTTGTTTCCCTTGTTAGCTATTTTCCCCCATTTCTTCATAAGTTTTGGTTTCTCTTTTTTATGCTTTGATAATTTCCTTAAATATCACCATTTCTTTAGAAGGAATTTCAAAGGTCTTAATTTAGATAATAAAATAAATCTTTCAATTTGTGCTGTGTATCCTCTGGTTTTATAATTTCAGTTGATCACAATTTCTGACTTGTGGTTTCATGGCTGGTTGTTTGACTTAATTACATCTCCCAATTCGAACATCTGACCTGAAACAAACAAACAAACACTATGCTGGACAAAGATAGGAGTCACTGAAAATTGTTACTCTCTAATTCAGAAGGAGTATGATCAATGCTCATTTTTCCATTTTGTTAGTTGTGTCCCAAGTTTTCTGTTTAACTTGTATCATATTCTCAGTTCTGTCCAATGGTTATTTTAGCACCTTTTATGTTGTATCTCAGGCATTTGCCTGACTGTTCCATCCTGTATCTGACAGTTTGGTCCACCCTCATATCTTGCTTGGACCATTGTAATAGCCAATAGTCTCCTGCCTCTGGTTTTGCTTTATTCTAACCATTCAACCACAGGGTCACCAGAGTTATGTGTCTAAACTTCAAACCTGACCATGGTACCCTGTTGCTTAAAGCCTTTCAATAATGTCCCAGACTCTATGACAGTGAACTACATAAGTTACCTTCTTAGATTCCCCTGGAATATCTTTAAAAGTTCAGAAGACTAGGCTTTGCTATACATGTACTGACTGAGAATTTCTGGTGGGACTTGGAAATTTGCATTTGCATTTGAACAAGAACCCAAGGGAATTCCTATGTCCAATAAAGTTTAAGAATCACTAGTTTCAAGACAGTAAAAAAATAAATAAATAAAGTCATTAAATATGATTGCCTTGCTCATACTTTGACTATTATTATGGACTCTCTATTCAAGCCATGCTTGATTACTTGTATATTCCTATTTCTTTTATGCCTTCTTGCTTTTTCACAAGCCATTCCTTCCTTCTTGAATGCCCATTCTTTTCTTTTTATCTGGCTAATTCCCACTTGTTCTATCAGAGGCAGTTGGAACAATTCTCTGTCTATGAAGCCTTCCTTGACCTCCCACCTCCCACAGAGAACCATTCTCACCTTTCTAGGTGCTGCTATCACACTTAATAAATACTATCATTACAGTGAGAAAGAGTTCAAGTTAAAGTTAGCAGGCAGCTATAAGCATTGTGGCCAAAGACAGGGCATGAACTAATGGTCCTGACTCTTTTAACTGTGAGTGTGGTAACTGTATTTTACCCATTTTTTTTTCTTTTTCTTCACTACAATAGCTATCATATAGAAGGCATTTAGTAATTTTTTGAATATATTAAAAATAAATGTGTAGTAGGAAATATGATAGGACTTTTTCTGTTTCTTTAAGCCAAAGCTGAAGAAAAAGTCACAAAGTGCATTCTATTCTAAAGATAGCTACCAAAAACCAGTGCTTTATTTCTTCTCCTAGACCTTACTAAGTGCTATAGGAATCAGTTCTTCTTTTACCATTCACCACCTTAACCTTACTTTCTGCACAATATATCTAAGAAGGGTAGGGAGACAAGAGATTAAAAAGTGTGTTATCAGTTGGGGTGTCTGGGTGACTCAGTCAGTTAAGTCTCTGCCTTTGGCTCAGGTCAGAGCCTGCTTCTTCCTCTCCCTCTGCCCCTCAGGCTTTCTATGTCCCTCCATTTCCCTCCACTCCAGTCTCTTGCTTTCTCTCTCTCAAATAAATAAATTATATATATATGTGTGTGTGTGTGTGTGTGTGTGTGTGTGTGTGTGAGATACCAGCATTATTGGCCTCATGGTAGGTGAGTTGCAGATGGTAAGACGTTTTTCTACCATGAAGATGAAAAGTAGGCATTCTGCCATCAATTCAAATGATGGGGACACTTTAAAAGAATCCTCACATACCTTTACTACAACAAGAGACTGATGTTTGTCTTTGTTTAAATATACACCCAGGCAGTGGATTTCTGATTTTCCCTTTGCCTTTCTGAGCAGAGGAAAAGAATTGGAGAGGAGGGATGGGTGGGGTGGGGTGGGGTGAGTGTGAAGCAGTCTGTATGCTCACTGGTATGGTAAGGATGTGTGAATTTTTTGTGACAAATATTCAGTAGGGAAGGTTCTTAGCCATCTTAGTGGGAACCAGCTCAGGAGGACCGATGGGCAAGGAAGAAGACTTTACATAAGGTAGATAGTGAGGGGGTAGAAGACGGGAAGATCATGGTGGAAGCCAAAGAACTTGAACTTCACTATTCAGGAACTGTGAACTCTGAGAGAGGAGTGATAGTGCAGGAGACACACGTGGCTCACACTGGATATCAGTCAGCGTTGGCCAGAAAAGCAGCATAGCCACTACAGAGAGCATTTCAGCTATTCATAGTTAACTACACCAATGTTCACCCTTTCCCCTTCATTTCTGCTTATTCTCGTTATTAGAGGAACTCCTTCCTAGAAGAGGGAAGGATTGAAAAAGAGACACCTCTCATTTCCAATTAATGTTCCTAAAGTTACAATTCTAGTGAACAGTGGGAAAGATGAAAACTTTAGGCAGATTTCCATGTGGAATTTTAAACTGAGTTGGACTGACTGTATATTCAACCATGTTCAGAAGGCTCCAGAAGCTTCCTAGGATGATCATTAAAAAATCTGCTTCCCATTGGGGGATAGGAATTCAACAGAACATTTTGGAAGGCAGTGATGAAAGAAAATAAACATATATATATATATATATATATATATATATATATATATACACATATATATATTTGGGGGTTTTTTTGTTTTGTTTTTTTTTGTTTTTTTGAGACAGAGAGAGAGAGAGAGAAAGGAGAGCACATAAGTAGGTAGGAAGGGGCAGACAGAAGGGGAGAGAGAGAATCTTCGACAGACTCCATGCCCAGCGCAGAGACTGATGCAGGCAAGACTCCATCTCAGGAGACTGAGATCCTGACCTCAGCCGAAATCAAGAATCTGATACTTAACTGACTGAGCCAGTCAGGTGCACCACCATTTTATATTCTGTACCATCAAGTTGAACTTTCTTTTTAAAAAATCCAGTTTAGGGGCACCTGGGTGGCTCAGTGGGTTAAGCCTCTGCCTTCCATGCAGGTCATGATCTCAGGATCTTTGGATTGAGTCCCACATCAGACTCTCTGCTTGGCAGGGAGCCTGCTTCTCTCTCTCTCTCTCTCTCTGCCTGCCTCTCTGCCTACTTGTGATCTCTGTCAAATAAATAAATAAAATCTTTAAAAGAAAAATCTAGTTTACTTGAGTAAAAATAAAGAGCCATAGAAGGCAATGGGAGTTTACCAAGGGCTAGTCATGCCTCAATAATACAATTTCACTTTCTAAAAGTGTTCCTAGAGATTTGTAAATACCCAAGTCCATTCAAGATGAACAAGGAAGCCTCAGGATAAGAATGGAGGTAACAAAACCTAGAGTTTGTACAGTGGTCTAAGGGAATTGAAGTGTCAACAAAAGTGCAGTAGTGTTATATTTAGTTTAGAAAAGAGAAAATAAAAACAAATTTTTTGGTCAGTTTTTACTTGGTGTTCTGTATTCAGGAAAGGCATTGCATTTGAAGTAGAGGTTGAGAGTTTTGCCTAAAATAGGAAAATTCTAGGTTGGCCTTTGATGTCAAACAGGACTGGATATGTGTTCTGGCTCCATCCCCTTAAGCAGCGAGACTTTCCCTTGACTTCAAATTTGTTCTGAGTAGGTGAAAATAATACCATCACCCACTTCGGATTGTTGTGCAAATAAATGAAATTGAATACACGTATAATATGACATCAGACACAGTGTATACACTAATAAGTGTGAATTTCTTTCCTCCTAAGGCAAGTGTTTTCCACCACTGGAAATGGTATTCGTTCCTCACATTTTCTAATGGACAAAGCCTCTTTCAAAAATGTCCAACTTATTTAACCACACCATCAAGCTACATGATAAATTCTGCCTTTCAGGAGCCATGATTCCTACAATGGGTAATTTGAATGGAGATATCAGGGTAGGTTTATGAAATCCAGAGTTCTATTCTGTGTTAATGAAGCATCATTCTTCATGCATTTTTTTTTTACTTATACCCTGACTTGATTCCCCAAAGCCGGATCAGTTCTTGGTGACGTGATCAAATTAGATTTTGGGCTTAGCAAAAATGGAGGCTAGCCCTTACAAAGTGGTGACCACATGCAGGGGTGACTTCCCACTCTACAGATCCACGATCTTTGTGTGCCACATTGCTATTGCCTCTCTCGAATTGCTCTGTGGAACCACATTATGTTCTTCAGCATAGACAATCTTGGAAACAAGGCAACTCTAGAATGTGTCAGGAAACTACAGCTATAATACAGGCGTGCCGAAAATGACAAGCTCATCAGGCAGGATAGTTAGGCAGATTAAACAGCAGGTACACTCTTCTCCTCAGGGCAGAAAATGACATGACTCTGCAAGCAAGGCATTAAGGAAAAAGGTTCACAGTGGTAAAAAATTGTTAGCCACCTGCCAATTCAGCACAACAGCAGGCGCACATGTTAAATGTCCACGCAATCAGAATGAGTTTTTAAAGCTTTCGCGTAGTTACAATGTCACTTTTTGCCCTTTGAAAAGAAGACAATGCTGGAGTACATCACGTGTTGTAAGTCTTAGTCTTGAGAAGAAATACTAATTTCTTAAATTGAAGATAAAATATTTTTTAAAATTCTGAATAAATCTATGGACACGGATTTTTTATAATAAACTTTCAAAATCTAACCTTTTCCCTCCATTACAACATTCTAAAACGATTAGGAATTATTTGGTTGGCTCTGCTATTATTTTTGATTTCTTATACAAAAATAATTACTTTTATTCAATTGCTGCTTGATTGTATTCTTTGTGGTTTGCTGATGACGAGGTTTATTACAAATGTTACCTGAAAACCTAGGCTTTCTGAGACGCCCCTGGGATTCCACGTTAGACCCTTGTCTGATTTGGGGCTTTGTTTGCCATGTCAAAAATTATCATGGTATCTGATACTCAATAAATATTTTTTCAATCAGTTCATTATGTTGCTTAATAAATTTAGAGCATGTCTTTAGGAGGATAAAACAATTTGAGTTGCAAAAAATGTTCATGAAGTCATAGATGTTTTGTGTTGAAAAAGATGTCAAAGGTCACCCCTTTTATCTTCATTTAAAAAATAAGAAAATGAGGATCAAGACGATAAAATAAGTTGTATAACATTTTTGGCTAATCATTTAAAGAACCCAAATATAAATTGTTTTTTATTTCAATATGTATTTTTCAAGCATATATCATCATTATACCAGAAAACTTAAATATTTAAAGAACTTAAGATAATCTTTTTTTTATAGCTTTAATTCATTTCTGGATGGCACAGTTCTCTGATTTTCATTGGTGATTTATAGTATCAGGACAATGACCACTTAACCTCAACTGAGTCATAGTCTAAACTTTTCTTTGGTATTTTCACTGAGATAATTTCTTATAATAAATATACCATTATATTCACAGCTAATGTGAATAAGATATGTCTAATATTAAAAAAAATAGACCCTTAAAACTTTAAAATATTTGCATTCCGGCCCTCTGCAGGAAATTTGCTGGCCCTGCTCTGAACTTTGAGAAATACACCTGTGAGATCTTCTGATTTCTTTTTTAGCTTCCAAATAAAGTTTATTGAAGTTCTTTTCTTTTCTAAGCTTCTAACTTGGTGCTTGGAAAGCAGGTCAGAACTAGAAAAAGGATATCAATAATCATGTGACAAATATTTGAATAATCCCATTAATAATCTATCAGATGTGACCTAATTTTTAATACCAGGAAAATATATTAATTGTTTCTTAATCCATGCAGTAAATTATTTGGGTTTTTTTGAGAACCTGATTTATGTTAGGAACTGTGGTTTTTCAGTGGTACCTTTTATATAGCTTACATTTTCCTGGAGTGATTAATCAGTAAGTAGTCACATAAATAAATTAGTTTTAATGGTAATTTTATGTTTAAAAAAAAAAAAAGACAAACAAAGTAAACCAAAAGCATAGCTAGTAGCTTGTGAAGGGTAGGGGAGTACCATTTAAATTTCTACCTCCATTTATCAAATGAATACAATGTGCCAGGTAATGTTCTATACCTTTTATACCAGTAACTCACTGAATGTTATCAACCATCCTATCGAGTAGATACAATTTAACCCATTTGACACATGAAGAAAGAACCCAGCTGACTTACGGTTGAAGCCAGGAGTTGACTCTGGGAAGTAGAAACTCAGAATTCAGCGCTTTCCTGAGTGATCAGTGATTTCTCTGAGTTTACTTACTAAATGAGAACATAGATCATTAAAACCTTCTCATAGAAGAGAGTCCTAGGCAAAAGGAATAGCAAGATTATGGGAGGGGGGCTGAAATGAACTAGGGCTGTTTGAAGACGAAAAGGTGGTATGGCTATAGCAGGAAATAGGGGGAAAATAGCAGGAAATGATTTCAGACTATAGATTGGCTTATAGACCATGGAAAAGAACTAGATTTGATTCTAGATATGATGACTTTTTACCAGGAAATGACTTGAAGTGATTTATGTTGTTAAAAGACCGTAGGAAAACAAGAGTACAAGCAAGATATGGACAAGCCTGCCTGCCGATTGCCTGCCCAATATTTGTTTTCTCTCTCTTTTTTTCGTACTAACATAACCCCCATTTTTTTCAGGTAGCGATGCAGATAGTAAAAATTATATTTCTCGGTTCCCCCTGCAGCTTGAAGTGGTCATGTAACTGCAATGGCCAATAAGAGAGAAACTGGTTTCTGGGTGGGACTTTAGGAAAGAGCTCTCTATATGGAGCTGACTCAGCCACCAGAGGCTTTCCCTTCTCCTGCTGCTGCTTCTTCCTCCCCAGAACACAGAGGTAAAGGATGGAGAGGCAAGGACCAAATTGCAACTTTAAGGAGATCGAGGGTAGAAGCTGTGATTCAAGGATCTTAGAGACAAAATGGACTGGGGACCATGAACTACTACTGCATAGGACCCGGGCTAGTTCATTCCTGTTATTTGAGTTAGTTTTCAATATGCAGCCAAGCCCGTTCCCTAAATTGAGAATAGAGATAAATCAGAAGGTTATCAAAGTAGTCCAAATGAAAGATAATGTTTTGGACACAGTGGTATTTATGGATCTGGTAATTCAACATAATGCTGGCATGGAGAACGCCCTCTGTAAATATTTACTTGAGAGAAACAATGAATAAATACATAAATGAATAATTTACTAAAATGATAATTAAAGTAGTTAAAGGACCACAAAACTGGAATTCACCATGCTTGCAGTCATATTAGAATATATATAATAAATTAAATAATATATAAAAAGGAAAAGAGTTATGTCAATTTTATATTAATGACTTTTTAGTTAAAATACGTAAATGACTAAAAAATTAAATTTAGGTTTTAAAGTTTCATTTCGTCATAGGTTCATTTGGAAGGGAGAGCAAACTTAACCCATCTAGATGACCATATATAGGCCCCTTCCCAGAGACAAATCAGCATTTAAATCTTATCAGATGGGTTGAAACTATGCCTTTTCTGAACCCTAAGGAGACAAAAACCTTAATCTCTTCTCTCCCAGTCTTTCCTGCTTTTCGAATCTATAAGCCACACTTGCCAGAATGAAACTTTGGGTGGTTACATTAAGGACTTTCTAATCCCCCTTTGGGTAGTCAGTGTACGCTCATCCACTATCCTCTTCATACATTAGGGAAGTCTATAGACCAAGGGAAGTGTTCAGTAGCAGTGGTGCCGATGCACTGGGTAATTTAGAGATGCAGCCATCTGACAGCTGATTCTTCAGTGACTTCACTTTTACTGACAGAGGTAAAAGAAAGTGCTGGAGTTGTCAGTCCACTTCTATTTTTTACGAGCAGATTTTGTACTTTTTGGAGCTATGGGATGCAGGTGCCTTGCAGGAATGAACTTCATATGCCGATCCGCAAAGCAATCCTTGCTCTTTCTTGTGATAGGAGTAACACTCGTGGAACATTTTTCACCTGAGGATGGCAAAGCACCTCATTAAAATAGATTTATTAAACCTCTAGGGCCCTCTGTAGAAGAGGGATGGTCAGCTGTTATTTATCAAGATGGCAAACCTGGGCAAAAAGGAATCCAAGTGACTAGCTCATAGTATCAAAATTTGACAAACTTTATATGCTTTCTGCCCTGGTTTTATAACTGAGGTCAGCACAGCCATGTGGCATATTGATATCTTAAACACCAGCAGGTAGGCAAGGAAGGGAGAAATGCTAGATAGAGGATCTTTCAACTTCTATACAACTGGCCTCATGACTAGGTGATTCTTTATTGTGGAATGGAGCTGGAGGTTGTCTGATGTGTTATAGGATATTTAACAGCATCCCTTGACCCCAGTGGATGCCAGTAGCATCTCCCATTGTGACCACCAAAAAATGTCTCTGGACATTGTCCAGTGTCCCATGGGGGACAATATGCTCACCTTCCTGTCATTAAGAACCACTGTGTTTGATGCAAACTGAAACAGAGGCTTAAAAACACATCTAGATTCTAGAACTGGTACGTCAGAAGAGGATCTAGGTTCACGTACAGAATGTCTGAAAGTAAGATGCAAACAGAAGCCTGATTGAAACAAACATTGTAATAAAACAGAGGGTTCAGAGCTAAAAAAAGTTTTCAGGTGGCAAGTAATACTACAGCCATTGGAGCAGGCAAGAGTGATTTAATTTGAATGAACGGCTCATTCACCCAATGTGAAAGAGAGCTTACAAAAGATAAATGAAGTCTCAGAGCCTTACAGAACAGACTGGGATAGAGACCTGGGTAAGTCAGTCAAGAAACAGTGGCATAGAATGAACAGACAGGGTAGGATGAAAGCTTTCCATGCTGCTTCTAACCGAGCCACATGGTAACTTCTGGGGCTGAACACACCCCACATGAACTGCCTAGGGAAGGGGTCATGCTGAGACTGCCGGGGAAAGATACCGACACTTATTGAGAGAGGCAAGGGAGAGCCGGGGTGATCATTGATCAGCTTCATCCCTTTCATAATGTCTGATTGTTGCCAGATAGTCATTTATCCCCTGGGTCCGCATTAAGTGCTGAACCTAAAACAACAGGAAGAAGTAGTAATTTTTTCTTATATTTCAGTATCATTTAATCATTTTAAAAATAGTAACTATAAGAAGCATTACTATTCTATTGTTGATCTTGTTATCTAGTGTATAGGACTGGCAGTCCTTTTCATTTTATGTGACTAATTGTGACTTTTTTGAAAACACTGAAAGTATTTTTTCCCCATAGTAAAATATACTCAGACCAGTTTAGAATGTATATGGGATATAGTAATTTTTATAATAATCAGTCATTCACTAATTCATCCATCCATTCAAATCAACTACAAACATTTTTTTGAGCATTTATTGGTGTTAGGCACACAATACATCAAACTATGGGGCATGCCAATGTAAATAAATGTGATCCCTGACCTCAAGTAGGTCACAGAATCTTAGAGATAAAATATTTAATTGTGACAATATTAGTTCATGCCACCTGTAAAACAGTATAGGTAGCCATGACAAAGACATAATATTTCCATTAAAACTTGAAGAATGACTGCTGTTTCACTGGATGAAAACATAGGTTTTAAGACCTAGCAGTCAGGACCCACGGGGAATACAAGGTGTGAAAGACCTGATCAGAGAACAGGAACACAATTGACCTAAGCAGTAGGAGCGAAGCCTAGAAAAGTGGTCAGGGGCGAGTCTGTGAATATTCTTATTCCACGTACAAAGTGATGTCGAATTTGACTTTTCAGCAGAGGACTTTTAGGCCGTGGAATGGCTTGATCAGGTTTGTGTTGTGTAAAGATCACTCCAAAGGCAGTGGAGAAGATTTATTAGGCTTTATACACATTAGTGGCAGAGAGACCAAGAGAGACCTATTAGCCCGGCTGCTGCAGTAGGGGATGTGACAAATGATGATGACCTGAACTGAGTCAGTGACAACAGCATGGAGGAAAGAATTGTTTTGAAATAACGTTTAGGTGGTAGGAGTAAATGGATTTGGTAGTTGGGTTGATTTTATGTAAAGATGTTAGAAACAGAGGAATGAAGGACAAGTGTTCACTGAGCCTGCCTTTAGTTAGGTCTACATTATCTACCCATAAAGAGTTTGGCATTCTAAATAATCACCCAGGATCTTTGGGGGGTGGTATTTTTGCCAAATGTGTGTGTGTATTTCTTTTTTTAGCTTTGACTTAGGGTTTTGGTTTTGTTTTGTTTTGGTCTAGGCTTAGCACTCATTTCCTCTTGACTATCCGGAAACAGGGCCGCTGACCTCTCCGTAGTGTCTCAGCTCAAACTCTAACAAGAACACGTGTTAACTACTCAAAAAGAGTTAAGGCGATTTTTTTATGTTGGATAACTGGATTAGTGTAGATTCTGTATTCATGAGGGAATATCCAGTTGCAGATGTCTAATACCAGTTACAAATTTATCTGGTAGCTTAAGAATCAGTAGAGGGAAAAATGCAAATACAAGTATTCTCAAGTTCTGTATTTGGCCACTGAACTCATTAGCATGAAAATGATCTTGAGAGATAAATGTATAGAATAAAGGAAGATCAAAGATAGAAATTAGGAAACAAATATTTTAAGGCTTTGTAAAGAGGTAGTGCAAAATGTTGGAAGAAGAGGGACTTGGTAATGGAGTTAGGAAGAGAACTGCATCCTGCAGTTAAGAGGGAAAATAATTCTTTTTTTTTTTAAGATTTTATTTATTTATTTGAGAGAGAGAGAGATGATGATGAGAGGGGAGAGGGTCAGAGGGAGAAGCAGACTTTCTGCTGAGCAGGGACCCTAATGCAGGACTCGATCCTGGGACTCTGGGATCATGACCTGAGCCAAAGGCAGTTGCTTAACCAACTGAGCCATCCAGGTGCCCCAAAAATAATTCTTAAGAAGACAACAATGGCAAGTACCTCTGAGAGATCAAGCAAAATAATAAGTTAAGAATGCCCACCAGGGGCACCTGGGTGGCTCAGTGGGTTAAAGACTCTGCCTTTGGCTCAGGTCATGATCCGGGGGTCTTGGGATCGAGCCCCACATGGGGCTCTCTGCTCCATAGGGATCCTGCTTCCTCCTCTCTCTCCCTGCCTGCCTCTCAGCCTACTTGTGATCTCTGTCTTCAAATAAATAAATAAAACCTTAAAAGAAGGAAAAAGAAAAAAGAACGCCCACCAGATTCTGAAATTAAGAAGTATCCAATTATATTATCAAAAATCATGTTCCTTAAGTAATAAAAGCAGAAGTCATCTCTGTGGATTAGGAGTATGGTAAGCGAGAAAGTGAAGAAAAAATTGTAGTTTGTTCTTTCAAGAACTTGTGCTATAAAGTGAATTATAAAGCAAGGATTATGCTCTGAGAGGAACATTATGACCCCCCCAAAAAATATATTTTAATGGAAAAGAATACGTATGTTCAAGTGCTAAGAAGAAAAGTGCAGAGTCCAAGGGAAAGGGGGTGCCACTAATCAGGCAGGGTGCCAGAAGGAGCAGCAGGAGTAGTAGATCTTTAACATAGATGGGGATGTCTGTCTCGGAGGTAAGGTGGGACATCTCTTCTTTTGAGACATAAATGAGAAAAGAAAGAATAGGTGTGGGGAAAACTAGTAGGTTGGTGGATAGGAAATAGATTAGTGCAGATGTGGTGGGAGGAAATTTGATGGAGTTCATGTTTCATAGCCTTTTAGATTCTCAGAAGTGTATGGAGCAAGATAATTTGCTAAGATTGAGAGAAGCAGAAGGAAATGGACTTGTAAAAATATAATAAGGACCTAGATAACTGAAAAAAGAGGGATGTTAAAAGGAACAGCTTAGAGAGAAGTAAAAGGAATTTCAAGGTTTATTGCAATTGTTTAGTATCTTTTTTTTTTTTTTTTTGGTCAAATCATATTTTAATAGCATAGTTGCAGAAGTTGAAATATTCGTTGGTTAGGTCTTGGGATGGAAATGAGCAGCATGAATTCTTCAGAAGGACAATGGAAATGAAGGGGGGAAATTAAACTTTACCCTCTAAATCTACTGAGCAGCTTTACTTACATTACCTCATTTAGTCATCACAAAGTTGTTCAGACATAGACATTATTTCTCCTGTACTGAGTAAGAATCTAAAGTTGAAAAATCCTGGTGATTTCGAGAAAGTCACAAGTTCTAAATGGCAGAAACAGAATTTTAAACTATGTATGTATTATTTTATATTCAGTGCTCTTTTAACCAAATTTTGCTAGGTAAGAATTACGAATGATCTGGAATCAAGCAGTGGACTTAGATAAAGTGAAGAAAGCAGATGAAACATAGACAAGAGGTTTTGAAAGAAGAGACTAGAGAAGGGTCAAGGAAAAGGGTAATTAAATGTCATTGAATAATGGGTACATTTGGAGCATAACCATAGGGGATGTGAAAGAAGAGAAGCTATAGCCAGAAAATGGGGATTGGAGGTTGAGATTTCAAAGATGAAGAACATCCAAATGATAGAACATCCTGATGTGAGATCCCAAGAATCCTTCCTTAAATTGTAAAGTTGCATTATGCTGGATTCTATTTGTCAAAGAACAATGATATTGGGGTGTTGATTAAGTTAACCAGTTAATTATGTGAAAGCTGAAATGGTCTTAATGATGGAAGAACTCAGGTTGGCAAGGAGGATGAACCTCTTAATTGAGGTATCAGAGAGATAAGGGATAAAATTCTCTGCTGCTATTAGATATTACCTGTGCAAACTTAATCTTCCTCTCTAAATACTGAAAAACAAGAACCTCAAGAATAGGTGGAGAATAGTTTTATTTTTGGTTTGTTTTTAACCAGCCTTTACTTTCAATCAAATTTCTTTTTTTTTTTCAATTTATTTATTTTCAGAAAAACAGTATTCATTATTTTTTCACCACACCCAGTGCTCCATGCAAGCCGTGCCCTCTATAATACCCACCACCTGGTACCCCAACCTCCCACCCCCCCGCCACTTCAAACCCCTCAGACTGTTTTTCAGAGTCCATAGTCTCTCATGGTTCACCTCCCCTTCCAATTTACCCAAATTCCCTACTCCTCTCTAACACCCCTTGTCCTCCATGCTATTTGTTATGCTCCACAAATAAGTGAAACCATATGATAATTGACTCTCTCTGCTTGACTTATTTCACTCAGCATAATCTCTTCCAGTCCCGTCCATATTGCTACAAAAGTTGGGTATTCATACTTTCTGATGGAGGCATAATACTCCATAGTGTATATGGACTACATCTTCCTTATCCATTCATCCATTGAAGGGCATCTTGGTTCTTTCCATAGTTTGGCGACTGTGGCCATTGCTGCTATAAACATTGGGGTACAGATGGCCCTTCTTTTCACGACATCTGTGTCTTTGGGGTAAATACCCAGGAGTGCAATTGCAGGGTCATAGGGAAGCTCTATTTTTAATTTCTTGAGGAATCTCCACACTGTTCTCCAAAGAGGCTGCACCAACTTGCATTCCCACCAACAGTGTAAGAGGGTTCCCCTTTCTCCACATCCTCTCCAACACATGTTGTTTCCTGTTTTGTTAATTTTGGCCATTCTAATTGGTGTAAGGTGATATCTCAATGTGGTTTTAATTTGAATCTCCCTGAGGGCTAATGATGATGAGCATTTTTTCATGTGTCTGATAGCCATTTGTATGTCTTGATTGGAGAAGTGTCTGTTTATATCTTCTGCCCATTTTTTGATGTGTTTGTCTGTTTCGTGTGGGTTGAGTTTGAGGAGTTCATTATAGATCCTGGATATCAACCTTTTGTCTGTACTGTCATTTGCAAATATCTTCTCCCATTCCGTGGGTTGCCTCTTTGTTTTTTTGACTGTTTCCTTTGCTGTGCAGAAGCTTTTGATTTTGATGAAGTCCCAGAAGTTTATTTTCGCTTTTGTTTCCTTTGCCTTTGGAGACGTATCTTGAAAGAAGTTGCTGTGGCTGATATCAAAGAGATTTCTGCCTATGTTCTCCTCTAAGATTCTGATGGATTCCTGTCTCACGTTGAGGTCTTTTATCCATTTTGAGTTGATCTTTGTGTACGGTGTAAGAGAATGGTCGAGTTTCATTCTTCTACATATAGCTGTCCAGTTCTCCCAGCACCATTTATTGAAGAGACTGTCTTTTTTCCACTGTATATTTTTTCCTGTTTTGTCAAAGATTAATTGACCATAGAGTTGAGGGTCCATATCTGGGCTCTCTACTCTTCCACTGGTCTATGTGTCTGTTTTTATGCCAGTACCATGCTGTCTTGGTGATCACAGCTTTGTAATAAAGCTTGAAATCAGGTAAGGTGATGCCGCCAGCTTTATTTTTGTTTTTCAACATTTCCTTAGCGATTCAGGGTCTCTTCTGATTCCATACAAATTTTAGGATTATTTGCTCCAGCTCTTTGAAGAATGCCGGTGGAATTTTGATCGGAATGGCATTAAAAGTATAGATTGCTCTAGGCAGTATAGACATTTTAACAATGTTTATTCTTCCGATCCAAGAGCATGGAATGGTCTTCCATCTTTTTGTGTCTTCTTCAATTTCTTTCATGAGTGTTCTGTAGTTCCTCAAGTACAGATCCTTTACCTCTTTGGTTAGGTTTATTCCCAGGTATCTTATGGTTCTTGGTGCTATAGTAAATGGAATCGATTCTCTAATTTCCCTTCCTGTATTTTCATTGTTAGTGTATAAGAAAGCCACTGATTTCTGCACATTGACTTTGTATCCTGCCATGTTGCTGAATTGCTGTATGAGTTCTAGTAGTTTGGGGGTGGAGTCTTTTGGGTTTTCCATATAAAGAATCATGTCATCTGCAAAGAGAGAGAGTTTGACTTCTTCATTACCAATTTGGATAACTTTCATTTCTCTCTGTTGTCTGATTGCTGTTGCTAGGACTTCTAATACTATGTTGAACAAGAGGGGTGAAAGTGGGCATCCTTGTCTTGTTCCTGATCTCAATGGGAAGGCTGCAAGCTTATTCCCATTGAGGATGATATTTGCTGTGGGTCTTTCATAGATAGATTTGATGAGGTTCAGGAATGTTCCCTCTATCCCTATACTTTGAAGCATTTTAATCAGGAACGGATGCTGGATTTTGTCAAATGCTTTTTCTGCATCAATTGAGAGGACCATATGGTTCTTCTCTCTTCTCATATTAATTTGTTGTATCACATTGATTGATTTGCGAATGTTGAACCATCCTTGTAGCCCAGGGATGAATCCCACCTGATCATGGTGAATAATCTTTTTAATGTGCTGTTGGATCCTGTTGGCTAGGATCTTGTTGAGAATCTTAGCGTCCATATTCATCAGTGATATTGGTCTGAAATTCCCATCCATATGCTGTCTACAAGAGACCCATTTTGAACCTAAAGATACACGCAGATTGAAAGTGAAGGGGTGGAGAAGCATCTTTCATGCCAATGGGACTCAAAAGAAGGTTGGGGTAGAGATTCTCATATCAGATAAATTAGACTTCAAACTAAAGACTGTAGTCAGAGATACAGAAGGACACTACATAATCCTTAAAGGGACTATCCACCAAGATGACCTAACAATTGTAAATATCTATGCTCCCAATATGGGAGCAGCCAATTACTTAAGAAAACTGTTAATCAAGATAAAGAGTCATATTGATATGAATACACTAATCGTAGGAGATCTTAACACGCCTCTTTCAGAATTAGACAGATCATCGAAGCAAAAATCAATAAAGAAACAAGAGCATTGAACGACACAATGGACCAGATGGACCTCATAGATATATACAGAACATTCCACCCTAAAACAATAGAATACTCATTCTTCTCAAGTGCACACGGAACCTTCTCCAGAATAGACCACATACTGGGTCACAAATCAGGACTCAACCGATACCAAAAGACCGAGATTATTCCCTGCATATTCTCAGATCACAATGCTTTGAAACTGGAGCTCAATCACAAGGAAAAGTTCAGAAGGAACTCAAATACCTGGAAGCTAAAGACCACCTTGCTTAAGAATGCTTGGATCAACCAGGAGATCAAAGAAGAACTGAAACAATTCATGGAAACCAATGAGAATGAAGACACTTCGGTCCAAAACCTATGGGATACAGCAAAGGCGGTCCTAAGGGGAAAATATATAGCCATCCAAGCCTTGCTCAAAAAAATTGAAAAATCCAGAACACACCATCTGTCTCTACACCTTAAAGAACTGGAGGATCAACAACAAATCAAACCAACTCCACACATAAGAAGGGAAATCATCAAGATTAGAGCTGAGATCAATGAGAGAGAAACCAGAGATACAGTAGAACGTATCAATGAAACTAGAAGCTGGTTTTTTGAAAGAATCAATAAGATCGATAAGCCACTGGCTATACTAATCCAAAAGAAAAGAGAGAAAGCCCAAATTCATAAAATTATGAATGAAAAGGGAGAGATCACAACTAACACCAAGGAAGTAGAAACAATCATCAGAAGTTATTACGAACAGTTATATGCCAATAAGCTTAGCAACCTAGATGAAATGGATGCATTCCTGGAAAAATATAAACTACCAAAATTGAACCAGGAAGAAATGGACAACCTGAATAGACCGATATCTAATAACGAGATTGAATCAGTGATCAAAAACCTCCCAAAAAACAAGAGCCCAGGACCTGACGGATTCCCTGGGGAATTCTACCAAACCTTCAAAGAAGAAATAACATCTATTCTCCTGAAGCTGTTTCAAAAAATTGAAGTAGAAGGAAAACTTCCAGACTCTTTCTATGAAGCCAGCATTACCCTGATCCCCAAACCAGGCAAGGACACCAAAAAGGAGAATTTCAATCAAATTTCTACTCCTAGTTAATCTTGCCCTAACCACCCCCATTACTTTTTTTTTTTTTTTTTTTTTTAGTCTTCTAATATGTTTTTTCTAAACCTGGAAACATTTTTTTCAGCATTAGTACATTATAAGTCTCTTTAGTTCGCTTCAGGTTACAAGTGAAAATTTGGAAAAATTCTCTGTTTTCTTGCCCCTCTCAATTCATTTTGAAGTCTAGAATAGTGGACTAGATTAATCCTGCTAAATTTACAGTACTGCATAATTAACCAAAACTGCCTTTTTTTTAAAGTCGAATTATGTCTTAAATCATAGATAAATGGTTTTATGATAGGGGCTTTATGCTAAATCAAATCACTGAGAAGGAATAGATTCACGGTGGTTTTTCTTACAGAACTTCCTATAATTATTAAAGAAGAAGATAATTTTTCTAGTGGGTGCCAAGGATATGAAAAGTCTTTTTAATTTTTCTCTAATGGAATCAGAAAAGGGGAACACTAAAACCAATCATAAAAGTCCACTAGTGACCCTAAAAAGAGTTTCCTGTGTTAGAAAAAAGAACCCTAGGCACATGTCAGGTGCAGCCTCTGTCCAGGAATCAGTTAGTTGCCTTTCACTAGTTTCAGGGCCAACACACATAACTCTTAACAGTTTTTTCATTATCACATCATCATCACCTGTGAGCGCCTTCTGGAAGTCAGCTTCTGCCAGAAGAGCTAATACTACCACTATTCATGTAAAATAGGATATCACAAATTCATTTGGTAAATGACACTTATAATGGGAGTAAAGTTTTATCTTTTACAATCATAGAACACATTAATAGCATCTTTCCTTAGGCAACGAGGATGCTTTTAATCTCTAATCTATTAATAATTCTCATGTATGCCCTACAGGTTCATTTTGTTCTTTGGATTTGATCTTTTTTTTTTTAAATTTAGTCTTATTTAATATATTTTTAAAGGTACTATGGTGGGCTTTTATCGCCATTCTTGAAAATACTGTTTCTTCAGATTTTGTTTAGATTCCTTTTGTGTTGTTAATGACCAGGTTAGAGGAAAAAGAACTAAGTTGGTGAATTAAGAACAGAAGGGTAAATTTAGAGATTTATAATTTTCTTCTTATGTAAAAGGAATGGGGATAAAAAAAATCAGTGTTTTGGGTTAATAAATATATGAAATAACATTTCAATTTCTAACCCATGTAACCATTGCGGGGAACTTTCAAGTATGGAAGGTTGGCAGCAATGCCAGTAACTAAACCAGAGTAGCATTGTGGAATTAGTCCAGGATTGTCCTCCATAAACCACATCCACAGTCAGCCTCCTTTTATGTCCCTTACCACATTCCATGCTATGTTTCATGGTTATTTATGACAGTGATTTATCTGTTTTTGGTGGATTGAACGTTACCTGAACTGGTGTTATTTCTCTCTCACTCCACTATATTTCCCACAATGATTTGCATGTGGTACATCTTCCGAAAGGTGGTTTCCCAATAAATGACAAATATTTGAAGTAGGTAGGAGCACCCTTTACTACAGTGTGACCAATATATAGTTTCACATCAAAGAGCAGCTTCTGACATACTGCCTCTTTCATGTGTGCAATAATATCTTTAGAATTCTTTTTTTTAAGATTTTTTAAATTTATTTAAGAGAGAGAGAGAGAGAATGGGAGAGAGAGCATGAGAAGAGGGAGGGTCAGAGGGAGAAGCAGACTCCCGACTGAGCAGGGAGCCCAATGTGGACTGGATCCCAGGACTCCCAGATCATGACCTGAGCTGAAGGCAGTCGCTTAACCCACTGAGCCACCCAGGTGCTCTACCTTTAGAATTCTTATTACCCTCCAGAGCTCTGTCCTAATTTATCCTAAGCTTATTTAAAAATAAAATTTCTGTATTTTTTTATCTGTAATTAGATATATACTCCGCTTAGCTTCCAGTTGTAAAGTGTATAATGTCCTGTCCCCAATTTACCCAATTACACAAAATCAAGTCCTTTGTAATCTCTTGGAAACATTTTCAGTCTCTTCTCTCAGCTGTAACTGATTCAGTTTACAAAGAAATTACAAATGAAGAAATACTCATTTTTCAATTCCATTTGGAAATTTCCTGAAATTCTAGAGTTTAGAAGAAAAAAATTAACTTAAATATTACTTAGGTCAACTACCTCGCTTTTGGATGCTAGGATCCTGTTAGTTAAAATCACTTGTCCTAGGTCTAATAGTTGCAGAAAAGAGACTTATATCAATAAATCACACACATTTATATTTTCAGGCTATGTATGTGGATTGTAAATATTTCCTCATTGAAAAAAAAAAAAAAGAGAGAAGAATCTTTTGGATAGTCCATCACCTACAATGATGAAAAAAATGACTGTGGTGGTTTGACCAAACGAAAACTTATGTTTCTTACATCAGTAAGTCTGCAAATAAGTGTATAGTGATGACACGGGAGCTTTAAAACATCCATATTTCAGGCTCCTACTGTTTTTCTTTTTTTAAAGATTTTATTTATTTATTTGACAGAGAGAAATCACAAGTAGACGGAGAGGCAGGCAGAGAGAGAGAGAGGGAAGCAGGCCCCCCGCTGGGCAGAGAGCCCGACGCGGGCTTGGATCCCAGGACCCCAAGATCACGACCCGAGCCGAAGGCAGCAGCCCAGCCCACTGGGCCACCCAGGCGCCCCTCTCTAGCTTGTAGTTTAGTTCTCCTGATTTCCTCGTAATCTAAAAAACAAAACAAAACAAACAAACAAAAAAAAACCTACCCATTTTACAGATTTCCATCTAATTTTCAGGAATGAAGAAGTGGAAGGAATAAGGGGGAACACAGTACCTAACAACACATTCGCTGTTCTCCGGGAGACTTCTTCTCCAGGAGACATGTGCTGAATCTCATCAGACGATGAGACGGCTGTAAAGACAGCATGGGGCTTGTAGGATATTTGGGTTTTAAACTGGCACATGACCACTCCAAAAACCCACAGTAATTTCCTAAAATGGAAAAGAAAGAAATAAGTGTTCATTAAGCATCCAGCAGTGTTTGCTACAATTTGTTGAAATTAGAAGGGAATTTTTGGAAGTATCTTAGTATCTGCTTTAATCAGAATCAGACTCAAACCATGGCACCAGGAGTAATACCCAAGGAAACCTCCATGTCATTCTGGTAGAGACATCATTCTCACTCCTGGACACCACCATCTCACAATGCAGGGACTTGATAACTATCTACTCTCTACCACATTCCTCAAGGGGCTAGACACAAGCATGCCTGACTTGCAACTTACTTTCATGCAACTTCCTTTTATTTGGTTTTGGTATTCATTATCTGCAAAACTTATATACCTGCTGCTTTTATTTAATAAATTCAGCCAAATTTGGTTGATAATGACTAAATGAGGGTATCTTGGTATGTTGCCACTTTGTGCATCACAGGTTCTTCTGTGCTTTTATGCCGGGAAATTAGTAATGTTCAGTATTTATGTTCCACTGCAAGGCATTAGTGAAGAGATAGTTTAGAAGACAGATTCTTTTCTGAAGTCCCTGGAAGAGCATTAAGCATGGAGTTAACCTTGGTCATGTGACTTATCATAGGGAAAGAGCACATAGTTTTGGTTTTTGGAGTTAGTAGCTTTAGATTAATATTCAGCCACGACTATCGTAATGTGACCTTGGCCAAGTGTCTACAATCAGGGCTTCCCAGGTAAAATGGGAAGAAGTAAGTTTTCTTCAAAGAGTTGCTCTGGACGTTAGTAACAACTATGTATTTGATGACACTATCATAAACCATAATGGGCTACATGCCCTTTACATGCTCGATTTTATTAGTAAAAGATAAAAAGAAGTAAATTTAAAAACAGATGCTCACCTTTCTTTAAAGGACAGCTCTGTCAAGGCTTTAAGTTTTGTTTTAAACTCTGTTTGCTTCCCTCAGATGCCTCTGCTGAAATCATTTAACATTTTTGGGTTTTACCTTCTTCATTAGTAACAGATAGAATTACTTGCTTCTTGTTATCACAAAAAGGATTTGGTTAAATTAGTGTTTAAGAATAAAAAAGGTAGGGGCACCTGGGCGGCTCAGTTGGTGGACTGTTTGACTCTTCATTTTGGCTCAGGTCATGATCTCAGGGTCCTGAGATAGAGCCCTGAGTGGGGTTCCGTGTTCAGCATGAAGTCTGCTTAAGATTCTCTCTCCCTCTCCCTCTGCCCCTCCCTACCCTCCTTGGGCACTCTCTAAATAAATAAATAAAGGGCATCTGGATGGCTCGGTCAAGTAAGCATCTGCCTTCAAGCATCTGCCTTCAGCTTAGGTCATGATTCCAGGGTCCTGGGATCAAGCCCCACATCAGGATTCCTGCACAGGGAGCGTCTACTTCTTCCTGTCCCTCTGCCTCTGGCCTCAGCTTGTGCTCTATCTTTTGCTTCCTCTATCTCAAATAAATAAATAAATAAATAAATTTTAAAGTAAATAAATAAGTAAAATCTTGCTATTTTCCTAGGAGCTGCATAGAAAAGAGTGATTACAGTGAGAGAAGAGAACAAAACCAGGAGAGCAGAACCAAACATTCCTGGCCAAAGCAAAGATCAAAGACATACACTCGAAAAAAATTGTAGTGAGAGATTGGAAAAGGGAGAGTGCTATAAAGCCTTATAGGGAAGAATCAGTGGCTTTAAGATCAGTGGCAATACTGTAGAGCAACCTCTCCCTTTACTATATTACAAGCATGGGTTTCCAAAACTGGTTAAAGACATCTCGTATGTAACCTTCACTTGGCTGTAGTGAATTCAAAGTAACAGAGAGAATAGGCTATCTTTGCCATTTTATGAGGTCCTCTTTTGATGGCTTTTCATAAATCCATCTTCCTTCAAGGTCGATATACTTAATTAATAAAAATTAGAAGTATTATCTAAAAAGGAAATGTGCTCAGTGTGGAGGGAGACAGGTTTCTGTCATGGTACCATTCTGTTTTGTCCTGTTCCTCATCGACCACAATTTTAGGAGCTTGGTAACTTTGGCTTCTCCTTCTTCCACCTTGGCTCTGTTAGATCAAAGTCTGACCTTTTGGGACATTAGGATCGTCTGGGGTCCTTGCGTATGTGACCCTATTTAGGAAATTCTTTGTCATATATTATGGCAAACAAAGATTGGCGGGGGATGATTTTTAGTGATTTGAGAAGACAACGGTATCATAGTTTATGAGCTGCCTGATGTTTTTTTTACAGCCTTACAGACAGAAATGATGAATGGCAGTGATTTCTTTGTTACACACTATCTCTTACTGAGTGCATACTATGTATGTATATGACATGGTGTGAAAACCATTCATGTTACTATCTTTTTATATTTTCATTTTGATTCTGTAATGTAGATCTTGCCTGCTTGAGGATAAGGAAGTTGAGACTCAAAGAAGATAAGTAACTCACCCAAAATAATACAAATAATACATATCGAAAAAAGGGTTTAAACCCATGTTTGGGTGCCTCTAACATTTTTGTAGCTAATGACCACATATACTGCCCTTTAGAATATCTTTTCCATCAACCACCAAAAATAAAACAAACAACAAAAAGAGTCCAGTAGTTCCAGGAAGGTGTTACCACATTCCTTGGAGACAAATATTCTTCTCCATATTTCTGCGGGAATTATGCCACCAAACAAACATCAAAAAACCACGGGCATGTAGGCAAATTCAGTTACTGATTGAGATTAGAGAGCAGAGTAGGTTGACTTCGCTAGAGGTTCAACAGTATTTGATATGAATGCTGTTAAGAACTCAGAAACTTCAGCACTGAAAAATAAGCCTTTTCTAAAAAGAATCTGGGTAGGAGGGCAGCATGTCGCCATAAAAGAGATTTGGCATTTACAGCACCCACATGAAATAAAAGGTAGTAAAAGTGAAAAAAAAAAAAAAGCAGAGAGGATATTTCAAATTATTCTTGTTATGTCTATTTCATGAATGAAAGCACTGCTCATTATACCAGCAAAACATTTTTAATTAGGGATCTGTTAATCTTTAATATTCAATGAACTATAAACCATTCCAAATTGCCTTTAGTTATAAATAAACTGAATCTTCTCAGACTTTGAATCCTTTCAATGGACTCAGCATGAAGAAGACTGCCCTTAGATGTTGCTGCAGTAGCTAAGACAGATGAAAGATTCCACTGCATTTTTTATCCATAGTTTTTTCTAGTTTTGACTTTTCAAACACTTTCTGAAGAGCTGTGACTACCTCCTCATGTCCAGGGTCCAGCGGTTTGATTAACAAGTCCCACAAAGTGTGTGAAAAAGCAGGAGGTAAACTGCTCCATGCCATGCCCCAGAAGCAATTTGCATCCTATTTGAGGCTACCTGCCTCCACCAGTGAATGAGATACTCAAAAGATGATTTCTCAGCCTTTGACATTTTAGAAGCTATAGAACAGCTGAAGGCTGGAGTGTCATTAACAGATGAGATTTGCTCAAGTTACCGCATTTTCCTATTCTAGCCAGTTTAATTGGCATGTCAGGCTACGGATCCGGCCTGTGATAAAAGGCCAAATGTCTACTCATTCTCCCAGCCTGACTGGTGAGTTTTAAGGGGCTCTGGAGTTACTTACAGACGATGAGACAGACCATTCAGTGAACCTTGCTATTGAAGTTGACAAAGAAGCAGACTGAGTGTAAGGAAGACTATTTCCACATGCATTATTCTAGTTGTCAGACACACTATCAAAAGAGACTTGGAGATGTGGGGCCACTAGCTTATGTAATGTCTTTCTTTCTTTTTCTTTTTCCTTTTTTTTTTCCCTTTCTTTTTCTTTTCCCTATCTTAAGAATAGAGCAATTAAATTAACAACAACAACAACAAAAAAAACCTCAAACTTTCTTGGATAAGACATCACTTTATGAAATGGGAAAAAAAAGTTCTAGAAAGAAATATTCATATCTAGTGAAAAAAATATATATATATCCTGAAATCAAGGTTTTTTGCTTGTTTCTGTTTTGGGGTGTTTGTTTTTTTTTTTTTTTTCCCCAGCTTTGCTAATACTCTCTCAGACAATGTACCCGTCCTGTTGGTATGTGTTCTGTAATGTCTGCTGTTGAATCTTATGTGGCCTGGTGAGTTGTTTTGACCCATCATATCTGCCACAAGAGGTTTAAGTGATAGGGTTGAACTGTTAAAAGGACCAAAAGAAATATACCAGGTGGGTAGGTAGGAGGCACATTTCTCCAGGAAATGGACAAGAAGGTAAGGACAGCAGTGATTTCTGGAAACACTAGGAAATGCATCTGAAATATCTCTGCATCTAGAGCTGTTTGACCAGTTATAGATAAGGGAGTTGGAGCCCATCATGAGTTCAGGTGATTAAAGGAAAGAATGAACAAATGCAAGTGAAAGAGTCTAGGATTGTATCGTCACAAGTATTAATAGCTCTGATTCAGTCACCTCTCCCATTTCCAGAAACTTACCTTCTTATTAAGTGAAGTATATGAGCATACATCTAATAGAATTTGTATTTTACCTTATATCATGGTTATCTCCTCTACTTTAGAAAAATCTCCTTGAGTGTCCCACCCTTACTATGAAACTATACTTTGATGATGTAGCTATAATTTCTATCTTGTCAATAGAAAACAATATAAGAAAACAAGGAAGATTATCCAAGATGCTACTTTTATTTATATTTTATATGTTTAACATTACATAATGACATTCTGAAATGGGTGTATGGTAATGATGAAATAAAAAGTAGCTTAAATGGAAGGTATATCTAGTTAGGAAATTCTGTGTACCTATCATAAAATGTCAACCAGTAAGAATTCAATAAAATTTTAGTTACTTTGCATTATATTCATTAGTGAATTTATTGGAGAGATATAAATTACAAGACATTTGTGGATGAGTTACTCAGAAACTATAATATGCAGGGCAACAAGGCAGGGATATAATAAGCTATCTTGGGTTTTTACAACAACCACGCATGATAGAAATTATTATCACAGTTTACATATGATAAAACCAAAGTTTATGAAAAGTAAATGACTTGCTAAAGGGCATGTACCAAATAAATATAGCCAGCCATTCCAAAATATGGCCTTAAAAATGCTGATCTTCAAAACTAACAAGAGAAATCTCAGGAAGGGGTAAAGATGAGGCAGCTATTGAGGAAGAAATACCTTTCTCCTTCATTTATCAACTGATTGGCTGATTCATTCATTCATTTGACAAATTTTTTTTAAAGATTTTATTTACTTGAGAGAGAGATAGAAAGAGAGAGAGAGAGCATGAGCAGGGTGCAGGAGAGGCAGAGGAAGAATCAGACTCCCTGCTGAGCAGAGAATCCAAAGCCCAGTGGTGCTCATCCCAGGACCCAGAGCCAAAAGTTGACACTTAACTGACTGAGCCACCCAGGTGCCCCTCATCTGGCACATATTTTTGAGGCCCATATTAGCCAGTGTTCTAGAGGTTGGGATACAGCAGTGAACAAATATATTTGGTCACAAAACTGTTGCTGAATTTTTATCCATCAAATCTACATTTGAGGCAAAGGGAAGGGAAAAGGGAAGAGACATATTCTAGTCTCTCTCTTTTAAAGGAGTATCATTAGAAGTTATTTTTAAACCTTCTTCTTATGGTTTGCTGGCCCGTACTTAATCATATGACCACTCCCATCTGTAAGGCAGGCTGAATAATGTAGTTTTCAGTTACACACATTAATATTGCAACAACATGTGTTCAGGGTTGTATTTGTGGAGAAAAATATAACAGTGGCTATTGGTAGACAGCTAGTTGTCTATGACTCTCCTTTCTAAAACCACGATATGCAGAATAACTAGACTGATCTGTGAGTACCTGTCTGGCTGTTAATTGAAATAGCCCAGTACCTAAAAAAGGATTCCCAGACCATAGCTGGAATGCCTATCCTTTCTTCTCTATTTTTTCCTCTTCTGTCTTTTCTTTCAGTTTCTTTAGAGTTCATCATATCTTATGTATAAAGAGCATCTCCATTCTGTTTCATTCACTGTTCTCTTTTTGGGTCAATTAAGTTATACATATATCTGCATAAACAAGGACAAACCAAGATGTCAGGGTAGATACACACAAGAGATATAAATTATAGGAGAAAAGGAACTAAAATAAAAAGAAAGGACTAAAAAATAACATACAAATGAGAAAGTCTAAGTTACAATTAAATAATAGCCAAAGGATAGGACATTTTTATGTTCAGTTGTTCCAGTCATTAAGAAGAAGTAGAAAAGGATTTTGTAATCAATATAGTTAACTAATTTATCATTTTTTCAAAGAAGGAGATAAAGGATTGCCTTATTTATTTTCATTTCATTATTTTAATTTCATTTCATTATTTTAGAGAAAAAAATTTTACTTGGAAAAATGGCAAGATTAAAAAAAAAGTTACCTTTAAAAGTGAATGCCAAAATAGCAGTACAGGAAACAGGGAATCTGAAGATATTGAATGTCTTTTGGATGTTTGAATTAGTATCTATCAGCAGCTGTTTGACTTTGTTTTGAGGGAACAGCTGGAAGTTCACAGGTTTTAAAAAAAAAATTAGAGGAAAAAAATAAAAGCAAATAGACAAGATGTGTTGATCATTAACAACCAACTATGGTTTATATTGTGTATTTTAAAATGGATTTAATTAAGCTGGTAGAACAGTGTTCCTCAGGCCTTGCTAATTAACTAATAAAGCCCCCATCACTCCTAATTGTCTCTAACAGACACAATTACTACAAAAATGAAACAGTTGCTGCTAAAGGGAAATTCAGTGTTTCTTAAAAATAACAATTGGACAACGTAAACAAATTTGTATAAGTCACTCACATGGAATAACTAGCTTATCTGATTTAAATTTGGTCAAAGAACATGAAACAATAAAAGAAGTGATTAATGAAAAATGATAGGAGTCATATGTAAGAGCATACATATATGTGAAATAGATTCATTCACTGTATTCATACCAGCACTTCTGTAATTGATTTTCTTAATTGTATAATTAAATATCTCCTTCCAAAGAAAAAGGAGACACCAAGTGGCTTCTGCAAAGATATTTAAAAACCAAATTAATGTAAATGAGAAGTAATTGTGACAAAAAAGTTAAAAGCAAATAAGTGAAACCAAATTTGCTTATTAAAAAGTACTTCATAAGTATCTATGATCTTGATAGCTATTGGTGACAAATTCGGTTCTTCTAGCTAATGTAAAGAGGGGAATCTGGTAAATCACATAATTTGCTGTCCATAAATTTAAGAGCAGTTCGGTATCTTAGGAAAAGCACAACTATAATTAATGCGAAAAATCAGGTATGAATTTCTTTTGAGGGCTTTCATATATAAGTATTACTCTGTATAACAAACTGAACAATATATTTATCAACATATTTCCAGAATGTTTCAAAAATTAAGTTGAAATATATTCTTTTTTTTTTAAAGATTTTATTTATTTATTTGACAGAGAGAGATCACAAGTAGGCAGAGAGGCAAGGCAGAGAGAGAGAGAGGGAAGCAGGCTCCCTGCTGAGCAGAGAGCCCGATGCGGCACTCGATCCCAGGACCCTGAGATCATGACCTGAGCCGAAGGCAGCGGCTTAACCCACTGAGCCACCCAGGCGCCCAAGTTGAAATATATTCTAATGGGATTACATTAAGACATGATTCAAGTTTGAAGTGGCAGAGGGGTGGGAGGTTGGGGTACCAAGTGGTGGGTATTATAGAGGGCATGGATTGCAGGGAGCACTGGGTGTGGTGAAAAAATAATGAATACCGTTATGCTAAAAATAAATAAATTTAATTAAAAAAAAGACATGATTCAATAATCTATAATTAATCCAAAGCCCATATATCAGTCTTCCAAATATTTAACTTAGATCTAGGGGTATATTTTAGACTATTTGAAGAATGAATGAATTGTATCCACTGAGGACAATTCATCCACAGATATTGGTTCAATTTATGTCATCAAAGATGGTTGACAACAGATAAAAGGTAGTGATAACCTATATATTGACCCCACTATTTATTAGTAATAAAAATTAATAGATTTTTGAGTTGTTAAGCTTATTCACATCCTAATATTTGTTTACTGAATTCTTTTTTTTTTTTTAGATTTGTATTTATTTATTTGACAGAGAGAGATTACAAGTAGGCAGAGAGGCAGGCAGAGAGAGAGAAAGGGAAGCAGGCTCCCTGCTGAGCAGAGAGCCCGATGTGGAGCTCGATGTGGAGCTCGATCCCAGGACCCCGGGATCATGACCTGAGCCAAAGGCAGAGGCTCAACCCACTGAGCCACCCAGGTGCCCCTGTTTACTGAATTCTTAATGGTTCTTACTTAAGAGAGTAGAAAATGACGTGATGATTAGCCTTTGGAGTGGGAAGGGTAAGAAAAGCACACCTTTATTAACTACCATGAACAAGAATCATTAGTTAAGTTATACACCTTTTTATGTAGGGTAAAAATTCATGTACAGACTACTGATTTTTCTGTAGTTAATGGATATTAGCAGTTCTACCAAATGGGGCCACAATGAATGGTGTTTGAATAAAACACTTAATTTAAGGCACATGTCCTCAAGCTTTATAAAGTTTCTTTTACAATAAAAGGCACACAACCAGAAGAGTTACATAAATATGCTTCATGATATAGAGTTAACTGGGTATTGAAATGTTAAAACATCTTACTAATTGATGACTTATAATTTCCTTCTTCATTGTATGTTTTTATAGTGTTTCTTCTTTTTCATAACAAGCAAATGTCATAGAAAGGAGTAAAGTATATGTGATGTATCAGTGTGACTAGATTTATATAAAAGTATAAGTTTTAAGGGTGGGGGCCTAGGTGGGTCAATCAGTTAAGCACCCAACCCTTGGTTTTGGCTCCATCATGATCTCAGGATTGTGAGATTGAAGCCTGCATCTGGCTTGGGGCTGGGCACGGAGCATGCTTACAGCTCTCTCTCTTCCTCTCCTTCTGTCCCTCTTTCCTACCCATGCCAGTGCTCATACATGCTCTCTGGGTATTAGAATTATAGCACATAATAAGACAAACTTTGTCAAAAATCTGAAAAGTCTGAATGAGTAAATTATTTTTTATTGTATTAATAGAAGTCATCAATGTATTGTGTTCATCAGTCAGGCTTCAGGGTGATAATAGAGGAGACCCATAAATGTCTTTCATTCTAGACTCCTATCTTTCCTATCTTCTCAGTCAGCCATTATTAATGCAATAGTTCTTTGATCTTACGAAACCATTCCATTGGCTCCTATATCTACTCCCATTCTATCAGTTCCCTCTACGTTAACTTTCTTCATATCCCAGCTTAAGATATAATGTTGCAACACTTCACTCTTCTGTTGTTATCCTCGACTACCCTGTTTCACTGTCCTACCAGTATGTGGACCACTTGAGTTGAAACGAATTAGTGAGTCAAGAAATATAGTCTAGATATAAAACAAATAAAACCAGGAACATTTATTGATCTTCCACTAAAAAATACTTACTGATATATAGTTTTATAATGAATCAATTAATAGTTATGTTATAATATTACATATTATATTTATTATATAGTATGTTTTAGATTGTTTTTATATAATAATATTATACAAATATGCCATACATAATATATATTAATTCTAGTTAAATTCTGCCTTTTACTATTTAATTTTCAAATAATATTACAACATGTATATTTAATATATTAAAAAGATTTACATCCTTATTTTCTTATTATATGGAAATTTACAATTTATCTTAAATCTTTTTTAAAACCACATGCTTTTTTCTTCTTCAAATAATATATTACATTGCTTTCCTACTTCCCTGATGTTCTATATTATTATGCCAAATCTTGAAAGCTTAGAATGTCTAAATTAAAATAAATCTTGTAGTTAGTACTATTTTGATAAAGAACTGGTTGTAAGATCCTTAAAACCTTACCCCCAAATCTCATGCTATTGGAAAAGAATAGTAAGTGTGACTATAAATTCCTAAACTTTTTTTTCTGATATTCTTTTTCTAGTCATGGGTCAAAAGCAGCACTTCTTTTACACAAATATATTTATATTTGACAAATATATTTATATTTATATTTAATTAATGAAAAGTCATAATATACTGTAGAATTCCAAGTTCTTTATGGAATCCAAAATGGTTTTGAAATCATTCAAAATGGTTTTGGAGTCACCTTCTCCAGGGACATCTCTGGTCTGCATAGCTAGTCCAGGCCCTCCCTTCTTTGGCCTGAATTTCCCATGTAAGCTGACACTCAACTTCTACCTTCTTATCAAAGCTGCATTGTCAGTGGTGAATAATGTTTTCCTCAAGCTAGGTATATATTTTTTCCATTGTAACTCTAAATTGTCTTTGATCATGATTCCCATTAAAAAAAATATTTTTTAGCAAAGCATATCATGTAATCTAAGGATACAATGATTGGAGTAATCACTTCTGAGAATAAGTTAACGCAAAGATAAAGGGGCCAACCAAGTGATTGTCTAAAGGAAAAGGACCTTTGGATCTTTTTGCTGAGACCAAGGGAACTGATCAGATGCAAATGGCTGGGGACTTCTGCACTTTTGGAACATTTATATACAGCACTCAGGCTTAGAAAAAGGTTCTCAAGGAAAACACTTGAGTTTTAAGACCATTCTTCAAGATCAAATATATGGGCTTGCAAATGATTGAAAAAGATAATACTAAAGTGAAAGAAAATTGTGATATTTATAATTTATACTTTCCTGATTCATCAAGGATCATTATTAAAATAATGACAAGACTAAATCAAGTGTGATCTATAGTTTATATTTTTATTGTATCTGAGGGCTAGATAACTTGAGGAATAAACTCAAATGCAAATGAATGTTGCAGACTTTCAAGATTGAATATAAATGAGAAGAAAACATTTCCACTTCTAGCATTAGGCTTTTAAATAAACTTTGCTGAAGTAGTCACAGTTGTTGAACTAATATATTAAACAATAGAATGAAAGCGGGTAAAACTGAGTGTGAAGCTGAGTGATTACTATTTTTAAAGCTTTTTTACACAAGCTAAAACAATAAATAAATATATCTCCTGAAGGCAAAAAAGATAAATTCACCTGTGTATCGGTCTACCATCAGAAATGAAAATAAAGCTGCTTAACAATAAAAATTCTCCATAAAAGTATATTTTTAATTTAAATTCAAGTTAGGCAGCATGTAGTGTAGTACTAGTTTCAGGAGTAGAACTTAGCGATTCATCACTTACACAGAACACCCAGTGTTCTTCACAACAAGTGCCCTCCTAATGCCCATTACCTGTTTAACCCATTCCCCTCCAGCAACCTGCAGTTTGTTTTCTGTATTTAGAAGTCTCATATAGCTTGTCTGCCTCTCTGTTTTTATTTTATTTCTCCTTCCCTTCCCCTATATTCATTTGTTTTTATTCTTAAATTCCACAGATGAGTGAAATCATATAATTGTTTTTCTCAGACTGACATTTCACTTAGCATTGTACACTCTAGTTCTATCCATATCCATGTCATTGCAAATGACAAGATTTCATTCTTTCAATGGCTGAGTAATGTTCTATCGTGTGTGTGTGTGTGTGTATGTGTGTGTGTGTTCTTTATCCATTCATCATCAGTCAGTGGACATTTGAGCTCTTTCCGTATTTTAACTATGGTTGATAGTGCTGCTATAAACATTGGGGTGCATATGCCCCTTCATGTCAACATATTTGTACCCTTTGGATACATACTTAGTAGAGCAATTGTTGGATTGTTGGGTAGTATACTATTTTTTTTTTTTTTTTTAGATTTTATTTATTTATTTGACAGAGAGAAATCACAAGTAGGCAGAGAGGCAGGCAGAGAGAGAGGGGGAAGCAGGCTTCCTGCTGAGCAGAGAGCCCGATGCGGGACTCGATCCCAGGACTCTGAGATCATGACCTGAGCCGAAGGCAGCGGCTTAACCCACTGAGCCACCCAGGCGCCCGGTAGTATACTATTTTTAACTTTTTGAGGAACCAGCATAATGTTTTCCAGGGTGACTGTGCCAGTTTGCATTCCCACCAACAATGAAAAAGGGTTCCTCTTTCTCCACATCCCGGCCAACCTCTGTTGTTTCCTGAGTTGTTAATTTTAGCCATTCCGACAGGTGTGAGGTGGTATCTTATGGTTTTGATTTGTATTTCCCTGATGATGAGTTATGTTGAGCATCTTTTCATGTGTCTGTTAGTCATCTCATTATTTTCTTTGGAAAAGTGTCTATGCATGTCTTCTTCCCATTTCCTAACTGAATTATTTGTTTTTGGGGTGTTGATTTTGCAAAGCTCTTTATAGATTTTGGATACCAACCCTTTATCCAATATGTCATTTCTAAATATCTTTTCCCATTCCGTTGGTTACCTTTTAGTTTTGTTGATGTTTCCTTCACTATGTGGAAGCTTTTTATCTTGATGAGGTCCCAATAGTTCATTTTTACTTTTATTTCACTTGCCTCTGGAGACATGTCTAGTAAAATGTTGCTATGGTTGAGATCAAAGAGGTTCCTGACCTGTGTTCTCCTTTAGGATTTTGATGGTTTCCTGTCTCATATTAAGGTTTTTCTTCCATTTTGAATTTGTTTTTGCTTATGCTGTGAGAAAGTGGTCTAGTGTCGTCCTTCTGTATTTCACTGTCCAGTTTTCCCAACACCATTTGTTGAAGAGAGTGTCTTTTTTCCATTGGATATTCTTTCCTACTTTGTTGAAAATTAGTTGGCCATAGAGTTGTAGGTCCATTTCCAGGTTCTCTGTTCTGTTGCACTGATCTCTGTGTCTGTTTTTATACCAGTGCCGTACTGTGTTGATGATTACAGCTTTGTAATATAGTTTAAAGTCCAGAATTGTGATGTCTTCTGCTTTGCTTTTTTTTCCCCCCTCAACATTACTTTGAGTATTCAGGGTCTTTTCTGATTCCATACAAATTTTAGAATTATTTGTGTTAGCTCTGTGAAAATGCTGGTGTTGTTCTGATTAGGATGGCATTGAATGTTTAGATTGCTTTAGGTAGTATAGACATATTTTTTTAATTTTTAAAATTTTTTTATAAACATATAATGTATTATTAGCCACAGGGGTACAGGTCTATGAATCGCCAGGTTTACACACTTCACAGAACTCACCATAGCACATACCCTCCCCAGTGTCCGTAACCCCACCACACTTTCCCTACCTCCCTCCCCACGGCCACCCTCAGTTTGTTTTGTGACATTAAGAGTCCCTTATGGTTTGTCTCCCTCCCGATTCCATCTTGTTTCATTTATTCTTTTCCTACCCCCCAAACCCCCTACATTGCATCTCTACTTCCTCATATCAGGGAGATCATATGATAGTTGTCTTTCTCCGATTGACTTATTTTGCTAAGCATAATACCCTCTAGTTCCTTCCAAGTCATTGCAATTGGCAAGATTTCATTTCTTTTGATGGCTGCACTATATATATATATATACATATATATATATATATATATATATACATATATATATATATATATATATATATATCACCTCTTCTTTATCCATTCATCTGTTGATGGACATCTAGGTTCTTTCCATAGTTTGGCTCTTGTGGACATTGCTGCTATAAACATTCGGGTGCACGTGCCCCTTCAGATCACTACGTTTTTATCTTTAGGGTAAATACCCAGTAGTGCAATTCCTGGGTCATAGCGTAGTTCTATTTTCAACATTTTGAGGAACCTCCAAGCTGTTTTCCAGAGTGGTTGCTCCAGCTTGCATTCCCACCAACAGTGTAGGAGGGTTCCCCTTTCTCCACATCCTCAGCAGCATCTGTCATTTCCTGACTTGTTAATTTTAGCCATTCTAACTGGTATGAGGTGATATCTCATTGTGGTTTTGATTTGTATTTCCCTGATGCCGAATGATGTGGAGCACTTTTTCATGTGTCTGTTGGCCATCTGTATGTCTTCTTTGCAGAAATGTCTGTTCATGTCTTCTGCTCATTTCTTGATTGGATTCTTTGTTCTTTGGGTGTTGAGTTTGCTAAGTTCTTTATAGATTTTGGACACTAGTCCTTTATCTGAAATGTCGTTTGCAAATATCTTCTCGCATTCTGTCAGTTGTCTTTTGGTTTTGTTAACGGTTTCCTTTGCTGTGCAAAAGCTTTGATCTTGATGAAATCCCAATAGTTCATTTTTCTCCTTGCTTCCCTTGCCTTTGGCAATGTTCCTAGGAAGAAGTTGCTGTGGCTGAGGTCGAAGAGGTTGCTGCCTGTGTTCTTCTCAAGAATTTTGATGGATTCCTTTCTCACATTGAGGTCCTTAATCCATTTTGAGTCTATTTTTGTGTGTGGTGTAAGGAAATGGTCCAATTTCATTTTTCTGCATGTGGCTGTCCAATTTTCCCAGCACCATTTATTGAAGAGGCTGTCTTTTTTCCATTGGACATTCTTTCCTGCTTTGTCAAAGATTAGTTGACCATAGAGTTGAGGGTCTATTTCTGGGCTTTCTATTCTGTTCCATTGATCTATGTGTCTGCTTTTGTGCCAGTACCATATGGTCTTGATGATGACAGCTTTGTAATAGAGCTTGAAGTCCGGAATTGTGATGTCACCAACTTTGGCTTTCTTTTCCAATATTCCTTTGGCTATTTGAGGTCTTTTCTTGTTCCATATAAATTTTAGGGTTATTTGTTCCATTTCTTTGAAAAAAAAAAGGTTTGTATTTTGATAGGAATTGCATTAAATATGTAGATTGCTTTAGGTAGCATAAACATTTTCACAATATTTATTCTTCCAATCCAGGAGCATGGAACATTTTTCCATTTCTTTATGTCTTCCTCAATTTCCTTCATGAGTACTTTATAGTTTTCTGAGTATAGATTCTTTGCCTCTTTGGCTAGGTTTATTCCTAGGTATCTTATGGTTTGGGGTGCAATTGTCAATGGGATTGACTCCTTAATTTCTCTTTCTTCTGTCTTGTTGGTGTAGAGAAATGCAACTGATTTCTGTGCATTGATTTATATCCTGACACTTTACTGAATTCCTGTACAAGTTCTAGCAGATTTGGAGTGGAGTCTTTTGGGTTTTCCACATATAGTATCATATCATCTGCAAAGAGTGATAGCTTGATTTCTTCTTTGCCAATTTGGATGCCTTCAATTTCCTTTTGTTGTCTGATTGCTGAGGCTAGGACTTCTAGTACTATGTTGAATAGCAGTGGATATAATGGACATCCCTGCCGTGTTCCTGAACTTAGCAGAAAAGCTTTCTGTTTTTCTCCATTGAAAATGATATTTGCGGTGGGTTTTTCATAGATGGCTTTGATAATATTAAGGTATGTGCCCTCTATCCCTACACTTTGAAGCATTTTGATCAGGAAGGGATGCTGTACTTTGTCAAATGCTTTTTCAGCATCTATTGAGAGTATCATGTAGTTCTTGTTCTTTCTTTTATTGATGTGTTGTATCACATTGATTGATTTGCGGATGTTGAACCAACCTTGCAGCCCTGGAATAAATCCCACTTGGTTGTGGTGAATGATCCTTTTAATGTACTGTTGAATCCTATTGGCTAGTATTTTGGTGAGAATTCTTGCATCTTTGTTCATCAAGGATATTGGTCTGTAGTTCTCTTTTTTGATGGGATCCTTGTCTAGTTTTGGGATCAAGGTGATGCTGGCCTCATGAAATGAGTTTGGAAGTTTTCCTTCCATTTCTATTTTTTGGAACAGTTTCAGGAGAATAGGAATTAGTTCTTCTTTAAACGTTTGGTAGATTTCCCCTGGGAAGCCGTCTGGCCCTGGGCTTTTGTTTGTTTGGAGATTTCTGATGACTGTTTCAATCTCCTTACTGATTATGGGTCTGTTCAGGCTTTCTATTTCTTCTTGGTTCAGTTGTGGTAGTTTATATGTCACTAGAAATGCATCCATTTCTTCCAGACTGTCAAATTTTTTTGCGTAGGGTTGCTCATAATATGTTCTTATAATTGTTTGTATTTCTTTGGTGTTAGTTGTGATCTCTCCTCCTTCATTCATGATTTTATTTATTTGGGTCCTTTCTCTTTTCTTTTTGATAAGTCTGGCCAGGGATTTATCAATCTTATTAATTCTTTCAAAGAACCAGCTCCTAGTTTCGCTGATTTGTTCTATTGTTTTTTGTTTGTTTGTTTGGTTGGTTGGTTTCTATTTCATTGATTTCTGCTCTGATCTTTATCATTTCTCTTCTCCTGCTGGGTTTAGGGTTTCTTTCTTGTTCTTTCTCCAGCTCCTTTAGGTGTAGGGTTAGGTTGTGTACCTGAGACCTTTCTTGTTTCTTGAGAAAGGCTTGTACCACTATATATTTTCCTCTCAGGACTGCCTTTGTTGTGTCCCACAGATTTTGAACCATTGTGTTTTCATTATAATTTGTTTCCATGAATTTTTTCAATTCTTCTTTAATTTCCTGGTTGACCGATTCATTCATGAGAAGGACGCTGTTTAGTCTCCATGTATTTGGACTCTTTCCAAATTTCCTCTTGTGATTGAGTTCTAGTTTCAGAGCATTGTGGTCTGAAAATATGCAGGGAATGATCCCAATCTTTTGATACTGGTTGAGACCTGATTTAGGACCGAGGATGTGATCTATTCTGGAGAATGTTCCTTGTGCACCAGAAAAGAATGTGTATTCTGTTGCTTTGGGATGAAATGTTCTGAATATATCTGTGTTGTCCATCTGGTCCAGTGTGTCATTTAAAGCCTTTATTTCCTTGTTGATCTTTTGCTTGGGTGATCTGTCCATTTCAGTCAGGGGAGTGTTAAAGTCCCCTAATATTATTGTATTATTGTTGATGTGTTTCTTTGATTTTGTTATTAATTGGTTTATATAGTTGGCTGCTCCCATGTTGGGGGCATGGTTATATAAAACTGTTAGATCTTGTTGGACAGATCCTTTGAGTATGATATAGTGTCCTTCCTCATCTCTTATTATAGTCTTTGGCTTAAAATCTAATTGATCTGATATAAAGATTGCCACTCCTGCTTTCTTCTGATGTCCATTAGCATGGTAAATTGTTTTCGCCCCCTCACTTTAAATCTGGAGGTGTCTTTGGGTCTGAAATGAGTTTCTTGTAGGCAACACATAGATGGGTTTTGTTTTTTTATCCATTCTGATACCCTGTGTCTTTTGATTGGGGCATTTAGCCCATTAACATTCAGGGTAACTATTGAGAGATATGAATTTAGTGCCATTGTATTGCCTGTAAGGTGACTGTTACTGTAGATTGTCTCTGTTCCTTTCTGATCTACTACTTTTAGGCTCTCTCTTTGCTTAGAGGACCCCTTTCAATATTTCCTGTAGTACTTGAAGGGCTGACATATGGAAAGGAGATTATATTCATTCTCCAGAGGATGAAGAAACACTAATGAGCATCAACTTTGGAGGGACAAAGTCCATTTTAATATTTTTTTCTTTTCAATTTTTGTGTTAACATCAGAGCTAGCTGTGGATGGAATTGGAATTACTTGTCAATGAAAATCATCAACACAAACTTAACCATCACTGAGCAGGGACTGTAGAAGGTACTCAAGTGTCAGATGGTTGATTTGTGTAAACTATTATTCTTTGGATTTATTCTGAAACAATTCCATGGTTTGTGTTATTATCAGGTGTTATTAGTTAATTTCCTGTCTCATACCACCGTCTCTATGTCAGTGAGTCAATGTATAGTGTTCTGCACTGCATTTTTGCTTTTGTTTTTGTATATTTCTTCAACTTGACTGTGATCTCTTTGAGAGAAAGGACTATATGATTGAGTCATGTGTGCTTTTAACATGTAGTATAGTACCTGATATATACTAAATAATGGGTGAATTTGTGTGGAAAGAATATAAGAAAACATATAATGAAAAAATTATGAAAAAATATCTGAACATGTGGATACTTTGTTGGGACAAAGCAATCTTTATAGTTTTTCTGAAATCTCACCAGCTAATTCCTTGGAAAAGGAAAAAGTCATAATCTTTTCTTTTTATAGAGAAAAACTTATGTTTTGATATAACATCCCCTATCACAAAATATCTAAAAACTCAGTCTCTAGAAAAGAAAGCATATTATGCCTGACAAACCACATTTTGGTTCAGTTTATTTTAAGAAAAAACTTGTACGGGTACCTGGGTGGCTCAGTGGGTTAAAGCTTATGCCTTTGGCTCAGATCATGATCGCAGGGTTTTGGGATGGAGCCCCACATCGGGCTGTCTGCTCAGCAGGGAGCCTGCTTCCCCCTGTCTCTCTGCCTGCCTCTCTGCCTACTTGTGATCTCTCTTTCTCTGTCAAATAAATAAATAAAATCTTAAAAAAAAAAAAGAAAGAAAAAGAAAAATCTTGTAAGTAAATGAACCACATTTTTTCTCATTGACATCCTGAACAGGAAATAATGTTCTTAAGATCATGAACATGGGGGCATTTTGCCAAGTATATTCTATAAAATTATAAAATTCTACCTATATAGAAACTTCAGTGTACAACTTCAAAAACAGAGAATTCAATTTTATTTCTTCAGATTTTATTTATTTATTTGACAGAGAGAGATGTGGGGCTCCATCCCAGGACCCTGGGATCATGACCTGAGCAGAAGGCAGAGGCTTTAACCCACTGAGCTACCCAGGCGATTCAATTTTAAAGCATGCTAGTGTAAAACTAACAGGTGATAGGAAAATACAGGTGAATAAGTACTGGAAAAAGCTCATTTAATAGCACAGTCTGACACATTAGAACCTTTGAGTGAGGGACTGATTTCCTCAGCTTCAGAGAGCTACCTTGCCTGATGTCATACTCCTTCCCACTGAGGCTCACAATACCCAAATTTTTAGGAACTATAAAGACCTGATTTTAGCCCAACTAGGGACAATTCTGAAAGGCCATTCCTGCTCCAGAACCCCTTCTGAGTTTTCCAAGTTTGTTAGACCTAATTTATAATTGTATTAGTCAGCTTGGGTTGATATAACAAAATACCACAGACTGGGTAGCTTAAACATATGACATTTATTTCTCACAGTTCTGGAGGCTGGGAATTTTAAGGTCAAGATACTGGCAGATTTGGTTCCTGCTAAAAACTCTCTTCCTGGCTTGCAAATGGCTGCTTTCTCAATGTACCCTCAGATAGGAGAGAATGAGAGGGAGAAAGAGCCCCTGAACCTGTTCTGGTCTCTTCTTCTTGGAAGACTACTAATGCAATCCTGGGCTGTACCCTTAAGATCTAATCTAAATCTAATTACTTTTCAAAGTTTCTGTCTCCAAATACCATCACATTAGGGGTTAGAGCTTCAAAACATGCATTTTGGGAGCATGCAAAAATTCAGTTCATAACAACTCAACTTCTCTCCCTGTCTGATTATGTTTTCTTTCCTTCCCTTCCTTATCCTTTAATATTGTGCACATGGAAATCCTTCTCAGAGCCTGTGTTTCAAAGAAACCAACCAGCAATAGAAACCATCACTCTTTTTGTAGGAAACATTATAAATTAAAAAAACCCAACTTGAGATAATACTATAGAAAATGATCGATTAAAACTCTATTTACTATTTTAAGGTGCTCTGTAGTATCCATGGTATTTGTGACTATTAGACAACTTTGTAAACTTAATATATATCATCACAATTAAATTGTCCATACAATATAATCATACCTTACAAATTAATTCTACAATTTTCCTCTACTCCAGTTATTTTTATAGGGTCACATTATTTAATGGATATTAAACCACAATTCAGTCATTGATTCATCTCTCAGCTCTATCATTTGTGCAAGATTAAAGCTGATTTCTTTGTATCGACATTTCCTGATCTGTAAAATAAGAGTCTAATGAACTTTTTTTTTTTTTTTTTGAGTAATTGCTGGGAAGTCAAACTTTTTGTGAAACTGCTTAATACATTTTAAAACCTATACAAACATAAGGATGATTTTCTTAACAATGTTATTGTTAAAGTTTCTTTAAAGGAATTATAAATTATATTAACATATATCTGTCAATAGAAAAAATGGTTTTCTACAGGAGCTGAGGATCAGAACCAACAGATGAATTTTAATTAAAATACAATTTTATTTCTAAATTCATTCTATGAGATCAATATTATTCTAATGCCAAACCCAGACTAAGACACTACAAGAAATTAAAACTATAACCAATATCCTTTGTGAGCACTAATGCAAAAATCTGCAACAAAATACTAGCACACTGAATACAATGGCATATTGAAAATATTATACACAATGACCAATTGGTATTTAGTCCTGGAATACAACATATAAACACTAATCAGTGTTCATACATACAAAACACTAATCAGTGGACTATTCTGAATGAACAGAATGAAGGGAAAAACAACACATGATCATTTCAATTGATGTAGAAAAATCATTCGATAAAATTGAATATCCTTCCTCCAGATCCCATCTTGTTTCATTTTTTCCATATGAGACTCTTAATCTCACAAAACAAACTGAGGGTTGCTGGGGGTTGCTGAGGGGGGCGTGTATGGAGAGGATGGTTGGGTTATGGACATTGGGGAGGGTATGTGAAATGGTGAGTGCTGTGAAGTGCGTAAGCCTGATGATTCACAGACCTGTACCTCTGGGGCAAATAATACATTATATGTTAATAAAAATAATTAATAAAAAATTGAATATCCTTTCATGATAAAAACACTAAAAGAATTAGGAATAGAAGAAAATTACCACAATATAATAAAGACTGTCTATATAAAACCCATGACAACATTGTAATCAGTGCTGAAAAATTGAAAACTTTTGCTCTAAGATCAGGAAGGAAAAAAAAAAAAAAGATCAGGAAGAAGACAAGGTTGTTCACTTTTGTCACTTCTATTCAACATAGTACTGGAAGTCCTAGCCAGAGCATTTAGACAAGAAGAAATAAAAGGTTATTGAAATTGGAAAGGAAGAAGTAAGATAATCTCTGGAAATGACATTATCTTAAATGTAAAAAACTGAACATTTCACAAAAGAACCTATAGAACTAAGAAACAAATTTAGCAAAATTATAGGATACAATATTATCATGCAAAAATCAGTTGTGTTTCTACACATTAACAATGAACAATTCAAAATGGAAATTAAGAAAATAATTCAATTTAAAATACTATCAAAAAGAATAATATGCTTATGAATAAACTTGATCAAGGATGTGAAAGTCTTACACAACAAAAACTACAAAATGCTGCTAAAATTTTTTTTTAAATTTTTTCAATTTATTTATTTTCAGAAAAACAGTATTCATTATTTCTTAAAAGGCACAAAATAAGTGAAAAGACATCTGTGTGTTGATTAGAAGATTTATTATTGTTAAAATGTCAGTACTTCCCAAAGTGATTTTCAGATGTAATTCAATCTATGCCAAAATCCCAGGGACTTTCTTTTTATAGCAAGAGAAAAATCCACCCAAAATTTCAAATGGAATCACAAGAGACTCTAAATGGCCAAAACAATCCTGAAAATGAAGAATAAAAAGTTCTTGATCAAAACTCACTAGAAGGCTACAATAATCAAAATGGTGTGGTATAAAAAGAGACATATATACCAATGGAATAGAATAGGAAGCTCAGAAATAAACCTTTGAATATACTGTCAAATTATTCTTGATAAGAGTGCCATGATCATTCAATGGGAAATGAATAGTTTTTTGAACAAATGTTGGGAAAACTAGATATCCACATGCAAAACAGTAAAGTTGGATCCTTATCTTACACAATATATAAAAAATAACTCAGTGAACAGAAGACCTAAATGTAACAGCTAAAACTGTAAAACTCTTAGAAGAAAGTGTAAGGGAACATTATTTTTTTGATATGAGATAAAAAGCACAAGCAGGAAAGAAAAAAAAATAGATAAATTGGACTTTATCAAAATTAAAAACTTTTGTGTGTCAAAGGATTCTATTAACAGAATGAAAAGACAACCAAAAAATGGGTAAAAATATTTTCAAATCATATATCTGATAAAAGATTAATAGTCAAAATATATAAGAACTCCTTCAACTCTACAATGACAACAACTGAACAACCCAATTAGAAATGGGCAAAGGGGGGCACCTGGGTGGCTCAGTGGGTTAAAGCCTCTGCCTTCGGCTCAGGTCATGATCTCAGGGTCCTGGGATTGAGCCCCGCATCGGGCTCTCTGCTCAGCGGGGAGCCTGCTTCCCTCTTTCTCTCTGCCTGCCTCTCTGCCTACTTGGGATCTCTCTCTCTGTGTCAAATAAGTAAAGAAAATCTTTAAAAAAAAAAAAAAAAGAAAGAAATGGGCAAAGGACTTGAATAGATATTTCTCAAAAAAAAAAAAAAAAATTAAAATGGCCAGTAAGCCATAAAGTTGCTCAGTATCAGTAGCTATTACAACCACAATGAAATATCACTTCCCACCTGTTAGGAGTGTTATTGTAAAAAACAAACAAAAAGCCAAATTGGAACAAAAACAAAAACAATATTGGTGAGAGTGTGGAGAGATTGAAACCCTTGTATTGCTGGTAGGAATATAAATAGTGCAGTCATTGTGGAAAATGATATGGTGGCTACTCAAAAAGTTAAACCTAGAAGTATCATATAATCCAGAAATCCCACTTCTGAGTACATATTCCAAAGAACTGAAAGCAAGGACTCAAACAGACAGTTGTACACCAACATTTATAGTAACATTATTTATAATAGCCAACAAGTAGAAGCAATCCAATGTCCATTGGTGGGTGAATGGATAAACAAAATGTAACATATACATACAATGGCATATTATTCAGTCTTATCAAAAAATAAAGACATTCTGACAAACTACAACATGACTGCATTTTGAAGACATTATACTAAGTGAAATAAGCCAGTTACAAAAGGACACATATTGTGAGGTTCCACTTATATGAGGTAGCTAGAGTAGGCAAATTCACACAGACAAAAAGTAGAATGCTAGTTGTCCATGGGGGGGTGGAGGAGAATGGGGAGTTATTGTTTAATGGTTATGTAATTTCATTTGGGGAAGATGAAAATGTTCCAGAGTTGGATGGTTATGGTGGTTTTAGAGCAATTGAATGTACTTAATGTCACTGAACTGTACATGGTAAATTTTAACATGGTTAAAAATGTTTAGCTTGGTAAATTCTATAGTATACATTTTGAATTTTATAGTATACATTTATACATTTTTACATTTTATAGTTTTTAAAATGTAGTTTTATAAAGGGATATATTTCTACAGCCTATCCAATCCCTACTAAATCAGAATATCTGGAGTGAGTTTCTATATCAATGTTTATTAAAAAGTCCACAGGTGATTCTTATTCAATCAGATTTGGAAATGTCTACTATGGCCTATTTATGAGATTTCCTCAATTTCTCTTCTACTCTGCATTCATTCTTCAATGGAGCAATGCATCTGGGATAACTTTCAAAAACTGCTAAGAGTAGGATTAGCTGAACTTCTCAGGTCATGCTTTATTATATCTTGATTCAGAATTCAGAATTGCATTAAGTGTGTTGAAGAAAAATTTAATTACTCAATGGATCTCATTTTAATATCCTATCATGTATAGTATTGGCTGCCTGCGGTTAGCTTTAAAGGACAATCTATTATATCATTTTTATGGTCTGGAAAAGGGTGACAAAAGTGTTATCAAAAACTGCATTTATTCAAATATATCTGTAATAAATTTATGGTAAAAGTATAGTTTCAAGATAATTAAAGCATCTTGGTTTGACAAAAAGGACGAGACTGGAATTTTGAAGCATTTTGTGCCACCCCCAATACTAACACTATAAGGAACACAATCTTTGGTAAACCACTCACCTGCATAGTACCCTGAATATTTATTCATTAAGAATGCTTTGATGTCTTCACTTCTGTGGCTCCTTTATTTCAAATTTCATTTCCTTCCATTTTATCTTCTTTCAGTGAATCTTACTACAACTGTGACTACCTCTCAATCTCACTACAAGCTTATCCCACTGAGCTTTGTCGAACCTCTGTGAGCAAATTCTCCATCCCCAAACTTTCCCATAACCCTAGTTGATTTTTTTTTTTGCAAATAACATCATCTCACCATAAAATCCCCATTAAAGATTGTCCCTTCTCTCACTTGTGCTTGTTCATGGTGATTCACATAGTAAGTGATCAATATGTTTATATGATAGTTCAGACAGCCATAGGTTGATGGCTCATGAGCCAAGGATCACCTGAAGTTTTCTGATCTTTCAGTCATTTGCTTCCCAAGTTGTGGAAATCACATTGCTTTCACTTGAATTGCTTTCCAATATCAGAAAGTGTGGAAATTTTCCATTAAAAATAAGAATTTCCTTTTTCTGCATGTGGCTGTCCAATTGTCCCAACACCATTTGTTGAAAAGACTGTCTTTTTTCTGTTGGATGTTCTTTCTTGCTTTGCTGAATATTAGTTGACCATAGAGTTGAGGGTTTACTTCTGGGCTCTCTATTCTGTTCCATTGATCTATGTGTCTGTTTTTGTGTCAGTACCATACTTTCTTGATGATTACAGCTTTGTAATAGAGCTTCAAGTCTGGAATTGTGATGCCACCAACTTTGGCTTTCTTTTTCAACATTCCTCTGGCTATTCAGTGTCTTTTCTGATTCCATATAAATTTTAGGATGATTCATTCCATTTTATTGAAAAAAAAAGATGAGATTTTGATAGGGATTTTGTTAAATGTGTAGATTGCTTTAGGTAGCATAGACATTTTCACAATATTTGTTCTTTCAGTCGATTAGCATGGAATGTTTTTCCATTTCTTTTTGTCTTCCTTAATTTCTTTCATAAGTACTTTATAGTTTTCTGAGTACATATTATTTGCCTCTTTGGTTCCTTACACAGAACACAAAAATAGACTCAAAATGGATGAAAGACCTCAATATGAGAAAGGAATCCATCTCAGTCCTTGAGAATACAGGCAGCAACTTCTTTGACTTCAGCCACAGCAACTTCTTCCTAGAAACATCGCTAAAGTCAAGGGCAAAAAGGAACTATTGGGGCTTCATCAAAATCAAAGGCTTTTGCACAACAAAGGAAACAGTTAACAAAACCAAAAGACAACCAACAGAATAGGAGAAGATATTTGCACATGACATATCAGATAAAGGGATAGTGTCCAAAATCTATAAAGAACTTATCAAACTCAATACCCAAAGAACAAAGAATCAAATCAAGAAATGGGCAGAGGACATGAACAGACATTTCTGCAAAGAAGACATCCAGATGGCCAACAGAAAAATGAAAAAGTGCTCCACATCACTTGGCATCCAGGAAATACAAATCAAAACCACAATGAAATACCACCTCACACCAGTCAGATTGGCTAAAATTAACAAGTGAGGAAACAACAGATGTTGGTGAGGATGCAGAGAAAGGAGAACCCTCCTACACTGTTGGTGGGAATGCAACCTGGTGCATCCACTCTGGAAAACAGTACGGGGGTTCCTCAAAAAGTTGAAAATAGAGCTACCTAAAGACCCAGAAATTGCACTACTGGGTATTTACACTAAAAATACAAATCTAGTGATCCAAAGGGGCATGTGCACCCAAATGTTTATAGCAGCAGGGTCCACCATAGCTAAACTATGGAAAGAACCTAGATGTCCATCAACAGGTGAATGGATAAAGAAGAGGTGGTATATATATACAATGGGATACTATGAAGCCATCAAAAGAAATGAAATATTGTCATTTGCAATGACGTGAATGGAACTAGAGGGTATTATGTACTTATGAAATAAGTCAATCAGAGAAAGACAGTTATCATATGATTTCTCTGATATGATGAATCTAAGAGGAAGGGCAGGGGGTTGTGAGGGATAAGGAAGGAAAAAATGAAGCAAAATGGGATCAGGAGGAAGGCAAACCATAAGAGACTCTTAATCTCACAAAACACACTGAGGGTTGCTGGAGAGGGGTGGGTAGGGACAGGGTGACTGGGTTATGGACACTGGAGAGGGTATGTGTTATGGTGAGTGCTATGAAATTTGTAAGCCTGATGATTCATAGACCTGTGCCCCTGAGGAAAATAATACATTATATGTCAATTAAAAAAGAGAGAGAGAGAGAGAGAAAAGAATTTCCAGTTTCTTTGAAATGGGAACACTGGTAAAAGAGCACCCATATTCCTATGTGGCAACAGGTACATGAGGCAGTAGTAGCTATCCTCCTAGAGGAAGCTTATAGTATCCACTTCATTAAAGTTTGCACTATTGCCTGTTCCTTCTTTTGTCTCATGTGGAAGTCAGTTCTGATTTACCACCGTATATTTTTCTCTTCTTCATTGATGTACATTTACTTCTAGGCCTTATAGGCATTTGAGTTTCAAACTTGTCCCAAACACTGTTATTCAGTACCACTATTACTCTAAGAAATTGTCGTTTATACTACCCATGTCACAGCATCACCCCCCACTCTTATCTACTATAATATCCAAAAAATGTATATATATTTATTGATTTTTTCTGTAGTCTTATTTTCTAAGCTAACTTTTCCTAAAATGTTCTGCAGATAATTTAAATATGAATAGATGTTTCTCTAGAGTAGTGGAATATAATTATACTTAGAAAAAAATGAAGCTAAGCAAAATTGAATGGGTCTTTGAGTGGGACTTTAAATGTTACTCTGCATTGTGGCTATCCTAGAAAGAGAAGCAATCTACAGAATTCTCTAACTCATTAAACTATATATATAAAAAAAGAAACAAACAACAACCCAAAATCTCTGATATCATTCCTCATGGATTCTTATCAGTTGGGACAGGCTTTGAATCATCTCCTCTAATTCCTTATTTTACAGATGAGGAGCCTGAATTCTGGGAAGGATAACAGATGTCTTACTATGCTTATATTGTGCCTTAACTTCATTTTTTTTATGATCCAGTCTCATCCTCTTCCACTACACGAAGTTTTTATTCTTCACCTCCCACTTTTTTCAACTTATCACCCTCTTTATGAAGTAAAACCTTACTGCACTTGCCATCTTGCCTGAAGAAGAGACAAACATTTTAACAGCATTTTACCTAGCTCATTGGAAGAGTGATTTTTCAGCTAGTATGGTCTGAAGAGGAAGGAGGGGCACTAACACAATCAAAAACACCGGGGAATCTAGGTGACTTTATAAAATACACACTCGTATCCCTGAATCCTCTCATAGACATACTGGCTCCTGACGGTTGTGGTAGTCTCTTGAGGGGTACATGGCCATAGACATTTTTATTCATTGTTTTTATTACTAGACATGACTTTTGTCTAAAGAAGCACTTACTAGAAATAGCCCATTCCACTCGATTTTGGAATGAGGGGTTTTGAATAAAATGTTTTCTCCTAATAGAAAACATGTAGCAGACAGCAGATAGATGAAACTTGGGACTGAACATTGAGTAGAAGAACCAGCATTCCAACCTGGCTTGATTTGTATGTGACATTAGAATTTATATGAAGCTTCTACATTAAAGCATTCTTTTCGGAAATTGGTGTGGTAATTTCATAGTTGTGTTTTAAGGATTATATATATATATATATATATATATATATATATATAAAATGCTCACTGCGGAGTAGTTCCTTTCTAAATGCTATTCCTTTTCTTCTGCCAGTTAGAATGATTAATGAAATAAGCTACTGTTAGTTTCCTTATGGGAGGAAGAGGTTGAGGATTAGGTCAGTTATTTCCTGAGAACATATCACACTGCTCTGGAATGAGGTTTTATTTGCCCTGTAAATGATGACTTGTTGCTTTAGCAGTTCTGTAGGGGAGAGGAGGTCTTGCTTTCTCTCAGCAGTCCATATCAATCCCTATACCTGAGTGACAGAATGCTGTGCTACAAAAATACTGCAGAGTGGATGTTGCTCTATTATTTACTCCTTCTGAAGAGAAACATTGATCAAATTCAGCATATCTGTACTGGTGATTTATTATTCCATTTTATTCTCTTACAAGAGGATTAATGATTGAGGTAAAAGTCCATTCAACTATTGGAGAAATAAATATATATGCTACTTGGTTATTTTATTACACCAAAAGAATTTTAAGTCTTTAATGTTACATTGGGTTTAGGATAGCTTTGAGCAAGAAGTTTCAAATTTCCCCACGAGTTTTGACCAAAGGGGTCTTTTCTATTTGAGTTCTTTTGTAATGAAGGTACAATGTCTCAAGTTCTAAAATGTACTGCTGTTGTTTAAAGCTTATAAATAAGTCATATTAATGGAAATAGTTTTAGGCATAGATAGTCTGAAACTCTGATCTTCTGAAAAGAAAGAATTTTTCCTACATGATGAAATAGAAGGAGGACTAGAGAAGTCTCACTTTAACTGTGCCTTGAGAGATCACCTTGGGGAAAGCAAAATCTGCAATGAAAGAGTGAAGCAGATGCCTCCCATCCTTTAGGTTTTACCTTTCTCTCAGCAGTCAGTGGGTCTATAATTCCTCTTGTTACTTTAGACATGGTACCTAATGCATCTGGAGATTGGATACTGAATATTGATCAAAGCTGCCCTACTTATTGCTGCCCTTCTACCTACTCCTTGGTCTCACAGTTGTTTGCATGCTCCATTTCCTACCAAATCTATCACCCACTTTCTGCTTTCTCTTCTTTCCTTGTCTATTCTAAACTTAATGACTAATCTTTTGAGCTACACTCTCACAGAATGTTTAATTCCCTTGTCCTCTTAGCTTTCATTCTGACCTGGTCAGAAAATTTCTGTCTTTGGTTATAATTTGTCTTTTGGCTGTAATTCTTTTTTGTTGTTTTGTTTTGTTTTTGCACCTGTATTTTTCTCAGCTGTTGCAAATATTCATGTTCTTTAGCTGGACTCAAGTACCTATCTGTCATTTTACATGGACTGGTCAGGGTTTCAACCATTTTTCTTTTTTCTTTTTCTTTTTTTTTAAGATTTTATTTATTTATTTGACAGAGGTCACAAGTAGGCAGAGAGATAGGTAGAGAGAGGGAGGAGGAAGCAAGCTCCCTGCTGGGCAGAGAGCCCGATGAGGGGCTCAATCCCAAGACCCTGGGATTATGAACCTAGCTGAAGGCAGAGGCTTTAACTCACTGAGCCACCCAGGTGCCCCCAACCATTTTTCTCAACAATGATATTAACCTTAACTACATTCTTCAGTTATGCTCCACGTGATAATCTTGCATTCAGTGCAACTGGAATTCCTTAGCTATGTTAGTTGGGTTTGACACATAGAGCAATAACACATAACCTACTGCTGAGGGGCAAAAACCAATTCAAGACCTATGGGCATTTTTATAAAGCATACAAGAGCATTTTTAAAAAGATATTAAAAGGTATGAAAAAAATTAAAATAAAATGTTTTTTAAAAATTCTTCACGGGGGGAGGGGGGTGGGGAGAGGGTGGTCGGGTTATTGGACATTGGGTAGGGTATGTGCTATGGTGAGGGCTGTGAAGTGTGTAAACCTGGCGATTCACAGGCCTGAACCCCTGGGGATAATAATACATTATATGTTTATAAAAAAATAAAAAATTAAAAAAAAATGTCTTCAAATGTGGTCTCCACAAACACAACAATATCCATCTTTACTCCTTCCTTAATTTCAGGTCCTGAGATTTGAAATCTTTATCTTCTTAACTCTTACACTTCTGGGGCTAAAAACAAACTTTTTTTTCTGTCTCATGTATCTTTCCTGTATAATCACTCTTGGCTCCTTTTTGTTTAGGAACATATTCAGGTATTTTCTATTCCCCAAAAGAACCCTGCTTATATCATCTGTTTCTTTTAGGTTACCATCTAACTTTTCTTTTACCTGTGTCACCTAAACTTCTGGAAAAAAAATGGTTACCACTCCTTTCTATTTTTTAATATTTCCTTCATTCTCCAGTCCATTACAATTTGGTTCTTGTTCTTAGGTCACTACCAAAATTACTCTTGCCAAAACCATCAATAATTCACTAACACTTAAGTCCAAAGGACAGCTGTAATATTTGAGACTGTTAATCACAATATCCATAATAATATTCATATTAATGAAATAAGCATTTACTGACATTGTCTGGTATGTCTTAGTTACACCATGCATTTTATACTTATCTCATCCTATCCCCTATCCCCTAGAGAGTTACTATTATTATCCTCACTTTACTGATAAGGAAGTTAGAGTTAGAGATTATGTAAATTGCTTGGTTACACCATTACTAAGTCAGAGCTGAACCTGAATCTCCTTAAAATTTCTGCATCCCTCTATATTTTGGGGGTCCTCCATTCTCTTTTTTTCCATTGACCCCCTTGGCTATACCATATCCATTTTCTTGGCAGATTCCTCTCTTTCATTCAATCCTTTAAACATTGGTTCTTGATCCTTTTTGCACAACAGAGTAAAGTGAAGATATTTTTAAGACTACAGATGTTGTGGACCCACCCCAAAGGTGGAATCAGAATACCTAGGGTAGGGATATTATGTATACCTAGAAATGTGCATTTTAAAGTCCTACAGTGATTTAAAAATTAGATGATCACTTAGTGATCTCATCTAGTCTCAGAGTTATGCCCAACATCTACAAAGCGATAATCCCGAATGTATTCCCTGGCAAATGTCTCCTCTTTTTTCCCTTTCCTCAATTGCTGGTCTCTAATATCTTTCTATCTCCCGAACAGTTTAATATGTATGTCCTGCAGGAAACTCATCATTTTCCCCCTGAAGCCCTTGGATAAATCAGGACATGTGGGTATTTTTTCTTTCTCTAGCTGCTTTGATGATTTCCTTTACCTGCAAGGAAATGTTTGAGGCTTATAACATGGCATGCAAAACCCATTATAATCTGTCCTCTGCTTACCCTCTAGCTTTTTTTGTCCATAGTTTATAACCTAGAATTTATTCTTTGTTTTTGTGGAGTACTTATAAGTCTTATACATATATGCTGGGTCCTTCCTGCCTCTTATCTTTATGCTTTTGCCTATCTTTAATGCTTTTTAATTTTTTTTTTTACTTGTCTTACTCCTTTAGGTGGTATAAGTACCACCTCTTCCTAGAGTTCTCTAGTAACCCTCCTTTCTATTAGCTATATGTTTTGGTTAAATGTGCCTTCTCTCCATAATATTGTGTATACTAACTGCAGCACTTCTGTCTGCTGTTGGGGTGACCTGAAGTAATGATATATTTCCCACCACTTGCTGCATGCTAGAACTAAGCCCGAGTAGCCCTGGCCATTGCCTGGGGATTTGCTGATTTCTCTCTTAGGGGTTAGATGTTGATTTTAGTCAGTTTCCCAAACTTTATTGGGCAATACTTTGCCTTACTCCTCCTTCCTACTGGACTATATAGCTGAATTCCCAAGGGACTTGATGATGCTGCAATTATGACTAGCTTAAATTCTGATGAAGAGAACAAATAAGATTTAGAATGGGAGACAATAAAATGCCATAGCAGAAGTATATAGGAGTGTTAAGGAAACACAGAGAAATAACCCTTTGCCTTTGCTACTGAGAAGGTGTCAAGAATGTATTCCTAGATTAATTGAATTTGAAGTTGGGTCTAATGTCATAAACGTAGATACTTTAAGTTTTTGGATAATTTGAATCATGCCAGAGGTGCTGTATTTTCTTAAAAAATGAATTTATTGCTGTATAGTCATTTTTCTTAAAACCATGATTATTTCTTTTTCCTTTTTTATTATTTATTTAAATTCAATCAGCCAACTATAATACATCATTAGTTTTTGATATAATGTTCAATGATGCATTAGTTGTGTATAACACCCAGTGCTCATCACATCAGGTGCCCTCCTTAATGCCTATCACACAGTTACCCCATTCCCCCACCCACCTCCTTTTCGACAAGCCCCAGTTTGTCTCCCAGATTCAAGAGTCTCATATGGTTTGTCTCAAGAATAAACATTGTTAAATTATCTATGCTGCCTAGAGCAAGGTTTTTGAATGCTACACATTCAGTGCAATCCCTATCAAAATACCACTGACATTTTTCACAAAACTGGAACAAAAAATTGTAAAATTTGTGTGGAACCAGAAAAGACTCCGAATCATCAGGGGAATGTTGAAAAAGAAAACCAAGCTGGGGGCATCACAATGCCTGACTTCAAGCTATATTACAAAACTATGATTATGAAGACAGCATGGTACTGGCACAAAAACAGACACATAGATCAATGGAACAGAATAGAGAGCCCAGAAGTAGACCCTCAACTCTATAGTCAACTATTCTTTGACAAATCAGGAAAGAATATACAACGCAAAAAAAAGTCTCTTCAATAAATGGTGCTGGGAAAATAGGACAGTCACATGCAGAAGAATGAAACTGAACCATTCTCTCACACCATACACAAGATAAACTCAAAATTGATGAAAAACCTAAATGTGAGACAGCAATCTATCAAAATCCTAGAGGAGAACACAGGTAGCAACCTTTTCACCCTTGGACACAGCAACTTCTTGTAAGACACATCTTTCAAGGCAAGGGAAAAACAAAACAAAACAAACAAAACAAAAACTATGACTGTTCCTTCATCGTCCATCTGTAGTTCCAAAAATTTTTTTTCAAAGATTTTATTTATTTATTTGACAGAGAGAGATCACAAGTAGGCAGAGAGGCAGGCAGAGAGAGAGAAGAGGAAGCAGGCTCCCTGTTGAGCAGAGAGCCCGATGCAGGACTCGATCCCAGGACCCTGAGATCATGACCTGAGCCAAAGGCAGCGGCTTAACCCACTGAGCCACCCAGACACCCCCAAAGAATGTTTAATGTAGTCTATGCACAGTTGCAAGCATGGAGTGACTCCAGGGTCCTCGTCAATATTTTATTCCATTGCATTTGGTCTTATTGACCACTCCCATTCTCATAGTGCTAATGTTTCCACAGTGCATGCTAAAAATGAATAACATCCTTTGAATTTGGATAATATAGTATCCTGGTTGGAAACAACAAATAAATGTATTTGTAGAGCATTGGGTACAGAGCCAATCCTGGGCTAAGTACCCTATGTGTTTGGAAATACAAAAACATCTGTTACATATGCTTTCCTCAATTAAGTATTTGTAGGTAAAGTTATAGAAACACAATTTACAATATGCTTTTGACAAAGGGTAATGCACCATATTATATAAATAGATACTACATTGTTAGGCATGATGGAAATTGCTAGAAGGCAGAAGTCAATATGAAATAGAATATTCGAATATTCTGTTAAGTCTTTTGAAAATAGAGTAGGGTGTAGATCATCAGGGAGAGGGGATGAGTAATGTAGTACAAATTAAGATCAAAGCATATGAAATTGTACAAACAATACCAAGATATGGAGGCAAGTTCAGAAAATCGTTCAAAATGTATTTGTTTATGGTCAGCAGAGGATGCTGAAAAATGGTCTCTCACTAACCAAGGCTAATGAGATCAGTGTTTTGTTCACTTGTTTATTATTCTCACCATTTAATATCTTACTGTGTCATAAATAGCATCCAGGTTTTGATAAAGAACCATCACCCGTGGGCATCAAGGCAAACCAAGTAAACATTTATAAGGAGCAGTTAGTTCCTTTCTTCCTGGCCTTGATTTTATTTACTCAATTAATTATTTAATCTTAACAAGGAACATAGCCTCCCTGTGCTCTCTTCATCCCTTTGAAGTAATCAACAGTGAAGGGAGGCAATGCAGTAAATGGATTCTGTATGGAGGGAGAAGAGAATTGTGGATAACTGTTGTTTTAAGTACCATGACTATAACAGCAGCAGCTTGGTAATAATAATAAAAAAGTAATTTATACTGAGCACATCTTATGAAAGGTTATTATATAGAGAATGATGACTGGTTATTCTCCATCACAAGTAGGCACAGAAAAAGATGATCTGGATTTAAATATTAGTATACTATATTATTGAAAGAGATAGTAATATTTTCCCAGTAAGACTTTAACATAATAAAAAATGGTCATTCATCTGTCAAGAACATTTTAAATTGAAGTCTATATGTGGCTAGGGGGATAGATTAAAAAATTATCTTGTAAAAATATTATCAGTATTTCTCTTGTAACTTAGAATCCTAGAGAATTGAGTCCTAGAATAGTAGGTAATGTGTTTAGGTAGTGCTTTACATCATTATTTTGTTTTCTTTTTGAGATGGATGCTTGACTCCCCATATTCCAGTGGAGTAAATATACCATGCAGGGATTACAGCTTCTGCTCAATGCCACATAGTTAGTTAATAATAATGGAGTAGGAGCTCAAAACTAGGTCTTCTGCCACCAAAGTCAGTGCCTAAATTATAGCTTTGCCATGAAGAGCCCTGGCAATATATCCTGTAATGACCCCCAGGTTATAGATAAAGAAAGTGAGGCCAAGATGGCAAAAATTACAAAAATTTAAAAGGAACAGAATTTGAATCTCATGTCTTCCACATAGTGTTCATTGCACTAACTACAACTCTATCTTTTTTCTATATACAAAGGGCAGTATGAATGAATGCTTATGCACCCATTCTCTCCTTGCACACTCAATTAACAGCGGGGACACAGAACTCCCTTCCCTTCCACTGCTCTTTGTCTTTTATATGAATGTCAAAGAATTCATAATGTTGTCCTCACCTTCTGTCTTCTAAAGATAGAGTATTCATCATGCTCATAGTCTACCAGGCTTTTGCTGGTAAGTGTTAATATCTGATACCAGTGCTGATAGAGGTCAGAGGAAACCTGGAAGAAGCCATCAAGAGAGTTAACTAATGTGTTGCTATCAGGAAAGGCATACAGTACTTTGTGGAAGGAGGCTGAGGAATGAGTGGGTGAAATACCGTAGCGTAAGGTGGGAGAGTAGAAATGGAAAAGGGATAAATTTGTAAGCAACTGATAGACAAGAGGGACTCTCAAAAGAAAGATGTGTACAGAAGATTTTAAGGAAATTTTGGTGTTTTTGTCTAGTTTAATTCCTTGCCTTTCTTCTTGACCTTCCATCACCTTTACAAGATAATTCAGGAAAATCCTGCATTGCTCTTCAATGCCTTTAAAGTCAGAATTGCATTTTTGAAGTAATGAGGGTAATACTTCAATGATCACATTATATAGACAGGAAGCTCAATTCTTTTGGGCTATTTATATTTACATCTTTAAACACCAGATCTCATGCCTAATGTTAAATTTTTATTATAATAAAATACTAAATAATTTTATAATCTTATGTATGCTTGAATGTATGTATGTATGTATTACTTTGAAACTTGAAGGTCCCATTGTTTTTAGCTAGAAAAGGGTATTATGGTTTCTCTTTCTCAATATCTTTCCTGTTCTAGTCTGTCTTCCTGTACTGTACCCTGTCTTTAAATTTCTGGCTTTATCACTTCATGCTTGAAAGCTAACTTCAAAATAAAATCCATACTCTTCTTTTGGCATATAAAAACCATTATTATGTAGATAAAACCCAACCAGTCATCTCTGCCTCTAAAGAGCAGGGCCAGGTGCTGAAAATAGGATACATTATACTGCTTAAAAGTTCTAAGCATGCTGCTCTTCCTTTTGTCAATGACCTTTGCATATATCATGTTTATATATTTTTTGTTTGCTTTTTATTTTTCATCTGATGACTATAACTTTCAAAATGCAGCTCTAATTCCATTCCTGTGTCTTCTCTGTATCCCCACAGCACAGAGAGCTACTGCCTTATTTGTGTAGTTTGAAGTTTTGGAGCCTCCCTTTTTTATGGCACATACCACAATATTGTGTAGTGACCGCCTTCATACCTATCTGCTATTGGATTTGAGGAGAGTGATCATGTCTTTTTCACATGTTTGCTTAGTACAGCACATGGCTTATAGTAGGCACTAATTAAATTTTGCTAAATTAAATTGAATTTGTCTTTAGAGGGTCAAAGAGACTTCTTAAACTTCTTAAACAAATTACCTGGTATTTCCACCCAGAGCATTTCAGGGGGAAAAAAAATCATACATTATAATTCTAAGGGCATATTCCTCCATTCCTTAATTTATGCAAATATGATTGACGGACTTCGTACTGCAGGTAGAATTCTTCTAAGACTGGTCCTTTGTCATCTATTGGAGAAGGCAGTCTACAGAAATCTTGTTTACAAAGAGCCAAGTTTTCTGAGATTTTGTGTTGTAGCATATTTTGAGAAGAAGGCTACCACCAAATAGAGGTAGAGATTAAGCAAAGGAAGCAGGAAGTCCCCACCCAGATTATAGGCTCCTGAGTACTACATGGGTGATGGAGAAAATGGATGGATAACACCAACATCTGTAGAACTACTATTGATTTCTAAATTATAACTCATTTATATTCTAGAATTCTTGCTATGTGGTCTACTGGTGGGATGGCCTAGAGCAGAATCTTTCCATTTATCTCAACCCCCTACCATCTAAAACCTTTAAAGAAGTGAAGACTGGTTAATGTGAGCAATTAAATGGGGAGAAATAGGACAGCTTGTGATTGTCTTAGGAAGAAAAAATGGGGTAGGAGTTATTATCACATGTGTGTAATACCTCTTGTGAGCCTAGTTTGTAATAGTGTTAGGTCCATTTTAGCATTAATTGTCTCCAGAATCCCCTCTCTCGGGGCTTCTCCTTTATAACAGGACTACCAGAGATGTTTTCCAGGGTCCTCTCATAATTTAGTTCCTGAAAATGAACTCTTCTGTGGAATTTTAAAAAACATTTACCTTAAGGGACCAGAAAGAGGAAATGTGTCTTATCTCCGCCAACCTATTAATTTTTGAGGTCCAAAGTTAGAGAGCAGTAAGAAGTAGTAAAACGTTTTCTGTATTCTCTTCAATATCTCCACCAGAACACGATGTATTTCTATAGGTAACTAGATACCTATTTGTAATACAAAAGACACTGCAGTATGGACTTGAAAATGTTATGGAAAACAAAAACAAAAACAACAAAAAAACAGCCACTGAGAAGTCATTTGCTCAGGAAAATTTAGCTCTGCTCTTGTCAGTCCCTCAGCCAACGTCGAGGGCTCTAGACGTTGCCCTCGTTGCTTAGAGGAATCCTTTGTTGAAAATGTGCTACAAGCTGATAAAATTCAATCTTGGAGTCTTTTTTTCTGTGTTTGATATTTCATTAAGAAGTACAGTGGCTTTTTTCCCCCTCTTTTTCTTTTTACTTTGGCCTCTGATGGTGATAGCAGGTATCTCTCTTTCAATTTAAGTATAATTGAGCTCGAGATTAGCTGCTTACAGATGCAGGTTAACCTTGCCATGTGTTGCCTAAGAATAAATTCTAAGTTCAGTTTGAATAGCACCTTTCACATCAGTGCCTCAAATTGCTTCACAGTAATACATCATCAATATTTCACAACATGGCATCACTGAGCAGCATTTTCAATGATTTAGCCATCACTTCAAATAATCTCGAGAAGCAAAAACCAGAGGAAAATGGGTCTTCTTTTTCACTGTACAGATAAAAGATACAGGTTTAATATTTCCAAGTGTTTTATGCTTAAACCATATCTAGAAGAACAATCAAGTAGAAAGGTGCAAAACTGTTCCGGGGGTGGAAGGGAGAGTCTGTTCCAGAGACACCGTTCATATTTGTTTCAGTAAATTAAAATCAAACAAATATACAAACAAGTGCCTGTTGTATACATAAGTATTTACCTGATATTTCATTTGACACCATAGCTTTGAACAAAATCTATGAAAACACTTTTTTAAATTTAGAGTAAAATGGTAATTTTATTTGAAAAATTAATTAATTAACTTGAAAGTAAGTTAATGATGAAAAGTCCTAATTACTACCTGGGAATGCAAAAGCCAGGAACAAGAAAGGTCAGACCATGTTTCTTTCACCTCCACCTGACCATATGAAGTACTCATCTTCTTTTTTTTTTAAGATTTTATTTATTTATTTGACAGAGAGAAATCACAAGTAGGCAGAGAGGCAGGCAAAGAGAGAGAGCAGGAAGCAGGCTCCCCGCCAAGCAGAGAGCCCAATGCGGGACTCTATCTCAGGACCCCAAGATCACGACCGGAGCTGAAGACAGAGGCCTAACCCACTGAGCCACCCAGGCGCCCCTGAAGTACTCATCTTAATGCCTCTGGAATCCATATTATTTCTTCCCATCCTATTACATATCCATAGTTCAAGTACTCCATTTTCACTTGGATTATCTCAGCATTTATCTGACTGGTTTCTCATATCTAGTTTTGTCTGGGTAACCCACCTTATTACTCTATCTATTCCTCACAGTAAAGGCCAGAATGAATTTTCTATCACTGAAATGGACAATGTATCTCTCTTCAGCTAAAAATAACTTCCAGTCACTCTTCATGGATTTCAGGGTGTTTAAATCCTTAGCATGGTACACAAGGCCTTTTATGAAATGACCTCTGCTTGCATATCCACCCAAATATCCTTTTATTTGCAAAATGAGCCCCCACATTGCCCAACACAGAGAAGTCTTCATAGTTCCCTCTCTGTTATATCTGGACTTTTGAATACATTAAACCTCTTACTGAAAAGATACAAAATTCTGCTTACTCAGTTTACTCCCTCATTAGGGCAGGATCTATTGCATTCAGTCCTTAGTGTTGATACCTGATAGGCAATACCTGATTTCTGAATTGAATATAACTTAATATAAAGCAATAAAACTTCTATGCCACTCTTATGTTCTGTTTATTAAACAAAGCTAGACATAGGCTACGATATCAAAATTTTTAATTCTTAACAATTTACAGAAGTTATGAATCTCTTCTAGAATCTGTTTAAAGCTATAGATTCTCTTAGTCTGAGAAAAGTCACTGACATTCTTACATGCACAGTTTTTATATAGCTTCAGGAAGTTCATCATCATGTTGAATTCAGTTCAGGGATTTTCAGCTAAAACCCCTTGCCTGCTCTAAAGCATCCTCCTGTTGATAAACATACCATTGGGGAATTTGTTCATTTGGGTTAACTTGCTCTGTCTTATCACAATTTAGAGAATCATTAAATCTCAGGTTTGGAAAACATTCTAAATATTATATAGCCTAATTTTATACCTCGTACTTGGATTATCTCTAATATTTATGCCACTTCTTTCCCCCTTTCATGATAAATTATATTGTTCAGTTAGAGTGAAATCACAATCTCCTAAGGACCACATCTACTTTGAAAGATTCTGACTGTTTAAGAATTATCTGAGACTTCTGGCTTGAAATCAGACATAGTAAGAACTTGAAAGCCAACACTTTCATCTTTAAAACAAGAAAAAGCTGGACAAACCAAAAACCAGTGACTTCTTTTGGACCCAACAGAGAACTGAGATCAAAGAGCCAACTATCTCCTTGAAGTCTGGGGAGATAGGAGCATCCAGAGTCATATCCGAGATTTGCTTACCTGGAACAGAAGCCACTGGAACCACAAACCGGTAGGTATAATGAAATACTAATTCTGAAGAATTTCTGGAGACTGGGTGTAGGCTAGCATGAAGAGTGAGAAACAATTGGGGGCCTTTGTCCTGGGGGGTTCCCCACACTATTTTGACTTTTATTTCCAGAAATTCTACAAGGTTCCCATGGTAAAGCTTGGAAGAGGATGTCTTTGTAGCTCCTGCAGGAAGAGAAGAGTAATTCGCTGTGAATGGACCCAGAGCTTTCTCCATATCGAAGGCTTGCTCTCACGGGGTGGTGGGGGGTGGGGGGAGGGAGAGGACTTTACCAGATCTGTGTCCTACTTGGGAACAGACATTGTTTCCATTTCAGGACTATCTAAATAAACTTAGTGTCTCACCAAAGTGTATGCAGGGAAAACAGAGTCAAAAGGTGTTGGAGTGGGGCACCTGGGTGGCTCAGTGGGTTAAGCCTCTGCCTTTGGCTCAGGTCATATCTCAGGGTCCTGGGATCAAGACTCACGTAGGGCTCTCTGCTCAGCAGGGAGTCTGCTTCCCCCTCTCTCTCTGCCTGCCTCTCTGTGTACATGTCATCTCTCTCTCTCTCTCTCTGTCAAATAAATAAGTAAAATTTTAAAAAAAAAAAAGGTATTGGGGCTATAAGGAAATAGACTGTGAACACTAAGGCAGGAAAAAGTTGGAGAGGGAGCTGTACCACTGGAGAAATAATTTCACAGGTCACAGTTTAGAGACATAGGCCAGCCAAAAGACTGAGACTGAATCTGAAACTTATGTAATCTTTCCACCTATTCACACTTTATCACCACGCAAACATGGCTCCAGTGTAGTAACAGGGGATTACAGCTCAAAAAGCTATAAGATACAGGTTTTCTCTCTGAAGATGAATATATATGGAGTCCCAACATCAAGAGGGAGGACAAAAATAAAGACAAGAGAGGAAACTGAAGGCTTAACCATTTATATAAAGCTGTAGCAAACATTAAAAACAGCTCAGCATCTAAGCAAATTAGAATATACTAAAGTCTTATTTATCTCAGTTTCCATTACCTGATACAACATATTTTACTTTCAACAATTTATTTCAACAAATTTATGAGGCATGTCAAAAGGGAAGAGGAAACATAATCTGAAGAGAGGAAGAACCAAACTTAGATATGACATAGATATTGGAATTATCAGTCAAAAATTGAAATTAACAATGATTAATAAGTTAAGGAATCTAGATGAAAAGACAGACACTAGGTAAGGACAAAATGAGTAATATAGGCAGAGAGAAAAAAAAGTCCTAGGGAGGAATTAGAAGAAAATGCTAGAAATTAAATACACTATAACAGAAATGAAGAATACTTTTAATGAATTCATGAGTAGATTTGATATAGTTGAACAAGCAATGAGCTTGAAAATAGGTCAGTAAAACTTTCCAAACTAAATGGAAAAAAAACAACAATATAACAGAAAAACAAAAACAGAAACAAAAAAAAACAGATCAGAACTTCTAAGAACTGTGGGACAGTTTAAAAGGTATAACATACACAAAATTAGAATTCCAAATGAGAAGAAAGAGAATGGGGCAGAAGAAATATCTGAAGTAATAATGGCTGAGAAATTTCCAAATTAATGACAGGCACCAAGCAACAGATCCCGGGAAGCTCAGAGACTATCACACTGACAAAGTAGAATAAATAGAAAAAATAAAGCAAAATAAAATAAAAAAATGACCAGAAAACCCACCAAAAAACTCCTACCAACATGGCATATCATATTCAAATTTCAGAAAGCCAAAGAGAAAGAGAACATTTTGAAAGACTCTAAAGAGGACAACAAAAGCATCTTGCCTATGGAGGAACAAGGGAACAAAGGAATTATTTTTTTTTTTAAGTGAAAACATAGTCTTTCCATATGACCCAGCAATCACACTCCCAAGATTTTTACCCAAATGATTTGAAACCATTTGTCTGCAGTTTCAGCTGAGAGACACTAGAAACAGTGATATTTCAGGGACAATGAACATATATAGCATCTAGAACTTGGTTTCTAGTATTATTCTCCAGTGAAGTGCCAGAAAGTAAGAAAATGAACACACACACACACACACACACACACATACCAGTATGGTATGTCAGAGGGATATAGGTGCCAAATGAAAAGAGCTCCAATATAATTGCCAAAGTTGAAACAATTCGAATATTAAATAAATATCAGATTATAATCCAAAGTGTAAAATAACCATTCATGATTCTGTACTGATATAAATGACTAAATAAAAATACTTATAAATAAATAAATAAATAATAAAATATTATAGACAAATTTGCCATAAGGAATCCCAAATAATTTCATGTACATATTCTGACCTCAAGGAGGTGGAGCATAACTCCCTAGTCTTTAAATGTGGGCTACCCACATTGACTTCCTTTCAAAGAGTAGAATATGGAAAGGGAAGAAAAAGTAATTCTTCAGTGGAGAAACCTGACAAACACTGTCTTAGCTAGAGGAAGGTGATCAAGGTTAAGGTGATCAGCAGGGACAAATCACATTGATAGTTTATACCCTTGGTATGATGTGATGAGAATGACACTTTATCTGTGTGATCTCCTTCCCCAAATCCATAACCCCACATCTAATCATGAAGAAAACATCAGACAAATCCCAATCGAGGGATATTCTATAAAATACCTGACCAGTACTCCTCAAAATATCAAGGTTATCAAAAACAAGGAATATCTGAGAAACTATCATAGTCAAAAGGAACCTAAAGAGATTTGACAAACAAATGTAATGTGATTTGCTGGATCAAATCCTGGGACAGAAAAAGGATATTAGGTAAAAACTAAAGAACTCTGAAAGAAATCGGAGTTTTAAAAAATAATAGTTTTTAAATATTCATTAATGTTGACAAATATACTGTACAAATGGAAGTTGTTAAAGATAAGGGAAACTTGCTGTGGAGTGTATGTGAGCTTCTGTACTATTTTTGTAACTTTTCCACAATCTAAAACTATTCTAAACAAAACATATATTTTAAAAAGTTAATGTGGAAGATTCCAACATATGCATATTATTTTATATAGTTGAGTTCACTAACAAGCCATTCTTTGCTAGTTAAAAATTAAATCCAGTGTAAGCAGTTTTTCTCATTGCCCTTTTCAGTCTGTTGAGAAATGAACTTGGCTGAAAGATAAATAATGTTGTTTTTTTTTTCTTTTGTTTATTGGATGATCTGCTTTTAGCAGAATTAGAATTAGATGTCTGAGTGGTTGCCTATCCTTTTATATATCCTGACTTAGTGCCAGTTTTGTGATTTTTATATTAAAAACAATCTGTGGATCTACATTCTCTGTAATGTTAGGTAATTTATTGCCTGTTCTCACAATATCATAATTTTATACTTATGTACTTGATCATTTCAGGAAGTTATTTTTTGTTTCATTTCTCCCAGGATTCGACTCCTATTTCTATTATGTTATTTACCAAAGTGTGTTATATCCATGTTTTTCTACCACATTTAATTATGAAATGCCTGAAAGTATTTTTTTCAGTTAGCAACTATTACCAAACTCCAATATTCAGTGGCATACAATAATAAGCATTTTATTATTCCTGAAACTGATTTGTCCAGGGGTCAGTTGATCTAATCTGAGTTTAGCCGGAGTACTTTTTAATTTGTCTTTATTTCTCTGCCTGAGTTAGAAAACTAGTCCAGATAAATTTTTCTCATTGTGTTGGCCATAGGTGAATAGATCAAGTAGAGACAGGAAAAGTTTCTCGACAACTAGGGTTGAAACTAAGGCACTGTCACCCTTGCCTGTCTTCTTCCATTGGCCAAATCAAAGTATGTGGCCATTTCTGAAGTCAAGAGCCAAGGAAATATTCTCTACCCACAGTGGGAGAGCACTCTTTTCAAAGGATGGGGCACTTGGATGGCTCAGTCAGTTAGGCGTCCGACTCTTGATTTTGGCTCAGGTCATGATCTCAGAGTCATGGGATCAGGCCTCCTCATGCTCTGCGCTCAGTGGGGAGACTGCTTGAGATTCTCTCCCTCTCCTTCTGCCCCTCCCCCTGCTTGTGGTCTCTCTCTCTCTCTCTTAAATATATAAATTAATTAAAATCTTTAAAAATTAAAAAAAATAAATTTTTCAAAAGATTGATATCAGAGAGGAGGAAAGGAAGACTAGAAACACAATTAACAACTATTCACACTATTCTATCTTTTATTCACACTATTCTATCTTCTGATTTGAGAACATCCTGGACACATAGCAGGTATTCATTAAATTTTTGTTGAATGCATGAGTGAGTGAATATTTGGCTAAGTAGTGAGATACTTCACTTTCTGAGGTTTATAGGTATAGAGGGATGCATGTGTCTTTTGTACGTAAAACTTTCAGTGACTTAGAATCATTCTAACATTGTCATATTATCTTTATGATTCCCAGTCAAAAAAAGTATTGGTGGCATCTATGAAATCTATTAAATTTTAAGTATTCTGCTTATATTTTGTGTATGAGAATATAGCCTATAGTCACCTACCCCCCCAATTTTTTTTTCTGCTTTTTTTTGGCAATTCCTTTCCTCATAAAGTGTGTGCATAATAAACTTCTATCTTTTCTTGTGACATTTGAAAGACTCTCATCATGCTGCATGACCTCTTTTTAGAAATAATCTTATCATTATTAATAAGATGTCAATGGGTAGAATCCTTATATTGATTTTTGTCTAAGAAGTGTTTTCTTATGTTGTTCTTTTCTTTTTCTTTTCTTTTAAACAAAAGAAATAATAGCACTGTTTGAAACACTATCTTAAATTTTCTCTGAATTACATCTTGAGATTTTGACAAAAAGACATGTTATAGAAATCCAGCCAATGTATAGGAATATACTGATACCTCTAAGAGGTGACAAAGATAAGAATGATACTAGTGACCATCAGGTGATATCTGAGGAAGTACCACTATTTAGGCTTTAAAATCAGAGAAAACTGAGGGGTAAAAATAACAACTATACTTTTGCTAAAGGTGGTGGCTACTGCAGTGCATTAATGAGATCCACCTTTGGGACTATAGCCATTATTCCCCTTTTGGCTGATGGCCCACACAGGCATCCCTTTCCAGACTGCCTCGCCAAATACTCTCCCTGCCTCCAAAGGAGTTTTGCACGCAGTGACTGGTTTATACAGAGTGCAAAGTCCTGGCCACCGGCTTCAATCTGAGGTGACTATGAAGGACCAGAGCTCCCTGGAGACCAGCTGAACCTCTAAGCAATGAAATCTCAGTTGGACTCACCTTCTTCTTGGTCCTGCTTCCTTCTCCTCCTTTCAGGCATCGTTCTCTAGACCATTCCTTAATAAACCTCCAACCAGCACTTAAATCTCCATCATGGAGTTGGCTTCCAGGGCACCCGAATAACCCTATCTGTAAGAATTAATTCCACTCACTTGTGGAGCTGTGGACAACTCTGTCCCCTGTCTTTCCCTCCTTGTCATGTCACGTTTGTAATACAAGGTAGTATATATTCTCTGGAGAGTCACTTAATTGGAGAGTTTTTAGCCTGACACATGAAGAGATACTCAGCTACAAATATTCAACACAAAGGATAATTAAACAACTGTTTTCAAATACCACACTACATAGGGAGATTTTTCACATCCGTAGATAATTACACACAAATGTACAGAATGTGAAAGAAGTAAAGCACTGATATACTAAAAACAAAATATGTAAATCTATGTCTTGATCAATAGGTTCCTGTAAGTCTTAAAAATAACAATGGCAAAAACAAATGCTACAGGGAATTTGAATTATTGAGAATGAGACCCAGAAAAAGATGATCACAATTATGAATTGTGATAATATTTCTAGCTATTTTTTTCAGTTGAATGTCTTATCAAGAGTTGCAACATGTTTGCCACAAGGGTGAAAAAGAAATCAGCAGGTTTTCAGAAGAAAAGACCATTCTTTAATTGGACGTAAATAATAATAGACATATAAATATGCTTTAGTCTGAAATAGCTGAAGAATATATAACATTGTCCTGAGGAGTCAATACACCTTCCAAAGCATCAAAACTCTTTCTAAAGTGAATCTTTAATTTCAAAGACTCTAGTTAAATAAATGTTTTTCCTCCATATTAAAATACACATAACTTTTTAATCCTGCTTTGTAAACTTGTGAGGGGAATCTATCACCCATGTTAATTATCTTAGAATGAAATTGTGGCTTTATTTGGCACTTGAAAAAAAACAGTGCTTTATACACAGCAAAGAGAAACCAGGCTCTATTATACTCAGTGACATTACATGTCATTGAGTATAAAATATAATAACTATGAAAGAAAACATGGAAATTTCTAGTTTAACTGCAGAAATATGGTTTATATGTACATACATATATACAGTTACCAAGGTATAATTTTGTGTGTAGTTATAGGAGCATGCATATATGTGTATATTTGTGTGAGGGACATGCATATGTGTGTGCTGTTGAACAATGAATCAGTCTATACTAGGACAGCATAGTCTATACTAGGGCAGCAGAAGGAAGATTCTACATATCTTAGTCTAGGATTAAATATTGATTTCCCTAGAAGGTAGTGAATTAGGGAATGAAAAAATATTAAAGTGTCAGTACTATCATCAAGCTATCCAATACATTTATTGAAGGTATTTTTATGTAGTTTTTAATACAAAACACTTCCTTAAGTAAGAAAAGAGCTGGATCCTTCCTATGAGCAGTTTATATTCTAACAAAATTATAAGCATCCTGATTTATACCACATTGATTAACTTAATGTTAGCAACATAAATACTTGGGGACTCCTTAATCCAAGCTTCTCTCCCACAGCCACCAGGCAAATATTTGAACAGGACACCTGCATTCTTAACTTGTATTTTTTAAAGACTGTCAACATCCACAGGAAAACAAAAAGAATCCCTTCTGCAAGTTGGTTCTGGCTCCCTTATTGATTACATCCAACTACTGATAGAATCATTTGATTCTCTTTTTTTTCCTCCTACCTTTCATTTCTTTCTCTTTCTCCCTCATTCTCTGTCTCTACCTTCTCCCCACAACAGGGAGAAATTTTACAAATTATCTACTTAAGGTATGTTACAATAGGGTATAAATTATGCAGACTGTTGAACACCTGAGCCTGGAATGCACCACTGCAGATCTCTTGGCCATATCTCTGTAAGGATGACAGTGCTGAGACTCAAATTGAGGTCCCCTTCCACTCCTGCTCCCAACCCCACTAAGCCTCTGATGCTGTGTGGTTTCACGGTTTGACACTAAGTTTACATTTAGAGGACTATGGCTAACTAAACCCTCCCTGCCTCATATTTTTTCCCGCTAGCATCCACCTGAAACATAATACCCTTCAGTAATCTTTCATCTCCTTTATGCACATTTCTACACTGTTCTGCCCTTTAAATTCTGAAACCTCCCATCCCAGCACCAACTTCCATGATAAACAGCTTTACTAAATCATCAGCCTCTTCAGTGACCATCCAGCCACCTCCTCCTTAATAAACACTTGTTAATACACTGATATTACTGCTATTATTATTATAATACATAGAAATAAAATTTTTGCCATATCCAACATGGTCAAATGCCTGAAAGTGAGGTCAGCATTCTCCTATGACCTTCTTATGACCATTTCTGAAGCATTACTCTACTACCTCTAGGGGGAAAGGTCTCCCTCCTCTGTGGTTAATACCGCATGCCTGTGTCACCACATCTGCTCATTGTAATCACCAGCCAACATTATAGTCAGTTATTTTTATCCAACGTAGTCTTATGTTTTCTCTCAACCACATAATTCTAAGCATCAGGGTGATTTCAGTGTTCATGTTGATAATGAATCTAGTCCCTTGTTCTTTCTGTTCTATGTGATATCCTGAACTCCATGAAAGTTCATTCCTATCCAATTGCCAACAACACACACTGTCACTCTGTAACTCTCATTATTATTATAATCAGAAACCCCAAACTCCAACGTTTGACTTTTTGTTTACAGCCTTAATGATCTCAGTTCTTCCATACCCTCAACATCGAGTTTATTTTCTTTATATCACATATCCACTTCTACTTCCTAGGTGTCTCTCAGCAGTTCATCTTGTTTTTGGTTTTACTTTCTTGTTCATAGGGTATGTTTTATGGTCCCTGACCAGTACCATCAACTGTGTTGAATCCCTGCCTCTGTTGCCTTCTCCCAGCAAAACTACAGCCTTGAGTGCATGCTAGCGATGTCCCAGGGCTAAGGGAGTCTGAATATAACAAGTCAGCCCTCAAGATGAGAGCAACCACAAAAATTATATTCTCCAGCCTTAGATGGTACCTCCGCTTTGAACAACCACCATTTTACTCATGCTTCCTTAATTCTGGTCTTCACAACATTTGCACTAACACTTCAATTGCACCCCCCAACCTCCTCTCAACAGACTTTACTGTCCTACTTCCTATTTCAAAACAACTGAGGCTTCTAAGTATCAGTTGCCTCATTCTCCTGCCCCAAATTCATTGCTCTCAGAATGTGTCCTCACTCCCTTTCCTATAATCCCAAAGGAAAAGTTGGTAAGCAGCACCAGTTGCTACAACAGGCAACCCTGAAATACTTTAGCCCTGCAATCAAAGCTACATGTTTCTGTTATTCTACTCATAATTTCCAAATCTTCTTTGCTTTTGTTTGTTTATTCTCATGTATCATTTTCTCAGCATAACGGTGGTTGGCTTAAAGACTGCTTTCAGTGTTCAGGGAGGCTACAGGGTTGCCCTGTGTTCATTCAGGGACCAGCAGCTCACGGTTCCCTTTTCTAGCTGCTCTTCAGAGGACATGCACACAGTATTCCTGACTACCAGGATGACTCGGATTTTAGCACCTCTCTTTGCCTATCTTTTCTCTGGTCTTTGCATTAAGCTTCTGACAGGTCTTATTGGTATCACACCCAGCTGTTAGACTCTATTAATTTCTAGCTAACAGTTCAATTGTTTTCAACAGTACCCTAGGTTATACTTTGTGACAGTCTGAACCAAGTAAAATTATGCTATTTGTGGTGAGCAGAATGTTACTAGTTTTTCAGACTTTTTCCACCTTTCCACCAGATGAATAGAAAGGATGGATGCGCATGATACAGAACGCTTGCACTATAGAGCAAAAGCTGGCGGGTTTGGGAACTCAGTCTTCACCAGGTTCCTCGTCTGTATCCTCCCCGTTTGTGTCACAGTGTGTGTTGCCCCAGAGATGGCAACAGAAACTGGTGCTGTGGGATGGCTGCCACCACCACACAGTATAAATCTGCAGCCCAGAGTTGGGGGGTGGGACATGCCAATTTTCTCTGGCTGTCAAATCTACCCAGAATGGCTCTTCCTGCCCAGGAGCTGAGGAAAGAGAACTTGTATTTTGGCTGCTGAGCCTCCCCTAGCAGCTCTTCCTTACGACAGAGACTTAAAGATACAGGGGATTGCATGTACTCTTCATTTGTATCCTCTTTAGATAGTAAATGTTGAGAGTAGGGGAATTGATCATGCTGCCCTGATGCTACTGCCTGCTTGGTATAGGCTCTCACAGCACAGAGCTCTGGGAAGTAGAATATGCTGATGCTCACTGGCTGGGGAATCCACCCAGAACAGTTCTTTCATCTGAGGGAGATGGAAACTGCTGGAACAGTCTTCTGCAGCACAAACTGCAGGGGTATGAATGGAGCCTTTAGCTTGAGTGCCATGGTATCCCTTCCTTTTCACTAGGCTCCATAGATTATGTTGAATTAATGTTTCTTGAATTGTTGCAAGCTCTTTGATCAATCTCCAGAGAACTTGAATGACTGGCTTTGCTAATTTTGACTAGTTTAATAGATGTCTCTCTGGGGGGTTAAGTTTCCTCAAGCTTCTCACGGTGCCATTCTAGAAGTCCCACTTCTGAACTCATAGTTTATCCAAAAATCTGATTTTCTATTATTAATGTCACTAAATGAATCTGCTGTACAGCCAATTAGCCAAACAATAAACTGTAAGTTTTCCTAGATTTCTCAGTTTACTTTACCTCCATAGTCAATTAATGACTACTTCCTGCCAATATTACTGTTTAGATCAGTCTTAAGCCTATTTCTCCCTAGTTTCACTATCACTATTCTACTTAAGACTTTCTGCTCCTTTCCCCTACCAGATTAGAACAGCATCCTCAATAGTCTCCATGCATTCATTCTTGACCACTTAAATCTATCATTACTACTCCATTCAGAATAACCTATATAATATGTGAATCATATAATCACCTGCTGAACACCCTTTAATGACTTGCCTATAGAATGAATTACTAACTCCTATTATGGTTTAATGGCCCCACCCATAAAGTTTCTCTACAGTCTCAAGTCTTTCCACTCCTTTTTCCATTCTTGCCTTTTATTTCCTGGTAATGAAAAAAGTATATATATATAAAAGGATATATATATATATCTGTGTGTTCTACTTATACCATTTATTTTACATTTTCATTTTGTTACTTTGTCTGGAATACCTATCCATCTTTCTTTCTCTTGATAATTTTTAGTCATTCTTTAAGACTCAGTTCAGGTATTTTATTCCCTAGAGAGGCATTTGGGATCCCCAGATTAAGCTAAGTGTTCCCTTTTGTGCTTCTCTTAGCCCTCATCAGAACTTCTTTATGTCACCAATTTTATTACCTATAGAATTTCTTCCTGCCTTACTCAAAGAACTTGAGGCAGTTCATTTCCTTCAACTCCTCAATGGCTACTTATTTTTCTGAGGATGGATAGTGAAATCCTTATGATGACCAGCAGGCTCTGAGTAATCCACATGATCTCCTTTTTTGAGGCCTTTGCAGATGTTGTTCTTCAGTTTGGAATGGCCTCTCCCATGCTGCCTCTTCTCTTGTTTCCTCTTAAAAGCTGACACACACATTCCTTCTCCTTGTTCACTCAAACTTATATTTCTGCTTCACTTTAAATACCATTTTCTCAATGAAGGCTTCCCTAACCCTAAATTACATTAACTCACTTATATTCCCTACATACCCCTTTTACTATTTCTTCATATCAGTTTGTAATTACATGTTTTTTTGATTATTTTATTAATGCCTATTTTTCTCCACGAGGATTTAACTCTACTGGCAGCGGTTGTGTTTCTTGTACTTTCCCTTTTACCTTTAATGCTTTGCACAATGCCTGGCACTTAGAACACAGTCAATACCTAACAGGTTGAATAAGCTTGTGAATGGCTAATTTACTTTTACTCTACTCAGTGTTTCACATATAACAGACTTTAAATTATGCTTTTTGAACTAAAATTAATATTGCAAGAGGCTGACATTTGTGAGAAATTCAGCAGTGAAAAATGAAACTATTAGGAAACATACAAAACAAGTCATATTCGTATTTCAATTTTCAACTTTCCACTGAATTATTTTTACTGGCAAAGAGGTATATTTAATATATTCAGTATTTTGGGCCTGTCAATTTGATAAATGAGGCTTAGATTTCTATAAGTATATGAAAATATCAGTTTTCTTTTTCTCAGCAGAATCTTCTTCTGTGAAGTCTTGGTTGGAGCCCTCCCACTCCTGACCTGTCATATCTGAGTAAATCAACTCTGCCGAGACACGTTCTCTCTATGTGTAGCACTCGTCCTTATCATCTCACTTGAGTATATTAGATTATTTGCTTACATACCTACTTCCTGTGCCTGAATGTGGGCTCTTTGTCATTTGAATTTTCATATCCTCAGCTTCTACCATGGTGTCTGGCACAAGTAAGCTTTCAGTTATTATTTGTCCAATGAATTAGTGAATCAAATAATGAATATCTCAGGATCAGTGAATGCTTTTCATAATGGGAATTATAACAAATGGCTTAGCCTAGAATTACTTCATCTGAAAAAAGCTGTTTTCCTCACAATAAGTAAGCCAAACAATTAATATATTTACTAAATTTTCTTTCTGCTTGACATATATCATGCTCCTACTTTTAATGTATTTGTTACTTATTCGTGTATCTGCTTCACTGTGCTATCTTCTCTTGTGTGAAAATTTTACTAATTTTGAATAAAAACCCAAATCTAAAAGTGATCATTAGGGTAATTTATTGCAATGAAGAGAGTGTGATTCTATTTACATTATCAGAATAAGAGTAATTGTTCTTGCATTTCCATATAGCAACTTTCTTTGAAGTCTCTAAAATATCTATATAAAGGAAAAAAGAAATTCTCAGCTTGGTGATGTAATTCTTTAAGTGGTTATTCTGGTCAAAACCTTCCTTCACAAATTATAATGATATGGTAGAATATAATGGAAAATAACCACTATTCATCATTATAATACTTATTACTATAATAACAATTATATAATATTTTCCATCAAAAATTGTATTAGTACTCTGAAGACATTTCTTTTATTTCATGATGTAAATGAACAAATGCATGTATTTAGGTAGTTACCTACACTTCTTTCCTAGGCTGGACTGATTAGTGCCTCCAAAGAATCTGCACTTTTTTTTTATTCATTATCAAAGTAGGGTTGAATTAATATACTATCAAATATGCTATTGTACTATGTACTATGTAATGTTGTGGGACACATGATACATGTGGATTCTTAACCTCAGGCCAGGTTTCAGAGCATCTTTAAAGCCCCTGAGATCTACCACACAATTTCTTTTTGACATTGACATTCCTTGGAGAGGGTTGGTCTTAGAATAAAAAATTAGCAATTCTGAATCCCAATTCTCAGGAGCAACTCTTATCACCCTTTCACTGAATAGGTATAAAGCCTCCAATACAAATCCCCATTCTGAGCCCTCTCTGATTTTTTTTTTTTTTTGAGCCCTCTCTGATTTAGCCCACCTGTTACACATTCCATTAACCTAATGATTTGCTTTAACTCAAATAAATTATTGGTTGATTAGGAAATTTGAGAATCCTGACCTTTACAGAAGGACAAATGCATTGTCCTCTTTTGTCCTCAATGCATCAAATGCATTGACTCTTTTTTATTGCCTACATTTTTATTTTTAATGTTTTTGTACATCTCAACTATCAACTCAATACAGTCTGATAAGTGATTGAGATTATAATAAATAAGAAAGTGTATTATTTGGCAGAGCTGGTAGCACATGAACTAGGAGATAGTAAGAGCACACTGATTAAATAATATGACATCCTACAAGCCGATTAGAGTGAAAAGCTTTTCCAGACTGAGGTGTTAACTCTTATTTCCTTTGGTATAGACTTGGAATGGGTAGCATTTAAGACACACCAACAATGTTAGAGCACTGCATCATAATAGTGATAATAATAATAATAACAACAACAGCAACAATAAAATGCACCAAAGTGGAAAGAGTAAAAATAACGTGTCTCGTCATAGTCAGTAACTTTTGTGTAACCAATTGCAGAGGCTGACTTGTAATTATATAAGAAAAATGTAAGCAAACTAAACTAAAACATGGCTTTATCATTTCCCCAATAAGACTAGGTTTAGTTCAAACAAACCGACAAACCAAGAGATTTAAAGAGAAACAAACATAAAAAGATCGCTTATGAAGCTATTTCCCCTGCTCTGTTGGTTCACATTTTCATCTGTTGGGGTCTGACACATTAGGTCCTAATGTAATGACATCTTTGATAACACGGACAAGCGCACAGAGAGCAGCGACAGCAAACTGGCTGATTTACACAATACAGTTTGCGGCATTGGAATTAACTTTGCATGTGAATTTTTGCTCCATCTGGGCCAAATGCCATTCCAAAAAGCAGCCTCATTTGAACCTCTGCGGTGTACTTAATATGCTCTGGATTTCGGTGACCGTGGCAGAACAGAGGCTGAACACTACCCAATGTCAAAGTGTGTTTTCCAGTTCTATGTCAGAGTCCTTTAGCACTGCAACATTTGTAATTTCTGAACAATTCCCATAAAACTTAGGGGTTGTTGACCTGAACTAAACTCCCTATGGCTAGCAATGTCATTCTCTCTCTCGTTTCACTTTCCAGGTTGATAAAAATCAATACTTTCTCTCATAGAATTCTGACTTTCCAAGCAGCATTCAGGTTCGTGTGAAATTTGTGGAGCAGAAGGAACAGGAGCAGTTATTTTATCATCCAGAACTATTTTTTGTGTGCACCCAAGCAGAGAATAATGCTAGAAATGTTGTGAGAAACAATTTTGAAATTAGTCAGTTTTGGATTTTTTTAAATTAATTTATTAAAAAAAATTTTTTTTAAATAAACATATAATGTATTTTTATCCCCAGGGGTACAGGTCTGTGAATCACCAGGTTTACACATTTCACAGCACTCATCATAGCACTTACCTTCCCCAGTGTCCATATCCCCACCACCCTCTCCCGTCCCCCGTCCCCCTGGATTTTTTTTTTTTTTTTTGATGGAGTGTAATTTTTAAAACATAGTTCACTATGTCATTAACATCTAGCTTCAGTCAAAATACTGTTAAAATCTTGGAGCACAATGCCTCCTATTAACTCCCATTCTATATTTGATTTCAATTATTGCCAATTTATCCTTAAAGAAAATGAAGTTTATAGATACTCTACACTTAAAAAATTTTCAGTGTGAAAAATAACATAAAGCTATGATTTCCCATTTGGTTTTACTTTGTAATCTCCCCTTTAAGAATGAGGAGAAATGGCTTTGCAGGAGACTCTTCTCATTTCTTTCCTCTTGGAAGAAGATCTTCATGGTGTATAGCTTTTTAAAACTTAATGCAACTGGAAACTTTGAAATGGTTCCATTTCCCATCATCTGGACTGGCAAAAGATAATTTAATCTCTTCCACATGACAAGTCAATTCCCTGCCATGCTCTGGGAGTTGGTAAATTTTTTCCTATAAAGCACCAGATAGTAAATTTCTAGCTTTTGTGGGTCCTATGTTCTCTGTATCAACTACTCAACTTCTGCCATCTTGGAATAAAAGCAGCCCGTAGATAACAAGTAAATGAATGAGTGTAGCTGTGTTCTAATAAAACCTTATTTACTTAGGTAATGGATCAAATTTGGCACATAGGCCATAGTTCGACACTCCCCAATCAAAGATAATGATTCTCAAACTTTAGTTTACATAAGAATCATCCAGGAGCTTGGTCCAGACCTAACTGGTGTCCCAGCACATACCTAGTAAATAGAATAGATGCGTTCTGATTCTATATACGTAACATACATAAAAGTAGGATTCCTGTATTTCATAAGAAATAATAAAGTGAGATTAAGGAAGTAACTGAGTTCCTGGCAACTTCCATGTCGTAACATTCTGAAGTGGAACTCTGTAAGAAAGTCATGTTTGTAGAGAATCCAGGTAGAAGCAGTCAGTCGCAGAATGCAATGTGGAGGAAGAAGAGTTGGGGAAAAAAACAAAACAAAATCTGTCATTAACTAGATTCAGAGCATTTGTACTTAATGTGACGGGGAAAAAAATCAAGGATGTTAGTTCTACAATGACTGTGCCTTAATTGGATTCTTTTAATAGTGTGAATAGAGGCTTCTAAATAAACCAGTGTGAGATTCTTCAGAATCTAGGGAACTACCTGTGTACAAAGCCGGATGTAATTAATCAGTTCTGCCCCAGTGTACACAAGAAAGGCTATTAAACCACAAAGGCCTGTGACGTAGTAGTATGTGGAATGGCAGGTGGAAGGCAAGTCGAGCATTTGCACAGCAGAAGACAGCACGGTAAACCCAAAAGGAATCCTACAGACCCGTGCCCAATTCCAGGAGGTTATTTGGTATAGGAATGGAACTGAACTAACACACATACCACATTTGTCTTCTTTACTGTTATATTGCCACTGTGCCCGGCATAAATACACATTTATACTAAATAAATATCAACTGACTGCCTGACTCAGGACCAGGGGACAACTAATATGGGAAATATACCACACTGAGGGAAAAAACTGTGAGCTCTTTTACACCTATGTGTAAAATTTAACCCTTACAAAGCTATCACTGGAATACATTTCCATCCCATGTAATGGGATTAAATGCACCCTTTCAGAATTTCAGGGCAAGCCCCACTCCTTAAGGTACTTACCTCATGCAACTCAGAAATCCAGATTATTCTAAAGAGGTTCATTTGCAGTTAAGTTAGAGAAGAATTTTTCATGAGTATTTTATCTCATTTATATTTCTAAGGAAATCTTTAACCACTGGGGACCAAAATGCACTACTTACTTTATTTATATGACTGTGTTATGACTGACTTTTATCATTTTTATATACACATTAAATATTTTAGTTCCAGCTGATTAACCAACAAACTATCAAAACTTAAAGAAGGTATTACTTATTCAGTAGAGAAAAGAACATAGAATAAAGGAACATTACTTTGCTAATGCCTGGCATGTGAGAAGTCTTTGCTTTAATAAAAATGTTATAATTATCAACTTTAAAAAATATTAGATTTCTTTAAGCATGCAAAAGGATTGCCTTACCCTTTTAAATCTTATTTTTTTTTCTAAGAAGCTGGAGATAATAAAAACTTGCAGACTAATGTACATACATCAAAAATCCAAACAGAAATGATCTTTTAAGAAAATAAATAATCTGTTTCTTAATGCTGTTTTTTCGCTCCACACTGTTGCATTAACTAGAAATGACTTATTTTTTCACCACAGAGCATGTCTCACCCCAGTTCCTCTTATTCCTTTACTTGCCTGATTGAACTTTCAAGAGAAGACTCCAGGAAAGACTTGAACACTATATGCACATAGGAACTCCCTCTGAGCTACTCTTTCACAGGAATTCATGCGTGTGTATTCTGTTGTACACTACAATGCAATCATCTCCAGAGTAGAGACAACAGAATACTATACACCCACTTTTACTCCCCCCTTTTTTCACTTAACGATGTGTCACAAAGATACCCGTACTGATATACAGAGATAATTAACAGTCCTTTCTAACGTTTGCATAGCATTGCCCAGTGTGAATATACAAGTCAGCAATTTGAGTTTGTAAATGGTGCCATGATCATCCTTCTCCTATATACATCTTTTTCACATTTCTGCCAGTGTGTATTTTAGATAGATTTCTGAAAAATTGCAGATTCAACAGATAGAGTATACACATTGCAAAGTGTTGACAAACCAGCTACATCCAAGAGTGTTTACTTTTCTTACCTAGAGAATATGTTTTTGAGAATATGTAGACTTTTCCAACCCGACAGTAGGTATGTCAATGTAGTTTCAGTTTGCAGTTCTCTTATTACAAAAAGACTGAACATCTTTTTCCTCAAGGTTAAGGTCGATTTGCATTGCTTTTTCTGTGAATTATCTATTTTTCTGATAGTGTTGGTCTTCTGTTTTTAGAGGCTCTTTACATATTAAGGATATCATCTCTTTGTGATAGAAGTTGTGATTATTTCCCAGTTTTCCAGTTATCTTTTCTTCTTTGCTGACATGTGTGTTGGCATACTAGAAATATTCTTTTTAAAACTTTATGTAATTAAAATTGATCTTTTATTGATTTTGGATTTTATGATTTGTGTCATAATTAGTAAAATTTCCTCTACTCAAATAACAGAGAAAATCACATATTTTCTTCTACTATATAATTTCTTCCACTATATAATTTCATTTACTTATCTTCCATTCTCTGGTGCAAAGGGATTTGCAAATTACAATTCATCCAATTGTATCGTGTGTTTTTTTTTTTTTCCCCCCATAAGGATCTTTAGTTATATCAATACCACCTGTTAAAAAGAGTAGTCAGGGGTGCCTGGGTAGCTCAGTGGGTTAAAGCCTCTGGCTTTGGCTCAGGTCATGATCCCAGGGTTCTGGGATTGAGCCCTCCATCGAGCCCTGTACTGGGCTCTCTGCTCAGCAGGGAGCCTGCTTCTTCCTCTCTCTCTCTCTGCCTGCCTCTCTGCCTACTTGTAATCTCTGTCTGCCAAATAAATAAATAAAATTAAAAAAAAAAAAGAGTAATCATCCTTAGGGATTTGAGGTGCTGCCATTATTATATTCTGAATTTCATACACAATTAGGCTATTTCTGGATTTTCCATTTTGCTCTGTCTCCCTATTCATGCACTGATAGCAGATTTTATTTTTAAAGTACAGAGGCTTTATAGCATGTGTTGGTATTTAGTATGACTATCATTGCAGTGATTTTTTTTTTTCACTGATTTCCTCGGCTATTCTTATTTGTTTTTCAAATTAATTCTATAATCAGTTTAGTTTCAAAAATATAAAACATCAACAACAAAATTGATAAATTAGAATTGCTTAGCTTATAAATTAGCATAGAGAAAACCAATATATTCAAGAGGCTTAGTCTTTGTATCCAAGAATATCACACATTTTTCATTCATTTAAGTCTATTTATGTTTCTTTTGGGAGTATTTTATGGTTTTATAAATACAAATTTCAGACATATCTTGTTAAGTTTATGTCTAAGTGTTGTGTTTTTATGGTTGCTATTTTAAATGGCATCTTAATTTCTATAATATCTTATAAATGGCTTCTGTTTGCATATTTGAATTTTAATTTTTTAGTTCTATATACACATATCCATAAATAAATATAAGATTTATTGAGATAGGTAGATGATTGATGATAGATAGATAGATAGATAGATGATAAGTAGGTATTTCTATCATCTATAAGTAGAGACAGTTCAGTTTCTTTTCATTTTAATACTTCTGTTTGCTTTCTCTTTTCTCTTTGCATTGACTAACATTCCAGAACTATTTCAAATAATAGTGGGGATAGTAGGCATCCTTTCCTTACTTTCTGTCTTTAGGGAGAAAGCTATTATTGTTTCCTTTTTAAGTAAGATTTTTGTCTTTTGGATTAATTAATATACATTTTGCCATATAATTCATTACATTCAGATGGTGACCAGCAATTCCTATTGTTAAGAATTTTTAATATGCATGGGTGTCATAATTTGTAGAACAGCCTTTTCTGAGTAAATGCACTCTCTTTTCTAAAATATTTTCTTTGCTTGGCTTCCAGAACCTACTTAATTTCTCCTCTTGCCACCCTGACTTGTCCTTTCTTTTCAGTCCTAAAATCTTTGATCTCCAGAGTTTGAATGACTCCCGGCTCATTGCTCCATCATCTTCTCTATCTGTCCTTATTGGTGATCTTATTTAAGGGCTTGACTTTATGTTGCATCTATACATTGATGACTGCCAAATTTATATCTGGCAGACTTTCCCTCTGAATGTTAAGTGATTATATTCATCTGCTTACACACCTTCTTCTTTCGGATATCTAACAGCTATCTTAAGCTGAATTACTGACTTCTTCTACCTCAAAACTTTTTATCCAAGTAGCCATTTCTCAGTTCTTATTTTTTTTTGTAACAAACACTTAAGTGGGACATACAATGTGCCAGACATATTTCAAGTTATTTATTAAATATCAATTCATTTAACCTTAATAATATCTTTGTGAGGTAGGTACTATTATTACGCCCATTTCATCAATGGGCGGGCGTATTGAGACGTGGAGAAATTAAATGGTTTATCCAGCTTTTCCCAATTGGTAAGTGGAAGCTCTAAAGTGAAACCAGAGCAGTTTGCACAGTGCACACTCTTCACCACTACACAGTGAATTCTTCTTTTTCCCCGGGCCAGTGAACTTGTAGTTATCCTTAATGCTTCTATTTTGTTTAAATTCACAAGTAAAGTACTAGCAAATTCTAAGACTCTTCCATCAGAATATATCCAGAATTTGGGGTGTTTAACTGGCTCAGTCAGTACAGCATGCAACTCTTGACCTTGAGATTGTAAGTTTGAGTCCCACACTGGGTATAGAGATTATTTAAAAATAAAATCTTAAAAAAAAAAAAAAAGAGTATATCCAGAATCTAATCATTCTTTTCCTTATCCATTTCAATTAGCAATAATCGCGCCTCGGATAAACCTCATTGGCTACGATACTGCCACTGTTTCAAAACCGTATTTAAAACATTATATTTCCAAACTGTTTTCCAAAATGGTCCTGTCAAGTTACTCTCTTTGGGAGCATCCTCTTCTCTAACAGATGTCTGTAGAACTTTCCTGTGAAGTACCAGAAGGTAAACATGTTAGTCTTGCAGGCCATACAGTCTCTGCTGTACTACTCAGCTTCGGTGTTGCAGCGTGAGTAAGATTCACGCAACATGTTCACAAGTGGGTGGGACTGTGTCCCAATAAAGCTTTATTTACAAAACATACTGCTGGTCCATGGGTTAAGGGCATTCATTACATTTTCATGCTTTAACTTGCTTGAACCTCAGAATCATAATGTTGCAAAATAGAAGCCAGTCACAGGGGTGTGTGTGTGTGTGTGTGTGTGTGTGTGTGTATTCCATTTACTTAATGTTCAGAAGAAGGCAGGGATAGTAATATGTTACTTAGGGATAATCTGTTTCTTTACACATGAGTAAGTGCTTAACCTAAAATTCATGATCATGACTCTTTGTGATGATTTGAAGCATTTGAAAGGAACATCTATGAGGCTTCCAGATTTATAGTGATCTTCTGTTTTTTAGCCTGGCCAGAAGGTAGCTAGGTGTTTGTTTTGTTATTTTTTTAAATGTTCATTTATTTTATAAACTCTTTAATGCATACCATAATTTATAATAAAAGAATTAATGTTAAACCATTATAATTTCTCACTTATATTTTTGAAATAAACTCCAAACTAGTTTCTTGCCTTCTACACCTTCTGCTTCTGTAGTGTATTCTCCACATAGTCTTTATTGCTTCACTTTAAGGGTAGAACAGGTAACATCTGTCCTCTGCTCAAAACCTTCCCCTGTTTTCTCATATTACTTAGTTAAAGACCAAAGTTCCTAAAGTGGCTTAAAAGCTCCTACATAACATAGCATCATTAATCTCATCCCTACTATTGGTCACATTGCCATTCTTGTAGTGCCTTGAATACACCAAACACATACTCAATTTGGAGTTTTTGCAATTGCTGCTCCCTCTGCCGAGTACAAACTTATCCTGGATATCTGCATTTTGCTCTCACCTTATTTCTTTCAGTTCTATACTCATAGGTCACCTTCTGAAAAAGGTATTTCCTAAATATCTTACATAAAATAGAAATTTCACTCATCACTCCCACTTGCCTTTTTTATAGCATTTATCACCATCTAAAATATTATATATGTGTATTTGTTTTGTTATTGTATACTTTCAACATACTCCAATTAGGTACTTTTGCTGTATCACCACTGGACCTCAGTACCTGAAAATGTACTTGGAACAAAATAGGTGGATCAGCGTTTATTAGCTGAATTAATAGTTCTCCTTATGGAACATTCCACAGTGCTAATGTTTCATGAGGCATTGTTTAGGAAACTGAGCTAAACACTAGGCAATGGTGTTTTTATTTTAACTTAATAGGAAGCCCATTAATTTCTATTTTGGTTTATTCTTGACTACCTAAAAGGTGGTATTGAATTAAGCAGTTTTCTCCTGACTCTGTTTACTCATTCCTCAACTGCATGAGTGGATAGCATCCAGAACTATTCCTTTACCTTTACCCAAACTCAACCAGATTCCATGTTATATGCAACAATCCCTCAAATATTGGTCTCATTTTCTTATCATTTTATTTTCAACATACTCACTAGGCTGGTTAATGGAATCCAGTTTGTAAGCTAACTCTTAAATTCATTTGAGACCAAGAAGAATCATTGTGCTGAGATGGTTTAGGTGGCTTAGTCAGGGCTGTGACAGAGTGTCTTTCATGAGTCATGACTGCCTAGGGCCAAAAAGGGTGAAGTGACACAGATTTTTCAATCTTTGACTTAGAAGGTCAGTTCCTTGAATTAAAATAATTTATTCTTTTTTTTAATCTACTCATTATCTAACAAAGAACACTATTGTATATTGGAAAATCCAAACATATTTGTTGTTTGCATGATTATTCTGTGAATGCTAAAGAAGCATTTATTTGTATCCCGAGCATGAATCTTATACCTCTGTTTCCTAGGCAACTTTTTCCTTTTTAAGAATAAAAGATCATTAATCCCTAATATATTGCTAGATAAATCTTTCTGTGGCACTCAAATGTCACCCGTTTATATATCATAAACTAGGGTTCTGCAAGTTATTATATGAGAGAAAAACATCTCTTTTCCCAGGATACCTTTCTTGTGCAAAATAAAAATAATTTATATTTTTCTTGGTGTTAACAGGTGTTATAAGACTCTTCAAAATAATTCATAAAACACTGCTGAAATCTAGTCACTCAGTGTGAATTTTTGTTGAACTTGAAGTCCACTTATCATTTCCTAACTGATAAAATCATCCTGCTGACAGGAATGAGGAGAGATACAGGTGACGAATTCACAGTGCCTAATTTTTAAAAGAAAGTTTCCCAATGGGATGTTTCATTCTCAAACAAAAACATAATATACCAAAGAAACAGGTGCATGTTGATATTTCATTATATTTCCAACAGTCAGTTCTTGGCCTCTAGGGCAGTGATTTGAAGTAGCAAGTGAAAAGCACTCAATTTCAAAGCATTTACCAAACTTCAACTTTTTTTATGTGTATATGTAATTGTTTCTTCTCCGAATTTCCAACCTAAGTGCTGTGTTTGATAGTTTTTAGCAAATTCCATTTAACTGGGGATAGCCGTGTTCACAGACCTTGTTTCTATAATCTCTGTGAGTTTAATCGTTCTTTACTAGAAAAAGAAAATAAATCATACCCAATTGCCAATGAATGCCTGAACAATGAGTTAGTAATTATATTTTTCTCATTTCTCTTTTTCATTAAAGTATATCACTTCAATTCATCAAATCTGTCAGCCAAGCCGCTAGGAATCTGATCTAAAAGCTGTCATCTCTGATCTAAAAGCCGTGAGTGTGGTGGTTGGCGGACAGTATGGCGTAGTGTGGGCCTGAGCTAGCAGAGTGTGAGAGGTAAAGACTTCGTGTCATCCATATTTGATAGACCTGGATTCACATCCTAGTTTTGTTATTTATTACATGACTTAACCTCTCTAAGTCTCAGTTTCTTCATCTGTACAATGGAGAAGCTAGTTTGCAGAACTGTTATTTCTTAAAAGAATGCTAGTCATATAAGAGGGATATCTAGATAAGCCAGTTACACCTAAATTTGGGTAAATAATTTGCTTTGTTCAATTTAAAGTGACCATTTTGTATAGAGTCATCAGCACACTTTTTATGTTCTCTTTTAAAATTGTGATATACAGAAATAACCGTAGAAAGTCTACACACAAAGCATGCCAAAAACACTTAGCAGACTATCACAGTATCTGTATTGCTTTGTAATTCATTCTCCTATTACGCCACCAAAATATTCTTTCACATGTCCAAATCAGACTATGTTACTTGCTCAGAATCATTCAGTGGTTCTCATTCATCTACACGAAAGAATAAATCATAGTCACTGAAAATCTAACCGTAGTCAAATTGCTACACCTCTCTGATTTTCACATAACATCCCAGCGACACTAATCCCTGATAAACTCATGCTACTTCACAGGCAACTCTCTATGAAGTCTTCCCTGGCATACCAGATGACTTAAGGTAGCCGTGTTCACAGACCTTGTTTCTATAATCTCTGTGAGTTTAATCGTTCTTTACTAGAAAAAGAAAATAAATCATACCCAATTGTCAATGAATGCCTGAACAATGAGTTAGTAATTATATTTTTCTATAGTTATATATAGTTCTATTTTTCTATAGTTAGTAATTATATTACACCGCCACTCTATTAAAGCAAACAATACATTGTATTGAAGTACATGTATGAGGGAATGAATTGGGACTCCAAGACCCCCTGATGGGAAGCTCACAGATGCAATTTATTAGGGTTGCCTAAATTTGCAAAAACGTGGCCATGACTGTGTAGTTAGAAGAAACAACCTTGCTGCACTAATCATATCTATGGAAGAATAGCACCTTGTGTATAGCTAGTTTACTTGCAGCCAACCATAAACTCCTAAAGGCATAGGCCTTCTCTTGACTGGTTATATACTTAGCATAATGCCTGACACATGTAGGCAAATAATAAATATATATTAAATAATAAATGGGGACAACTGGGTGGCTCAGTTGGTTAAGCCTCTGGGTCTTGATTTTGGCTCAGAGGTCACGATCTCAGGATCCTGTGATGGAGCCCCAAGTCAGACTCTGCACTGGGCATGGAGCCTGCTTAAGAGTCTCTCTCTCTCTCCCTCTATCCCTCCCCACTCCACTAATTGCCCTCAGCTTGTGGGCATTTGTACTTTCTCTCTGGAAAAAAAAAAAAAAAAGAATGGACACTTTACCTTACTTGTAACATGCAGTTATTTTGTAACTTGTAACAAAAGCAGTATTTTTAACAAATATTTTATTTTTTTAGGAAAATTTATCTGGAGTTAAAATTATCTCTCAAGTAACCCAATGTTTCATATATTTGAAATGTGAAAACATGTATAGCTAATGTTTAAGGTAATCCTTGTTTAACAGAAGAAAATGAAAAAAAGAAACTCATGCACATGTATGGAATTAAAGACTTTTATATGAAATAAATAGTTGATTAGAAAAAAGCACAGCACATGGACTTAACCATACTTTGCTATAGTAAGAACGACAGGACCCATCATCTCTAAGATTGCTTTCTTAAGTTACTAATAGATTAAGATTGTGTAGAACATGGACTTGAGATCCCAGTGATTTGGAAAGGTGGTTTCAAAGCAATTTTCCTCCAATCAGTACAGCAAATTTTGGATTTCCATCTAGGTCAAGTAACAGACCTCTTTCAATATTTGTTTTCTTCTTTGGTATCAGGGTGTGGGTATATGTGTTTGCTAAATACATCAGGAAGTCCTCTCTACCCTTCCCATATCTGTAAGTTTCTTTCTCCACAATGTCCTAAATAAAATGTTGTTGGGATTAGGAACTTTCTCTATGGTGCTTATTATTTTACTGAGATTTAGGTACCCTTTAGGCTTAAACTGAGTTGGAATTAACTCCTTGACATGTTGTTAAGCTGTGACACTCAGTTGAACCTAGAGGCTTTGTCAGTCCATTTCAGTTATCCGTTAGGGTATGGTATCCTCCAGTTCTTTAACAGGATAGGACTAAAACATTTTGTTCCATGGGATGCTATAGGTGTTTTTTTTCTAAAACTCTAAAGATCAAATCCTTTTTTTGCTGATGGAGGCATTGGCAGCAGCAGTGGAAGCATGTAGGTCCTCTCAGGATTCCAAGCTTATGTGTATCTAGGAGTGCAGATCTCTTCTTCCACAAACATGGCTACTTAATAGTCTTATATATAGCACAGGGGATCAGTCTATCTCCCAAGAGTTCCACAGAATGGATGAATGCCACAGAATGGATGACTAAAACAACCAGTGGTCACAGGGTGAGGGTAATTCCCTTGAGCATGGTATCAGTCATGACTTATGTTGGAATCAAAACACATGATTCAATACAAGACACAAGGAATCCAAGAGACAAAGTACAAGCTGAGACACACCGCCCTTTAAGAAGTGCCTCAATTCCATACTCCTGTCCCTAAATGCCAATTGTTGAAACTTACAATTTGGGTCCATGAGTCTAAAACCAAGACTTGGTAGGACTTTGTAAAAGCACCATAGTGCAGCACAAAGCCCATGCTTACTAGCAGGTGGCAGCACAGCTCAAAGTGCACACTAGCCAGCAGATAGCCACTCCAAGGTCATGCTCGCTGGCAGGAAGTAAAACCAGTTTGCTGGTGGTGGGGTAATGCTGATCACCCTGTCCACAGCAGCAGTTGTTTTATATTTGCCCCCAGGGTGGGGGTGGGGGGGATGGTCAAATTTTCTTTCCCTAAATTGGTTCAGATGTGAAGACAGATGATGCCTCCAAACACTAAGAGGACATAAAAAGGTTTATTTCTCACCAAATGGACCTCTTTATGGGAGGGGACAGGACAGGTACCCAAGCTTGTTTGGATTGCTTCAGTTATGTCACAGTTGATGGCTTTGGTTTGTATTGTGGTTAAGGGGTGACGGTGGAGGGAATATTCTTAAACACAGACCAGGGTTTGCATGTTGATCTTACCTGTTGGTGCCATGCAAGGGAACACCAGACTTTCTTATGTGGGATGAGAGGGAATGGAAAAGGGTTGGGTCCTGAAAGCTGCCAGTGGTCAAACATAAAAAACAGGGTCAGACTCTTAATTATACAAATTGATCATTCAATGAAACTTTTGAATTTTAATGTTTTCCCAGATTGTCCCTCAAAGATCTTCTCCTTTTTCTCCCTACTTCTTCAAACTCAAAAAGAGTTTGATAAAAGACAGTAATATCCTTCTCTCTCAGCTTTTCTCCACATTACCTATGAGAAGCTTTTAAAGGTTCCCAAATCTTGCTTATGATTACTTGCTCAGTGTTATTCTTCACACTTAATTATAAGCTCCCAAAGGATGGCAATAGCATTTGAGTTTGTACCACTGGTACCTGGTGGGCATCCAAACACATCTGTTAAATAAGTTTGGTATGTAGCACTTTTTAGTTACCCATTACATGGAAAATGGCTAAGTGAAACCGACTCAAAGAAAAAAGACTGTTCTTTTAAAAATCAGTAAAGTACACAATGCAAAAGCAAAACCAAATGAAACTCACAGATTTTGCTCTTAATGTTCTGTGTTATCTTGAGTAAACCATACATCTTTGAACCTCATTTTCCTAGTTTGCAAAATGGAAAGTCATTTCCCTGAAAACCCGAGTGCAAGTTCTCCAAACTTTTGAATCTGGAAGAAATCTAAATGATAAATTTTTACTCAAATATTAAGAGGACTTTGTCATTCCTTCACCTGAACAGACTTCTTTTATTGATAGGTGATGAAAACAACCAGAGGTATTAGGCTCACATGTTGGATATACAATATATTTTAAGGGGAATAGAAAGTCACCCTCCCCCAATTGAGCTCTATGTACCTAAATGAAAGGTCCTCTGGGCCCTCTTAAATGGTGCTTCAGAATCATTGCTTATGCACATCAACAAACATCACAGAATAATTAGGGAGAGTAGAAATCATTATAATGTCAGCCCTTCCCATTATTGAATTGTAACCACTCGATATGGAACTGCCTAAAGCAATTGCTGAATGCAATAGATCCAACTGTATCTCCTTCAGAGCCCACAGAACCATCCTGCTATAGCCTGCGGGTTCCACACAAGGCCCTTCCCTCAATTAGGATTTAATCATCTTGGAGAGCAGCTGAGAATTTCAATCATTATTTTTTTCCAAGGTCCCATCAATCTTGTCTGTTGAAGTAATTTGATTTTTTTCTTCCTCTACAAGAATACTAAATCTTTTTGGTGGAGAAAAATGATGGGGGAAAATAAAGTGGAAGAAACTAATTTTTGTAAGATATTTAAATAAAACCCCTAAGGAATTGTTGTTTTAGAGAACTCCATTATGCCTGTACCTTAATACCTTAGGAACAGGAAGGAGTCCCTTTGAGGGCTTCATTACTTATCACTCAATCCAGTCATTTGGGCCAAATTTGCCACTCAGGTCTGGAAGTAGCAAGATCTGTGGTTAAGAGGTTGGGATTTAGAGACACATGGCTCTGGTTTCAAATTCCAGCTTCACCACTTAGGAACCACAGAACCAACATTCATTTCTTGCCCTTGAGACTTAGTTTCCTTTTACCTAAGAAGGAAAAAATAATAATATTACTTCAAATGAAGACCGTGAAAATTAAATGCAGTCAATGATCTTAAGTACCTAGAACAATTCCAGGCACACATAGAGTTTAAAAATAGTAATTATCATTTTTATCTCTTCTTCCCCATTACCTTGACACACCTTGACACTTCAGTTCATCATGATGAAAATTAGGTCAACAAATGAAGTAAAATGGATTTCCTGAAGGTCAAGATCATTATGGGAGTATCTAGAATTAGTCATTCTCATATTTTGAAATCATAGAGTTTCACAATCCATACTGAGGGATACCAAAGTGGGAGAAAACATTGTTCATCTTTGTTTTATGCTATCCTTGAATAATTGGAGGTTAAATTTTAGCTGATGACCAAGTACATTTATTGGTACATATACACTCATTCATTATCAATGAATCAAAGCATGTTTTCTTTTTTTTTTTTTGAAATTGTAGGAAAATAATGTGAAGTAAAGTTTTTAAAATAGACCATCAACACTGTCTCTTTCAACCTTAAAATAAGGTTATAAGTCCTCTCAGATGATTGTTTTTGATTCCTTCTTTTTTAAAAAGGGTTTTTATTTAAATTCCAGTTAGTTAACATACAGTGTAATACTACTCGCAGGTGGAAGTATAGTGATTCAACAATTCAGTCCATCACCCCGTGCTCATCACAAGGGCACTCCTTAATCCCCATCACCTATTTCACCCATCCCCCACCACCCCTCCTCTGGTGACCATCAGTTTGTTCTCCAGAGTTAAGAGTCTGTTTCTTGGTTTGCTTCCCTCTCTTTCTTTTTTCCCTTTGCTTGATTGTTTTCTTTCTGAAATTCCACATATGAGTGAAATCATATGCCATTTGTCTTTCTCTGACTGACTTATTTTGCTTAGCATAATGCACTCTAGTTTCATTCATGTCATTGCAAATGGCGAGATTTCATTCTTTTTTTATGGCTGAATTATACACACACACACACACACACACACACACACACCCCACATCTTCTTTATCCATTCATTAGTCAATGGACTCTTAGGCTGTTTCTATAATTTGGCAATTTGTAGACATTGCTGCTATATACATTGGCGTGCATGTGCTCCTCCAGATAACTATGTTTCTATCCTTTGGATAAATAACCTAGTAGCACAATTGGTGGGTCATAGGATAGTTCTCTTTTTAACTTTCTGAGGAACCTCTATACTGTCTTCCAGACTGGCTGCTCTAGTTTGCATTCTAACTCACAATACAAGAGGATTCCCCTTTCAGTTTTTGATTGTTTCATTACATTTTGGTCTTACTCTCACTAGAAGTCTAATTATATTGCCTTGCAGTTATGTTTCTATATCTTTCTTTACCTCTACATCATGATCTCCTCAAGGGCAGGGTCACCTGATTCATTTCCATTTCAAAGAGGACCTCAAACACCTCCCATAGAAGGTGCTAATCACTCTTTATAAAGAAACAAACACATGGTGAATGGACAACCCTCTGCTGTCAGGCAAAATTAAAACTTGATCCTTGTGTTCAGAGAGAAGCCTGGATCCTCCTTATTTTAAGGTCATCAGAGAAGAGCAGCTCACAAAACTTTCTGACTCAATGGTCAATCATCATTTCTGTCAAGGAATTTATTTCTTCTCTGGCTGTAACTGTGTATACTTTCAAGACATTTTCTTAAACTTTAGCCTTACGAAGTACTATAGGGCCCTGGGTAACATAATAACTCATATATATTTAAGAGTACTGTTTTTACCCTTCAACCAAATAAACAGCCATGTCACCCATTTTTCTCAACACCATTTTTCTTATCTGCTCAAACTAATACTAGTGGTAAAAATATTCATAATTATAGGTAACGTATAATAATAAACCTGTGCTACATATATATCAAATCATTTAATCTTCACTGCACTCCGATGAGAGTAATTACTGCTACACACATTTGACATCTTGGAAAACTGAGGCAGAGAACATTTAAATGGTTTGCAAAAGGTCATGTAACTAATAGAGAGTGAGCCAAGATATAAACCCAGAATGTGTGCTCTTGTTCATTAAGCCTCCAAATTGCTCCTCAGAGTGAAAACCTCTCTCTCCAGCTTATCATTTCTTTAGGATTCAATTGTGTGATATTGGCACTGTCTATGATAATGCCAAGTCACACTTGATACCCTGCATTTTGTGAGGGATAGGATAAAGAAGAAATGGGGACTTGTGGTATTGGCCAATGATTGCGCTTCTTTGATTCAACAAGAAAAACCGAAGGAAATATATGAAACAATTATTTTTTAACATTAGACCACAGGCAATACTGACCTATCATATCGAAGAAAAGGTAAAACATTGGGCTAGTTTACAATTGCCTTACTTTAGTGCCTAAAAGCAGTTTCCAGACTGCCATGGAGGGAGGTTAGGTAGAAGGGAGAGATCCCTTTTTTTTTTTTTAAGATTTTATTTATTTTTTTGAGAGAGAGAGAGGGAGAATGAGAGAGAGCATGAGAGGGGAGAAGCAGACTCCCTGCCGAGCAGGGAGCCTGATGTGGGACTCGATCCCAGGACTCCAGGATCATGACCTGAGCCTAAGGCAGTTGCTTCAACCAACCGAGCCACCTAGGCACCCCAAGTGAGGGAGAGATCCTAAGAAGTCCAGCAATCACTCCAGTAAGAACACAGAAGTCAGAGTATCAGAAGGCAGGGTGGCTAGAAGGTATAGGGCACAGTCAGGAGAAGAGGGAGAAGGAGATCTGGGGATTCACAAACAGGTGACTCTGTAATCCTTGCCTGGGTCCTTATTTGGACACTCATGGGGTGAATCTGCATAAAACCATGGGGGAAAAACACTAAAAAGTAGCATTTGAACAATTTCAGCAGTTAGTCTGGTATAAGAATAGGGGGTCATAAAGGGAGATGACTCAGGAGAGCGCTGTCTGGCTTGCTGGAGAGGAGTTCTTACTGTAAGAGAAGAGGGTTTTTTTTTTTTTTTTTTTTTTTGGGAAGAGAAGAGGATTTTTGTTGTTGTTGTTATTCACTACTTCACCCTGACTTAAATAGAAACATTCCAGTTGAGCGACCTAAAGTTCTCTTTGGTGTCTCTGCTGGGAAAGTAAGGTCCATATGCTGACTAACTGGCAAAGATTCAAATTCTGAACTCTTTATTTGCGTTCCCAGGGACCAGTCACTAGCCAGGGTTGATGAATACAGCTTGATAGAACATGTGATGAAAATAGGTCAGTGAGTAGACTGTTGGAACTATCCTTGGGTATTGCAAACATGCAACACATGCCCAATTATAATAAACTTCTCTTATAATTGAATAAGTTACATTTTTTTATTCGATAAAAAAGGAATTTTAGATGACTGTTTTTATTTTAGTTGTAGGGAGTTAACTCACGTGGTTTTGGATGGTGGGGAATGCATTTAACATTAAAGATAGGAACTTAATCTCATTGAATCCTCAGATAAGAAAACCTAAAAGATTTCCTCTCACTTCTTTAGAGCCCGTTGGGCCAGAAGAATAATTATTAGTGTTAGACAATTCCTTATTATCCTCTTAATAGTAAAGACTCCACTGATGAGTAAAATAACAGAAGATAATGGAGAATGGAAATAAAAATCGTGTCTTTGCTATAAGAAAAGACGCGTACTGAGTGGTACTTAACATGCTCTGCTTAAATCACAAGCACAAATTTTTATTGTTTCAGCTACAAAAGACAATTAATGGTGGCTTTCTTGGTGATGAAACAGTGATAAGGAAAGAATAGACATAATTTATGGATACTTTCTTATTCACATATGTCTACAATATTATCTGATATCTCTTACAATTAGAGTGAGAAACAACATGTAACTACGGTTAAAGGCAAATCATGTTTTGATTTATATTTCTAAATGTTAGGGTTTAGTCAATTGATTTAGTGCAAATATTTTAGGTATTCCTTTTATAATCCGTATCTCAGAGGGAATAATAATCAGTACTAGTTTGTAGCTTCCCAAAATATCATTTAACCTCTTGGTTTGATAGTTGTCATTAGATAGGTCAAGTTAATAATAAATCCTTTGCCAACAATATTAGTTTTCTGTTACTGTGTAACAATCTCAAGTTTAGCAGCTTAGAGTCATATGCATTTATTATTTCACTGTTCCAGGGCCTCAGGAAGCAGCCACAGAGTAGTGGAGACCTCTGCTCAGGTCTCCTAAAGCTGCATCAATATGTGGATGGGCTATGTTCCTGTGTTGGGGATGAGGAACAGTCAAGCCACTTCCAAGCTCATAAAGGCTATTCGAAGAATTTATTTTCTGGTACAGCTACACCAAGAGCCTTGGCTTCTTGCTAATTATCTGGTGGAGGCTGTACCAGGCTCCTAGAAGTTGCTCGAAATTCAGAGAGGCCACTCCCAGTTCCTTGCCATGTGGCTTTTCCAACATGGCCATTTACTTCATCAGTCCGGGAAGGAGTGTCTTTTGAGAGTCTATTGGTAAGACAGAGTCTTATATATAGTAATGCAATCACAAAAGTAGTATTTCATCACCATTGCCATGTTCTGTTGGCTAGGTGTAAGTAACAAGCCCCACCCATGCTCAGGGGGAAGGATTATACAAGGATGTACACACTGGGAGGCAGGGACCGTGGGCAGCAGGCCTGGAGTCTGTCTGCCACACCAGCTAATGTAATATTGTCGTCACAGCCAGACAAGAGCTGTGTGGTATGGATGTTATCTCCCTTAGAATTTATCTGTCATCTAATTTTCTTTACTCTTGCTAAACATAAATGCTAAAACCATTCTGCAGGATATTATACAAGTTAGAAAATCCAGAACAACGGCGATGAGCTCCGCAATTAAGATAATTTTGCTTGAGTTGCACAATACACTTTTAAGAGCATTTATATATATTTTTTTCATTTTTGGTTTTTTGCTTGTAAGTATCCTGAGAGATATTCAGGGCAAGTGATAGTACATACAAATTAAAGGAAAGGAAAATCAGGTTTCTAAAGGATCTGGAACTAGACTAAAGTCCTGTCCATCCTTAGCAGAATGTTCCTTTCAGTGAATTTCATTAACTTTGAAAATATGACTGGAATCCTCTTCCCAGCAATTTTTTTACCCAGCAATTATGAAATTAGGTAGTTGCTTACAGGAAGCTAGAGGAATCAAAACTTCCACATAAATATAGATTTATTTGATGGCAACTTACTCCATCAAACTCTATTTAAAAATGTAATTTTGAAAACAGTTATAAAAAAAAATAAAGCTTGTGATTTCTATAAATGGGGTTTATTTTTCCTTTCTGAAAAGAGAGAATATGGCATTTAGATGATTAAACTATCTTCTACCATTGTGATAAGGCACATGTGCTCTATTTTATAGCTTCTATATTTTCTCGTTATAAAAACAATACCTTCAAGGGGGGTGGGGTTATGGACATTGGGGAGGGTATGTGCTTTGGTGAGTGCTGTGAAGTGTGTAAACCTGGCGATTCACAGACCTGTGAATAAAATATATTATATGTTTATAAAAAATTAAAAAAATAAAATAAATAAATAAATTTAAAAAAATAATACCTTCAATATTGTTAAATAAAATTCTATCTAACCAGAAAGAAAACGTTCTTTTCTATTCCACAATTTCTACTTTAATGAAACTTTGTTATAACATTTTTTTCTGCTTTTCCACTTTAATTTCCTCCAGATGTTGAAGAGAGATCAATGTTTTGCATTTCACTTATCTCTACCAAAGGAATGCAATGTACATACTGTCCAGTTTGAAACATTTAAGAATATAGTGTATACTAATACTGAGTCCTGCAAGAAAAACATTTTTTTTTTCCTTATCATTAACTTCAATGGGCTAAATCTAGTTTCTCAATCATGCTGGGCATTCATACATATTTGATATTTTAATTTTCAGATATCAAAAATGTCAGTAATAAAATAAATGTGCTTTGAGAATTTGCAAAGAGAAGGTGTCAAAAGCATCAAAGATGTAGCAATTCTCTTTGACTCAGAAACTCATTTACTTTTCACTATGGCTCAACCTCCATAAACACCACCAGGCTTTGCTGCCTCCCTCAGGAGCACATTGCAATGAATGGTTCCTTTATTGGCTTTTCTTTGAAACGAGGGAAGTATTGGCAGGTGGAGTACCAAGGAATTTTATTGTATCGTACAGTTTGGAAGCATTTTTGGTAAAACATTATGAGACACTGTATAGTAATTGCATGAATTATTCTTCAAGCAGTAAAATGAGGCTCAAAACGTCAACCAGCGTGAGTGACAATTGTTTGGATGTGGAATGAAATGTTCTCTCCACTTCAGTTTCAGTTGGTTGCACTGTATTAGAAAGTACTGGAAGAATCCGGCAGTATGATTAAGAAGACTGTCAAAAGGAATGTCTTTAGAGGAAGCACAAACTATTTTTTAAGTTGATACAATGGTATAAAAATCACAGCCATTAAGGACAAAGCAAAGAAAGAGTGAACAGCTAAAGGTGCAAATCTGCGTGAAGGGTGTGGACAGGAAGATGTTCTCCTGGCCATTACATCTAAATTCTAAGACTCTATCACTGATATACACTTGGAAAAAGTGATGATGAGATGTTTTCTAATAATGACATAATTCTAATCTGTCTTGGCTGCTCATCTATCAAAGCTTTGTTTGTGAGGCTTTGATTGATGGAATGGGAAGGAATCATTCCCTACTTTAGTTAAAGAGTAAAGGGTCAGATTCACTTTAAAAATTGCACTCTGCTTTCAAGATAAAAATAAATATCTCTTAATGAAATTGATGCTATCAAATAAATAGCTAACTTATAACAGATCCCTGGGTCTTGTTGATGGGGTTTTGGAATATAGGTGAGGTTCAGCGGGGTGAGGTACGGAGCTGACGACCAAGAAAGACTCCTTGAGACTTTTTTGGTGCAAAATTGTGGCTTTACTAAAGCAAGGGGACGGGACCTGTGGGCAGAAAGTGCTGCTGCCCAGGGGTGGTGAGGAGTGGTGAGGGGTGGCCGACTATATACTATGGGATTGGGGGAGCTAAGGAAAGGGAGATTTCAAAAGGATTTTCATATGTTCAAGAACACTCACAGGAGGACTTGACCTTGTCAAGTTAATGTTGTTTTTCCCTCTAGCAAGGCATTAATATGAAGATACTGGGAACTTCCTGGAGGAATGTGACGCTCTGCCTGGTTCAAGTATCTGACAATGGGCTGCAGGTTATAAGGACATTTAACTGTATCAACATTCCTTCCAGAAGCTAGGTCATGGATAGAAATGCTTTGTTCTTGTAAATTGCTAAGACATTTGTAAACTAAGGGAGACTTCTGTCTTGCAAGATTGTGATCTCGGAAGTTAACTATCTGTTTTTCATTTCCTTAACCTTAGGGCATCCAGGAATGCTTGAGAAATAGGTCCCACCTGGGGAGGGGCAGGTTGTGGGATGTCAGCTTCTGCTTTTGTCCCCAGCTTGCCTTCTGTTCCTCCTTGTGATAGCAATTAACACAGCCAAGGGAACAGGCGCACAGGCATCGCCATTAGATGATAGAGTTAGGTCTTCCCGTTTCAAGCCCTTTTAACTGACATGCCTGGGGCACTGATAAAAGAGTGCCAGGATGTGTCTCTAGAAGACCAATCACACTTCCATAACCTTGGGATTCTGGGCGGCTTCTTCCTGAAGTCTTTTGAACAAAGTTGTTGCCCGGAGCTAAAATGTGGGAGATAAGAGGATTAGAAGTAGCAGACAAATCAAGGGTAAGGACGTCTGGGTTACTTATGGGGATGGGCATATACAGTACGTGAGGGGCAATGTCCACGTGCAGCAAAGTTCCACTTCAGAGGAGCAGGATGAAATGGTTAGTATGTGCGTTGATCAACTCTGTATTCGTGACTTGGAGGAGAGCAACAATCATAAATATTCCAGAGAAATCATAAATATTCCAGAGAAAGGCTAAATTCATGAAACTAATATATCCACCTCAGGAGACCATGAAACAATTAATCATGATATATCGTCATTTATATTGAACAATTTTAGAGTAAATGGACACCGTAACTGATGTGGAGAACAAAGGCAAGAAGGAAATGTAGATAAAATTAAATTTTCTTATAACCTACAGCCTATTGATGAATACTTGCGGCAGGGGGACTCTGACATTCCTCCAGAAACTCTCCACTGTCTTAATGTTAATGCTTTGCTAGAGGGAAAAACAACTTGAGCTTGACAATTGCTAGGCCTCCAATATCCTGTAAGTCTTCTTGAATATATGAATGTCCTTCTGGAAACTTCCCTTTGTCTTGACTCCCCCACCCAACTCTAAAGTATATACTCAGCGAAGCCTCAACACCCCAGCGCAGCTTTCTGCCCACAGGTCCTGTCCGCACACTTCAACGAAAATCATCTTTTGGCACCAAAGACGTCGCAAGAATTTTTCTTGGCTGTCAGCTCTGAACCTCACTACTTCAAACCACATCGTAACTGGCATTTGTAAACACTGTGATTCCTGGAATCCTACAGGAATTTTTCTACTTTCAGCTTATTTAGAATCAGATTATGTTATTGGACGCAAAATGAGAAGTATTTGAAAATAGCAAATACTATTTTAACAAGTTGTTAAATTAGAACATTTGATTGAGTCACCAAAATCAAATAAGCGTGATATGCCAAAATGAAAAGCAGAAAATGCAAAAATTTAAAGGAAATATTTGAGAATCAGTTACAGGATCCCTTGCCAGAATTGGTAGTATCAAGTGTCAGGCTAACGGACACTGAGAATTTCCTTGGAAGGCTCTATTGATGTGGTTTGAAGTTTGGGTCCATGAACCAACAGCCAAGAAAGAATTCTTGAGACAGTTTTGGTACAAAAAGGTGTTTTTATTATAACAAGGGGACAGAACTCTTGCCCAGAAAGTGCTGCACTGGGATGGTGAGGAGTGACTGATTATACACTTTGGAGCTGGCAGAGGTGAAGACAGAGCTTTCCAGAAGGATTCTCTTACGTTAAAGAAAACGTAACAGGATTCTGAAGGCCTGGCTATTGTCAAACTAAGGTTGTTTTTCCCTCTAGCAAGGCATTGATATTAAGATTGGCTCAGTGGGTTAAGCCTCTGCCTTTGGCTCAGGTCATGATCTCAGGGTCTTGGGATCAAGCCCTACATCAGGCTCTCTGCTCAGCAGAGAGCCTGCTTCCCTCTCTCTCTGCCAACCTCTCTGCCTACCTGTGATCTCTGTCTGTCAAGTAAATAAATAAAATTAAGAAAAAAAAAAAAAAGATTGGGAATTCCTGGAGGAACTTCCGTCCTCTGCCCACCTCTAGTATTTATCCGTGGGCTGTAGGTTGTAAGGAAATTTAATTTTATCTACATTTCTTTTGCCTTTGTTCTCCACATCACTGTCATTGGCTTCACCTTCTAATCCAAGCATAGAGGGAAGAATGGCTTGTGCTCTCTACACTGAAGGAGCAGGAATAAAGGATACCTTGGACTGGTGTCTGCATCCATCTGAGATAATGTAAATGGTCAGGGAAGCGGCTCTGGGGGATGGGCCTGGATGCCCTGATCATAGGAAGCCTAAGGATGAGTGAGTGTGTCACTTGCAGCTGGTGTGGACAATGTTAAGATAACACCCAAGTAAAATTATTTCAGGTCCTGACCAAGTGGTTTGCCTAGTGGAGCAAACAAACTCAGCACAAAAAAGATTGGATGTGAATTGCTAGACTCTGAAGAAGGAAGTGACATAAGGTGCCTGGCCCAAATCAGGGATATTGCAGGTGAAAGGGCCTAGTGGTTGGGGCAAGATCAACAAGTTGCCCACATTAGAAAAAAGTAAACTTTAAATAGCAGCCAGGTTCAGAGAATTTAGAACTTACCTATGACAATAACAATTAAGTACAAATGTTGCCATCTCTAATGAGTATCTTTCATTCCCTACGCCCCGATTTTAAATTATTAAGAAACCGTGGTTAGTAATATAGTGGAAGATGAGAGGGAGAGAGAAAAAAATAAGCCGAATATGCCTTCTTCTTTGGCTTATTTATCTTTCTTTCTGCTACAGGCCCTAGCTTGGAATAGAGCAGATGTAACTTTGAATGAAAGTAGAATCTTGGATTATTAAATTAGTCTAGATATGCTAAGAAATGAATCCAGTCTATGTGTTTGTTGCTTTAAAGGAATATTAAATTATCTAAGTTATTTATTTATTTATTTAAAGAATGTCATTTATTTTGAGAGAGGGAGAGTGCAAGTGTGAGGGTGTGTTTAGTTCAATAAATTGGACTTGGGGGGCAGGGGCTGAGGGAGAGGGAGAGAGAATCTCCAGCAGACTCCCCACTGAGCACAGAGCCCTATGAGGGTCTTGATCTCATGACCCTGAGATAGTGACCTGATCAGGAACCAAGAGCTGGATGCTCAACCAACTGAACCACCCAGATGCCACTTAAATTATCTAAGTTTTGAGCACGAAGCAAATTTTACCCAAGGTAGGAAAAGCTAGCTTTCTCGAACAAAGGTAAAAGACCAGGAAGAAGAAAATAAAGTGGCTTTGGGATCGGATTCCACTAGTCTTGCCTGTTCAGTGTTCTGGTTGTGTTATACGTTGGGTCCATTCAGAACTTCTTCTTCTTCTTCTTCTTTTTTTTTTTTTTAACTATCTGCATACATTACCAAAGATACGTGCTGGATGCACATAAAAAATCCTTAGGCATGAAAATGGAGTCAGGACTTTAAGGAAAATTAAATGAAGACCAAAGTTTTAATTATTATAGGTGTTCTGACTTCCCAAATCCCACTGTATTTGATGATTTCAAGCAACCATGCTCGCACAATCTAGGAGTTACTACATGAGTCATGGCACTGCCTGGGTTTTTATCCAAGAGAAGGTGAAGAATTTACTGGACTAAATGAATTTCAAAGAGGAAATGGGATATAATGTCTCTTAGTGTTTATATACTCTGTGTCATGATTACAAGATCTACCAGTTACAAATAAATAAATAGATAACAACAAAGCCATCCCATCAGTAGCTGAGTTCATATTCACCACATGATTTAGGCTCTGAACATTTATGGTCTCCATTTCTGTAAGAACTTGAGTAAGTGCCTTGATGCTAAATTACCGTAATTTGACAAAAGGAACTTTATGCTGGTCAAAATCTAATTGATATTGAAAAATATCTGCTCTTTCATTCTTGGGGATTTTCTTTTCTCTGCAGCTCCAAGTACAACTCTATGCTCAGTGCAATGCTGTTTAATTTTGTTTTATTTTGTTTTGTTCTGTTTTGCCAGCAAGGGGTGGGGAGACCTGCATCATGGACTCCTTTTACAATCTGAAGAAATTCCTTTCCCAGCTCATAAACATGTATGTATGCTCTTAAGGTTGATCTACTGCTTTTAGTGGTCATGTCACTCCTTGTTTCTTAGGGTAAAGAAAATGTGGTATGTACATAAAATGAAATAATTTTCAACCTTAAGAAAGAAAAAAAATTTTGCAAAAGACAACATGAAAGAGTCTTCTTAAGGACTTTATGCTAAATGAAATAAACTGGTCACAGAAAGATAAATATTACATGATTCCACTTATACAAAGTATCCAAAATAATCAAATTCATAGAATCAAAGAGTGGAATGGTGGTTGCCAGGGTTTGAGAGGGAGGTTGTGGAAAACGGGGAGTTGCTAATCCACAGGTCTAAAGTTATAGCTAAAGCAAGATGAATACATTCCAGAGATCTGTTGTACAACATTGTATCTATAGTCAACAACACTGCATTACACACCTAAAAACTTGTTAAAAGACTAGATATTATGTTAAGTGTTCTTACCATAATAAAATTTCTAACAAGGACTCAACATGTTACCCAGGCCTGATCCTTGAGCTATGCCATCTCTCTTACCTCAGTGATTCAGTAAGGTATGGGTATATGATCTAAGCCAAACCCAATATACTTCTCTTATTAGCCTTGGTTCTCCAGAGAAACAAAATAGGATATTTAGAGATATATAGAAAACGATTTATTCTGAGCAAATGCCACCATGTGAGAAGCCTCACAATCTACCTTCCATAATGTGGTGGCACAGCAAAGTTGATGGTGTCATTCCAGTTCAGACTCAAACGCATGAGAACCAGAGGAGCCAATGTTCTAAGTCCTAGTTGGCGTTCCAAAGGTCCAAGACCAGGAGTGATGAAGTCTGAGGATAGGAGATGTCCGGACTCAGAGAGCCAATTTACCCTTTCTCCACATTTTTTCTTCTATCAGGGAAGGTAGATAGCCCACTGTAATTGTTGAGGATTATTTTCTTTACTGAGTATACCAATTTGAATGCTAATCTCCTCCAGAAACACTCTCACACATACATCCAGAGCTCATGTTTTGCCAGCTATCTGGGTGTATCTTAACACCCCTCCATCGAACTTTCTCCTGAGCTATTGGGACAGTACCCTTTTCCCCTCAGATTCTCAAGTGGCAGGATGTGAGTCTTGAGCTGGTGGAAGATAATTTCTGCCACCTTTCAAATGTTTGTTTGAAGGTAAGAAGAAGACTGAGCCCTAATGTCCTTGGTGCCTCAGAAACAAGAATTTCTTAAAGCCAACTGTACTCATTGATTTTTGTTAGCATAAGCTAAGAAATTCCCTTTTCACTTAAAAAAGTTTGCATTTGGGTTTTTTTCCTCTAATACACATACTAATTGGTTAAGTTTACTTATAATTTTGTGGGTTTCTGTATCCGAGAAATTCATCAACCTCCCAACCCAAGTTAAGAAAGCTTCTCTTTTTTTTTCCACTTTTTTTTTCCAATTTTATTTATTTTTAGAAAAACAGTATTCATTATTTTTTCACCACACCCAGTGCTCCATGCAATCCGTGCCCTCTATAATACCCACCACCTGGTACCCCAACCTCCCACCCCCCTGCCACTTCAAACCCCTCAGATTGTTTTTCAGAGTCCATAGTCTCTCGTGGTTCACCTCCCTATCCTATTTACCCCAACTCCCTTCTCCTCTCTAACACCCCTTGTCCTCCATGCTATTTGTTATGCTCCACAAATAAGTGAAACCATATGATAATTGGCTCTCTCTGCTTGACTTATTTCTCTTTATGTGAATTCTTAAAATGGAGTCCTGAGAATCAATGAGAGAAAAAGAAAATGTAACCAAAGGAGAGAGAAAGACAAGTATCTCCCAATTCTTGAGTATTTCTCAGTTTCCTAGTATTCCTCATTTACCTCCATTGCCTCTGAGGAAAAAGTCACAAGTCATATCACATTAACACATCAAAAAAATCCGGGAATATGGTAATACTTGTGGAGAAAAGAATAGATGGTTAAATACAGTCATTGGGCGTCTGGGTGGCTCAGTGGGTTAAAGCCTCTGCCTTCAGCTCAGGTCATGATCTCAGGGTCCTGGGATGGAGTTCCATATGGGGCTCTCTGCTCATCAGGGAGCCTGCTTCCTCCTCTCTCTCTGCCTGCCTCTCTGCCTACTTGTGATTTCTGTCAAATAAATAAATAAAATCTTTAAAAATAAATACAGTCAATCATTGAATTTGTTTATAATTATAGCCCATTGTTCACTGCAATGTTTATTTTTATATTGGAAACCACTTAGTACATAATAGGTAATCAAAAATGTTACATGTATGAATAAATTATGCACCTAGGTGAATAAATTTATGACATGCTCAATCATGAATGCCATATGTATTTTTATAAATTTGGTACTTCTTCGTCGTGTTTCTTAGAATGCTGGAACCTTTTTATCCTAAAAAGTACATGAAGTATCTTCTTATGAAAAGTAAAGTTGTTGGTGATATTGTAAGGAGAGGGCGGTTTTGTTTGTATTTATCTCTGTATGTATGTCTTTTTCATGTGTTTATCTCTGTGTGTATGTCTTTTTCATGTGTTTAGATTTATGCCATGAAAAAGAAAGAATTAGTTTTTGAAGGAGAGAACTCTACCGATGGATGGAAAAGGGAAAACTCCAAGTTTTTCCCTAAATTGCAAACCAGTGTCACCCACTGAGATACAACTGGTAGACTATGACATAATAAAGGTAAGTTACACATTCCTAGTGTGATTGATATCACAGGTGAATATTTTTAAATCTTTCCATTATGATAGGAATGACTATGTTTTCTATAGTCAACTCTGAGTTATGATAAGCTTTCCACTGAACATTTTTCCTTTTGGAATATCATGCTCCATATACTGTCTCAAGTCATAATTCAAAGCACCATTATCTCTTTGCAGGGCTTCTGCTATGGCCTCCTAAATTAGTCTCCCTACTTCCAGCCTGGCTTCTTGGTCTGTTCTCTACTTGTTAGCCAGAGTGATCCTGTCAGACACTAACATGACTCACAGTCTTACTGCCTTCAAGTCTGCTAAAATGTCATTTTGTCAGAAGTACCACCCAGATCACTTTCTATAAAACAGCCACTTCTAACCATTGTCAGTTTTTTTTTCCCTCTTGTTCTGACATTTGTTTGCTTAATGTCTGTCTGCCCCCACTTCAGTATAAACTACAGGAGGACAAGAATTTCATTTTGTTTATAGCCATATTCCTAATTTTTTAGAAGTATGGAACCATAATGATAATCTATGGAATGAATGAATTTTCTTAACACAGAAGTAACATGTGCTGATTTTATGGTATAGGCACCTAGACAGTCTCTAGTAGACAAAAATACTAATATCTAACTTTTACCAATCTACCTAAGACAAAATTCAAGGGATTTGTAGTAGATTACACATTAAAAAGATAGAACCAAGTCCAGATATCCTGTCTATAGTTACCTATTTTTTTTTCTATTTTTTCTTACATCTTTTAAGGGAGAATCAGCTGGACATACTTCCAAAACATATATCAGTAAAGCTTCTGACACTTGACAAAAGGGCAGAGAAAAAAGCTGCCTTATTTATAAGAAGCAATGCTCAGAGTAATAAATAAATAAATAAATAAAATCCGTGTGGTAGAGACTTACTGTTGAGTGTGATGTAACGGAGTTTGGAGGATATGCCACAGCACAGTCAGAATGCAACTTTCAAACCCTTTCTAGAATGTCATGAGGCATTATGCATTGTTAAAAAGCTGCCAGCTCCTTCCCCAGAGGAGATGCCATCTCTTTGATGGGCGAAGCAATTTTCTCTGCTGATCTCAGAAGGTTCCTCAGCCCTTGAGTTCTCTGTGAATGTGAAGACAAGATATTATGAGTGTGAAATGTTAAAAACAATAACTAGTTATTCATGCCACTCAAATGTAACTGGTTTTCAGGAAAGACCTAACTTCTGAAGTGGTGTATTAAGGTTTCAAATTAAATACTTAGAGGAAATATTAGTTATCTTATGAGTTGTGTAATTATAGGTTGACTGTCAATTCATTTATTATCTTTTATTCATTGTGCTCTGTACAATCCATTATAGCTTATCCGTGAATAAAAAGCAGATGTTTAAGCACATTTCACTTCATGCATCTGTTTCTGGCTATCCTGTCTGCCACCCACTCCTTGACATTCTTAAATATACTCAATTCACAGAGAAGTACAGTAGAGTGCACAGGGTTAAGTTTCTTCCACATATCTTTCTGCCCCTAATTCACCATTTTTTTTAAAGATTTTATTTATTTATTTGACAGAGATCACAAGTAGGCAGAGAGGCAGGCAGAGAGAGAGGAGAAAGCAGGCTCCCCACTGAGCAGAAAGTCCGATGCGGGACTTGATCCCAGGACCCTGAAATCATGACCTGAGCCGAAGGCAGAGGCTTTAACCCACTGAGTCACCCAGGTGCCCCCCTAATTCACCATTTTGCTCCTACTTCTGTCATTGTCTTTTATTTTTAAGTCCAGTAAGATAGAAATAAAAACCATGTTTTAATTGAAGAAGTAATTTTGATTAAAGAAGACTAGCTAGATTGAAAAAGTTAATGTAGAGATAAAGAGCCAGGGAAGTAGGGGGAGATGAATAATGGGAGAGGGAATAACATGAAAGAAGGGGAAAAGAAATGGAGAGTAAAATCTGGGGGTGAGGAAAAAGTGAGGTTTGCGATTAATCTTGTCAAGGAGCATCTGCCTAGGAAAACCTCCTTAAGGCCTCTATCTATTTCTCTAAACACAGAGGGATTCCTTTGTCTCCATGAGGCCCAATCCCCAGGAGCTTCATGACATGGTTTTTCCTTTTTCTTTTTCTTTTCTTTTCTTCAGAAGGTGGAACACCATTAAAAGGATTAAAAAGGGGGAAATATGATGGAATTTTAAAATTATTATTATTTAGGAAGTTGTGTCAGACAATGTCTAAGGTTGTTTTCTACTTCAAGTCATAAAATTTTCATTCTGACTTTTAACCCGAATTATTTTTAACCTTAAATTATTTTATTCTCTCTCTCTCTCTTTTTTTTTTTTTTTTTTCTGTGTTATATTAACTCAGGCTGTTGAGGTATTTGTGACATCAACAACACCTTCCGTTGTAGAATGACACCTGTGAGGGTGTCCTTAGCTTGTCTTGAGTTTGGAATTTTTTGACTCAGTGCAATCAGATTTCAGTGCAATGAACTTCAGTAGAACTGGGCTGCTGATATTCAAACCAAACCTGTTCAGCAGTAGACCAGTGTACCTAGTCTCTATTTTATTAGGGTCCAAGATGAGAGAAGGGATATTACGCTGGAACATGAAAAACATGGCATCTGTCATCCCATAGTTTTAGATCTCATGCCGGAGACAGATATATAAGAAATTATTAAAGTGAGATACATGTGGTAAGGAAGAAATGCAAAATGCGGATGTATGTAAAAGACTGGCAGTCTCTGAAGAAGTGACATTTAAGGTGAGACCTGAAAGTTAACAGAAGTTATCACATGCAGGACAGAGTGGGAGGAAAATTCCAGTCGAGGGCAGGCAAAACTCTAGGCTAGGAAAGATCACAATATATTAAAGAACCGAGGAAGCGTTGCCTGGGCAACGAGGATGAGACAGACTGTGGCATCTAATTGAAGTGGAAGATGTAGGCAGGGGCCAGAGGACCGAGGTCTTAGATGGTATGAAAAGGATTTTGCATATTATTCTGATGGCAGTAGAAATTCACTCCAGATATTAAGCAGATGAGTGACATGACTGACTTAAATATTTTTAAAATTTCCCTAGATCTTCAGTAGAGAGTATATTGGAGAAATTCAAGAATAAATACAGAAAACCCTTAAAGCGCAGTTGCAGGAGACAATTGATGGTGGCTTGGACCCACAGATTTAAGCTGGGTTGGAGGGAAGTCGATAGCTTCCAGATATGCTACAGAATGACTTACATATTAAGAAATTCCGGTGCTTTAGAGGAAAGGATGAACCATTGGCCAACCTGATCTCTCTGGATTCAGTATTGAAATTTATTTTCTGATAATTGGCATAGGATTTATGGGAAAAGGGACAGAATACTGGATAAAGAGTATATCTCAAAAGATAAGGGAGGTACATAGGAGTTCTCAGTGGACACATTATGTCTAAAGGTGGTTTTCACACAGATGTCTGTCTATGCAAATATGATAGCTCTAATGTCATTTTTATCTGTTGTTCCCTGCAAGTGTCAACTGTTTCAATGCTTCATTCATACCATCATGATTGCTTTTTGGATCCTTCCAGTCCAAGTATCAGCACTTACTTCTTTCAGCACTGGTTCTTCTCATATCCAAATGCACTTAAAATCACTAGATAATTGAGTTTTACTATTTTTTTTAAATGAGGAATAAGACATACACTACTTGCATGTCTAATAGTCATCTTTCTAAATACATGTAGGATATCATCATGGAACTTGGTCTAATGTCGACACATAACAATTCCGCAGACCAGGTATATGGTTTTGTATAAAAGGTTGACATTTTCTTCTATCACTATGATAGCATTCCAAATTTATTTAAGTGGAGGCCATTGAGTGGGAATTAAAGTCACATATAAGTAATTTAGAGAAGTGATGGGCATTGTTGAGATGGATCAAGGGGTTGCAGCTGAAAATTGTGCCAATTAAAAGCTGCCACTTTTAGTGAATTATTTAATCTCATTAAGGTGTAGTAGTTAAATCAAATGCCGTATTTCAAAAATATATGGTTTTTTTGGTAAATCACGAAGAGATGATTGGAAATTTATTCATGACTAATACAATGTTTTCTTTATAATTTAATTTCAAACATCCTAAACTAATTGCATCATTCATATGAAGCACTTTAGAATCGGCTCTCTTTAAAATCTCATTGTGTTAAATGCCTCCCCATTAAATATCCACACCATTAGTTCGAATACAGTGGGGAGGTTTTTATCCCGTTTTCTTACCTTGGATTGTCAGATGTCCTTGAATATTTTTAAAATATTACCGGAATCCCAAATCTGCAATATCAACAGAGGACATCCATCAAAGGAGAGAGAGGAAATTAGTGGGAGCAAATCAGAAAGAGAAACATTTGTTCACACATTCATGTTTCCATCCGGGTCCCACTTTCACAGACTCATTTTCTCACTTAATAATTGTTTTGACAAATGCTGAGCAAGCATGCATGTGGGTTTCGATGTGGAGAAATGAAGATGCAGAAGTTGCCCACAGAGAGCACCGAATCTCTTGGGGAAAGTGACATTAAGTGGTGACTGGACGGTATCTGCAGCACAAAAGATGTCTCTCCAGGGAGCTGTGGGAGACAGAAGAGTGGCGTCGCTTCCCGTCACCCTCGGCTTGAGGAAGTCAGAAGAGACTTCTCAGAGGAGGGAACTTGATATTTGAGGCATGATTATGAGATAGTTAGTTGGGTCAGGCAGAAACATTTCTGATAAAGGAAAGGACATTTGTAAAGCCTCCGAACAGTGAGTGAACTGGAAGCACTGAGAGGGTATTGATCTATTCTTTTTTTTTTTTTTTAAGATTTTTTAAATTTCTTTGACAGAGATCACAAGTAGACTGAGAGGCAGTCAGAGAGAGGGGGTGAGAAGCAGGCTCCCTGCGGAGCAGAGAGCCGGATGTGGGGCTCCATCCCAGGACCCTGAGATCATTACCTGAGCCGAAGGCAGAGGCTTAACCCACTGAGCCACCCAGGTGCCCATATCAATCCATTCTTAATGGCCTCTCCACAGAGCGCATTGTGGTGGAGAGGAGTGGGGCCTCTGGTACCACGGCAGAGGAGCTGGCCTCTACATCATATTCAGTGAGAAGCTCTTCTGGTTTTTCCCTGCTGCATCAGGAATGCTGACAGACAATAAATGGAGAGCATTCAAATCCACCAAAAGAAATAACCTTGTAATGGATGGGAAGTACCATGCTGTTGCTGTTTCACAGTAGCAAGGGCTCACGTAAGGAGCATGGTGTTAAAATGACTGACTCTAAAAGGGCACATGGTGCAGAATGTGTCTGCTCATGGCAGAAATCCCTGAGTGACTACTTCAGTGACACTTGGGTGGCTTAGTCCATTAGATGTCTGCCTTTGGCTTAGGTCGTCCTGGGGTCCCTCAGGTATGGGACTCCCTGCTGAGCGGGGAGCCTTCTTCTCCCTGTGCCTCTGCTCCCCCTACATGTGCACTCTCTTTCTCTCTCTCTCTCTGACAAATAAATGAAATAAAATCTTTAAAAAAAATGCTACTTCAGAGCAACATTTAATTTTTAACTTGTGGGTAACAGGTATGTGTAAATCTTGATGTTTCTTTATTGGGTTGGCTGAGAGTGTAGAGCTATGGATGCCCTATCAACACCGGAGAGAGGATCATTTTGATAGAACCATTGGGCCAAACTGCTGACTTTCCTTTGTCTCCTTCTTCCTTCCTTCCTTCCTCTCTCTTTCTTTCTTTCTTTCTTGATATTTATTATTTCATGATACCATCATGTTTTCTTTTAGGTATGATTTTGTGTGCATTTATAATAAAATGAAAATAATAGCTACCCAGCATTTACTGAGTGCTTACAACTTGCCAGGCATTGTTTTCAGTGATCTCTTATTTCAAAAAAGAAACCAGTACAGTAGATACCGTCATGATCCTCATTTAACAGATGAAGAAACTGAGGCAGAGGACAGTTACTTGCTGTGTCAAGCATGGTTGCACAGCTAGGACATGGCAAAGATGTGCTTCTGGGCCAGTATATTCAATCATTTTGCTATCCACATTTTTTGCTTTTCCTAAGTTTTCAGAATTGAAGTGGGATATCACTAAAAGCCACTAAAATGCTATAGGGACCCAGGGATTCACTGACCCACATGTTTTATTCCATTATCCTTGAAAAATATTTTCTGATTCAGTGATTTAAAAATATGTTTATTACATATTCTTTTCTTTTTTTACATATTCTTTTTTAAATGTTTTATACTTCTGCCTCTTTAATTCACTTGAAACATGTTCGGCTAAAAAAAATTTTATATATGTTACCAATTTTCTCAATTTAGTAACCTTGTCTTTTTCATTGATTTATGTTGCCAAGTTTATCAGATAACGAATTATAGCCTTTTGGATGGCGATAGGCTTCAATTGATTTGCCTAGCAATTCTTGTATTCTTTTACTTTCTGTTGATTTGTATTATTATCTCATTTGCATTTCATGTTACTGCATTGATTAGAAATTACAGAAAATGGTACATAATCATGATGGTATTGCTTTAGTGTTTCATTTTTAATTAAAATAATAGTTCTTATAACATCAGTTATAATGTTAGCATGATGCACGTTGAAAGCATTCTATCCATTTGCCTAAGGTAATGCAATTAGTAAAGGCATTCATGGGACTTAGACCCATGCCTGCCTAGCTCCAAAGTCCCTATTTGCAAGTGCTCTTCTATCCTTCATTCAGGAGTTTCAGCACTACTACTGCTTTGCTTCTATTTCAGTACTTTTATGATCATCGCAGTAGAGTGCAGAATATGAGTTGAAGACACAACATGGCAATCCTTTCAATTTTTTTGTCATATTTTTAAGGTTTTGAGGAAATATTTATATATCACTTGTATGTTTTACTTATTGTAAACTGTATCATCATTATTGCCTTATAGACTCTATCAAGTTTATTAAACACTTGACTAAGTATAAACGAAAACTCTTAGGGGAAAGCCACTCTTCTTTCCTACCATTCTTTCAATATGAGTAGATTAGAGCATGCTGTCTCTAAAGGTATATTTACTTGTAATATATTTTGGTTTCTCTAAACCCATTCTAGGGCTTCTTAAAACTGCATATATTAACAAGCTATCATTTTTATTTTACATGTGCATCGTATAATATTATTAAAATATCTATGCAAGTGATTCTGTATGTACCAGTCATGGGACTGCCTGCAGGCATCTTGGACTCCTACAAGTAGAAATTAAAATTAGACTAAGAAAATAGAAAAACTCTAACTGCCCTAAATTGTACAGTGTTATTGTTATTGTTCTGTGAGTGTGCTTATACAAATAAAGGAATCCAGAAATGATGATCTCAAACTATCTCTAAGTATTTTTAACCTAATCACAGAGTATTTCTAAACTGTATATTGTATAGCTTCCAGTTTTAATAGTGAGAAATCTGCACTGTGCACATCTCTAAATCAGTTTCCATAGCCTTATTGTTATCTGATATGTCTTATACTTACTAAAGGCATTCACCTTTTGCAATTCTTTTTTCAATGTTCAGTATTGGTTCCTTTATTTTCTTTGTATATAATAGACCACCTACCATTATTGGACAAATATTCTGTTTCTGACAGTGAGCTAATTGGACTATTTTCATTATACCATTTAATCCTCATGAACTACTCTGGATTTTGATAGTATTATTCCAAGTAATAACAGACTTAGAAAACTTAACTGCATAGGACATGCAAAGAAAAGACCCATTGCTGCTTTTAAGAACTTAGTGCCTCCAATGCGCCCAAAGCCATTTTAGGTAAACCCAACCCTGCCAAAGATGAAGTATCCCTGTTGACAAAGGTCTACTCGAATATTCTGTAGACAGTAGACTCAATTACAAGGAACACAGGGGAACCTCTCTTGATATGACTTCCTTGAACTCTCTTTTTAACTGAAGCTTATTTATTAACGTTGTCCTCTAGAAAGTTTGGGAAACACACTGTATGCATAATACCATGCAAATATCATTTGTCTCACATAAGACACTGTTGTTGTTTGTTTGTTTTTGTTTTCCTAATATTTCCTACCCTCACTATCCTCTCACATCTGGATTATCACCATAAATTAAGTGATGTTGCTCATTCTGTAACAATTCATTCTAGATAGTCATACATGTTTACTGCCACCTCCATCATTATCTCTTTATGGTCATATTTTTATTTCAGAAACTTAATGTTTCATTTCCACATCATATTATCTATTCTCAAGATGAAGAGTAGGATTCTAAAACTGGAATTGAAACTACTTCACAGTAAGATTGGTGGCCAACTTTTAAAACCTATTCCTTTCTACTTGCTGGTATTAATGTAAAGCAGGTATGTTCTTAAAGCAGACTCTATACTTGGCCCTTTTCTTGTCTTCATTATTAGTATTTTCTCATTACATGGCCATTTTCAACCCATAATTCAAGATTCACCTGGGTCCATTTCCTCTATGAAGCCTTTTTCTAGACTACAGCGGCCTTCCATTTTAACTCTTATAATTCTTTTCACATCTTACATTAGTTATTCTTATACCTGTCAAGTAACCTACAAGTGTTTAGAAGAGAGACATCATATATGTACTTCTCTGTATTTCCTATAGCACCCAATACAGCACCAGTATATAGTAGACTTTCATTTTATGTTTATTGTTTGATCAACTAGTTGATTGAACAAAAGCAATATAAGTGCTACTTCTTGATCTTTAAGACCTAATATAATTACAATACTGGATTATTTTTTTGGCTGGAGAATCCTCAAGAAATTTAGAAGTATTCTTTTTTTTTTTTTTTTTAGGAATTTAGAAGTATTCTTAAATCATGAATCATATGAATGAGCTGTAGACACAGCTCAGAATCTTTTCCTATAAAACAAGATGTTTTTCTATAGTATCCATTACATTTCTTCCTTCTCTTACCTTCTATTCTGCAGGAATGCAGAGAAGAAAGATATTAACATAGTGACATGGAGAAAATGGGACTTTTTTTTTTTTTTTAAGTATTAAGGAACTTAGAAGGTCATTGAGTAAAAGGAAATTATTCCAGGTGGTAAATGGTAAGAGTCCCACAATAAATAGCTGAAAGGAAACAACCAATAGTCTATATTTAACTTTTGTAAGGAAATTAGCCTAATGTAGCTACTGACTTTTCAAGTTGCTGTGATGGGACATAAGGTTGGAGAAGAACTGTTGGGACAAATCCATATTGTACTTCCATCAGAGACATGCAACAGGCAGGTACTTAAGATGTAAACTTAAAGGGTTTAAAAGAGAAAGGCTAGATATAAGTCACAATACCACTCTTAGAAAAAAAAAGTTTCAGACATGACTTCATGGTTTTCTGCTTTGCAAACCTAGTATGTACGTCCTACATAACTGAAACAAGCAGCTTTCTTCCTTTTTTCTCTGTTGAAGTCCTCCAAACTATTTTAAAAAAGAAAAACCCCAGAACTTCTAAATTATTTTAGCAAGTACACAATATGTCAAAGGTCCCCAGAGTTGACTTGGAGAAAGCTCTGAACATGACTTCAACTAAAAAAGAAAGATTTCAAGTATTTTATAAATGCTACTATATTACCTGTATCAGCAACACAGCTGGAGAAAATTACCCCAGAAACAGGGTAAGACCTGGTGGTACAGAGAGTGATCTGAGATTGATTGTCCAATAGTTCATGCAAGCAGTACCGTCTATGCTGGGATGAACTTGCACGGGTAGGAAGAATATTATTGAAAGTCGGCAGAATCATTATATCCATTTTTAGGAAAAATGAAATACTTAGGTGGAAGGGCCCATAAGGAATGACTAGAAACTGAAACATATAAATTTTGCTTCATGAAGCTATTTACTGATGACATTGTTTATATATATATATATAGAGAGAGAGAGAGAGGGAGAGAAAGGGTGATGAACTTTACTGATGACATATCTAAAATGGTGATCTATCCAATCACCGGCATTAATGGGGGCATGCTCACAATTTTACTTCCTCAGACAGAAATAGAAGATCTATGGTTTCCTGTAAAGAGGTATTTATTCACTATTAAGCACTCATTTCTGTGCTTACGGAATATATGGGAAATACTGTGCTTCTTAGATTGTCCTAAGTAAGAAAATACTTCAGAGAAGATTCTCTTCTAACAAAGAAGATGGAAACAGGACTTTAGTCTCTTTGCTTAAGCAAGTTCCTCCTGGATCCACCTGTTTTCGCTGCCCAGCTGTTCCCAGCCTCCAAATGCAGTTAATCTCTCTGTTTAGTGGACATGGCTATTTTTGCAGTGCCTTAAGAGTTTTGTTGGTTGCCAGATCATTAATGGGCTATGAATTATGCAATAAACTTCTCCTGTACCAATAAAGAAGAAGCCAGCAGTGAAGTCTGGCCTGAGAATAGATGAAATGCAACAATAAAGGCCATAAACACATTTTTTCATTTGGAAGTCTTATTAAGAATTAGAAATAATTCATGTTCAGATGGTTTTGTATGGCAGAGATGCTATAATGAAAGAGTTGCAGGACTTTTAAAAAATTGAAAAGGAAAAAAGGGAGATCATTGGACTTGAAACAGAGGCTGTGACTAGGAAGCAGGAAGCTCTTTGCTTTTGTTTTCTTCTTCCTATTAAAGTCTCCAGCTAGTAAAAATTATACCTATAATCACAAGATTATGAACCCATATACAATTTACCAGGCAGTTACTTTTTAAAAAAATAAACAAACAGGAGCGCCTGGGTGGCTCAGTGGGTTAAGCCTCTGCCTTCGGCCCAGGTCATGATCCCAGAGTCCTGGGATCCAGCCCTGCATGGGGCTCTCTGCTCAGCAGGGAGCCTGCTTCCTCCTCTCTCTCTGCCTGCCTCTCTGCCTACTTGTGAGCTCTATCTGTCAAATAAATAAATAAAATCTTAAAACAAACAAAAGAAACAAAAGCTTTTTTTTTCTAAAACACTTTCATGCAGTGTCATCTTAAATTCACATTAAAAGATCTAAAAAATGTATTTTGTGTTTGAAGCTGCTTCCACTGATGATTGAGCTCTTTGTGAGTCTGAGAGTAAAAGAATGAGGGATGAATAGCATTTCCTCGTCAGCAAAATACCAATTAGGAAGTTGTGGCTGAAACTGCAGTTCATTTTGAGCGAGTCTGCTCTTACGTGAAATCCAGTCATTTTATTTTTAGGTCTCTACACAGTAGGAAAAGCACTGGGAATAAGTACGCATAGCGCTTCAAAATACTGTTAGGAGATACATGTGATTCATATACTCTGGTTCTTATACTAAATAATTAAGCTTGGGATAAATTAGTTATTCTTTTACGGGTTGAATTGTTTCCCCTTCCTCCAAATCACATGTTGAAGTTCTAACCCCCAGTACCTCACAATGTGACCTCATTTGGAAATAAGGTCACTGACGACGTAATTAGTTAAGATGAGGTGATTAGTGTGACCCCTAATCCAATATGACTGGTGTTCTTATAGGAAGAGGAAATTTGGACACAGAAGTACAGTCAGGGAAATAGAACTTAAACTTTTCTCCGCACTCAAGAACCCTTCCACAGAGGTACTATGAAAAGAAAACAGTGTTATTATCGAATGTAGTTTTTTTTTTTTAAAGATTTTATTTATTTATTTGAGAGAGAGAGACAGTGAGACAGAGCATGAGCGAGGAGAAGGTCAGAGAGCGAAGCAGACTCCCCATGGAGCTGGGAGCCTGATGTGGGACTCGATCCCGGGACTCCAGGATCACGCCCTGAGCCGAAGGCAGTCGTCCAACCAACTGAGCCACCCAGGCGTCCCTATCGAATGTAATTTAAACTAGGATGTGAGGTGCATCATAGACAATCCACTAAGAGATTGGAAAAATGGAAAGAAACCCTCACACTTTTGTATAACCAGGCAGATATAGCCCATTGCATACACGTTTTCAAGATAAACAATGACTAGTCAAGTAGGAAAACTCGATGGCCCATTCCGTCACACAGAGTTCTTGATAACTTTACCTGGTAATTGGGGTGACCGTCTGTGTTAGCTAGTTGGCTTTATCTAGAAGGAAAACAAACTTCTCATATCTTTGTGACAGCAGGTAGTTTTGCAGCTTGGAATAAGGCTTCCTGCAGAAATTGGGAAGATAAGGGTCAACCTCCCTTGAGGATTCTCCTTTATAGCACTCAATAGAAACCCACCCTCCTGACACATTGATCTCAAACATCTAACCTCCAGAACTGTGATACAATACATTTCTGTTGTTCTGGCCATTCTGTTTTTTTGGAACTTTGTTATCTCTAGCAATTAATCTACCCTTTATAGTTCAGTTTCCTCCAGTAACCTGGGGTGGGGGGCAGTTTGGAGAGGCATGAGAATTGTACAGTAGATATGGTGACACTGTCTACTTCAGTGAGGTGTTAAGAAAATTAAATAAGGTGAGTACATAAAATACTTAGCAAAGTGCCTGGAGCACAGTACTCAATACTTCTTACCTGATTTTACCATTATTTTCTTGAGCAAATTACATAGCATTTTTGGATGTAAAACTAAGAAGTTAGACACAATCCTCTCATTTATTTTACATCTTTGAAATCCAGTTTTTCCGGTTTTTTTTTTTTCTGTTTTAAAATCATAAACCTCTTTTGTTTATTTGACTACAAATCAATACAAAACTATATTGAGTATCTACTATCCAAGGCAATAAATACTCATTAAGTACTTCTGATGGAATACACATGTGAAAATTTAAGTAGGCAGAATAATGGAAATATAAAGGAATATTTATATGAGGGAATGTGATAAAGAGGAAGCATAGAAGAGGGAGAAAGCCAATCTGGGGACAAAAGGAGTAAGTGAAAACTGAATTAATTAGATGATGTCTACAGTGGGATTTGGAGTTTGAATTTATCACCCAAGAAAGAGCAGGAATAGTCACTCCTAGCCCAGGGAGCATCAGCCTCCCACCCCTAAAATAATTAACAACAGAATATTCCTGTAGCTGTGATTATTTCTGGAGTCTAAAATTATAGGGAGATCAAGGGGAGATGTGGCTCAAAGAGAGGATATTTGGGCCTGAGTATTCCAGAACAAAGGGAGAATGGCGAGTTAGAGACAGAAGCCTAAAAGTAAGACCAAAAACGAGACAACAATGCAGTAGGCAATAGAATTTTGAATACAAATAATATCTAACATGTATTGAGAGCCATACACAGGGTCCTATTCTAAGAACTTGAATGTCCATCAACAAATGTAATACATATGGCAACAGTATTTGGTAAATGTTTTTATCTTCACTTTACTGGACAAGATACTCAGGCACTGAGAGCTTAGGTAATATGTCAATGATTATATAAACTTGTAGTAGAGGTAGAATTTGAAACTATATGGTTGTGGTTCCAAAGCAGAAATATGTGCTCACATCCATTATAATAAAGCAAAGGGTATCAGGTGCCTTCCACAGACTACATGGAGAGAGCTAGACCAGAGTAGATGGTAATCCTCATGGAGGAATCCTGTCTCTTTCATGGTGCAGTTCAGATGCATGTTTTCTGCAATTTTCCCAGATGCCCTCCACCAGAAGTCATCTCCCTGGTTGTAAATTCAGTTAGTACCTTAAAAAAAAAAAAAAAAGAATGTGTGGTTTATAAAACTTCTAAAGTCTGTGCCAAAGCGACCATGATAACATATGACTGCCTTAGCTTCTTTACACGAGTTAACACTTTAACAGCATGAACTGTACATGTACAGTGTTTTGAAAATAAGAGGTACAAATTGAGTATGTGGTAGATGAATGATGGGAGGGAAGAAAAGGAAGTAAGGCACCAGCAGTATGTTTTGGGAAACCGAGAAGGAGCTGAATGAGTGGTAACAGAGTGACCTGAGGCATTTTCCGAGTAAGTGGGGAAAGCTGGAAAATAAAATGATTTCCACAAGTAATTTTCCATAGATTTAGAAACAGATAGCACTGGGCTTTGGGATTAGGAGGAGGGGCTGTAGTCAGCAGGGAAGATGGGATAGAGCTAGTGATTTCTGTCTGGTATCCTGATGGGCTGGGTAACTAAGGGTGGGTATATTGAACTACAGGGATAGAAGACATAGAAAACACATTTTTTAAAAAAGCAGAAAAGGATTTAGAGACTAACTTCACCAGCTGTGTGGCATTAGATAACAATAGATTAAATTTTGCTAGCAGAGTGGTCAGAGAAGATTTTGTCTGATTATTTAAGAAGTGCTTAAGAGAGGATCTGATTCTTATATTTTTTATTTCCTCTCCTTTGCTACGCATTCTCTAATTCTTACTAAAAACTTCTGTTGTTGTTTGCTCTAAATGAACATTCCAGGGGCAACTGGGTGGCTCAGTGGTTTAAGCCTCTGCCTTCAGCTGAGGTCATGATCCCAGGGTCCTGGGATCGAGCCCCGCATCTGGTTCTCTGCTCAGCAGGGAGCCTGCTTCCCCCCCCCCCTCTCTTCCTGCCTCTCTGCTTACTTGTGATCTCTGTCTGTCAAATAAGTAAATAAAATCTTTAAAAAAAAAAAAAAAAGAACATTCCAACCATCACAGGGGCTTCTAACTAAAGCAAAGTTCAGAGATGATGAAGAAACGTTGTCCTTTCATACAAATCCAAATGTCTCACTTGGCTGGAAACCATGTTTTGACCTTTCCTTAGCACCTTTTCTGTGACCAGTCCTCTTCAGGTCCATCTCAAGTCCGCATCCCACTGGGAAACCACTTAGAGTCCTTGTTCTCGTTTCTTCCTGGCACGCTGCTCTCACTTCCTGTGTGTGGTCTTCCCTAGGACATTAGTTCCAGTTATCTGGCTACTCGTAGTGCTTCCCCTGAATTGTCATCAAGAACTGATTATGTATGTGAGGTGTCACTAATGGAATTTGCTACATGTCAAGAAACACTTCAAGATTTTTCTGGAACATGAGATTTCCACACACTGATCTGCCCCTTCTTTGATAATTCAGTGTCAACGAGGAGTCTTTGAGGAAATCGATTGAGAGACTCTTTCATTATTAAATGGAAGATTCAAATCTGCATCCTCGGTGGACAAATAAAACACATCCCTTAACTAGGAGTTTTTATTCTTTATCTCTCACTTAGCTCTATAATTTTTTCTTTTCATTTTCCTGGTGTTCACACAATTCTTCCCTATGTTCTATTCTTCCCCCCCTCCCGTTCTATTCTTGAAGATTTTTTTTTCTTCTGTTACTTATTTTACTTTAAAACATAATGAGAATGATGGGATGCCTGGGTGGCTCAGTGGGGTAAAGCCTCTGCCTTCAGCTCGGTCATGATTCCAGGGTCCTGGGATCAAGCCCCACATCGGGCTCTCTGCTCAGCAGGGAGCCTGCTTCCCCACCCCCTCTCTGCTGCCTCTCTGCCTACTTGTGATCCTTTCTGTCAAATAAATAAATAAAATCTTTAAAACATAATGAGGATGAAATTGAGAGAAAATGAAACCATATATTACATTGGAATGATGTCATGATTTTAATTTAAAAACTTTTCAATAAGGATTGAACTTGAATGTCCATCAACAAATGTAATACATATGGCAACAGTATTTGGTAAATGTTTTTATCATTTACCGAACTGAGGTGGCTCAGTTCGTTAAGCATCCAGCTCTTGGTTTGGGCTCAGGTCCTGGGATGGAGCCCCATGCTGGGCTCTGTGCTTGGTGGGGAGTCTGCTTCAGGATTCTCTCCCTCTTCCTCTGCCCCTCTTCCTTCTCTAAAACAAATGAATACATCTTTAAAAAATTTAAAAATAGAAACTTCTCAATATCAAAACAAACTTCTATAAAGGAAACAGGTAGAATGCACATATTTTGAAGACTTCTAATAGGATAGCAGCTTTAGGACTCTTATTTAAGTCAGCATATCCATAAAGTGGTTAGTCTATCTCTACAGATGAGATTAACCTGAGAGTCGTAAGATGAAACTGTATACTCTTTTCAGAACTATCCAAGTGACATAGGTGTGATTTGAACCCGGCTGTCTGACTTCAAAGTTTTTTGGTTTTGTTTTAAATGCCACCTTGTTTTCTATCTTCATGAGGAGCAAAGTACTATTATAAAGAGAATTAGATGGCAGTTGTATGCAGAAGCATCATAAGTTAACAGAAAGGTCCTAAACCTCGAAGACCTGGTTTTAATTTCCTTCTCCATTTTCAACTGTTGGCAGGACCCTGAATGGCTCACTTTGGTATAAAATTAAGATGGCATTACTATGCACACTCTTGATGTGAGAATTTAATGTGGGAATGTGCATGATCATGATTTATAAATTCTAAAGCTTTATATAAACTAATTTTATTATTGTACAAATTTTAATATAGGTAATTCCTAAGGAGATTAAATCATCACAATAAAATGTGAAGATTTATATTTAAATCTGATTGATAACTAATTTTATAAGTTATTATAGCATAATATTTAAATGAAACATATGATCTCAAACTAATCTTGTTATCCCTAAGGACTACTCCCTTTTTTAAAAATATTGGCATAAGAATTTTATTGTATTTGAGGTATGTGTTTAATTTTTCATGTATTTTCTCATTTTGAATTTATTTTCTCTTTCTGAACTTACATAAAATTAAATCTTTAATGTTCTCAATATTTTATAATTTATTTGTTTAACCACAATTTAAGAAAACACCTTTATACTTAAGGAAAATATCCTTAGAACTGCTATAGGTTTTACATTCTTTTAATAAGGAAAAAAAGAGAATGAGTGTAATAAATAAAAATCCTACACACACACACACACACACACACACACACCCCAGATAACAGAAAATGGGACAGGGTATGGACTGTTCCATAAATCAGTTACTATTCTTTAGAAATTTACATTTACTGTAGCTTTTTATTACATGTTATTTATTGCTTTCAAAAGTAATATGATTTATTATTAATTCAACAATTGTGTCCCTGGACCATTGTATACTTTTTTATTTTCTTAATGTAACAGTGACAAGAAATCTTAATCAGGGATATTTTGAGAATACAGGATTCATTAAGTGATGGATAATGATCATAGACAAAAATTAATATAAAAATATCATTATGGCAGTTATTTTTAACAATGTTTATGAGATTATATAACCTACATGATTATATTTTGCTTGTTATGTTACCTAATTCCATATAAGGAGGCATGATCTGTGGCTAAAAGCCAAAATCTAGCAGATATGTCACTGGGCATGTGGAATCTTCCAGCTGACTCTAACACGTAAAAGGCCCTCAGTAAGTGTTGAAGCCAAAGAAAGGAGAAGTTTTAAAGGATTTTCTATGTGTATAAGAAGAGCATCATCTTTTAAATTTAGAAATTTGGCAAAGGATGTGCAATGTACATTTTAGTGAGTACAGTCAAAAATAGATTTAGTGAATAATAACATTGCGTCTTAGATACCAATTGACGCATTCTTTCAGGAAAGATGATGACTAAGAATTAAGTCAGATAGATAGAGCATTTGGTTTGCTTATGGTTAAATGGGCTTTAATGCAGTGGCATGGGACCCTCCACTGGGAAATTATTTCCAAGGCAAAGGGGGAGGGGAGTCAGTGACGAGGGCACTGCTTTTCTGTCATGTTCCATATAGGGTTTAAAAGTATCACAAGGGTAGTATGTTTTTCCAAGTGTGTTTCTTGGCTATAACTAGTGCTTTATACCACAAGAAGCCATTCAGGTTTTGGTGATACTGTTTTCTAAACAGCCTTGTTGTCATTTTATCTTGCCAGCCCCTAAGCCCTCTGAGTTTGGCTTATGCTTTTGATTTTCATTCTAGCATACAAAGTATTTGCCAGCACAGGCTTCCAATAGTTCCTTCTACTCTGAGGCCCCCAGTACATTCTTTGAGCTTTATCTTTAATTACAGTTGGACAGAATTAACATTTTTATATATAATGCAAAATACCTTTCTTTTTTTTTTAATAATACAAAACATCTTTAAGAGAAAGGAAGCAAGTAAAAATAATGAGAAATAGAATTACAAAAAATCTCATTATGTGTTGATTCTCTATCAGTATAAACCAAAACATAGTGAGTATGTATAGGAAAAACTGTACTGTTTGAAATTTTGCATTTCTGAAATGCTTACTCCTATATTGATTAGATGATTAGTGTTAATAATAAGTTATGGAGACTTGGGAGATACTACTGGGGAATTTATTATTCATTGTATAATATGTGCTTAAGGCACACACCTCTGTTAGGCTAGATTTGTAATGACTTGTTAAAAGGATGGGCTTGGGGGAGTAGAAAGAATTACCTCCTGGGTCCTCCTTTGATTAGTTGGGGAGATTGATCAAAATAATAAATTTTATCATATTTTTAAAATTACCCAGAAAAGTAGAATTCCCTGCCTTATAGAAGTTTTAATATTTATTTTTCAAGTTAAGATTAATAGGTGAATTCAGGAAACTTTTTGTGTATGTGTATATGATTACTCATTTATAATGAAATTTAAAATTCTGTATGAATTTAGTTTGCGAACTGTTACCCTCTCCTGAATTAGGAAGTCTTTAGAGGGATGCCTGGGTAGCTCAGTTGGTTAAGTGACCCACTTTTTATTTTGGCTAAGGTCATGATCTCAGGGTCCTGGGATTGAGCACCCCCTACCACCATAGAGCCCCTGTTGAGCTCTGCCTTCAGCATGGAGTCTGCTTGAGATCCTCTTTCTCTCTCTGCCCTTCCCCCAACTCGTGCTTACTCTCCTTCTTTCTAAAATAAATGAATAAAATCTTAAAAAAAAAAAAGAAGGTAGTCTTTGGGAAGAATCCTGTACCTGCCAACAGGACTAATTTCAGCCTCACTGTGTCTCTGGGGTTTTATTCAAAGATCACAGCTTCTACTTTTCTACAATACTGTAGTGCTTCTGATTCCTAGAACCTACTTTTATTATGGCATCTGCATGTTTTCTCAAAAAATTGTATTAGAAATAATCATTTGTAGGGACCATCAAGAGTCAATAGTAAGAGACTATTCTAAACTCTAGTCTCTTACTTATCCTCTCCCTGACAAAGCTGTTTTTTCAGGCCATCAGCATTTGAAGTTTGTCTTTGATGACTTGATAGTGTGACTTTCAGTTTAATCATTTAAGAAACTTAAGCAGTTTAAAATATTATTACCACTCACTAAGAAGCTGCCATTCAAATTTAATTTAATCATTCATTAATAATATACTAATAACATTTTACTATTAATCGATACTGCTTACATTCTGTACAAAATATGCTATGCATTTAACCAGATGTTCTGCATGCATTGTTTCTAATTCTTATGCCTGGTCTGAAAGAGAAGTGTTACTATACTCTCTCATTTCACATATTGGATAATCGGGGCTGACTGAGGCTCGGGAACTTTCTCACTCTGTTAATTTCCTGAGAGTACCACATACTGTGCAAGACCTTGGGGACAGATTAGGTGCTTAGGGCAAATTACTACAAAATAGAGAGGAGAGCATGCCATCATTCAAAGGTCTGGAATTTTTGTTCCACTGTTCTGAAAGAGCAGCTAAGATGTTTTAACCTTCAACTTTGTAACTTCCAAATGTTTATGTTGCCTACTTTGTATCCGTTTTCTTCAGTCACCAGTTAAAGAAACCCAACTCAGTGTGGTTGAAGGCAGAAAGAAGATAAAACCAAATAAACAAAATTGAATTTTATCTGAAAGACACTGGAACTGTTCAGATAATTGAAGGAGGAGCCTTAGAATCCTAGAAAATTGTGGGAAAACTGTAGCTGAAACCATCACTCACAAGCCAGTATTTAAGGATCTTTGCTGTGAAGTCAGGTTACTTCTGGAACTCAGAAGTTGCTTCAACTTTTTTTGCCTCAATAATCTTTTCCCTGCAGAAATAAATGCACTCAGGGATAAGTAATAATCAAAAGGAAACAACACACAACCTATGCATAACATAGTAAATTATTATAGCCCCCCAAATTAGATGATCATTCATGCAAAATATGTCACCTATGAAGGGGAAAAATTCAGAAACTCAGAGTACAGCAGCAGCCCCATGCTAGAATGGGATGGCCACTATATCTACAAAAATCTCCAGATAAAGGAAGTGTGATGACATTTAATAAAAGATAAAAACAAGAATCTCATTAAGAACAGCCATCCTAATATAAACCAGTTTATCAGGACTAGGATGAAATATGTTATATCCATAAATGTGAATGAACTAAACTTATCTATTAAGAGAAAATTATTTTAGACTAAGATCTCAACAAAAATCTCAACTGTATGTAAATTATAAGAGAAATATTATGAAATGGACTCAGTGGTTGAACATGAAAAGACTAAGGAACAAAATAATAAAAATAAAAAAGAGTAACTATCTTAATATTGTAAGTTAATTTCTGATGTAAAAACCAAGGTACATGACTAAGAACGAATAAAGAAGAAGAATCCATAATCTAAACTGATTATCTTTTATGGTATATATGTACAATAGTTTATCACATCAAAATGCACAGGCAAACTCCTGAAAAAATCCAAGATAAAGTCATGCCTAAGAATGTAAATATTCTCAACTCAAGTCACTTTCACCTAAAGCCAATGACCTGATGCACTGGTTCAGCTGTTGGGAACAATTCCCCTCTCCACTATCTTTCAGTGGTACCCTTAATTTTGCCAGCAATCCATTCACATCTGGTTTGTGCTGTGTGCAGAGTGAGCTAACCTGGGTGCAAAAGAAGCTCCGTCTTTTTCCTTCTCATTTAGCTGGTTGGTGACACACTCATAGCTCTAAGTACAAGTCCAAAGAGGGGTACTTCTCAGACAAAGCTTACTTGTATGCCTTCTAGCCCTGCTCAGGCTCATTCCCAGGTGTATTATTTCTATTTTATGGTGGGCCGCTACCGAGCAAACCCAACTTTATGATTTGGCAAGTGCAATGGAATCTAGTTTATAATGGCCATGATAGGTGAGTGGTCACATTGTGTCTTATGGTCAAGTATCCCATATCTCCTAGGACTCATTAACATGGCAGGTGCAGTTTCTCAATATAATTCCATATAATTCTCCTTGGAAGAGGCCGTGGCCTTAGTCCAGAATCCCATGAACCAGTGTTGTGATTCTCACCCTGAGGCTTGCCCTAGCTCCGTACGGCATCTTTCCCCAGCACTTACCACCAACATCATAGTGTCTGCTGGATAGGAAGACTCAAGCAATAATTCCTTTCACAGCACAGTCTGAGTTTGTTGCAGAATTCTTCCCTCCATGGGACTCACTCAAAGCTGGGGACTTCCATGTCATTCAGTGTGCAGGCTAGCTGATTATTATAAAACATGTTACATCCAGAAGCCAAGAGTGCTATGCTTCTTCCTTAATAGTGGTAGAAAATGATTGCTGAAGTAATTTGTCATTTACTTTGACATTTCATCTGATGATTGGAGCTCTAAAAACTTCACGGAAGTTCAGATCTTAAGCTTTCATAGGGTTTATCTCCCACTCCCTGAAGATTCTGTATTCACCAAGGACTTCAGCATACCAGCCACCTCTTGCTCATTTTATCAATAAGTATGATGTCATTGATGTAATTAATGTGATTTTTTCCCTTAAATTGGATGGTTTACTCTTCAGACTATATTATGACACTGGGCAGGAGACTTCAAAACCTCTGAGGCAAAAGCCCTATAAATAATCCTCTCTTCTAATGGAAAATAATGCATTCACTAAATCAATAGCTTTATTAATTTGTTCTGGCAATGATGCCAAATTTAGCATAGCAGCTCTGATAGGGGCTACTATTTGGAAGAAGCATGCAGTAGTCTGCATTCCTTCTCCAGAATCCATTCAGTTTCTTCAGGGGCTAGATTTGTGAATTAAATGGAGATACGTAAGGGGCTGCGACCCAAGCATCTTGCAGGTCCTTAATCACATCACTAGTTTCTGTTATTCCCTAGGCTTGTGATACTGTGTTTCATTCATTATTTGGGCAAGCTAGGGGGGTTAGATTTAGAGATTTTCACTTGACCTTTCCTTGAGCTCTTACCTCAGAGTCCAAGAACACAGGTGGGAGGTATGTCAACTGCCAAGCTTATCAATTCCAGTGATATATTTGGAGTCTACAGAAATAACCCCTGTGTGAGTCTGCAGATTTGGTGAGCCACTGGGAGCGGGACTTTTGCGAGAACTCTAATATTACCTGACCCCATAAATCCCTATGCCAAGAGAAGAAGGGCCATGATGATACCTATGCCAAATCAGACCCTGTGTCTTAGAGTCCTTAAAATAGCTGGGTAATCCTTATTCCTCAATGCAACCTGAGTTAATTACCATAGTTCCTTTTGAGACTCAGGGAATCATCATCAATATTCTGTGTTACAGAATATTTCCTCTTTCAGCCAGTGGCCTCCAGATGTGAAAATTGGCCTAGGAATGAGCACTAAGCAAGGGATCATAATCTGGTATTGCAGCAATAACCTTTAGCCTCCCACTCCTCCATTCTTGCCACTTTCTGTTTGCAGATGTTGTAGAAGTCATGACATCTTTGTTGGCTACCTGTCGTTTTGCCTTTATGGTTGCCATGCTCAATAAATCACTTCTAACATTTCCTGCATGTCAAGCCTCCTTATCAGCCTTGTCTCCTTTAGCAACTTTGCAGTAATTATGACCTCCTGGCTTCTGGTAATTAAGTCCTGGCACTTGACTTCTACCATTTTGAGGCCTTATCATCCCTATAGATGTTCATGAGCCCGGCTCTATGGTCACCACTCTTATCATCATCCTTGGCCTGCAGCCTGCCTGAAATTCTGTGTCATGCTGATGCCTCTGTCACCAACCGTTCCTAAAAGCTTTGATGAAAGTGTGTCCTTTGGGTCCTCCCATGGAACATAGTCTGATGAGTCTTCTGATCTCACATATGTATTATTCCAGCAACTGTAACCCTCAGCATCTTTACTTGTTTCTCTTCCATTTTCCAGGGAAATTCAGATCTACACTCTTTTCTGAGTGCTTTACATCACCTTTTCCATGTTTTAAAGAGCCATACCAACAGAGTGAGGCACACCCCTGGTATCCTTGCTGGGCTGTTAATTCCATGTCCTGAGAAAACAACCCCAAATGGACTCTTAGCCAGTCTTAAAATTCTAAACACCTTGATCAAGATCCAATGCTATCTATATTTCCCTGATTCCTGCTGGTACATGTTACCTACCTAATTTATGTAATCCTTTTAATGTAGTCTATTTTCTTTCTTGTCAGTCACAGAATTTTCTCACAAGAGCCATTTACTCCATTTTAGAATCTATTGCTCACTGTAGGCCAGTCCCAAATCCCCATCCAATGTGCATTTTCTCTGACCATTCTGGGGACACCTGTGATAGTCTTGAGTTTTCTGAGAAGTGGATACTAAAATGGGATTTGATATACAAAATATTTTCTAGGAGACATGAACGTGAAAGAGAATGGGAAGTGAGTCAAAGAGGACAATTATCATATGATTTCACTCATATGTGGAACATAAAGTATAGCGAGGAGGACATTAGGGGAAGGAAAGGACAATTTAAGAGGGGGTACTCAAGAGGAAGATGAATCAGGAGATATTATGGACTCTGGGAAATAATCTGAGGTTTTTGGAGTGGTGGGGGGATGGGTAGCTTGGTGATGGATATTAAGGAGGGTATATGTTGTAATGAGCACTGGGTGTTACATGCAAATAATGAATCATGGAACACTACATCAAAAACTAATGATGATTAATATAACATAATAAAAAATAAACATTTTTGAAAGTGTAAAGAAAAAGAGAAGAAACACCTGTCATAATGTTGCAAAATTCAAACAATGCTTTGGTCTATATAAATAAATAAAATACTCTCCATTGACAAAAAAAAAAAAAAAAGGAGCCAAGAATCTGCCATGCATATCAGATCCTTGCCAAGGAGAGGGGGAAATATAGGTTGGAAGGATGAGTCTTGGATTTCAGCACAGTTCTGAAGAGCAATTTCAGCCAGGCCAGGAGAAGGCCCTTGAACAAAGTCATGGCTATATCCCTGCTGTGCCCTGTTATTGGTTGGGAGTGGCCCATGGAATGTGTGGCTGTGGAGCAAATGCCACATTGGATTGGAGAAGGTAGATAGAGCTGGGGCCATGACTCAGTTACATTCCTTAAATCAGAGATTTGCTAAGTGAATTTTCAGGTCTGGCATGGACTCAGCACATGTGTACATCCACACAGATACATGCATCCTCCCATACAAAAACACATTGGCAGAGCAATTGCACTTACGAAAGTTTATTAGAATATCAACTACTTGGGGCACCTGGTGGCTCATTGGGTTAAAGCCTCTGCCTTCGGCTCAGGTCATGATCCCAGGGTCCTGCGATTGAGCCCTGCATCGGGTCCTGGAATGAGCCCCTCATCAGGCTCTCTGCTCAGCAGGGACCCTGCTTCTCCTCTCCCTCTGCCTGCCTCTCTGCCTACTTGTGATCTCTGTTTGTCAAATAAATAAATAAAATCTTTTAAAAAAAAGAATATCAACTACTCACTCATGTTTATTATGATACATCACAATATACTCTATAATATTATTAAGTGGCATTGGTAATTCTGGCTCACAGCAGGCATGTAGTGATGTTTGAATGATTTAAATTTAATAAGTAGAAATCTGCTCATTCACAATGTTAATTCAAAATAAAAATCAGGATCGCTAGGATGCTAAACATGCATTAGCTAAAAAATCTGTTTAGCTGTTCTAGATTTAAAAAAAGTTCTCAGTAAACTAGAGATAGGTTGTCTTTCTGTGTAGTTCTCTATCCTTTGCATTGTAACTTATAATGAAATACTGGAATTTCACAACCAAGGTGGTGCAAAAATGTTTAATTTAATTTTAGTTAATTAACCTAAAATTGTTCTAGAGCTACTAGTACTGTAATTTGTTGTAAAAAGATAAGATAGCAAAAGAAAAAATATTTATTATTGGAGATGTAATTATACAACTCAAGAGAATGATATGGGATATTATGATGATTAATGAGAACATTCAGTAATGTAGTTGCATCCAGTATTTACATGGAGAAGTATTTATCTTTCTGTATACAAACAAACCCAATGAGAAAATATAATGAAGGAAATCACCTCATTTACAAAGGCAAATAATACATAAAATACTTAGAAATCAGCTTCACAAAAAGCAAGACCTATGTGTAAAACTAATTATAAAGCTACTTAAGGTCATAAACTAGAGCTTTAGTAAATAAGAAGATATAATCTGTTACTGGCCTGGGCATGTGTCACTTCTCTCAAATAAAGTATTAATTTAGCAAGACACACCCCAAATATAATCGCAGGAAACAAACTGAGCATTGCTGGGGGGTGAGAGGAAGGATGGGGTGTCTGGATTATGAACATTGGGGAGGGTATGTGCTATGGTGAGTGCTATGAATTGTGTAAACCTGATGATTCACAGACCTGTACCCCCAGGGCAAATAATAATACATTATATGTTAATAAAAAAATCAGATAATCTTTTAAATTCTTATAAATAAAAAAAGAAGAAGAAGAAAAGAAAAAAAAAAAACTTGTCTAAATAACCAAGAAGTTTCTGAAACTGGAGAATAATATGGGCAATTCACAAAAGACCTTACGGCTTATCCAGGATCTGATTAACATAACTCTCAGTGACAGAACTGATCCTTGTCCTATTTCTATAGTTATCTAGAAGATGTTGAGAGTGATGGACAAAGAGTTGTTTTCAGTCAACGTATACTGTGTGCTTTATCCCAGAAATCTTTTCACTCATTTTTTCACCATTCAGCAATGGTTTATTCTTACTCCATTCCAGGCTCAGTTCTTGATGCTGGGAATAAAGTAATGAACAAAACAGATAGTTCCTGCCCTCCTGGGGATCAAGCAGTACATTGCATAACGTTAAGGATAAGAAGTGCCCCAGCCAGGGACACCTGGTGGGGTGGCTTAGTTGGTTAAGTGTCTGCCTTCAGCTCAGGTCATAATCCCAGGATCCTGGGATCATCGGGCTCCTTGCTCAGTGGGGAGGCTGCTTCTCCCTCTGCCTGCTGCTTTTTCTCTCTGACAAATAAATAAATAAAATCTTAAAAAAAAAAAGAAAGAAAAAAAAAAAAAAAAAAAGAAATGCCCCAGCTAGTGGCAGAGGTTTCTAGCAGGAGACCTTTCCAGACAGGACTGTGGTCTTGTCACCTTTTGCATGTAAGTCTGCAGCGGGAAGGGGGAGAGTCGAGCCTCCTCCTGTTCTGACTCTCAGCTCTCCCAGACTCATATTTAGGATCTACAACTGCATATCTTTTCTGGAGACCCAAAAAATTAATCCTTCACCTCTCACTGGAGAATAGTTCTGCTCTCTCTCCAATAAAACCTACTGACTGATTTCTTTATGTATCTTTAGGCAGATTTGTTTGATTTACCAATGAAAGTCTCTGTCTTGGTGTCTTTCAAAATAGACCTCCTACCAGCATTTGTCAATTCAATGGTTTATGCAGGAAACTATTCTTAATAAATGTTCAAATAAATTTCAGAGTTACAATACATAAAAGAGTATAACTGATTAAAAAAATAAAAAGTCATAACAATGGAACACATTGAAGGTCAGAAATCTATTCAAATAAATATGTGATACAAGTGGCATTGATTAAAATGGGTCAGTCATTTAAGTAGCGTTGCTAGACACATTGAAATAGCCCACAGGAAAACAATAAAAAGTTGTATTACTTTTTTATTATTACTGTAAGATAATCGTTATTCCACAGTAAATTTCCAATAAACTAAATATCTTACTATTTATTTTTATTGTGCTAAGAACACTTAATGTGAGATCTATCCTCTTAACAAGCTGTAAGTACACAATCCATTGTTGTTGACTGCAAGTACAATGTTGTACAACTTACCTAGGGCTTATTAATCTTACTTAACTGAAACTTTACACCTGTTGATGAATAACACCCTTCCCCCCTGACCCCACCATAGCCTCTGGCAACCATCATTCCACTCTTTCCTTTTATGAATCTATTTTTGATACCTCATGTAAGTGGTATCATGCAGTGCTTGTGACTGGCTTATTTCACTTAATATAAAGTCCTCAGGGTCTACCTATATTGTCCCATATTATAGATTTTTCCTCCTTTTAAAGGCTGAATATTATTCCAGGGTATGTCTATATATCATATTTTCTTTATCTCATCATCATTAGCTTGTTTCCACAGCTTGGCTATTGTGAATATGCTGCAGTAAACATGAGAGTGCTAAATGTCTTTGAGATCTGAATTTCAATGATTTTGGATATATACCCAAAAGTGGCATTGCTGGATCATATTGCAGTTCCATTTTTGATTTTTTGAAAAACCTCCATACTCTCTTTCATAACAGTTGTACTATTTTACATTCCCATCAACAGTGTACAAGAATTAAAATTTCTCCACATTCTTGCAAACACTTGTTGTCCTTGTTTTTGTTTTTGTTTTTAATAAAAAACATTCTGAGGGATGTGGGGTGGTATCTCATTGTGGTTTTGAATTGCATTTTCCTGATGATTAGCAAAGATGAATATCATCATATAAAACGGAAGCCATAAAAAAAATACAAGAAGAAAATATTGAAGAGTTTAATTGCATTTATTTCTAAACATTGCAAAATATCCAGAAGCAACAATAGGGATAACAGTTGAGTTGAGTTGCGTTACAAAATTTCTTTATGGAAAAAAAAAAAATTACTTAAGTAAAGTCATAATACCAGCAAAACTGGAGAGCCAAAATATTTGCAACACATATGAGGGTAAAACTACTAAAATAGAATGTGGTGTTTTTCACTTCTGATATTTCCTTCTTGTGATTCCTTTGCTGTTAATGGCTGCCCTTTTGAGAGTTCAAGTGTATTTTGCTATTATGTTTACTTTGATACTCTTAAAAATGATTTGTAGTTATAAAAGAATATTTGCTTCTTCCTTTTAAGTAATTTAATTATAGTAAGCTCAACTTTGGTTAAGATGAAAATAGAACAAGTTCACTCTAACTTTGGCCTTTACAGTTTTTCAGAAGTTTAATTTAGAAGGTTAAGTAAAAAATAAATAAATAAATAAAAATCACTATTTCATATTTAAATAAAAGTGTGGGAGATACATTTATATGTATATGAATCCACATAATGTTTAATCATCTTCAGAAAAAGATAAGTCTTCAATGAGAAATAATATACAAAGTTATGATATACTTAAATGTCAATTTTGTGGACAAAAAGGAAAATGTAGGCTATTTAGAAAATTGAGATGTGGTGTGCTATTTATTTTGCTCTCCTTTCCATCCAATCAGTACTTTGGCAAAATATTATTTTTTTTTAAAGATCACCTAAATATTCTGTAGATTCTGATTTTGTATCAAAGCATCAAATGAGAAGAAAGAAACTGGGAAATCTACAATAAAGAAAGGAATATTTGATAATCACTAAAATAAATACCCATTTCCCCAATCTAAAGAAGTCTTGTGTTGGCATGCTAGGACCACTGTGTTCTGACCAATATAATGTTTTTTTTTTTTTCTTTTAAATGATTTTATTTATTTAATTGACAGAGATCACAAGTAGGCAGAGAGGCAGGCAGAGAGAGAGGGGGAGGCAGGCTCCCTGTTGAGCAGAGAGCCCGATGCAGAGCTTGATCCCAGGACCCTGGGATCATGACCTGAGCTGAAGGCAGAGACTTTAACCCACTGAGCCACCCAGGCACCCATATAATGGGTTTTGATTAGGTAAAATTACTGTTATTTATTTATTTATTTATTTATTTAAGACTTACATCTTCCTTCTTAGATAACCTCATTGTCACTGGTGCTTATTAGATAATCTTTGATATATCTGAGTGTTTGCCTATCATTTTATTTTTCACAAGCTACATTGTATTGTTAATAATCATGGGCATTTCTAGCCAGTTAACAAGTAGTTAATGGTATTACTATGAAGAAAGATGCATATTTCAACTTGTAAAATAGAGATTTTGCCTTTTTTCCTTTTTGTTTTCAGAAAAAACCCAAAACATGTTTAACCTGTTTTAGTTATCTTGTTTACATAGGAGACATGTTGATACAATTCCAGGTGTGACACATTTATGCTGAAAGATTATGTACATTGTATATAATTGGTTTAATTTGTAATTTCTTTACCAATGTCAACTCAGCCATCAGATTGATAGTTCAAAAATAATGATCAGATCATGTTTTTTTCTGGTATTTAAAACTTCCTACTGTTCACACAAAGTTTCTAATGTTTAACCTAACTAAAATCCCTTACTATCTAGAATCTGCCTACTTCCACAGTCTTAAATGGTTGACACTCTCTGTCTCTTACTTTCTCACTTCCTAACTTTAAAAAATTCTAATTTCAGTAATCCCCTTTACCTCTTATTGTATGGTTCTTACCCTCCTCATTATGATGATGTGAGATGACAAAAATGCCTACATGTTGAGATGAAGTGAGGGAATTGACCAGCATTTTGATGTAGAGTTAGGCCATTATGGACCTTCTGACAATATGTTGGAACCAGAATCACCCTTTCCCTAGGTGACTGACCATAGGTAACAACCCTTGCAATACAAAACCTTAGATAAGTGGAGTTGCTGTATATTGTTCTTCTTCATCTTCTATTTTGCTTTTGTTTTCTTTTTTAATTTCTTGAACTAGTCACAGACTCTCTCACCTCAGGACACTCACACAATCTCTCTAGAATTCTCACTAAAATAAATGCTCATCTTGATTTTTATTAAGGAACTACAGGTTCATGTCTCTGGTCACCCAGACTTGAGAACTTTGAGTTGAAATTTTTTTGAGTTCTGTTTTTTTACAGCTTCTCAGTCATGTCACATCCCAAATGTTCTCACTTAACCTTCTTCTTTTCTTTGTCACTATACTTCTTCCCCAATTGAGGATCATATCTTCCATTATTTCAGCAGTGTTCTACCTAGAATCCTGCCTCAAGACTCTTTCTTTCAATCCCATATTCCCAGTTAGATTTTTTCCTCCCACTAACTACTCTGGTTATTTTAAACATTTGTTCAAAAGTCTTTCATTTTCCACAGAACCTTTTGAAAAAAAACTAAATACCCTTTTTGAAAAATATTTATTTATTTATTTTAGAGAGAGAGACAGACAGACAGAGCAAGCAGAGGGAGGGGCAGAAAGAGAGAGGGAGAGAATCTTAACCAGACTCCCCACTGAGTATAGAGCCTGATGTGGGGTTCTATTCCAGAACCCCAAGATCATGACCTGAGCCAAAATCAAGAGTCAACCACTTACCTGACTGAGCTACCCAGGTGCCCCCAAACTACTTTTAAAAAGTATTTTTAAAAATTCTGTAACTTATCTCCCACTATTCTAGTATTTCCTTACATAAATCATTTATTCTACATTTGAACATTCCCTGGGGTTTTTTGGTACACATTTCTTCACCTGCCTTCACCCACTCCCCACATCTCCAATTATAGTCCTTTCTAATTTTTAGAGGAGTCCAGATACTGTAAATTCAGGTATTACACTGCTTCACTGAAAACTCTGAGTGGTGTATCACCACAATTTGCAACAGCTATTTGTTTCAAGGCATATCGAATACCTTCACAAAAATTTTTATTTCACATAACCTTTATCAATTCTGGTTCCATATTAAGATAATTTCTCTTTTGTGCACCAACTGCTAATCCCCTCTTCAGACTTTATTTTCCACTTGGTGGTTTGCTTCATTGAGGCTAGTTTTTCTACTCCTCTATCCATAGTTTTTACTGCCTGACTTTGCAGTTCTTCAGATTTGGGAGTCAAATATACTTCCATCTCTTTTGACTTTGAGTTTGGTTCTATGGCTTGTTTTGGCCAACACAATGAGGTTGTTGTGAGAAGAAGCAGAGCTTTGCAATTGCTGAGGCCTAATGTAGAACTGCGCAGCTGAGCTCAGCCTAGATTTTTATTGAATTTGGGGATAGTTTTTAATTCAGCAATAGCAATCAGGTTCATCCATACTCACATAATTTTAGTTTGTGCTTCTGTTATTGCAGTTATCATCTCACTTTGACTATATTTGACAGAGGTAATTCATCCAAAAATATTACATGCCCTGATTGTTATATTTGAATGAATTAATTAAATGGAATATAGCATGTATATTTATTTTTTTAATTTTTAAAAAGCTTTAATTTATTTATTTGAGAGAGAGGAAAAAAAAAAATAAAAACACAAGCAGGGGGAGTAGCAGGCAAAGGGAAAAGCAGGCCCACTGCTGAGAAGTGTCCAGACATCGGGCTCAATCGCAGGACCCTGGGATCATGACCTGAGCCAAAAGCAGCCAAAAGCAGATGCTTAACTGACTGAGCCACCCAGATGCCCTTGTTTTTAATATATGCATATATACCCCATCTGGAGAGAGGTGATTGCTTAATCATCATTGAATTCCTCCAAGCACCTGCTATACTGAGTACTCTGCACAAAATAAGCATTCCTTAGTGCTTGTGATATGAATGGACTTCAAACATCATATGTCAAATTTAAAAATTATTTTGATTACAAGGGGCATAATAGTTTTATAATTTGATCACTGATTAAAAAATGTAATTAAAATGGTTATTTTTAGTTAACTTATGTAGTGATTTTTGAAGACTCCCTTCTGCAGTTAGAGTGGGAGAGTACACCCTTGTTCGTGGCAGCCCTGTTCACAATACCTAGAAGGTAGAAGCAACCCTAGTGGCCATTGACAGACGAATGAATAAACAAAATGCAATTTATCTACACACAGTGAAATATTATTCATACTAAAAAATGAAGGCAGCTTCGACACACTACAACATGGTTGAGTCGTGAGGACATTATATTAAATAAAATAAACCTGTCACCTAAGGACAAATTCTGTGTGATTCCATTTCTATGAGATGCACAGAGTAGTTAAATTCATAGGGACAAACAATAGAATGGTGGTTGCTTAGGGCTGGATGAGGGGAGGGATGGGGTAGATTAATGGTATAGCGTTTCAGTTTTACAAGATAAAAAGTTCTGGTGAGGGATAGTGACGGTGGGTACACAACAATATAAAGGCACTGACTGCCTCTGGACGGTATATTTAAAATTGTTAGAATGGCCAATTTTTGTGTATATCATAGTCAGAAAAATGGGGGGAAAAGAGTAGAATAAAAAAATGTATTAGCTACTCATAATATGTAAGTCAATGGATATGACAATGTCGGGGACCGCCTCCGGCCGGGAAAGTCCCCACCATTACACGATGGTGCTTGGCTCACTGCCAGCAAAATACGCTGCAAGTGAACACCGAACTTTCTGGTGAAGCCCACCTAAAGGAGGACATAGTCATTGGCTGTTTCAAATTTAATCAGCATAGTAACAGGACTCTCATTGGCTCTCCCCATTGTTTGGCCCCTTATTGGTCACCTTGTTCACTGATTGGTCATGTAAACATATATAAGTGTGTGGACTTGGGGAAATAAAGAGAGAGAAGATAGATCTGAACCGGGGCTTCTTGTCATCCTTGCGGGTCGAGGGCGACATGACAAGGCTTGATTAGATATTTAAATTATTTCAATCTTGATTTAAGTTTGATGCCACTGCCAACATGTATTTGTCAAAGGTCTATGTGGTGAATAAGGAAAAAGAAGCTATACATAAGACTTGCCCTTGAGTGAAACCACATATCTGTGGTCCAGACTGTGCCCTGTGTTGGACACATGGCTAAAGTATGTTGATCCCTATAGCAACAGTTTCGCAGGATGGTTGAGAGCCCAGGCAGGGTTTCCAGTTCCAGCTCCAACACTTACCAGCTGTGCAAAGTTGGGCAAATTGTTCACTCTCAGTTGCCTCATCTCTGTGTAAACTAATAGATTAACATTCATATACAGCACTCAGAAAACTGCCGGGCGTGTTGCAAATATCACAATATCAGCTATTACTATTCTTGCTGAGAAATCTCGGGATTAAAGTCTAAACTCTATCATCCTTCCTAAAAGTCTGGCAATAATGATGTTTTAGTAAAACATTACCTAAAAGTCTGGCAATAATGATGTTTTAGTAAAATATTACCTCTTCCTTCAGGATCATGTGGATTCTGAAGGAATGACTGTTGTTTTCGAGGAGCGAATATGCCAAACTCTCCTTCCTTTGACTTATTTCTGTGCCATGCCTAAGTAGGTAGCTGGAGCTTCTAAGTGCTTATCCAGTCAAGCCTATGCAAAGTAAAGGGACAAGGATTTACTGCTCAGAGCCTCTTGGTTTCTATCTTAAATGTGCCCAAATCTGCAGTAAAGGGGGAATGAATCTTTTACCATGATATGGGTATTTTGGCCTCTTTCTCTCCTTTTAAGTGCACTTTCCAATAGTCATCTCTCCTCCTTAATCATTTAAATAATTGGCAAGCCCTGCGGCCCTTAGCAGAAGGTGGGAGTTTATTTATGTCTCCTCTTTGTCTGTAAAGACAAAAGAGAAGAGCAGATGAGATCAGATCAAGGAGTACTTTGTTTTATAATCTCTCCGGAGAAATCTAGGAGTTCCCTCCCTCCATGCTCATATTTCTTATTGTGAAGCACTAATGAAGACACTAATTAGTCGTTCAGCATGGGCTCCCCTTGGATTTTTTCAAGACCTACTTCTTTCCATTTTGCATATGTTTCTCTTGTATGTTTCCTATTGCTTTTCCTTAATTCTGTCTGTGGGATAGAAGAGAAAACCAAAGCAATGGCAATTCTTCCTTTTTTTTAAGATACAATATATGTGTCTAAAAACTCATATTGAATGCATGTCAAAGAAAATTTACTGCAGTCAGATAAACACTAAATTGATAACACATCAGGTAAAAACAAAGTGCCACTGATTACAATAAAGCTCAAAGATGAGAAGTCCAAATCTTCTTCTGATACATGTCCTAGCTAGAATATTTATGCTCTCATTAGCATATTGCAATGCTGAGTGCAGAAAGTGATATGACAAAGAAAGTGTTCTCAATGATTAACACCAAACCTGTGATTCCCAACAGCTCTGATTTCCTATTCATCCGAAGTTTGAACTGCATTGGATATATCATTGATTTCATTAGATTCACTGATTTCATTAATTCAAAAATATTCAAGAATACTTCTTCTATCCAATATATTCTTGTATAAATGTCATAATAGGTAAGAGTTTACCAAATTCATCAAACTAGAAGACAAATGTGTTGAACAGTAATAAGAAAAATTAATATGAAAAATTGCTATGTAATTAATAGGAAAAATTATTTTGGAAGACTGGATAAATGGACCCAACTTAGCATTAGGAATCTTGATATAAAATATTATATATGTATAATATATGTATATTATATATTTATATCTAAATATATGTATATAAATACAATGCATATGTATTATATATTAATATTTATATATATGTATGTATACATGTATATGTATACATACACATATATATAAAGACCTGCATAAGTACAGTTTTTGAGAACATTCTAGCATTTTAGCTTACTCTATATGCATTTTGAGTCAACAATATTATACACAGAAATATACAGAAATACTCTGCTGCTGACCTCAATAAACAGATAAGAATACAAAACAAAAATTAGTAGGACCTAGAACGAAGTCATAGAATTATAGAATGATATACTTCTGAGGAAACATTAATAGATTAGAATGGATCCTTAGAAGAACAAACAGGATAGTGAGGAGCTTGAGTGACAGTTTGAAATAAAAAAACTTTTGGACTTGAAAAACTGAAGCCTTAGTACCACAGTTATTTTTCAATATTGAAATTATTCTGCATGCTCTCAGAGATTATATATCCAACTATTTATTTATCCATGCATTAATTTATGATTTCCTTTATTCAGAAAATTCATGGGCACATATAATCATCCACACACTTACTATGTAATCATAATACAATGATGAACACAAGAGACATGGTCCCTGGTCTGTTTGAGATTATAGAATGAAAGGATAAATACCATTGGCCAAAACAAAGCCAATATAAGCAGATATCAGATAAATATAAAGAAAACTTTCTTAAAGTACTGCTCCCAAATGGAATGGAGTCCTCAGGGCTGATGTTCTTCTTTCTGTGTTTGTTATTAGAGGGATCACATGCACCAAATGGCTACTTATTTGGAAATTTAAACACTGAGTCGGAGTCCTATACAAGTCTCTCTCTCTTTATCATTTTATGAATATGTCTTTACTTTACTTCCTTTTGTTGATGACAATTTAGTAGGCACAACTCAAAAGGAAATGTTATGATAATAAATTAATCAAATATGAAACTTTTTTTCATGAATAAACAGGCTAATTGATCAAAGTGTATCCTATTTTTAGGCTTCCTATTTACTTATGATATTTATAGTCCATCATGTCTGAGTTTTCAGTAAAATTTAACTATAAAATTCCCAAATTACAAAGATTGTTATTATACTTTTTGATAGGGAATGGAGAAAATGAGGATGGGACAGAAGATTTCTATTCCATGGCAAGTAGAATTTATAAGGGATTAGTCAAGTGCAAGTTACAAAACCCAACTCAAATTCATTTAAGATATAGGCAGTGGATTTATACATAACTATGTGAAAGTCTAATGATGGTTAATGGTTACAAGAACAGATATCGGTGCTTTCCAACCATGCCATCAAGTATTTGCCTTTTTCTCTCTCCATGTCTCAGCTCTGCTTTCCACTGTGGTGATTTTATTCTCAGGCAATCTCTCTGTATGTGGCGACAATGAGATGCTGTAGTTGATTTAGTCTTATAATGTCCAAGGGACTTTGCAATATTTGATTGAAGGAATCTTTCATCCATGAAATATGCTTATTGATTCCCCCAACAAGCTTCTGATGGGCCCTCCCTGGGTCGTGTGTACACTTGTATGCCCCAGCTTATGATGAAGATTATAGTAAAGGTGGGAGTGTGATCAGTAGCTGTGGGGGAGGGATAATTTCCCCTATAGAATGATTGCTCAGGAGGCAAAAGTCTGTCAGAGAACCATTAGAAATACTCTGCTGCTGACCTCATTAATTTTGGAGTTTGCATGATTCAACTGGATAAAGATAATATGAACAACAAAGTTCATCATTGGGGGAAGAAATTTTACATTATATTAGTTCAAGCCTCATATCCTTCTCCAAGATCTAAAAACAGGTAAGGATCCAAGTCATCCTGAAATTACTAAGCCAATGAGATAAGTGTAGTAAAATAAAGTAAAAAAAAAATTATCTCACAACTTTCTCTGAGTATCTTTCTGTATTCAAGCAGATTTCTGTCTATGTGAATAAAACCTCAATGATGTTACTTGGTCTGTGCTTAACCTGCTCAGGTATCAAATGACAATACTTCATATAAAGATTTTTTTCATGTAAAGATGGTATCTAATCTTCATAGCATCCTCTTGAAGATGATAGGCATTATTCTCATTCTCTAGGTGGAGAATTGGAAAGCTTCCAAATGGCTCCAAATCACTAGCTAGTTGAGAGTGAAGTATAGTAATTCTAACCAGCACTTCAGTGTTCTATCTGCCAAACCCAGAAGGCAAAATGTTATGAAAATTTCTTTTTTGATTCATTTCAACTCAGTTCAGCTCAATTTGATTCACTAAACAGTATTAAAAACCTACAGTGTGCTCAATGTCATTCTACATACTCCGGGCAGTGCAAAACATGCATAAGGCAAAATCCTTGATCCTTAAGTGTTTCATAATTTAATTGCAAGTACAACACATAAACTCAAGGAATACTTGCATAATATTTTCAGTTATCATACACTCTAATTCTTAACTAGAAAAAGTGATGGAGAGAATAAGTGCAATTGTACTTAACACATTATATAACAAAGTTCAACATTAATTCTTTTACATACAGAAGTCCTCTGTAGCACAATTTTTGAAATTTTCTTTTGTAATTTATCCTTCCTAAATTAGTTTGTATATACCTACAGTAAGACAGCCAAGGCCTTAAGTGCTGCATGCACAATGGTGACAAAAGAAAAAAATACCATTCTGGTCCTCATGGAATTACAATTTACAGGAGGAGATATATTAAGCAAATATGTATATGGACCAAAAATACAACTTACTATATGTGCTCTGAAGGGAGACTCTAACTTGCTAACAAAAAGTATAGCAGGGAAACTGACCTGGGTTTATAGAAAAGGATTAAAATGGTTAAGGTGAAGGCATTTAAGCTGAAATTTCGAAGAATGAGTAAAAACTTGTCAAATAAGGATTTGAGGTGAAGGAGCATCCCCGGAAGAAGAAAGAACGTGAAAGATATACTGTCCCAGGGAATAGCTTAGAACAGGTAAATAAAACAAAGACATATCTAGATACACAACAGTGTGGTTTCTTATAACTTGTTCTTTCTATTTCTGGGGCAAATTAAAATCTGATATTATGTTTGTTCAGAAAATTAGTGGGTTTCTGGGACTAATGAAAATGAGGCAAGTTCAAGTTCAAAGGGAGAAAACAGATGATTAGCAAGATTTCTTGGATAGGATTGTGTGAGAGCTCCAGGAATCAGAAGAATGAGATATAAGGGATCCATAAGGCTGTGCTCTAACGAAGGACTTTGAAGTTACTTGTGAATATTTTAAACTCAATTCACTAGCTGGTAGAAATGTGCCATAGGATGTTAAAATATCTTCCTTATGGTATATTTTCTCATTAGCAACTTCAACGTATGTAAGAACGCATCTCATGATTTCGTGTTTTCCCACCAGTTCTTAGAACATTGCCCTGTACAAAGAATGTGTTCAGGTAAATTTTGTGAATTGGTTACAACAATGATTTCATAGGATAAGCTTAGTAAAACCTGATCTAAGGAACTATGATGTCTGGAGTAGGTATATACTTCCAAGAAATTGGTTATAATGGTTTTCCATTAATTGATCCCTTTGCCTATTGCATCTTGGGCATCTTAACCCTCAACCTTCTGCAACAGAGTAAATCTGTCATTGTGAGCTCAGGCAGTGACTGTGCTTGATTCGTTTGTATTCACAGTATGTGGCATGAAATAAGTGCTTTATATTTATTGAGTGACAGAATGAGCAACTAAATGAACAAATGAATCAATGGAAGAATCTAGTCAGCTTGAATTATCAATTGGTTAAAACTGACGCAGATGAAATAAAAGAGAAATACAAGAGAAAAACAGACTGTATGACCCATATTAGTCCCAAGAATTGTATGCTGAATAAATAAAGCTTCACTGAAAAATATGGACATGATTTGACCATGCAATAGATACGTGAAAAGCAGTGATGAGCTGAAATATGCAGAAGATTCATACTTACAATGGATTTTAAGCTTTACATGCATAAGAATCACTTGAGTTTTTTTGTTGTTGTTTTCCTTTTTTTTTTTTTTTTTTTTTAGCACATTTACTGAGGTCAGCTCATAAAGGTTCAATTCAATAGATTTAACAAGAATACCAGCACTTCTAGTGCAGGTGGTCTGGGACATCACTTAGAGATATTCTGCATTAGATATAAATGGTAGCATCATTTACTCTATTTGAAAAATTGAAAGGAAGATAATTTTGTTCCCTTTTAATTGGTAAAGGAGCAATTTAAACAACTCAAATCTTCTGGTCCTCTATAACAAAAAATTGTTGGAAGAAAGAAATAATGTATGATGCTAATTTCTACCTTTGATTCTTGACCCAGAGAAAAGCAGCATCAGTTGTAAGCCAACTCTTGGTATCATTCATTACTTACACACATTTAACCAAGTATTTTGGATATATTTCAGCAGTTTAAAAACTAATACTCTACACAGAATCCTGCTGGAGCTTTCCTTATACCTATGGTTTCACCAGCAATTATGTTCTTAACACCAGGCAGAGGTGATCAAAAAGAGAAGGTCATGGAATCATTATAAGCAGCAAGGCTAAATGTATATCTAGCATGGCCAATTTATAACAGAATTTCCAAAAGTGCTGCTATTTTCTGTTGAAAGGAAATAGGTGGTAGAACCATATGAAAATGAATTGTGGCATTCATTCCCACATCTTCTGGGAAGAGCTAGTTTTCTCACTCCAGCCATGTGGTTTTGGTGGGACTTCTGTGTTCTCATATGACTCCAGGTTTCTGGTGATAGTTAATTTCAGTAAAAATAGCCACTCAAAATGGCTTGGATCTTCAGGGGCATGTCTTGGGAGTTTTCAGCTAGGAATGGAGAAATGTGTTCCTACCTCATAGCTAATAGTGAGATGGATATGTCATAGCAGTTTTCTGCATTAAAGACTGACTTTGCCAAGGAAAACCAGGAACATATGCCTAGATATGGAGGAATGGGGACAGAAGGAAAGAGAGAGGAGACAGACAGATGAGTAACAGTCTAATCCCTTGGTCCTGGTGTCTCGAAGACCATTTGCCCTTATCGTGGCTACATACACTCTATGAGAACTCTCCCAATCTGCCTAAATTAATCTGAGTTGGATTTAAAAAAATATATATATATATATATATATATATTTTTTTTTTTTTAATTTTTTAGAGCAGTTTTAGGTTCACAGCAAAATTGAGCGGGAGGTCTGGAGGTTTCCTATACACCCCCTTCCCCGTGCATGCACAGCCTCCTCCATTATTAGCATCCCAACCAGAGTGGTATGTCTGTTATAAGTGATGAACCCACATTGTCACATCATTTTCTCCTCAAGTACCCACTTTACATTAGGGTTCATTCTTGGTGTTATATATTCTGTGCATTTGGGCAAATGTAGAATGGCATGTATTCATCATTATACTGTCATTGGGAGTTGCCTCACTGCCCTAAAAATCTTCCGTGCTCTGCCTAGTCAATCCTCCTTTTCCTTAAGGTGGGTTTTTGACACTGCAACCAAGGATTTCTAACAAGTTTGCATGTGAGGTCATTCATCAGTGGTTCTGTTGAATTGGACCTGTTGTGTGGATTGTGGAAAGTTAACTCTTTGAAGAAATACTTCTTATATTGTGAAACTAATTTAAAGTTTGATATAATTATACATTGTGTTATAAGGGAAACTCCTTGAATGAAAGAAAAGATGAAAATCTTGGGGCACCTGGGTAGCTCAGTTGGTTAAATGTTCTGCTCTTGATTTCACCTCAGGTCCTGATCTTGGTATCTGGATTTCAGGATCAAGCTCCACACTCAGTGGGGAGTCTGCTTGATATCCTCTCTCTTCCCTTTCCCTCTGCCTCTCCTCCCCCGCACACACTCTCTCTCTCTCAAATAAATAAATATATCTTTAACCAAAAACAAAAAAAAAAAAAAAAAGAGAAGCTTTTTTCCTTCTGCTTCCTTCCTATACTACCATCTTAAAAGTAAACATTAAAGAGACAACATTACAGAGGCCTTGGATAAGGGAACAACATACTACTTTAAAATCCCATTTTCTTAGATATGCTTCTATTACACTTCACTGGCCAGAAATTACACTTCTAATTCTAATGATTCTGGACCAAGGTCTATTTTAAGTGTCTCCTTATGTTGCAGAAGTATTTTGCTCAGATCTTCTCTGGATTATGTATATTTTATTAAGTTATTCATGTTTTCCTGTCTCAGTAACAAATGATCCACAGTGTTTTTCTAACAATCATAAATAATCTGTTCACTAAATGCCCAAACTTTGCAAAATTCAATCCCTCAAATCTCATTGTCTTAAATTTAAAACTCACTCATGCAATTATCTGAAGTTCATATATCATCTTTGATGATGTTCTGGTTCCCCTGCCACTTGGTGAGTGATGCTTACCAACTTCTCATTGTCTTTCTGCTTTTACTCTTAAGATTTTTTTCCCTCAGATTTGAGGTTTCCTGTTTGTCATAAATTCCTATTAATTGTTCCTTGATACGTTCTTATCTTTGAATCCAGAAACTGTATTGCAATTTGACTTTTTGCTTCTATGACCCAAGGTTATCTATTGCTTTTTTTTTTTTTTTCCAAAGTTTTGGGAGGAAGAACATGTTAGAGAACATCATATTATGTAAGCCCATAAGAAGAAACAGATTATCCCCAATGTTTTAGAAAAAAGGAGCGCCATTCCTCTATAGACTTCATAAAAGATACTACAACACAAAATAACTTGGGAGAATAGAAAAGACAATTTCTAACATCAAAGTTTCTGAAAGAATGGAGAACTTGGCTTCTCAGAATTCAGTAACTGATGGAGATGATGTAGCCAAGGTGAACATTGACTTTAAAAGGCATAGAAGCCTAAAAGGTGAGGCTTTAATATACGTATTTTTTTTATATATATACAGGTTTGGAACACATTACGATTTTGCATAAAATGGACATGTACTCTTCAAACTCTTCAAATCCCAATAAAATGGCTTGTGAGATATGGCTGTTTCTGAGACAATTTTCCATTATTGATAACATTAGGAAAGGGTAAAGAAGGAGAAGGTTTCCTCATGTGAAGCTTATTATATGTGAACACGTTTTATCTTGAGAATGAGAAAAAATATTGAAAGAAAGATTTTTTATCATTACTTTCTAGAAGCTATGCCTGTTAGTTTCTTACTTATATTGGTCTTTAGATATTCAACTGCTCAAACTCAGAACACTAAAACTCTGACAAGCTTCCCTTTGAGTTTTTTAAGCTTTTGAGAAGAATAATATTTTAATGGTTTATTGAATTTTAACTGCCATTTATTGAGTATCCTCTAAATGAAGACTTGTTACACAATATTTTTTACACACTTTAATCAGGAATCTATAATTATCCTCATTTTTGTTATGGGGATTTCAGCACTTTGGGAAGTTGCTTAAATTGTCCCAGTTTTTGAAAATGGGAAAATCTCACTAGAATATCAATTCCTCTATTAGCTTGTATGCTCTTTGAAGGGAGAGTCTAAATTTTACATCCCCAATTTAAAATACGTAGTTATGTTCCCTTGACTCACAGTCTTTCTATTTTCCTTAGATTATAAGTCAACTATTAGGGTTTTTCCCAAAATATGGATGCCAGATGACATCTGGAGTAGAATTTCTTTATAAGTATACTTATTTTGAATGAATTTATAGATGTAAAGCATTTAGGGCATTCCTGGCTTGTTATAAAGACGTAAGTGTCTTATTCTTTTGCTATTATTATTATTAAATGTCTATTTATGATTTCAATTTATATAAATGCTGATAATAACCACTTTGTACAGAAGGCAAATTAAAAATTTTTTAAAGGATCAAACCACTCTCTGGACTGTTAATGCTACTTTTCTTTTGTGAGAGCACTCTAATTCATATCATAGATTATGAATTTATTCATGCCTATTTGATTAAAGAAACATCACTTTCTGTTTCTGAACATGATGAATGGCTCCCGCTCATTTGAAAGGTGACAATGCAACATTAGTTTGATTTTTGTGTAGGGCTGTAATGGTCTTTGCTAATGGCCTGTAGCAATAGATTCAGATGAAAAATTAAAATGTTTACTATTCTTCCTCTGTATTATGTAAGGAGAGTTCCTCAGAGAACATCGTTTTCATTATCGGAGATGATTTATCCTTTGTGATTTATTTTGCTGTGAAATCCAGAGGGCAGACACATTTCTGACTTTATATATAGTTTCATCTCTTCATGAGGCGGCAAGAAGTGAAATAACCGCTCAGGAAACATTGAAAGCAGACACTTATTATGTGAAACAGTTTGAACTATTCAACATCCAAAGCTAATTCTGTCGTGCTTTGCTAAAATAGTGCAGCATTTAAATACTGAAGAAGCAATATACTGATAATGAAACCATTTCCAGGCAAAGAACTTAGAACAGGTATTTAGTCTGGATAGTTTCATAAATGTCTGTGTCTCCTAAAAACATTTCAGGCTAATGTAACGCAGGGAGCTGCATTTGGAGGCGAAGGCATATATATACCTGTTTTAATCAGAACTTGATATGAGAAGGACCTTTTTAAATGAAGATTTCCTTAAATAGAAAAACAATGCTTTGTTGGGCAATTAGTACACACATCTAACTAATTCAGCTGCCAATATTATTCACTTAACCCAAAGTTATAAAATGACTTCAGGCATTTCTTTTTTTTTTTTTTTTTTAAGATTTTATTTATTTATTTGACAGACAGAAATCACAAGTAGGCAGAGAGGCAGGCACAGAGAGAGGGGGAGGCAGGCTCCCTGATGAGCAGAGAGCCCATGTGGGGCTTGATCCCAGGACCCTGGGATCATGACCTGAGCCAAAGGCAGAGGCTTTAACCCACTGAGACACCCAGGAGCCCCAGGCATTTCTTTAATACTAGAAAATTCTGAGGTAATAAATAAATCAGGCTAAGTGTATTAATTAGCACAGTAGAGCCCACAAATACAAACTTATGATAAAAATTAAAGTATTAATTCTGATCATAGCTGAATGTTTTACTGATTCACAAAAAGGAGTTTTTGATTTAGAACACTGTCTGTTCTCTTCTTTTGTGTGGTGTCCAGTTGTGGTGTATAAATGTTCAATATAAGCATGATGTACAATTATTTCACAAGAAAGAAAGAGTAAGAAGAAACAGCTCAGATTTTAAAGTGAACTAACTCTTGCAAATTATGTGATGGAAGGATGTTAACTGCACTGTAACCAGATTGTAAAAAAAAAATTAGTTTAAATATCTTTTTTATAATAATGTTTATATTTTCCAATAAATTCTTTTTTTCCCCAATATTCTTTCTATTTCCCTGCTACCCCCTCCCCCTTTTCTAGTAACTAAATTAAAAAATGATTATTTTAAACGGAATTTACTAATTTTGTTTCTTTGCCTTAGATCTTTACGGTAGTAGTTAAATGGGATCCGGCACATCAGCCCTAGTCCTGCGTCAGCAGGAGCTGGAGAAACTAGTACTTAACATTTCTAAACTTTGGTTTCCTTATCTGCGTCTAGAGATAGTCATAGTGCACGTTCCATTGTATGAAAATTAAATAAGATAATTCACATAAACTCCATATAACGTATGTGTTCAGTATTTACTATTTACTTAAAATCTTTGATTTTAAAATTGTACAGTCTCAAACTGAATTTTAGGAAAAGACAATTTTCATTAGGCTCAAATGGGCCTATCAGATTAATGACCAAACTGCTTTGAAGTCTGTCCAGGAGAATTACATTTTATTCTTAGAACAAGGTACCAATGGACAATTGTAGGTGAAGCCAGGAAAAAAGTCTACTTTTACTCAGAGCTTTGGGTTCTCAAGCAGCATGTACTCAGGGTTCCATTGTAGTTTCTTACCAGGAATGAAACACGGGTTTGTGAGTTACTATGCTCCTCACCAGAGCTATTCTCCTTTTAGGTAGGTAGGATTGTCACCTCCCACTTGCATGCCCATTTGAGATAGGTAGCTTAGAGAAGCTGAAGTGAGAGGAAGAGAAATAGAACAGAGCCTTAATTCTATTTAATTTCTCCTGGGCATTTTTTGGTCACAAGTGGAGAAAATCTGAAATCGATTAGTGAAAGCTACATTTCTGAGCCATCTACCCTCCAAAAAAATGAGTATTCATGGAGACACAATAAAACTGACAATGTTCAGGGTCCTCGGATCGAGTCCCACATTGGGTTTTCAGCTCAGCAGGGAGCCTGCTTCCCTCTCCCTCTCTCTCTGCCTGCCTCTCTGCCTGCTTGTGATCTCTGTCAAATAAATCAATAAAACCTTTAAAAAAAGTGAAAATGTTTGTTTCTACCCAGTAAAATTACCACAGTTTTTTTTTTTTCTACTTTTGTGTCAGATTCACTTCAAAATTCTGCTCACAGAATATTAGGAAGCTTAAAAAAAAATGCATCCACAATTCAACAATTTTTTAAATATCAGGGATGTCTACCAAGTTTCTTGTGGTAACATCCCAGTATGACTGAGCAGAGGCATTTGCTTTTTCCTAAATATTATTCCCTGAAAGTTACCTCAGAGTCTGTTTTGGGGTGTTCTCTTTAGACATTGCTTTGAGTTTTTTGATATGTGAACTCTGAATCTTTTAAAAATGGTCAGATTATATCTGTGCTTATTTTTATAAATTCTACATATAGGAGTTTTCCACTTCCATAAATAGATATCCATTGTTAGCTTATCAGGTAAGGTGGATTCTGACACATAGATGAGTTGGTTGCTAACAAAACCACTGTCCCCATGGTTCAGGGACCATGAAAAATAATAAGTTTTACTATAGACCCTAAAGAACCAAGTATATCAAAACCTCCCCTAAGGGTTTTCCTAGATTGCAAACATCACATAATCAAGAAAGTGAGGGATATCTGACAGTTGTAGAGTGGGATTTACCTTCTGGACAAGAAATCACTTGAAAGAATCACTCAAAAATTCACTTCATGAAAATAGACAATAGTTTGTTTTTGGTCAAAAATATTAGGTTTCCAAGACTGAATTCATTTTCCTAGGAAAAATGGGTGTTTGAATACAAGAGTGTTCTTTGGTAGATTAAATTAATGTTTAGCTGGTACATGTATAGAGAGGGTAAGATGTTATCCAACCTATAATTTACCAGTTGCAGTTAAGTTTGCCCATGTTTATTGCCCTCATGATGTTATAATGAGCTGTTTCTAGTATGATAGGATGATGGTACCCATTTTCAGTAGATCTGAAGTCCTGTTTCACATCCACTTGCCAGCACCAAAGCTATGCTTGTTGCAGTTAAACTCTCTTGGCCTGGGGACACCTGGATGGCTCAGTTGGTTGAGCAGCTGCCTTCGGCTCAGGTCATGATCCCAGTGTCCTGGGATCGAGTCCCACATCGGACTCCTAGCTTGGCAGGAAGCCTGCTTCTCCCTCTGCCTCTGCCTGCTGCTCTGTCTGCCTGTGCTCGCTCGTGCTGTCTCTCTCTCTCTCTCTGACAAGTAAATAAATAAAATCCTAAAAAAAAAAAAAATTTAAACTCTCTTGGCCTGAATTAGAAATAAGTCCTTTATGGTGACTCAAATAGTTTACTAGTCTTGAAAACTAGTTAGAATGAGAAATTCTCATGAAACTTTTTTACCAGTCTTTACTTTTCTTCTATCATCTATCCATCATCTATTTATCAATCAATCAACCAATCATTTATCTATCTTTTCCTCTCCAAATAATTTATATGTGTGTATTTGGTATGGATCTTTATATTGAACACAGCTGGAGATGCAAAATTAATAGTTTATTTGTTTAGTGGGTTGCAAAATTAAACTCAATCTGCAATATGATAGTATAGAAAAGTATCATATCTTTATTTGGAGTATGAACAATTAATTGTTCTTCCTTTTCTAAGCCCTTCTCACTCATTAATACTGAAAGCAAATTTAAATTTACTACTCTGTTTAAGTCACAGACCAATCTAATCTTTTAAATAATATCTTCAGATAATATCAGATTCTTCAAAAGAAGACATTCTCCAACACCATCTGTCATTAAGGAGATTTTGTTTGGGGTTTGGGTGGTCTTAGCATGGAAGAGATGAGTTACTAGGTAGAGTGACCCCTCATTCCTTTGATCTTTAGGAGATGTTCCTTGCCTACTTTATGACTGAGCCATCTACTGGTTATGAAATTAAAGCCTACTCCTTATAGGCTTTGGACTTGATGATAATCCTAAGGCATTGTCTAGCTCAGCAAATTTCAATTTGTCTCCAGTAGGACTTGGAGACTCCTTGAATGTGTCTGGCTGTGAACTTCATTCAGTCCTGATGTGGGTGATCTTTTCTGTAGTTCTCAATACACAGCCATCTGTTCTTTTAGTAAGTCCTCCACCTGGTTTCTCCACTATTTCTGGGTCCCCTCTACTCACATATCCTGAATGGTGATACAGGAAGGTAAAATTTTGGACTGTCAATCTGGATTCAATGACCAGACTACAATAACTAAACTGATAGTTCTTTACTCCATCTAGGTGAGGAGGCAATCTGAAATATAACCTCTTTGAGGATATACGGGGAGAAAGAAGACAGAGGTGAGGTGAGGATGGCAAACGAATGCATTATCTTTGCTCTTGACATTATCCATACTGCTCCAATACAACTTCACTTAGCTGTCTTGAAATGGGGATGTTGGGATACATATAAAATGGGAATATGGGATACATATGAATTTCTTTTTTTTTCCCCTCTCTCTCTGTAAACCCAAAGCTTGAAATAGACAGATCAAAGGGGTTTGTTTACCTTGGGAGATTTCTTTCTTTTTTAACCTCTTAATTGCCTTCACCTATTTTGCCCATCTCCCTGTTCCCCTCCCTTCTGGCAACCATCAATTTTTTCTCTATATTTATGAGTCTGTTTCTGTTTCATTTTGTTTGTTCATTTGTTTTGTTTTTAGATTCCACAGATAAGTGAATCATACAGTATTTGACTTTTTCTGACTCATTTCAGTTAGCATAATACCCTCTAGGTCCATCTATGTTATCGCAAATGGCAAGATTTCATTCTTTTTTTATGGGTGAGTAACCTTGGGAGATTTCTTTAGGGAGAGTTCTATGTACATAGATATCTCAGGCTTGATTGTTTAAATGCTAATGAGGAAATAAAATAATTTAGAAAATTTTCTTCCCACGCTGTAATCTGCCATGTGTAGTACTGTAATTGGTACTGGTGAAATAATTCTGAGTAAGAGTGCCTCACCTTGCTGATTACTCCAGTCCTCATACTTCAGATTGGCTTACTGGAGGTCTATTAAAGAATTTAATAAGGAGCTGGAGTTTCTCCCCTCACATCTTGATCTTAATTGCCTGAAGTACCTTACAATGAAGGAGAAGTCACACTCACAATTGGGGAACTAATTTTCTCCTCTTAACTCTCAGTAATTCTTATGAAAATTGGAATGACTTACTGTTCTACCCAGTTCCTATTTGCCCTTTATCTTGTTTATGGATCATAAAGGAAAACAATGCAGGTATAATGACTTTTGAAACCAACTGCGAGAGCTGGGCCACACCTCACAGGTTAAGGGCATAGTCTTCCCCCAGACTGGCCCCCCCTATGGACAGTGGCCACAAGTTTATGGATCCATAGGTCATCCTAGCTTCTGACCAGCTGGCTATAAATTTGTGAGTTTCTACTACTCTATCAGTTTTGATAATTTGCTGCAATAACACACAGAACTCAGGAAAGGGCTAAGCTTACAATTAAAGTTTTATTATAATAAGTGATACAAATCAGAACTGACTGAAGGAAGGAATACAGAGGGTGAAGTCCTGAAAGGAAATACAGAGTTTTTGTTGCCCTCTTCCTGTGGATTCCTGGATATATTACCTCTTCTTGGCTACAATACTTGGGACTGTGAACTAGGTACTCTTACCTAAGCCTCTGGTGTTCTGAATTTCTATTGGGGGTTGGAGCATATGTTGCTTATGTGATTGGCTTTTAGTTTCCAGCCCCTCCTTGAGGTGTAGTCTCTAGTTTCTCTGGAGATCACAACTGAAATGGCATATTCCAAAGCCCCTATCATAAGTCACATTGTAGGTCTGCCTAAGCAGTGAGAGCAGCCAGGCAGACAGAAACATTCTTATCAGGCAGGACATTCCGGGGGGCCTAGAGATCACCTCTCAGCAGTAGTCCAAGGCAAATGTCAGATCTCTCTGTGGCAAGAAGTGAATTCTCCACTACACAGCTGGATCTTTTTGTAAACAAATCCAAGAACTTATATGCTGGCCAGTGCTTGTAAGCACATCTGAACTTGCACACGAATCTTTCCTTGTCTTCAAGAGTCAAGTAAGTTTCTGGTTAAACTTTATCTGCTTCTGTTACTTTTACTTCTCTTTAAAAAGAATATTCACATTAATTGCTTGAAAAAGTTCATTTTATTAATTTAACAATGTATTTGTAAAATGCTTTTCAATTTCAAATTCTATTTGTTAATGTAATTAAACACTGACATCTTTAAAGTAGTTCAACTTAGTATGTTTCATGAATATGGTTCCTTATAAAATGATGGCCTTCTTGAGGGCAGAGATTACACATCTTTTTCTTTTTTGATTCCTAAGGGCCTCAAGAGTATGTGCTTCCTATTATTGTTATTGGTACACATTTATTTGAGTGTAAGTGAATGCAGTCAATTAGCAAGAGGATTACATTACAGCCTACAAAAAGAATTGGAATGTAACCACAACGCTCAAAGAAACTTCATGTTTCAAATTAACCAGATTATTATAGTGACAAGTCACTACAAAATGGGAATCCAACTGGTGATAAACATTGCCAACTCTTATCACCACCAAAGACATCACTACCATCCTGCATATGATGCCACTTTGTATCATCTAGTGTTGTAACACCTCCACTTCCTATAAAGCCAGGAGACACTTCCAATGTATTCTTTCTCATTTTTTATCTGATGCTTCCTTTGTGTGTTGGGAGTTTTAGCTTTTATCTAAGCTGTTCCCAACATAATCAGACATGTTTCACCCAGAATCGAATTTACATGAGGATATTTCAAAGAAAGGCTTACAAGTATCCAAGGAGGGGGCGTTTGGGAGCTCAACAGAGAAGTTCATCCCCAAATTCTCACCCTGTAGAGAGAACTGCTTTAAGTGGGAGCTGAAAGGCCTAATCACCAGGGAAACTTGAGCTGCTTGTGGCACAAGAACCCCTGCACTGGGTAATGATGTGTGAGTCATGGTAAGGTAGAATCTTTTGTTAAACGTTTTCTTTTCCACTCTATGAGGATGCAGTGAGGCTTCTCTGCACCAGAGAAAGCAGGCTACTTCAGGAATTTGAAGGGTCTGCTGTAACAGACCTGGAAGTGCTTTATGGGAAGACCTCAGAATTAGCCAGGAGATGATTCAGAGGTGGATGCTCAAGGTAGCATGAAGGTATCTTTGCCCTACATCAGGGCAGTGGAAGACACAAGGACAAGTTGGAGTTATCATCACTGATGCTTTTGTGGTAGAGAGGGCTTGTGATCAGCAACTGCGTAACATAGATTGCAGAATCTCAGAAACTACTGTTGACAAGAAGCTAGAGCTCCTGTGTTACCCAATAAGGGAAAAGGTAGACTCTGTTAATATGTTTCCACTTTAAATACTGTGATGATGAAATATAGGTTATTTTTTCTAGCCTGTATTGTCTGTAAAAATGATACAAATACTGTCTGTTATTTCAAAGTTTATACCAGATTTATGATCATTTTTTTATGCAAGGCTGATCACCAAGAAATCATCAACAATGCTACATAGCTTATTGACACCACTAATCTCCATCCCACTGAATCCCCTTTATTCTCCCTGAACCCCCCTGCCTAGGAAAACCCATTCACCCAAGGTCCTGATTCTTAAATTTCCCTTGGGAAAGGGATGTGTTTCCTGAAGGCAGGAGTAATAGAAGGAAATAAAAACAAGATGAGAAGGAGCAAAGGAGGAGGCGTGCTGAGAAGGCTTTTGAATCTTGAGTTTTCTCTTTTCTACTCATAATGACAACTCAGAGTGGATTTCAAGTACAGGAGCTGCAGGGATGAGCTGTGAGTTAATATTCTGGGCTTAAACTAGAGGGGTAATAGGGAAACTTTTGGCGGAAAGCAGACAGTGGCAGAGGTAATGGAAGCCTGTTGTCCTGCCACCTATTGAGGCAGAGGGAGACTTATCAAGGGCTAATGACGAGGTCACTATAGGCAAGAATTGAAGATTTTATAGTAGTCAGGGCTCTCCAGAGAAAAAGAATCAATAGGATATATAGAGATACAAGAGGAAATTCGTTACGGGCATTGGCTCACAAGATAATGGAGGCTGAGAAGTCCCACAATCGGCCATCTGCAATCTGGAGAACTAGGAAAGCTAGTGATCTAGTTCAGTCTGAGCTCAAGGCTTGAGAACAGTTCCGGTGGGGGCTGCTGGTGTAAGTTCTAGAGTCTGAAGGTCAGAGAACCAGGAACTCTGATGTCCAAGGGCAGGAGAATATGGATGTCTTGGCTCAAGAAGAGAGAGAGAGAGAATTCACCTTTCTTCTGCCTTTTTATCTATTCAAGCCCTCAAGGGATTACTTAGTTTACTAATTCAAATGCTAATCTCTCCCGGAAACACCTTCAGAGACAACTCAGAAATAAACTTTATCAACTATCTGGGCATCCTTTAACCCAGTCTAGTTGATTCATAAAATTAAGCACCACAACTCTTTATGCCTTAGTACCTAAATCCCATACTTACTCTATTCTCTTCGCCCCAATCCTGATTGTTCAGCTCAAGGATTTAAAGTTGCTGAATTTTGCAGCAATTCTTAAAGGTAAATTTGGTAAACATCTTTTGGCACTATACTTTCCCTATTTGTTCATTTAGTGCATTTTTATAGTTGAGCTACATTATGATTTAAATATTTTGTGAATCAATCTGTGGGCACATTTCACATGGATTTTAATCAGGTATCACTCACAACTATGTGGCAGAATGACATCCCAAATGTGTCCACAGCCTAATCCTCAGAAGCTGTAAATATATTACCTTATATGGCAAAAGGGACTCAGCAGATGTGGTTAAGGCGAAGGAGGCAGAGATAGGGAGATGATCCTCAATGATCCATGTGGGCCTAATCTAGTCATCAGTCTCTGAAAGTAAAACACCTTTCCCAGCTAAGTCAGAGGCTGTGGTCAGAGGGGGATGTGATAACGCAAGTGAGTCAAAAAAGATGCGATGTTCCTCCTTTGAAGATAGAGGAAGGGACCCAGGAGCTAAGGCACGTTGGTGGGATCTAGAAGCTGGAAAAGGAAACAGATTCTCCTCTAGAGCCTTCAGAAAGGAATACAGCCCTCTCCACACCCTGATTTTAGCTACTGATACCCATTTCAGACTTTTGACCTCTAGAACTATAAGGCAATGCATTTATATTGTTTAAAGCCACTAAGTTTGTTGCAATTTGTTGTTTCTAATACAACAATTTATAGAATATATTCAATTAGTAAGTTGGAGACTGCTTGCATTCCTTGCTTCCTCCAGGTTTAAAAATACGGTATTTCTTGTCACAAAGATGCTGCCTCTTGCCCTATGTGCAGGTACATACCTGCAAATATACAAGCAAGCACACACATTCTGCTATGTTGTGAATCTATTTAAGCACGGTACTGAGGATTTAACGTATGTGCTCTCATTTAATCCTCAACATCCCTTCAGATAGGGACTAGATGGTGATTTCCTTAAGGTTTTATAACTACTAAGTGAAGGAAATGGAACTACTCAGGTCTGTCTGACTCCAAAGTATGTTTGCTTGCTCTATGTACTGTCACATAATGAATTCGAAACTAAAACTCACGTGCAATGGTATTTGTGTTTTATTTAAATCTATTATGTAAAACTCAAATAATATAAATCACCAACAGGCACTCCTAATGATAAAGTTAAATGAGGCAGGCATAATGATAAAGGCTCTCATTGCACAGTGATTTCCTTATCCCAAATATTCTTTTGTAACCTTAAAATGACTTTTTTCATTTTTTTAATGGGATACCAGAATGTGTTTTTTCCAGAAAGGCTCTGCCTAGGCATTATGTTATTAAAATCATTTTGATAGGTGCAATCTTTGATCTAAGAAACATTGTAAAATCATGGGCTTGCTTGTGAAGAGCAGTATCTCAGATGCAGATGAACAAAATCTTATAATACTTGTCATATGTTCCTCTCTCATGTCTTATCTCGGGGTATCCCCGCAGCTCACACTGACAGACGTGCTGGGCTTGGCATTTGCGTCCAGCTTGGGAGTTCTGTGCTCACTCCTGAGACAAAGTCCTGAAAGATAGGAAGCTCAGCTAATGATTTGTGTACACTGAATGACCAAGAAAGAGGGAACGTGAAAATTAAAATAAATAATCAAATTAAAAAAACAGAGTATTTATGGTGGGAGTGAGGTGGTTTTTTTTTTTTTTTTTTTTTTTTCCTTGACTCTTATCCCAGTCAGCAGAATGGTCATAAGAAGGGTTTTAAAGGCATTATAAAGAACTCTGAAAGACTGAAATATGAGGCCCTTGTCAGTACTTATAAAAGCAGCCTGCTTCTGAACTCACATGAGAAAGAAAAATTGAGTCATTATCATTCTATAAATTAGTCATTTTGAGAACTACCTAGCTCTTGGATTGCCCTCCTTATAATAGAATCTTTTGCTACTACTTAATAAATCTTTATTGTAAAGCCAAACAATGCCCATCTTGAGAATTTTGCTGTCAGGAAGAGAACATCTCATCGATTCAACAGGTCCCGGTATTGTTGCAATTGAATCTGAAGAGAATATAGTCTCACCCAGTGGAGTATATATGATGTCTTTATTTTTTTTAAGGCTTATTAAAGTAGACCAGTTGGTGCCTGTGGAGTGCCAAGTGTGATCTAGATGCTGAACAGCACAGGGATGAAATAGTGTTTCTTGTCCCATGAGCTAATCTTTCAACACACATTGGTATGATTGGAGGCTAATGAATGAATAAAGTATAAAAAAGATAAAAGAGCCTTTGTCATAAATGTAAAAGAATTTTTCTCCTTTGAGGTTTAATTATATTTTGCTTAATAAATTCTTTCAAAATATTACATTTGGAGCTTTATACTCTAATGAATTTTATCAGGGTAGTTGTCAAAAAATAAACCTGAGAATCAGTGTGTAGAGGAAAGCAAAAACATCATGATTAAGACAACACACTCAAATACAGATATATCTCCAGGGTCTGGGATTCATTGTCCTTTTAATTTGGAGAAACAATACTCATTGCTGATGGAATTATTTCAAAGAGTTTTTCAAAGCATATTAAGAAAACAGGAATAGAAGTCAGAAATTAGAGCCTTTGAAGAAAAGCAAACAGATACCAGGAAATGAAGACTTGGCTGTGGCATTCTCACTGTCATTGTTTACAACTGGAACTTTTCCAGAAAGAATTCCCTGGGACAGGTGGCTAGTAGCGTTCTTCCCATTTCTGTGGGTGCATTTGTGTTCATTTAAGTCAAGCTCCACGAGGTCAGTATCTTTATCTGTGTATCCCTCAAATGCGCCACGAAAGTGGTTACTACATGCTGGGCACAGAGCACAGTAATTCCTGTTGTAATAATAAAAGAATAAGAGGGATAAAAGGCAAGGACAAAGTATCTCCTTCGCTCTGAAGGCCACAAACCCTAAGCCTAAATGTAGGATTTTAAAATCTCTTATTAAAAAGTCATTCTTGGGGGTTGCCTGGGTGGCTCAGTGGGTTAAAGCCTCTGCCTTCGGCTCAGGTCATGATCTCAGGGTCCTGGGATCAAGCCCTACATCGAGCTCTCTGCTCAGCAGGGAGCCTGCTTCCTCCTCTCTCGGCTTGCCTCTCTGCCTACTTGTGATGTCTGTCAAATAAATAAAATCTTTTTTAAAAAAAGAAGTCATTCTTGGGGTGCCTGGGTGGCTCAGTGGGTTGGGCCTCTGCCTTCGGCTTGGGTCATGATCTCAGGATCCTGGGATCAAGTCCCACATTGGGCTCTTTGCTCCGCGGGGAGCCTGCTTCCCTTCCTTCTCTCTCTCTGCCTGCCTCTCTGCCTACTTGTGATCTCTGTCAAATAAATAAATAAAAGCTTAAAAAAAATAATTCTTATTATGAAATACTTAAAACAGTTTGGGTGACATTTAAATGAAATGGAACCAAATTGTTACTGCTTTTAAACCTCTGCGTAGTGAGTTTGCTGTGTGACCTACTCCACAGCAGCATTTTCATTTACACCTCCCATTCATTCCTAATGTCTCCTGACATTGTTCTCTGTGTTGTGTCTGCCAGAATGGATCGAGGCCATCCAGAGAGAGACAGATATTAGAACCAGCAGAAAGTGATTATAGGTGGCATCTGGCAGGAGTCATTTTCTCTTAAGGCTTTGACATGTCATTCCTGGTAAATCGGTTCTATTAGCTATCTAAAGGCACCAGATGTACCATAGGAGATTATGCCAATAAATCTTTGGTGGATTATATATATTTTTTGCTATTGCTGATTCATTGCAGTTCACATAAGCTCAACTATGTTTGTCTAGAAATGGATTCCAATTTAAGCTTCTTAGGTGCTTCCTTACTAAATACGTGTTTCTGAAAGTTGTTCTTGCACGATATGACCCAATACTAGAGATAGATTCTTTTAGCAGATATTGGTATATTGATAAGCTATATTATTTGCTTGACTTTGAATTTTTCAGTAGATTATTATCTTGGTGAATTCAATAAATAGTAAAATATAGTTTAGTAAAATATTTTCATTGATTCCAGCTGTGTAAAATGACTAATGCCAGAAAGTTCAAACCACATAACAAGAAAATGAATGTATTAAGGTTAATATTTGGGGACCTACGTTTGTCTGATGACAGACTCTGATTGGAATCAGGATATTAGATAGTGCTATACACCCTCACTGAGCAGCTTTTCCTCACTTTAAGAACACTAGCCACAATTAACCTCATTTGTAAATAAGTTTATTACATAAAGTCATGCTTACTTTGTACCTGTAAATTTATTTACATTCTATACATTATGAGTTCAATTAATGTTTGATTCTTAAAAATTCTCATTAATTTGCAGTAATCATTAATGCCTGTCTGTCTTAGTACCTATGGCAGTTCGCAGAGCCAGAAAATAGTTACCACACTCAGACTCTCCCACATAGTAACTGAATTTCTACTCATGCCTCAAGATCCAGATCAAGTTCTTCCTCTTTGATTCATCTGAAAAAACTGATCACTGCCTCCTTCATGCCTCTCTTATACCTGGTATAAACCCTTACCTATGCATGTATGTCCAACTGTACTAGTATTTTCTATTTTTATTTTGGTCTCACTTACCCTTCTTTTTGGAACTCTGTTGGCATTCAATACATTGTATAATAGAAGGCAAGAATAGAAGAGACTGTTGGAGAAATATGATCTTTTCTATAAATGGGTTTTTATTTTACCTAATAGCACTAAGATCTATTAATATGTTGATGTGTTTTAAACATTTGCTTAAGCACTGCTCTTAAGCAATTCAATCATTCAGTTTTCATTGGTTTTATAGGTATTTTTTTTAAAGATTTTATTTATCTATTTGACAGACAGAGATCACAAGTAGGCAGAAAGGCAGGCAGAGAGAGAGAGGGGGAAGCAGGCTCCCCACTGAGCAGAGAGCCTGATGCGGGACTCGATCCCAGGACCCTGAGATCATGACCCAAGCCGAAGGCAGCGGCTTAACTTAACCACTGAACCACCCAGGTGCCCCTTAGAGGTATTTTTTTAAATGGTGACCACTGTGCTCATTTCTCCACTTGGTGCTTTAGAGATCACATACTATTAAACAGAGTATTTACCTCAAAGGGATTTACTCTTTTTTTTTTTTTAAACATTTTAATTTATTTATTTGACAGACAGAGATCACAAGTAGGCAGAGAAACAGGCAGAGAGAGAGGAGGAAGCAGGCTCCCTGCTGAGCAGAGAGCCCATTGCCAATGCCGGGCTCTATCCCAGGACCCTGGGATCATGACCTGAGCTGAAGGCAGAGGCTTTAACCCACTGAGCCTCCCAGGCGCCCCGGGATTTATTACTCTTGAAAGAGACAAAAGATACATTCCTGGAAAACATGCACTAAACAGAACCTGAGTTAAGTGCCAAATAGAATGAGGCAGCAAATTAATAACATGGGATTTTTGGAGATGAAGAAGCATATCCAATGGCAAACATAATAAACTGAAGGTTGCGGGGCAGTGGGTGATGTAGAAGACCTTCAGGGGCCTAAAGTTTGCTTTTATATCCTTCCCATCCCACGATCCATTGCTTTGCACAATATTGGTGGTAACTTTATCTTTGGAAATTCCTCTGACCTTTTAATTTTTACACTGAAGTTGAAAACACATCCTTCCATGAAAAATTAGAAGCAGAAAACTAGAGCTAATAAAACATCTCTGTAGAATAGTGTGGCCATTGTCACTATTCATCTCTAGCTCTCAGTCAGTCTGTGAGATTTAATACTCAAGAACCAGTGGATCCACTTACTGAAAGTTGTCTCATCTGTGGAGAAGTCATCATTTTCAAGCCTGACTTGCTCTTCCAAGAGTCAGGGCAGGAACACTACCACAGTTAGCTTCTCCAGTGCTTTCTTAGTTAGTAGGAGGAAGGAAGGGCCTCCCTCTCCTATTATTTTTCTTATAAGATGTTGATACATGAATAAAGTGGTTGATGATGGCTTTATGATGTCAGAGAAACTTTCATGTTACTGAATCTGACACTATTAACTTCTCTCCTATAATTGTGTCAATAGCATTTTGTAATTTAATATTAAATCTTTTTTTTTTTTTTTTTTTTAATAAATAACAGATCGGGCTTCAGTCTGCCTTACTCTGATGTCTGTGGGACGCCTGCCAAGGATATGGCTGATGAAACACAACCTTAGACAAGCTCCATCTGTCCCATTTAGACGATATACAGTGTCAGATCTCAGTGGTGGAAATAATAACTGCAAGCTGCTCTCTGGACAGACAGCAAGAAAGGGCTACTGATCACACCGATTAAAATAAACAAACCCTTAGGGTGGGTTGTAGTTAGTATAAATTTAAACTAGATAAGCACTTTCAGACTTCTGCATCTAGGGCTAGTGTCATGTAGAAAAATGAAGTGAATATAGGTCAGCTCATTTCAAATATATATAATTTTGATTTAACTGTTAACAAAATATTTTGGAGGTCACATTGATTTCTCCCTTTTAGAAAATAACATTTAAAGGGCATATTGCTGTATAAAATGTTTCCTAAAAATATCAGGATTCAAGGGCATCTTTGAGCTGGGTCAGAAGCTTATGATTCAGTCAGGCTTTACTGAAAAGTTGCCAAAAACAAGGTCAGAATGGAAGAATGTGTTTTATCCGGGGTCAAATGGAACCCTATCATTCCATTCTGAGTTTTAATGGCAGTTTAAATTACCACATAAAAGCCATTAATGCAGATGGACCTCTTGGAAACAGAAAACTTCTAAAAAACCTAAAATGCATTGAATGATGTGAGAATTCTTCCCAAAAAGGTTTCCGTTTGAGGTTACCAGCAATTATGTAGAAATAGTTCAAGTATGGACTTTTTTTGGATATCATTTTACTTTATATTTCTAATAAATATTAAACTAGTTTATATGTATTCTAGGTATCTAGTCAGTCCTTAGAAATAAAATTTGAGATCCTTTAGAGAATACTGAAAATGAACACAGGTGATTAAGTCCACACTGGGAGTGAATATTTTTTCTGGCTGTCACAAAATGAAACTTGATTATCCATTTGCGTGTCATTGAGGTCAATGTCCTTTTTTTTTTTTTTTTTAACACTTAACTTCAAATCTGGTGAATAAGAATGCGGGTGGATTTGTTTTACTCAGCGGTTATGGTTCATTTTCATAATCATCAGCAACATTTACTGAAGATCAACTCAGTATTTGTTTTCTCTTGATTTCCAGTGAGGATTTTATTATGTAGAAAAGGAGCACATTTCTTTCTCTGAAACAGAAAGCTGTCTAGTAAATTGAACTGTAGTGACACAAGATGCTAACACAGCTCTAGAAATGGAAGGCATTATCATAAGGAAGGAAGCTGAGATCTAAGTGGGCAAATAACTTAATCATTTTTAAGCTTCATGTTTCCTTAACCATCAAATAAGAAGGCTGAATTAGATGATTTCTAAAGTTCCTGCCAGCTCTGACATTTCATTTTCTTTGATCAATGAATTATCTTTCTAAACCAAAATAGCACACTCGGTGTCATTCCTGTGCACAGCTTTTAGTAGCATAGAAATTTTAGGGTCAGATTCTACTAGTTCAGAAATTTTAGGGTCTCCTCTAAGTCAGAGTTTCTCAACCTCAGCACTATTGACATTTGGGACCAGATAATTATAGGAGCTGTCCTATCTACAATGGGGTCTTTAGCAGCATCTCTGTTCTCTGGCAATTAGATACCAGTAGCAATCTCCTCTCTCTCACCCTGCTCTTGCCACACTCAGTAGTAATCAGGGAAATACAAGTTAGAACAATGAGGTACTATTAAACACACAACAGATTTGGTTAAAAATAAAAATGCTAGATATTATCTGGTGTTGGCAAGAATATCAAGCATTGAACAATAGGAGTTCTGATTAAAAAGGTAGTGGAAATGTAAGTCAATTATACTGAAATCAGTTTGATGGTATCTACTAAAGATATTTAAACCCTTTGATGAGCAATTTTACTTATTTTACACACTACTAAAATGAGTGCTTAGTTTCACCAGAATGTGTGTGGTCAAGAATGTTCATAGCATTTTTGTTTTCTCTGTAATAGCTCCTAACTGGAAATGTCTTGTATTATGGTGGAATGGTTAAATAAAAAATGTATACATTTAGAGTACATTATAGCTATGAAACTGCGTTAGCTATAGATACACAGAACTAACAAGGATGGTCAATAAGAATAGGTTTGAACAAAATAACTCAGATATAAAAGAACACCTGTTGGGTCCCCCGACAATGGGTCCATGGTCAAAGGAGCGAGACTGATACAAAGCGAAGGTCAAGCAAAGCTTCATTTCGCACCAAGCATTAAGAATCAAACTGACCCTCAAACAGACCGGTCGGGGCCACCCCTTACAGAGAGGGCGACCCCTCCCTGCCTCACAGACTAACTTTTATAGAGCAAAGGCCATGTGGTTGGGCCTGGCCACACACAGGTGGCGAATGAGATTGCAACACACAGGGAAAGCTGCACAGTCATGCTAGGTCACACATGGGTGGCCAATTCAATTACAATTCATCCCATAGTAGCTATTTGAACTACCCTATCACCTTGGTCAGAATTGGCGCCAGCAGGACACCCAAAAGGCGGGGCCCACACTCCTTGGTAGCTAGGGAGACAGTATGCGTGCTTTACTGATTGGATGTCTCCACCTGACCTGACTCATCCCTGCATTCAGGCTGTTCTCTCCACCTGACCTGACCCACCCTTGTATTTGGGCTTTGTTACCTGGGATGGGTTTCCCCCACTTGCTTTTAAGTAAGTTCCCCTGGGGCGGGGGGGGGGGTGGTGGCGGGGACTTAATTTAAGTTCTACTGCATAAGCAAGAAAATGGCTGTTCAATTGGGGTGAGGCCACTCTGGCCCTTACACATGTACTTTATGATTCCATTCATATAAAGTCCAAAACAGTCAGAGGAAAACCATATAGCTTGAGGATATACCATAAGAATAAAGCTATAAAGTCAGGTTAACTTTGGGAGAGAAGAGGTGTTGTTGTCTGGAAGGAGTGTTGGAGGATTGGCAATATATTTTTCTCTTTTGCTCTAGTGTTGGCTCTATGTGTATTCATATTATAATAACTCATCTGGTCATATATTTATATTTTAGTTTTTTTCTTAATGTGTATTATGTTTAAAAAATAAAAATAAGCAAATTATCTTATTTGTACTAATACAGTGGAACTGACATATTGATAAATTATTACTTTTGAAAAAATTTTAAGTCTTTACTAAAAGGAAACACTTGCAATGAAGAGTTCAGCTGGTAGGCTCACCAGAATTTCAAAAATTTTAAGGAGTGTGTTCTATGGAGATTTTGAGGAAGGATGCTTTCACCATTAAAACAGAAGGATTAAGAGGGCATCATAATAAATTAAAATGTTAAGACCTTTTAAAAGAAATCCAGAGTCTTCATATTCTACTCTAAGCATCCTTGAGATATTTCTTGTTCTTTCACATTATTTTTGGAGTTGCCTTTTTTGACAAATACCAAAAATGAAGTAATAAGGCCAGTTATAAGTATTTTCCATTAGCTGGGCCACTAACTTCTCTAGTTATCATTTTATCACCACTATCTATCTCATTCTCTAGACTACCCACACTTTTTCAAAAAAGCATCATTCCTTATCAAGGCTTTCCTCCTTCTAAATTTCCTGACTTCCAGCCACTAGCTGTAACCTTTCTCATTTCCATTAGTCAAACCTAAAGTCAAAGCCTTTACCTATACGTATTTTCTGTGTTACTTGATGTTCAAATGGAAGAAATGACTCTGTTAGAGGAAATCCAAATCTTTTTGTTTCTCATGATTCCATTGACTTCTTTTTAAAGACTGTGCTCTTTCTTAATTTCCAGTATTTTTCTCCAGAATCAATAGTCTTTATTTCTTTACTCTTTCTTTTTTAACAGCCTATAATACATACCAGTATTTCCCATCTTAAGAGAAATCATTAATTTGCTCTATGTTTCCTTTCAGTCACAAGGCTTTTTTTCTGCATCCTTTCACAGCAAAATTGTTCACATATGTTATTTTCACTATTATGTCTCTACTGCTTCAATTCTCATTTATTATTACTCCATCCCTTCTTGGTTTTCTTCTCTATATTTTTCTCAATCTGCTCTGTCAGGGAAAACCAAACATCCTTATTTTCCAAATATAATGGATACCTTCACATCCTTACTCCTCTCTAACTAAAGTTCATCTAAAAACATTCAAAGTTGACCATTCCTCCCTGAAACACAGTCTTCACTTACCTTCTTTTTCTTTTATACATATATTTACATTCCTTTTCTTAGGTGATTTTGTTCTTTGCCATGGCTTTAAAATTCATCTATATACTGATGTCTTCCAATTCTATATTTTCATCTAGTTTATCTCCCAATAGTCATATTTTTATTTCCATAGGCCAACTTGATATCACCACTTATACATCAAGCTGGAACCTCTCAGATTCAATATGACCAAAGTGGGGTTCTCTATTTCTTCCTCTGTATGCCTCTACTTCCCTTAATCTTCATTTCAGAAGTGGCTTCAATATCATCTATTCTTAAATTAAAAATCTAGATAATTCCTCTGCCTATCTCATCTACCCACCCACATTTGAAATGTCAACAAGCCTTTAAATGTAGCTGCCAAAATATCTCACTTCTGTCTACCTCTCTCCACCTCTTCCACTACACTTCCAAACTGCCATCATCTCTTGTCTAAATTTCTTCCCTAGCCTCCTACTTATATTCCTTATTTTTTAAAATTATTTTTCAATCTATTTAGATACAGAAAAGTCAGTTTATAAATTTAATTTTTAATTAAGTTATGTAACTCCTTACTTAAAACCTCAGTGGTTGCCAATTATTCTTTCAATAAAATTAAAATCCCTTACCAGACTACATGAACCAGCATAACCTAAATCCTGTCTCACTCTTCAGCTTTATGTGTGGCTACTTGTTGTGCTTCAAGAGTGGTGACGATCTTCTGTCACTTCCATGAGCATTCCAAGTCTTTTAGTATTCAGAGCCTTTGCACTGGCTCTTTTGCTCAGAAGCTCTTCTACCAACTCTTCCCGATTGGCTTATTTTCAGTCTTCCAACTATAACTCTTAAAAGCTGCTTTTCAGAACTGTCCAGACCTTCCAGTTTCTTCTAAAATGACACACAGTTCATTCCCTTTATAGAAATGATCACAAACTTTAATTATCTTGTTTGATCATTTATTAGTTCAATATAAATTTTCCACACTAGGCATGTAAGCTCCAAGAAACAAAAGCCTTGTCTGTCACTGTACCAATATCTAGGGAAGTACCATACACTTAGAAGATTCTCGGTCAATATTTGCTGCATCTGTGATAGCCTGGCTGAGGGAAGTAATTACCTAAATACCTGATTAAGGAATGAGTAAAAGAAACATCCAATTTCTGGAAGCATGAGATCCTTCAGTTTTAAAAATTGCTGCCAGATACAATGAATATGCAGTATTTCCCAAGAAGACAATAATCTAGGAAATTCCTGATCTGAGTTACACATTTTTGCTCAAACTTTATATCCCTTTGAGTGCAGAGAGTTTTGAGTGAAATGTAGAGGAAGATGAAACATTTTGCTTTGAAGATGTTATTAGAAGCAATTAAAGGAGAGGATGTGGTGTACGGATCTTTTTCCTGAAGGAAAATTAGATTGTTTTATATTTCTTGAAATATTTTGATCAACAGTGATTTAAACTAAATGTTGATGACCTTGTTTTTTAGTTCAGTCCTTTCATTTCTTACTCATCTAAAATGGGATCAGATTTCAAAAGTAAGTAAGGCTCTTAGAGCATTGATTTTCTGTGAACCAAATTGCCTTAAAAAAATTTTTTTTTTAATTATTTTGGTCTCAGATCTTTTCCTGGATATTCAGGAAGTGAAAAGGAGAAACAAGAACAATAACAACAACGACATGCAAACCCTGCAACCTGCTTGTTTTAAATAACTGTGTGAGTTAATAGAGTAAAGCCTCCCTACTATTTTGTACATAAAAATGATTTTATTTTATTTTATTTTTTAAACAATAAACCCTACTTTTTTTTTTTTCTTTATTATTTGAGAGAAAGAATGAGAGAGCGAGAACATGTGAGGAGAGAGGTCAGGAGAAGTGGACTCGCTGTCAAGCAGGGAGCAGATGTGGGACTCGATCCCAGTACTCCAGGATCATGACCCAAGCCAAAGGCAGAGGCTTAACGACTGAGCCACCCAGGTGCCCCATAAAAATGATTTTAGATCTGTAGAGAGGAAATTCCAGAGCTTTCTGACTTTATATAGCAAACACATGCAATAAATTAAAAAATAGCTTTTAGGGTTTTTCACAATCAAGGAAATCATCAGTTACAAAATCTGTAGTTCTTTTGATTTTCTATGTTTCTGAAAAAAATTCTGCCTTTTATCTCTCCAAATATAGCAGATTTGTGATAGTTTTCTAAAAGGTCATCAGTTTTATAGATTCATTTATGGACTCATGAATTTTAAAGATAAATCTGAGGAAGATACTCTATTTATCTCTATTTTACAAATGCAGAAACTAAGATACAGAAAAGGTAATTAACTTACTTGCGGTCACAGAGTTGTGACAGACCAGTCTCCCTTCGGAATGTCTCTTACCTTTTGTGCTGCAACACTATTTATTTGTTCCCCATTTGCTCTTCTGAGAAATTTGGTGTCATAATCAAAGAAGATTTAAAGAGAGGTTTATATAATGAAATTTTTCAAATTTCGCATTTTGAAGTTTTTCTATTAAATCACATGAATTAGTGGATACAGTACGGGATTTGGATTCTGATTGTTTTCTTCAATATGAAATAAGAAGAATAACAGTGCCACTTGTACAGAATAGGACCTCGTAGGTGTTGGAAGTGTAAGATCTCTTCCATCACCTTCAATCAGGGATATGAATTGTCTTAGGTGTGATTCCCTAGCAAGAAAGCCCGAGATGAGATTCAAGTGCAAGTGATTGAAGATGTCCTTCAGGAGAAAGCAACTGAAGTAAGCAAAGTAAGATTAGGGAAGCTTCGAAGCAAGAATGTGAATTTAACCTTAGCCTGATTGCAGGGGAGTTCTGGAGCCCCAGCTGCACCTGAGAATTACTCCAGGAGGCAAAGGGAGCAGCCATTTTTAGAGCCTTGTCTGTTGCGATCAGTCCTGGCCCCAGCTACAAGTGCACGACAGGGACGAGGAGCAACGTGATTTTCCTGTAGGGCAGGGTGGCTCCTGCTCAGCTAATAGGAATTCTCTGGAGAAGCGACAGCTGTGTACCACTGAAGAGAAAAATTACCCAGAGCAGGCCCAGGCCAGGAGGCTCCAGAAGATGGAAAGTTACTAAGAAAAAGCTAGATATAACTAGCAGCCCTCCTGGGAGCAAGATATAGCCAGCCATTTCTGCATCTGTGAACAGGTTTCCTGCCACAGGCTCCTTGCACTACTGTTCCCGCCTAAAGCAGACTCCCCACCCCCCCCACCCCGCTCCTCCACTTTAAACCCACCTACCAGCAGTAAGCATAGCCCTTGGAACGTGACTGCTTGGAATCTCCTATGAAAACACTGTATCCGCCTTGCGAGGCCCTGAACCTGGAGCACAAGCTCACCTGGGTCCGCGGGGATCAAATAAACCCAAGTTCTCCTACCTCTCCGGGCATCACTCGGTCTCACGGGATGGGGGATGCCTGCTTTGGTTCCATTAAGGGGACTTGTGTGGGACCTCTAAGAGTATCAACTATATGAAGCTGTCTAGAATTTGATATCTCAGTTCCTGTGTGTCACAGGACCTTTTAAGTCATGGCTAATATATTTGAAGAGTTTAAATTAACCACTGCCTGTGCATTTGTTCGTTAGCATAGTGGCATTGCTAAGGTTTTCACAGGTTAATTCGAAAGTAAATGAGATTTTCTAAAATACTTCTAGACTTGGAGCTTTGAGTTCTAACCTTTAGTTTTTGCAGTTAATGAATTATTAAATAATTAGTAACAGTCATCTCCCATGTAACAATGACACCGTTGCTGGTACTATCATCAGCATAACATGCTTTAGAAATAACATGAATTATACTGTAATTACTAATATAAAACATGAATGCCTATAATAGCTTGCTAACTGCAGAATTGTGGGGGGTTGTCCTATTAACAAGAGCGGTAGCTTAAATTGCCTTCATTTTTTCTTTCTTTCTTTTTTATTTTTATTGCAGTTTACTTTTCAACAGTCCAAAAGCTATCAGAAAATTCAGAGTAGGTGTAATCTTGGGAGTGAGTCAAATTTTAATAAAAAAAAAATCATATCTTCCTTAGACATCCTTCCAGCCAATTATTTATCTTTAAACTTAGGTGGATATGTCCCACGATAGAATAATCAGCTCTGTGGTCCTTCTTATACTCCTTGAGTTCCTGACTCCTTACTCACTTCCCATGGTCCTTGCATGTTTTGTCTTCTGTCATTTCTCAATTTAGCTTCACCAAAAAGGTTTTCAAGAATTCAACAAGTATATTCTCCCTCCTTCCTAGCATGTATCCATCCCATCACTGCCTTTTTTTGTTTGTTTGTTTGTTTGTTTGTTTTTTGGTAAACAAGGGTGATTTATTAGTAATACAGCTGTTGAGATACACATATACTATGCTAGTTATAAGTAACAAAATACTGGTATTTTTGTTGGTATAAAACAGTGTTTCAGTATTTAAAAATCTGAAAACTGAATCACTTATATCTTGAGAGATATCCAGAGAATCATAAGCTACATTCAATTTTTGTTGTTTTTTTTAATTTAAATTCAACTAATTAACATATAGTGTATTATTATAGTTTCAGAGGTAGAGTTCAGTGATTCATCAGTCTTATGTAGTACCTAGTGCTTATTATAGCACATGCTCTCCTTAATATCCATCATCGGGTTATCCCCATCCCTCTACCCCCCTCCTCTCCGGCAACCCTCAGTTTGTTTCCTATGATTAAAGATCTCTTATGGTTTGTCTCCCTCTCTGATTTCATTTTCTTTTATTTTTCCCTCCCTTCCCCTATGTTCCTCTGTTTTGTTTCTAAAATTCCACATATGAGTGAGATCATATGATAATTATCTTTCTCTGATTGACTTATTTTACGTAGCATAATGCCCTCTAGTTCCATCTACATCCTTGAAATGGCAAGATTTCATTTTTTTTGGCAGGTGAATAGTATTCCATTATGTATAAATACCACATCTTCTTTATCCATTCATCTGTTGATGGATGTCTGGGGCCTTTCCATAGTTTGGCCATTGTGGACATTTCTGCTATAAACATGGGGGTGCAGGAGTCCCTTCAAATAACTACATTTGTATCTTTAGGGTGGATATCCAGTAGTGCAATTGCTAGGTCATAGGGTAGCTCTATTTTCAACTTTTAGAGGACCCTCCATACTGTTTTCCAGAGTGGCTGCACCAGCTTGCATTCCCACCAACAATGCAGGAGGGTTCCCCTTTCTCTGCATCCTCCCCAATATTTGTAGTTGCCTGACTTGTTAATTGTAGCCATTCGGACTTGTGTGAGGTGGTGTCTCATTGTGGTTTTGATTTGTATTTCCCTGATGCCTAGTGTTGTTGAACATATTTTAGTGTGTCTGTTGTTAATTTGATGAAGTCCTAATAATTCATTTTTGCCTTTGTTTTCCTTGCCTTCGGAGATGCGTCTAGCAAGAAGTTGCTGCAGTTGAAGTCGAAGAGGTGTTCTGGTCTAGGATTTTGATGGATTCCTGCCTCACATTTAGGTTTTTCAGACATTTTGAGTTTATTTTTGTGTACAGTGTAAGAAAATTATCCAGTTTCATTCTTCTGCATGTGGCTGTCCAATTTTCTTAACACCATTTGTTGAATAGACTGGGTTTTTTCCATTGGACATTCTTTCCTGCTCTGTCATAGATTAGTTGACCATAGAGTTGAGAGTCTATTTCTGGATTCACTCTTCTGTTCCATTGATCTATGTATCTGTTTTTTCGCCAGTACCATACTGTCTTGATGATTATAACTTTGTAATAGAGCTTGAAGTGCAGAATTTTGATGCCATCAGCTCTGATTTTCTTTTTCAACATTACTTTGGCTATTCAGGGTCTTTTCTGGTTCCATACAAATTTTAAGATTATTTGTTCTAGCTCTGTGAAGAAAGTCAATGGTATTTTAATAGGGATTGCTTTGAATGTATAGATTGTTGTAGGTAACACAGACATTTTCACAGTATATGCTTTCCTAATCCATGATCCTGGAAAATTTTTTCATTTCTTTGTGTCTTCCTCAATTTCTTTCATGAATACTTTATAGTTTTCTGAGTAAAGATTCTTTGCATCTTTGGTTAGGTTTATTCCCAGGTATCTTATGGTTTTGAGTGCAATTGTAAATAGGATGAATTCCTTAATTTCTCTTTCTTCTGCCTCATTGTTAGTATTTGGAAATCCTACTGATTTCTGTGCATTGATTTTATATCCTGCCAATTTGATGAATTCTTGTATGAATTCTGGCAATTCTGAAGTGGACTCTTGGGCTTTTTATATAGAGTATCATGTCATGTGCAAAGAGTGAGGGTTTGACTTCTTTGCCATTCAGATGCCTTTTATTTCTTTTTGTTGTCTGATTGCTGAGTCTAGGACTTCTAGTACTGGGTTGAGCAGCAGTCATGATAGTGGACATCCCTGCCATGTTCCTGACCTTAGGGGAAAAACTCTAAACTTTTCCCCATTGAGAATAATATCCACTGTGGGTTTTTCATAGATGGCTTTTATGATATTGAGGTATGTAGCCTCTATTCCTACACTGTAAAGAGTTTTAATCAGAAAGAATGCTATACTTTGTTGTATACTTTTCTACATCTATTGCGATCATAAGGTTCTTGTCCTTTCATTTATTTATGTAGTGTATCACATTGATTGATTTGTGGATGTTGAACCAACCTTGCTGCCCAGAAATAAATCCCACTTGGTCGTGGTGGGTAATCCTTTAAATGTACTGTTGGATCTTATTGGCTAGTATTTTGGTGAGAATTTTTGCATCCATATTTACCAGGGATATTAGTCTGTAATTGTCCATTTTGGTGGGGTCTTTTTCTGGTTTGGGGATCAAGGTAATGCTGGTCTAATAGAAAGAGTTTAGAAGTTTTCTCCTTTAAATAATTGATAGATTTCCCTTGGGAAGCCATCTGACCCTGGACTCTTGTTTGTTGGGAGATTTTTGATTACTCCTTCAATTTCCTTGATGGCTAGGGTTCTGTTCAAATCTTCTATTTCTTTCTTTCTTTTTTCTTTTTCTAAGATTTTATTTATTTATTTGACAGAGAGCAAGAAGGAGAGCACAGGCAGGGGGAGCAGCAGAGGAAGAGGGAGAAACAGGCTCCTCACTGAGGAGGGAGCTTGATGTGGGGCTTGATCCTAGGACCATGGGATCATGACTGGAGCCAAAGACAGTTGCTTATCTAACAGAGCGACCCAAGCCACCCCTCAAATTTTCTATTTCTTCCTATTTCAGTTTTGGTAGTTTATATGTTTCCAGGAATGCATGCATTTTTTTTCCAGATTGCCTAATTTGTTGGCATATATTTGCTCATAATATGTTTTTATAATTGTTTATATTTCCTTAGTGTTGGTTGTGATCTCTCTTCTTTCCTTCATGATTTTGTTTATCTGGGTCCTTTCTTTTTTTCTTTTTGATAAGTCTGGCCAGGGGTATATTGATCTTATTAATTCTTTCCAGGAGCCAGCTCCTAGTTTCTTGTAGAAAGTTGTTACTTTTCTATTTGTGGAATTGCATCAATTCTTTTCTTAGATCTCTGGTTATGTTCACAGGTGTTTAGAGTGATTTGATAGCTTTCTAGCTGAATTCCTGGGCCCTGACAAAACTAAGGTCTCCTATTGCTTCAGCATCTTGGGAAGTTCCTAAATTCAATTCAATTTTTGAATGGAAAAAATTACCTTTCTTTGAAAAATGTTTGGAAAACATCCCTCCCAGGTATCTTACTGTTATTTGAAGCTCCATTTCTCATTATTATTGTATTTTTATTTTACATCGTATGTAATAGTACCATTTCTGTCAAAACAAGATGGGAGAAACATTCTGAAACAACAGAGTAAAGACCTCCAAAATTTTTCTTCTTTATAAAATGTAGGAAAAGTAATACTATATCTATTTGCAAAAGACATCATCTTGTACATAAAAATCTAAGGAATCTTGGAAATTATAAACAAATTTAACAAGGTTGCAGGATACAAAATTGATATACAGAAATTAACTATATTCTTATACCTTTGTAATTACCTATGCAAAAATGAAGTTAAGAAAATAATTCTATTTGTAATAGCATCAAAGAGAACAAAATACTTTGGAATAAATTTAACAAAAGAAGTACAAAACTATGAAACTATAAAATATTATTGTTTGAAATTGGAGAAGACCTACATAAATGGAAAGACAAACTTTGTTCATGGATTAAAAGATTTCATATTAAGATGACAGTATTTCTCAAAGTGATCTATAAATTCAATACAGTCCCTATCAGAACCTCACTGTCTTATTTGAAAAAATTGACATGTTGGTCCTAAAGTTCATCCAGACCTTATGACTGAAAAATAGCCAAAATAACCTTGAAAAAGAATAAATTTGCAAGACTCACTCTTCATGATTTAAAAACTTACTACAAAGCTACTATAAGCAAGGATAGTGTAGTATTGGCATAAGGATAGACATAAAAATACAATTAATAGAATTCAGAGTCCAGAAATAAACCCATGTATGCATAGTCAACTAATTCTGACAAAGATTCAAGGACCATTCAGTGGGCAAAAATAGTGTTTTCAACAGCTAGGCACACATTTGCAAAAAAATAAAATTGTACCCTTACCATATGTGTGTGTGTGTGTGTGTGTGTGTGTATACACATATATATGCATATATTAACTTAAATTGGAAAAATTTACTTAAAATGGATAAAATACTGTTGTGTATTTTTCTCATTCTATTGATAACCAGTAGTGTGGCTGAGCATTCCTATGGTTCTTATTATGATTGCAAGATGTCCTCAGCTGTAACCATCAGGAAACTTTGAAAGAGACAAGATTTGCTACTTACAGGTTCTGGAAATTACATAGCACATCTAGGGCCACCCCGTAAGAAAAAGTGTAGAGACAGAGAGAGTGCAGGCAAGGGGTTCTGCTGTCACTGGGGTGGAAGTGGGGTCCTAGGGTTTCACGAGTTCCCTCTTTGTTGGTGAATTTAAAATGTAAGAGTGGGAATTTAACGTGTGGTGAAAAAAAAAACAAGAAGCCCAAATGGCCAATTATTGAAATTAAGCAAGATCACTAAAGCAAAGGAGTCTAGGGTTAGGGATGTAGGCCTGATTCTTTATTTATCTTTAACTGGTCCTGTGGCTAGCAATGTTTTTATTCCAGATAGCCATCTTTGAAGTTGACGCCTCTTTGAAGTAAATGCCTCAGTAATCAAAGCTTAAATCAGTTGCTTGCATTACAAAAAGAAAAGCCAACTGTCAGGGCTTACACTACAAACACTGCTATTGTAGATCTAAAACTAGAAAACTCTTAGAGAAGACAATATCTCGGTAAATCTTTATGACCTTGGATTTGGCACAGAATTCTTAAATGTGATAACAGCACAAGTAAGAAAAGAAAATAATAGATAAATTGGACCTTAACATTTTAAAATCTTGTGCATCACTGATACCATCATTAAAGTAAAAAACAACCAGAATAGAAGAAAATATTTGCAAACTGTTTATCTGAGAAGGGTTTTGTAACTAGAATATATAGATAACTCTTAAAACTCAACAATAGAATGATAATTTAATAAAAATAGGCAAATGATTTGAGTAGATGTTTCTCCAAAAATATATGCAAATATCCAAAAACCACATGAAAAGATGCTCAACATCATCAGTCATTAGGAAATACTAGTGAAAACCACAAAGAGATAGTATTCATCCTCAGTAGGATATCTAAAAAAAACAGACAATAACAAGTGTTGCTGAGGATTTGGAGAAATAGCATTGCTGGTGCAAATGTAAAATGATGCAACCACTTTGGAAAATTGGCAGTTCCTCAAAATGTTAAACATGGAATTACTGTATGTCCCAGGATTTTCACTTCTAGATATATACTCAAGAGAAAGGAAAATGCATTTTTATGCAAAAACTTGACCACAAATTCCTTAACAGCATTATTTGTAACACAAGAAGTGCAAGTATCATAAATAGCTATGAGCTGATTAATAGATAGTAAAATTGGTGTATCCACATAATGTGAGATTATTCGGTAATAAAACAGAATAAAGTATTCATTGGTACATGCCACAACATAGATGAGCCTTAAAAACATTATGCTAGGTGAATGAAGCCATTTGTAAAAAACTACTTATTTTATGATTCCATTTATATGAAGGGTTGAGAATAGCAAATTTACTGACACAAAACAGATTAGTGACTGCTGGGCACTGGGGAGAGGAGAGAATGGGAAATGCTTGCTAATGGGTAAGGAGTTTCTTTTGGGGATAATGAAAATTCACTTAAATTAATTAGTGGCAATGATTGCACAACCATGGAAATACACTAAAAACCATTGGGTCATGCATTTTCAAAGAGTGACTTTTATTTTATGTGAATTATATTTCAATAAAGTTGGTATTTTAAGAATCAGTTTGGGCCCTAATCAACATCTGTGGGTTGTGGATGATGAAAACAGTTATCTTAAAAAAAAGAGTGGGGAAGTCATGAAGGCTGTGCTCCTTCCCTCTCAGGGATACGTTCCCATAGTTTCCACATCACACCACAACCCTTCTCCTCCCTGATAAAAAGTGTCTGACAACAAAGAGTACAGGATGCTTGTGTTAGAGTATTTTAAGTTATGTTGCAGCAGGAATCAACCCGAAAATCTCAGTGCCTTCAAACAAAGCCAAGCTATCCACCCGTTTTTATAAATAACGTTTTATTAAAACACAACCACGCCCATTTATTTACATATTGTTTACAGTTGCTTTCACCTTAGAATGGAAAGAATGAGTTGTTGAGATAGAGTGTTTGGTTCACAAAGCTGAAAATATTTACAATTTTACTCTTTACAGATAAAGCTTGCTGATCTCTGCTCTAAAACAAGAGACTTTTATTTCTTGTTAACACAGAGTCCTTGTATGTCTGACTGACTCTCTGGGGCAGCTGTACTCCATAAGATGGCTCAGTGCTGCACCTCCAAATCAATATGCACTTCCATATTTGTCAAGACAGGAGAAGAACAAGAATGGATGATTGCACTCTGCTGTTAAATGTTTCTGTTCAAGTGTGACACATGTCAGATCCACGTACGATTCATTGGCCAAAACCAGTCATGTGCCAATGCCTAACATCAAGGTTGCGGGGAAGGGCAGTTCTAATGATTATTCTGGTAGTCACTGATAATTTTGTTCATTTCTTTACCTTAAGCAATTCAGCTGAGTGTTATCACGTATGTGATATCAAAATGATTCGACCATACACAGGCTCCTTTAGTTTTTGTTATCTTCATGACTTGTCAGGCTTTTATAATAATTTTTCCGAGATTGTGACTTCTATGTTCTCTAAGAACTGATATAGAATTCTAATATAAAAGCTGATCATCATAGGGGTACCTGGGTGGCTCAGTCGTTGGGTGTCTGCTTTGGCTCAGGTCATGATCCCAGGGTCCTGGCATTGAGCCCCATATCAGGCTCCCTGCTTGGCGGGGACCCTGCTTCTCCCTCACCCATTCCCCCTGCTTGTGTTCCTTCCCTCACCATCTCTCTCTGTCAAATAAATAAAATATTAAAAAAAAAAAAAAAAGCTGATCATATACAGATTCTACATAAGATAAAATATCTTATGCATGTGTATCTCATTGTATTAAGAACACACATATGCAGGAAACTTACATTAGAAAATGACTGGCATTTTAAGGAAGAGTTATTTACTTTGCAAAATAATCTACTGTCGACTCATCTTTTTAATTGTTTGATTGTTTACTGCATTTGAAATTATTGCATTACCAGTTATTTGATTTAGAAGTGATTTTCAGGAGCTAAGTTATTGTAAAAAGCTAAATTGCATTTTTCCCAAGTGACATGGAAGCTCAGCTTTCATTTTGGTATTTTTGAAGTATGAACAAATCCCTTTGAAAAAATATTCAAGAGAAAATTTACAATGAGAAAGAGATGGGAAGGATTGTTTTCCTACCATTCTCAAAGTTAGTATTCTGTAACTACAAAATCAGACTCTGGGACCAAATAATTTATAGACCTTGCATTTATTTATTATAGGATAAATGCTAGTAGAGGCATGTCATGGATGTACCAAATTATTTAAGCTCCTCTTCACTCATATTTCCTGTTGTCAGTCATTGCCTCTACCTGATCTAAAATTCATTTGGAATAAATTTGAGAATGGTTTTACTCTTTTGAGCTTATTAGCTCCATTAAAAGGTTTAGAAATTTAGAAAATATGTTTGGTTTTATGTTTGTGTTTTCCCCAGGCTTTATGAAACTACAAAGAGTGACTTCTTTCTCTAATATTTAATCTGGAAGCCATTCAAACATAAACAAACCAAAATTAATACACTGGAAAATATTTAAATTTCTTTAAAATTTGCCTGTGAAATATCCCTGGTGGTACTGCATGTCAATACCCAGAAAGATCTGTTATAAATGCTGTATATGTAGTTAAAATGATCCATAATGACAATGTTGCTCTGATAAGGTATAAGGTAAAACAAAGCTCATTCACACCTATTCAGTGAATAAAATAAACACGAAGTTGCATCTTCAGAAATCACAAAATCCATGACTTCTAGGATAATACCTCCTTTTGTTCTTTCTTTTTGCTCACTTTTCTATTTCTTTTGTTTTGTTCCCAGCCTCTAACAATGGTAGTCTTTCCAAACTCTGTTTCATGGATCCATTTCATGGTTTCACATATATTATTCTTATGCAAATATAAAGCTCTACCTCTCTAATTCTTTATTTGTGAAGAAATTACTATAAGAACACTTCTCCTTGCCCCCAGATTCTTCTTGTTTACATCTTCTCTCATTTGATTAAGTTTTTGATCATTTATGGCATCCTGGACATGGTACTAGCAATCTGCCTTCTAGACCAAGCAGCTTCCTGAGCCTCAATTCAGTGACCACCACCCCCCCCCATTACAGGAATGCCCATTCTCTATGTTGCTGTTTCAGAGGACTAGAGTAATCATTTAGTTAGGAGATAGCAACCAGACCACTGTCATTATAAGGTAAGTGGTGGGAAGTGACATTCTTACAGATGTTAGGAGTGTATACTACTAGAATTTGAAGTTGTAATTTGAATTGTGTGCCTGTTCTCTCTTTCATTCTCTCTCTCTCTTTCACACACACACACACACGCACAAATTCATATGCACTCACAATTATTTGGTTCAGTAATATTAGTGTATTACAGTGTGATGTGTAATATTTAAGAATGTAAATTTTGGGGTCTAGTATTTTGTATTCATACCCAGCAAAACCCCTCATGAGCTTTATGGTAACGAACACTGAAAACTGCTGCATGGGTTGGTTACCTTATCTATAGAATCATAGTTTAACAGTAGCCACTTCATGGAGTTATTATGAGAATTAAAGGAGGCAATATGACAAAGACAGTTAGTGGAGTGATTGTGTCCTCATAAGCACCAGAAATCAAATGTAATGAGTTAGAGATGCTTTGTAGACTACTTTAAAGTCATAAAATATCTGAATTGATTTTTATTGAAAATGTATCATGAATTTCAATCGATATATAAGCATCTTCTCAGAAAACTTTTTTTTTTTTTTTTTTAAATAATTGGAGGTTGTTTACCTATCTGGAACTCAGAAATTTCATAATCCTCTAGCCAGTCATGTTTCCCATAGCCTCCATCCTGAAAGCATAAGAAGTTTATGTTTTCCAATTTTTTTTTTCCTAAGAAGTTTTTGGAAATTTCCAAGCAAAGATGGTGGTTACATGTCTTCTATCCTACTCTCTTTATCTTAAATATCTACTTTTACTTTCTGTAGGTCATCTCTTGTCATCATGTTGTAAATTTCTCAAGGTTGATGCTGTTCTGTTATAGTGCCATCCCTTCTCCTCATGTGGACACCAGCCACTCTCTTCACTCTTCCATTGCAGAACTAATGAACTTTACTCAAAACTTGGGTTTAAATGAAGGAAAGAGCAAACTTTAAATTCCATCACTACTCATGTGGTCCTTAGGTTATACCTCTCAAAGAGGTGCCTGCCTTTTACTGGCCAGCCCTTTCTCTGGCCCTCAGGGTTGTCTTCATGGTATAGGGGTCAACCAGTCTCTGTTCAAAAAGAGTGCCTCTGACCACCCTCCCCTGTCTAGGGTCCAAATTAAATGTGTCCTCGCCTAGAGAGAAGAGAAGACTTTCTCTACTCTGGTTCAAAGCTAGACTTCTTGACTGACCCAGGATGACTAACAAGGAAAACATCCAGTCTGAAAACCTCACATGCTGGAGGATGGTGCCTTTGATACCTTTTCCAACAGTAAGCTTTTAATTATTTCATATTTGTTATTATTTTATTCACCTACTTGTTAGGTGAATTTCTCAAACTATTTTAAAGGTAAAGTGGTATATACCACTTAATCAGTGATAGAAACTGCTAGTAACCTTTAAATCAGATCCATTTTTTTTCTTAAGCTAAAATAATTAAGCTTTACTGGGTCCCCCCAACTTCGAAGTATAATATGTAACCTTTATTTTTGATTTCTACTTAGTGGAAGTACAACCATGACCACAATTTAAATGTCATTTAAAAAAATTCTTCCCCTTTAAGCACCCAAATTCGCATGTGTTTCTTGGACTACAACCCCCCATCCTTCTCCCACCTCCATCTTCTCAAATCCACTGAATCTATTTATTGCCTTTATCATGGCCTCAATCTTTTCAATTCTCTTAGCCAATCATTTCATTTCAGAGTATCTCCTTAACCCCTTGAATCTGGTACCTCTTTTTCCACTCAACAGAAAACGTTCTCTAGAATATCTGCAATTCCTTCCTAACAGGCTTCATTTAGTTCTGAAACAGGGTGCCCTGCACTGTATTATTGGGTTCAGTTGTTCTGATTGTGTTTCTTCTTAAAACCTATTGTGAACCCTGAACACTATACTCTTAAATTGTACTCTGTTAAATTGTCTTCTTCTTCTCTGGAGATTACTTCTCTGATGCTTTCTTTCCTTATTCCTTTCCCCTCTTTGCTCTTTTTCCTGTAGCTTCAGTTAACCTTTCCATTTAGACGTTAACCTAAGCTCAATTTCTAGCCCCAGTATCTATCTCCAGCTTAGTATTTTCAGTTACTTGTGGCCTTTTCCTAAGTATTTACATCCTCCTGGGGTACATTTAAATATTCAAGACACTCAAGCCACAGATAACAGTCATGCTGCTTCTAATTGTTAAACTATTCACCTCCCCTCCTCTTTCCGCCAGGCCCTCCCCCTGCCCATGTTAAGGATCCCAAAGCCAGTTTACTCTAGCTGTTGACTGATACTAGCAATCTCAAGAGGTTAAGAGATAAAGGAACATGGTCCTCATGAGGCCAGAATGTACAGCATCCACCAGGTGGCTCTAAAGAAGAAACTAACCGTGCTTAGCAATGCAACATGAAAGCCCCTTTTAAGCCATCTTTGTTTTTCTGTATTATCACTCCAGAGGTATACTTCTTTAACCCAAATTTATAGTTCTCCTCTTCTTCCCAGACCTCTTTACTGGAGCCAAGCCTTCCAGGTCTTCTCTCTCTGTCTCTATATATACATATATCACATCACACATATGTATATGCATATGTGTGTATATGTATTTCGTTCTATTCAAAGTCTCCTAAATCATCTACTTTTTGCTACCTGGAGTTTTTCATGAAAATTCTACTTCCTAGGTAGCATTCTGAGGATGGGGTTGCTGGCCTTTTTTTCCTCAGCTCACATATCATAATCAGGAAGTAAGACAAGTCTTCATTTATCTTTCATTCAAAATACATGTAGTGTATTTGCAAGGAGGGGAGTGGTTTCCTGCTAAGGACAGGGATTTGCACTATCATAATGCTGATTGTTCTCTGTCATCTCACTTAATTCTCCCCGGGGAGAGGAAACATGTCTTATCTCTGAATCAGTAGTAGAAATGGACCCTTCCTACTTCTTCCTCCAGGAAGACAAGGTACATGAAGGAAGCATACATTGCGGTCTATACCTCCAGTCCATTCACTTTACTGGAGAAGGTCTTTAGCTGGAGAAGTCTGAGATACTTCAGTGGTGGTTATAGCCCAGAGAGTCAATCAAGTTCTCAGTTTAATTTCTGGGATCCATTCTCGTCACCTGATTTGACAACATTCTCTAATAACAACTGGACTCAGACAGTCTTTACTCTTAGCTATGTTATTAATTAGCTATGTAAATCTCAGTCTCTTCATATATTGTATGGAGTGAATAATAATACTCTACACCATAGTGTGAAGATTTAGCACAACTTTCAAATACTGTGCAATGTGCTTGGCTCACAGTGATTGTTAACTGTTGGGGCACTTGGGTGGCTTAGTCAAGTGTCGGCCTTCGGCCCAGGTCATGATCACAGGGTCCTGGGATCAAGAATCCGGCTCTCTCTTTGGCGGGAAGCCTGCTTCTCCCTCTCCCACCCCCCACTGCTTGTGTTCCCTCTCTTGCTGTGTCTGTCTCTGTCAAATAAATAAATAAAATCTTAAAATAAATAAATAAATAAATAAAACCAGGGTCATCCTAAGAGTACCAATACACAGAGATTCTCTGCTTCTTTCCTGCTGGAGAGAAAGGAGTCTTAAGGTAGGGGAGGGTGGCAGGGTCCTGTAACCACCTGTTGACACAGAGTGGATAGAGAAATAAATGTTGAGTGCCTGGGGCAAAAACCAAAACAAAACAGTGTGATCCTTTGATCTTCATAGGCCCTAAACTCCTCATTTCTGTGAAAGTTGGTTCAGGTGGAGAAGATGGGTGATATTTATTTGGCTCCCCTCAGACCCTAACACAGATGATCACTTCTTCACCCTATTAGTAAAACAGACAGACAGACAGACAAAGAAAGCCCTGCTTGTTTGAGGACCAGGCTATTTGGCTGTCCCATCTTTAGTTCATTCTTATCACGATTAGACTCCAGCTTCCTGGACTCTCCCTTGCCTTCCAGTCAAGGACTTCTTGGTCTGCTTTGATACTATTACCAGTGGCACTTCCACACTCATCTCTATGCTTTCACACCTGATGGAATGTGTAATATTCTGACCATTTTCTCATAAGCCACTAGTAATTGTTCCTTCTTTATGAATTTGTTAACTCAAGTCTATTCTAACTACCTAAGAATTATATCAACACTTGATAGAATTCTCAATCTAAGAAAATCCAATTTGCTTTATGTATTTACTTATTAATATTTGGGGCGATATCCACCTAGATAGCTAGGGATACACCATACTCTTTTCTTGGACTACTCCATTCACTTCTATATTTATTTTTAAAACTTACATCTAAAAGAAAGCCTCCTCCTATTAAACACACCCACCCCTAATTCCTCCTGTATACAGTGTTTTTTTCTACACTTTTACAGTATATACTATTTTAATTTGCAGTTTTAGCATATTGCTTTGTAGTTGCCTCTAAGTTTATCAGGAATGTGTTCTGAATAACTAAACAACATTGTGAAGGACCAGAAATGTTTCTCTCCTTTCCTCTCAACACCTTCAAAGAATCTACTTCCTCCTTCAAAATAGTGAATACTCTATAGATACTGTTATCTGTCATGCATGTATGCCTGATAACATCTTATTTCCTATAGCTTTGAATTATGGACAATGAATCTTTTAGTTGTATTTTACAAAAATTAGTTTGGAGATATATATATATATATATTTGCCACTGGATAAAGATTTAGATATGTCATCATGAATTCTACTGAGACCTGGAGGACAGAACTTCTAACAATGTATACCATAAGCATGATTTGTCTTACAAGAAGAGCTTTTCAGATTTAAAAGCAACACTTCTGCTATTCATCACCAGATCCTTTACATAGGACTGCCTGGAGAATTACATTGAACAGAATTTTAGTGTCTTAAAAGTTTACATTTTTATTGTCTTTAAAACAATAAGGCCCAATTTTACTTTGATCATTCTGACTGTGCTGCTGAATTGGGGAGATGCGCACAGAATGATTTTAATAGCTTTTCCCCCACCCAGGGGCTTTAATCTACAATCCAGAGCTTTTACTTCCATTGATTTGAGTACCAACCCATGCTAGCCGGTGGAGAAAATCAAAGTCACAGTAAATTTGAACTCTTTCTGTCTGTGATAGTATAGCTGAAATAGTTCTGTTTGAATGATTCTGTTCATCATCTGTTAGGTTGTTTCAGATCTATCCTTCCAGGAGTCATGTTCTAAAATCTATAATCTGCTGTGTCTTACTGTCAAGAATTCTAGTTGAGTTTATGGTAACTACATGAACCTTATGTAATTATATCAGAACATTTCTCTTTGATTTGTAATGATTTATTGCTATATCCTTGTTATTTTATTTCCTAGTTTATTAAGAGGGAAATGCTAGTTTCTGTAGACTTCAGATCAATAAATCTATCCCCCTCACATATATACTATAGAATATATATATATATATATATATATATATATATAAAGATCAAATAAAGGAGTTCATTTAAAAAAAATCATTAGACTATTCATATTCCCTCTTTAACTTCTTTAATAATTATAAAACCTCCCTTTGGTGTATCATGATAAATATCAGGCAGGATCTTCTGGCCTCCAGAAGATTCCAGAATTTCAGCCATGCTCAACTGTTTCTAGGTTTGTTTTTGGTACTAAGAACCCAAATTGGTGCATAGAGTCAAACCTTATTTCATGCCTTTTTCTGGATTGGCTATCTGTTCCTACAGGCATTCTTCTGCATTGGTTCTGCATACTAAGAAATCAATCAGCGCATACTGAAGAAGGTGATGTCACCCACCATGCATCTGAGCTCCTCAGGGCCTCAGGAACTTAACTTCAAGAATCAGCTTTCTAATAAGCCTCTTCTAGGCTTGTACTCTGGAAGGGAAAAGTGAACGTGTTTGCTCTATTTCATACTCCTAGCTGGTGTTATTTCTCCACACTGCAGTTAAAATGAACTCTGAGAACTCAAAACTCACCAGCTCTTAACTCCTCTTCAATCATCTGCAATTGCTTACCCTCATCTTTTGATAAGATCTGAAGTTTTATCCAATTCTTGTTGATTTACCTGTATTTTTGAATATAAGATCTCTAGCATTCTCCCAAGACAGAAGTACAACAATGTGATACTCAGAAAAGTGGCATCCCTCACCTATTCCTCTGTGCTACTTCACACCCACTTTTCTCCTTATAGTCATGAATTTCATTGCTTTTTGATTTATATTTCCTGTTTCTTTTTTTTTTAACTGAACAGATAGATGTTTTTTATTTCTTCCTTATATACATTATAGCATACTGTATGTGAACTTTAAACTTGACTTAATGTTTCCTGGAAAGGACTCCATATCATTTAAATGTGACTTATCTAAATTCCCTCCCCCCCCCATGCTTAAGTAATTCATGGACAGGGATCCTAACTGAAGAGCAGCCTCTGCAATTGCATAGTGAAATTCAGTTTCTTTAATGGCTTATAATGGTGGTGGTGGTACAGAGAGGGTTTGCAGCATCTCGTTCTCTTGTACTTCTGCACTTTAATTTTTTTTCTTTTTCTTCTGTCCGTCTACTTCCTATCTCCAAGAGGCAATATTCTTGTATTCATCTCATTGTCTCTTGGAGAGCAATGCTTCTCCAAGTCTATAAACTTTTATTTTCATTTTCTTTGACGCTCTTTTCCTGCAGGTGGTGCTGTGAGTGACTGGGGAAGAGATATTTGTGTTTAGTATTTTAGTGCTTGGTATTGGACTTTGCTTTGCGGGGGTGGTTTTTGTCTGAGTTACATCTAAGGTCTCCACTCTGCCATCCTCTTTCTCTCAGTCACTTGAATCTTCTTTTGTCCACTCCAGGCCCACAAGCCTGCAGTCATGCACGGGTGTTCCAGCATGATCTCCATCAGGATTTGGAATTTATTTTTCCACGCTGGTCCATGCTGATGAAAAATTTATGGAATTTCCCCTCTTCTAATGATGCTGAAGGCATGGGTTGTGTGTGGTTTTCTCTGAAGTTTCTGTTGCTTATGTGATTTTGAGGAGACTGTATGAAATTGTTCATATTCAGGAGGTTGCTGTTCACCTCTAAATAAAGAATGCTTAAAATCCAGGCTTTCTCTTAACATGGTCTATACACTACTTCACAGCCTGGGTCCATCTCAGCCCCATGTTGAGTCCCCTGTTTGTTCTTTCTGCTCCAGCTCTGCCTAAGTTCTGCTTTTGGACTGTCTTTTATAGATGCCATAAAAATAATTTTACTTTAATCTTTATTTTGATAGTACTCATTTATACTATCTTTTCTTTGTTCTTGTTTTGTTTTCAGTAATCTCTACGCCCAACATAGGGCTTGAACTCATAACCTGAGGTTAAGAGTTGCACACTTTGCTGATGGAGCCATCCATGTGTCCCTCATCTAAGCTATCTTAAAATGATAGTAGTTTTTTTTTCCTTTTGCACAATGATTGTTACTTCTTCCTCCAATAGAATATGTATAATTTTCCTCCCCCAAATCCATGATTTTTCACTACTTACTAATATGATTTAAACATGTTAAAATATTCTAATGATTGATTTTTCTGATTTGTAAGGTAACAATATCAAGCTAGTAATTTTGAGAGAGTACAACTAAATACTCTTTTTAATAAGAACACATTTCCTTTTTCCCCCCCTAGATTTAAAAATCCTACTCACTGGAACAATGGCAGAGTTGAAAAAGCCAATCCTTTTTTTTTTATATTGGTAATGTATCCACAGCTTAGAAGAACCACTATTTATACAATACAGTAGTAAGAACAATTATTCAGTTTCTTTTTAAAAAGTTAAAAACATAGAAATTGTGTTGGTTGTGAGAACACTATAATTCATTGGTTAGAATACAGTAGCTGCACTGCCATTATTTATATCAATAGACTCATTAAGGAGCTAAAGATTTTTCTCCTTGAGTTGTTGTGCTCCTCTGAATAGTCAATAAAACCTTTGGCAATTCCTTTGATCCAAAAATCTGCCTTTGTTTCCCTGGAGAAACATGAGACAAATTATATTAGTGACACCATAGACACTTAAAAAGAAGCCTTCGTATTATTTGCAAAATAGCCGCTTTCAGAGTGTTTGCCATAGATTATTATATAATATGATTGGCAAACAGAGTTTTAAAATTAGAGAAATCTAGGTTCAAATTCAACTCTATCTCATACTTACTGAAATGTATATGTTCATGTATTAAAAATGACTAAATATTTCTAGTTTTCAGCTTGTTCACCAGTATGATAAGGAAAATAGTATCTATCTCATGGGAGTATTATGAGACTTGATAAAATAATGTATATCAAGCTAATCCTTCAGTAATTAGCACCTCATGGTGCTCAGCAAGGTTATCGATAGTCTTAAAATTTCTTTGAAATCCAAGTGCAAATTATGGTGGCTTATTAGAAGCACTGTCATTTGAAGTTCCTTAGTTTTTGTACCATAATGCTTCTTGGAAAATGCTCTGTATATGTGGCAGAATGTAGGAGATAATTCGTGTTTAATTGTGACTGTTCTTAAGTAGTGTAATCAAATATACAATAGAAGGAATTTTTGCTAATTGGATTAGTTCAGTATACTAATCTACAGGTATGTTTTACTAGGCCCTTAGGAAACAGTGTCCCAGAGGAAGCAGCTCCTCAGTACTGAGCCATATAAATTGAAGTGACCTCTCACTGAGCATTTTATTAACACGTGCATGCTGCAATCTTCACATTAACCCTCAGAGGCAGCGGAATAGACAGTATCTGTGGCCTGCTCAGTTCATCTTTACTTGGCTTCATATTCATACCTTCGTTCTTGGTTCTGGGTGTTAACTGTTCACAGATAACCCCATCTCTGGAGAATTGCCCTCTCCTCTGCCTGGAACTGTCTTGCTGGAAAGATTTATCCCAATCTCTTATGAAGGTACAAAAGGCTGACTCTTTGCCTAAAGATGGGACCAGCTCCATGCCTTCTCCGTGGGTTCAAGCTACAGTCGGCTCCAACAGCCATCAGTACTCTCTAAGTGGAACTCCCAGGCTTCAAGACTCCCCCAGTGAACCATATCTCTTGGTATTTTTCTCTTTGTGTGGTCCTCCGCTATATTGAATCTGGGATAACCTTGTGTAACCAATAGAATGTGGCAAAAGTAACACTGTAAATCTTTGAGCTTCGATTATTGGAATCAATGAATCATCATTTGCCTTTTAAAATGTTTATTCTAGAGAAGGTAGGCCACCATGTAAAAACAATCCTGGGAGAGCCATTCTGTGAGGAGCACAGGCCATGCAGAGTCTGGGTAGAGACAGAACAGGCGCTGGCCAGCTCCAGGTGTTCCAACTATCCCAGCCCAAGTGTCAGAGGCGAGGGTGCAGAAACCATCTTGGACTGTCTAATCCTATGGCTGTAGTATGGGCAAGAAACGAGGGTTCCAAGCTGTTCTCTAGTTGTGTTGTCCCAGTCACCTTCAGTCATTTGAGCCATCTGTCTTCGCTGGACCCTCCTCAAGCTCCGCATCTACCAGAATCATAAAATGATAAAATGATTGTTGTTTTAGAGCACTAATTTGGGAGCAGGTATACACCAATAGATAACAAGCACAGCAGCTGGGACCACACACACGCTTAGCTTCTTCCCCAGGTCTGTGCTGGTTCTCACCCCCTCTCCTTTCTTCAGTGCAGCCCTTCAGGAAGTCATTTGGAAGAGAAACATCATTTCAGCTCTTCTAGATGATTATATCTAACACTGGTAGGTTCTATTAGTTTTCACATTTTTGATATGTTCAAATGGAGGTACAGATGAATAAAATAACTCACTGAAAGTCACATAACCAATACTTAGGAGAGCTGGTATTTGAACAGGCCCCAGAGCCCTTATTCTTAACCAGAACGTGGGCAGAATGGATCATGGGCAGAGTGTCCTTTTGGGTTACTATGTTGAAGCTTCAATATTAGATTGGCCTTACAACAGGGGGGCTTGGGTGGCCCAGTGGGTTAAAGCCTCTGCCTTCGGCTCAGGTCATGATCCCAGTGTCCTGGGATCGAGCCCCACATCGGGCTCTCTGCTCAGCAGGGAGCCTGCTTCCCTTCCTCTCTCTCTGCCTGCCTCTCTGCCTACTTGTGATCTCTGACTGTCAAATAAATAAATAAAAATCTTTAAAAAAAATTTAAAAAAAATTGGCCTTACAACATATAAGAAACCATTTATTCACTTTCTGATGTGTATGTACGTACGTATGTGTGTGTGTGTATTTTTTTTTTTTTTTCCTCATGCTGTGGGTCTGTGTCTTCAACTGAGGAAAAAAATCCACGGTCTTGTTCGCCATGTAAGCCTTCTGTGAGTGGCAGGATGGCAACACATGGGGCTGCCTGGCTGCTGGCCAAGTGCAGTGGTGTTCTGTTTGCACCATGCCAATCCTTTTGTCACTTGTTAAAAATTCAGTGTTATCTCCTCTCCCAAACATTGCTGCCATCTGCCTGCACATGACATTGACAATGATTATGTGGTAATTGCAGCTGTGTGTTTGATACCAATTATTATAATGTGGAATGGCCAAAGCAAATATATTTTCAAGCATCTATTTTTAAACCCTACCCTTCCCCAAGCACTTTGCTTATTCTTTTGATTCTTTTGAAACTTTGTGATAGCTTTACAAACTCATGATACTTTCTGCTTCATAAAGAAAAAAAGTTATCATAAAAATCTTTCTATTCGTCCGTCGACCAAATTAAAATAGCTTTAGGGGCTAATTTTTTAAGATCACAATAGAGTCATAATGTGGACTGGTTAAAATGTTCATTTAATTTTGTTAAATGGAGCCAAAATAACTTGATAGTTTTACAGTATCATTTTCCCAAATGTGTCCTTATAAATAAGTCAATGCTTGCATTTACACATTCTAAGCTTCTTTTTAAAATTTCTTAAAAATAATACATAGTTTTAAATAGTTTATTCTTAGCTAGTGTTTATTTCTTTTTTAAAGATTTTATTTATTTGACAGACAGAGATCACAAGCAGCTGGAGGGGCAGGCAGAGAGAGAGAGGAGGAAGCAGGCTCCCTGCTGAGCAGAGAGTCCGATGCGGGGCTCGATCCCAGGACCCTGGGATTATGACCTGAGCTGAAGGCAGAGGCTTTAACCCACTGAGCCACCCAGGCGCCCCTTAGCTAGTGTTTCTTGAAATGTTTGGAAGATTACCTTCAATAAGAAATTCCTAAAATAGCAAACTTTTCCCCAACATCCAACCTTAATAAAAATATTGTTCATCTCCTCTCCCTATGACTTTAGCTATAAAATACCAGTTAATAATTGTCACATGTTTAAAGTAATAATAATTAAAAAAAAACAAACCTTTCATATCTGTGACTTTCAGACAAAGATGGTCTTTCTTAAATGCCTGGCAAGTTTATTAAGGGAAAACCATGTGATTGGCCTGCAGTAGAGCACAGTCAGAGGTTAGAGAGTGTTCTAAATGTAGGGATGAAAGCAAGAAGATATGACTCATTCTGGGAGGAAAGCAAAGCCATAAATAACTAGAATAAAAATCTCTTGGTATCCATCCTGGGAAGTTTTGGCAATTAACTGTGGGCTCCACTTAGTGAGAATCCTAAGTGTCAGAGACTTAAACTCAAAACACAAGGAAATTATTGATTAATACCAAAAGCACTCACCAGTTACTCTCTAACCTTTCTGCAACAAACAAACAAACAAAACCCTTCCCTGTACCTCTGCCTGAAAATCCTACCAATTTCTAGAATATTATCTTGGGCAGGTTACAACCAGTTTCAGTGATCATGCTGCTGCTTTCATTTTTTATTTATTTCATTTATTTTTATTTTTTAACTTTTTATTAGCATATAATGTATTCTTTGTTTCAGAGGTTCAGGTCAGTGATTGATCAGTTTTACACAATTCACAGCACTCACCCTAACACATAGCCTCCCCAGGGCCCATCACCCAGCCACCCCATCTCTCACCCCCACCATTCCAGGGACCCTCAGTTTGTTTCCTGAGATTGAGAGTCTCTTATGGTTTGTCTCCTTCTCTGGTTTCGAGATCATGCTGCTTCTGTACCCGGCTGACTATCAGTCATTCTCTTAATCTGCTCAATCCATGTCATCGGGTGCTTTTCCTTATAGCTTTTAAACTTTTACTTTTTGTCATTCAAGCCTAAGCTTGAGTATATTTTCTTCAGCAAATCCCATCCAAGTTGTCCAGTCAAAACTTCTCCCAACTGTACATTCTCTTACTCTGCTATATTTCCCTTCAGAGTATTTACTTGACTACTATTTTCTATCATCTCTCCCTCTAGAAAGTTAAGACTCATAAGGACATGCATTGCTCTACCCTTGGAAACTAGAACAAAACAACATAGTAAAAACTCAAATTTTTTGGAAAAATGAATAAACAAAATCAAGAAATAAATAAAATAGTAACAGTTATATAGGCTCTGAAGGAGAAAATAGTGTGTGGTGTTGTGTTTAAAAACAACTGTGGGGGTGATGAATAGGATTGTCAGAGAAAAATCTGAAATAATAGCAAAGATTTTAAGAATAAGAGCTGGTACTTAAAACCAGGGGAAACACATTCAACCACACGGATAAGAAGTATAAAAAACAGACAGTGTGAAAGAGCTTGTTAAACCCTGAGAATTGTCGGAAGACCTTTGTGACTAGGGCACTGTGAATGAAGAAGGGAGTGGCACAAGGTTAGGATGGAGAGAAGAGGAAGAGATTGTTTACAGAGGCTGTTAGAGACAATGATATAACATTTTACTATTATTCTTAGCGAAATAAAACTGCTGCAAAGTTTTAAGTGTGGGAGTGGCATGATATTTGTTTTTATTTTTATTTTTATTTTTTTGAAGATTTTATTTATTTATTTGACAGACAGAGATCACAAGCAGGCAGAGAGGCAGGCAGAGAGAGAGAGAGAGAGAGAGAGGAGGAAGCAGGCTCCCCGCCGAGCAGAGAGCCGGATGTGGGACCTGATCCCAGGACCCCGAGATCATGACCTGAGCCAAAGGCAGATGCTTAACCCACTGAGCCACCCAGGTGCCCCATGATATTTGTTTTTAATAAGGACTTGCTGTTTATTGGATGCATGAGTGGAAGGAGTGAATATGATAGTAAAAGCAAGGATGAGCAGTTACATGGCTATTATGTTAGTCCAGGAAAGAGAGGATAATGACTGGTCTTGAGTTGGAGAAAATGATGCATATTTGCAATTTACTTTCAGATATATGTGGGAACACGAAGTCCTGTCAATTCCTGATATAAAGAAGTTTGGATGAGATAGGATTTATATAGGAACAGCAGGAGTCATTTAGATTAAATCTGAGGTGCCTATGAGATATGCCAGTGGAGATGTCTAGGCTCTTAATAAACTTCATGTAATTGAACTTCTGAGATGGTTTGGTTATATTCCCCACTGTACAAATGAATTTACTGAGATATAGAGAAGTTAATTTCCCCACACTCCATTAGCAGCAGCTGGCAAAGTGAAAGTTGCATTGTCTGCCTCTGTCTAAAACAGTGCTTATGACTCATTAAGGTTAGCAGATCCTGGGAAAAGTCTGGTCCAGAAATATATATTTGGGAGTTGCACATGGTATTATGTGTTTGTTGGTCTGACTTCCTAGGAAGGAGAGAGAACTGAGACCTGAAGGATATCAACGTGTAAGCCTCACAAAGGAAGCAAAAGTCATCAACATTGTAGGACTAAGTATATAAGAGGGAAACAAGGAAAGAAATTTCATGGCAGCAAGGAACAGAGTACTACCAGGGTAAAGGAATGGTGAATGCTTCTAAATTGTTGAGAATTCAGGTAAAATGTGTACCAAAATGACCCACACATATTTATTTAAAAAGTGCATGATTAAGACTTTCAAAATATGTCTTCCCCAGAAAATCATCAGCCTCTTGTATTTCTTTAATTTTTAAAAACTATAATCAGGCGGTGGTATAAAAAATAAAGTATACTCTCTCTGAGGTCTCAAGTCTTTGCTATAAAATAAAGAAGTTAAATCTCTTCTATTTCTTTTGTTAGCTTCTTGAAAACCAAATATGGTGATGAGGTGTTAATATGCTTTGATAACTCTTAAACCATTAAGAAATATGACTCCTCTATACATATAGCTCTCTATATATTTACATTTGCCCTTACCTTATTCCCCATTGAATAGCAACTGCAAAAACCATAATGTCTACTATTTCCTTAGTTCACTTTGGCCTAGTACTGTAGAATGCATTTTGGAGGGTTAAAACATGTAAATTCAGATGCTATTTTCCAGAACTTCATAAATTTCATAATTACCATGAATATTGATAATGTCAATATTTGCAGGTGATTATTTTAGTCATCTTCCCACATCATTTTTTCCAGGGATGTAAATAATACTTTTCTATATTTTTAGGTATACATTTACTCCCGTTGTAATTCACAAGGAGTTACAGTAAATACAGTAAGGTTGTGAACCATATTCCTAAAGTCGCAGTCTTTTTGGGGTCCTACTCCACAGTGGCGATTTTATTTTTCATGATAATTGAGAGAGAATCCCAGAGAATACCAGTTCTGAGTTTCCCTGTAGAAGACCATGTATGTAAATAGCCTTGCTGCACTTCTCTGCTGAACAACCACATTACAGGGGGTCATAGGTACTGAGACTTGAAAGATGAAGAATAACAATATAAGCAATAAGAACACTAAAACTCTTGAAGTTTAGTTGGACAGGCTACGCACAATGCGTCTGAAGATATCAGCAAGAATATATCTGAAGAGACAGTTCCAGTACAGAAAATAATAGCAACCCACTAATGAAGACACAGGGCTAAATGTTAGCAATGGGTAATTGAGAGCAAAGAAAAAAAAATATCCCTATAATACGTTAACTAATTTGTTATAAATTTAAGCCTTACAATCAGTAGATTTTATCACAGGGTCAGAACCACATTTTCACAGTAGTCATGGCCTTTGGGGTCCTAGAATAACTTTACACAAGCAAATGTTCATCTGGAATTTTTATACGCCAACTTGGTCTTTTGGGACAAAGTTCCAAAATGCTCATTCTGAACAAGGTTCATGAAAAAGACCACTATAAAACTCTTAGCTTCCTCTATTATGACAGTGGCCAGTCCTATTTTCAATTCCCTCCCCACATGGAAAAGTTTCACATTCTGTGATGGAGAATGGGGACAACGCCATCCAGAGAACCTCGGGCAAGTAGTTTGTTTTGTGATTTTTATTTATTTATTTTTTTAAAGATTTTATTTATTTATTTGACAGAGATCACAAATAGGCAGAGAGGCAGGCAGAGAGAGAGGGGGAAGCAGGCTCCCTGAAGAGCAGAGAGCCTGATGCGGGGCCCGATCCCAGGACCCTGAGATGACCTAAGCTGAAGGCAGAGGCTTTAACCCACTGAGCCACCCAGGTGCCCCTGTTTTGTGATTTTTAACTTAGAGGTGTTTGTACTGAGTTCCTTCTATCTGCCCATAGATTTGAGATACTTCAATTATACAAGTCCTATAGAATTAAGGATTCACTGTAGTTTCCCACTGGGTGTTTACTTTGAATTTCCTCCCTCATCTTCAGATCAATGGGCTAGGCGGAAATCAAAATCACAGAGATATCTAATAACAGATAAAGACAAATATTCTAAGACAAAATGGGTTTTAGCATCTACCACCAGTGAATACTATTTAATAGATAAGGAGTTCAGGCAACTAGAATTACAATGGAAGAAGCATTTATGTAGTAAAACTGGGATTTCTATAACCCCTCATGCTAACCAGGTCATAACAGGGAGCCAATTCAGAACAACCAAACCTTTCGTAATTCATGATTTAATTTTGAAAATTAAGAAATATTTAAGTTACTTTGCTAAAAATTATATTCTATCTCTTTTGTACCCTGATGATTGCCAGAGAACCGTGGTTTCTCAAGGGCAGTGTCAAAGAAAAATTGTGTCAAACGAAGTTAAACAGGCAAGGAAGAATTTATTTAAACTATTGTAATAAGGGAGAGAGATTAAATTCAACTCCACTGAAATAAAAACAGAATAGTTTTTAAACATTGGGGTGAGCAGAATGTACTAGAGGACATTACTGAGGAGCTATGTTCAATGTGACTAGACCATCTCTGTTTGCTAATTGACACCTGTCAAAGTTAGGCTCCTACTTTCCCATAGAGACTAGGAGACAGTGGCCCTGTCTTTCTTGATCATCACCTCTCTGGGAGAATATTTACATCCCAAAGGGGTAGAAAAAGCATTGATAACTGCAAGTTTCCTAAAGTGAGTGCTGTAAGAAAAGGGAGGTCAGGGGTCTGTCATCAGCAGCATATCTGTCTAAAGTTTGATTAAGCAGACGTGAAGATTAAGGCTGCCTTGGCCAACAGTTAGAGGACTGATGTCCTATACTACTGTTAGATACTGCTGAAGTAGTCTTTTATGATGTATGTACTTAGAGCCTATGAGTTATTCTAAGCAACATGCAGAGACTTCTGGGAAAGCTGAATTAAGATTTATGAGCTTCTCAAATCTCTGTTCTATTGGGCTCCACCTCTCACCTGCTAAGACCTCATGCATTGTTTTCAAAGAACTCAGTTTTGCAGCTTGAGATCAACTGTGCTGTGCAGAGGCACAAATATTATTTGCCTCTTCTTCAGCCAGCAGGAAATCCCTGGAGAGGGTGTTGTAAGTAAAAAGGTTAGAGGTGATGTTGAAGGGAAAAGCAATTGCTTCTGACTGCTAATGTTTAATCTGTCCCCTACAGAAATGAAAGCGCCCTTTTATCTTTGAGTAGAATAAGGTGATTTAGAAGGGGAACAAGATGACACTGCAGTAGTTGATGCTGATGCCTTAGTAGTAAATTCAATTCAGCGCATGACTTATGCGAATTTCAAGACTGAGATAAACTTCACTAATGTAATGGCTTCTGGGGAATAAGTTCAGAATTTCTTTTAAGTCTCCTAAACTGTTGTTGCTTTGCCATTCTGGGTTACATTGTAGTGGCAATGTTTGATCTGAGGTATTTAATGACTGCTCATCATTTCTATCATCTTTATAGAAATTTGCTCCAGGCTGAAACCTGACTGGGGTTGAAGGGAGGTCATAAACTATTTTTTCCCCCATAGCTGAGAACTTCATAATTCAACACAAGACAAAATAATATGTACTATAAATGCTTTAATAAATGTCTGTTTCATAATCAGTTTGCTTGTTCATTTTATTATTCAAATATTATGTCAATATTTATAAGGTCCACAAACTCCTAAATTCTAGTAAATTTGTGTTTGATAACACAAAGATAACTATTCTGGTTTGTTTACAGTAATTTAATTTCTATCTCCTAACAGTTATACTATATACTTTTGATTTTTTTTTGAAGATTTTTTAATTGATTTGACAGAGATAGTGAGAGAGAGAGTGCCCAAGAGGGGAGAAGGTAAGGGGGAGAAGCAGACTCTCCCCTGAGCAGGGACCTGATGCGGGACTGGATCCTGGGACTCCAGGGTCATGCATGACCTGAACCAAAGGCAGTTGGTTAACCAACTGAGCCACCAAGGCATCCTAGTCTTTTGATTTTAATATTATTTTTACAGTACCTTAATAGGAAATCTTTTGGAAAAATAACGCTTTATAGCTCTAAATAGCAAAATGGTCTTAGGAAGTTTTTTCTTCATCAAAGTATAATTGATATACAATAAACTACACATATTTAAAAAGTACAATTTGATTCTTGACAAATGTATATAAACATTAAACAATCACCACAATGAAGAAAATTAACATCGTTTATCATTGTTCCCATTTTTACTCTTGTTCTCCCCACTCCTACTCTGGAAGCAGCCTCTAATCTGCTTTCTTTCATTATATATTAATTTGAACTTTCTAGAATTTTACATAGATAAATAAAATCATACAATGTGCACTTCTTTAGTCTTTTTTTTTTTTTTTACTCAGGATAGTTATTTTGAGATTCACCCAGTTTTATTGGGTATGAAGAGTTCATTCTCTTTTAATTGCTGAAAAGTATTGTGTTGTAGAATATAACAGTTTATATATATATTTGTAAGATATTAACTATAGGTTTTTGTGATGTCTTTCACCATTTTCCTTCCTTGTTTGCAAATTTTCTTTTTAATCAAGAAGAAATGTTAGAATTCGTTAAACACCTTTCTATTGGTATGTTTCTAACATTTTCCTTTTTTCAGTTTTTAATGTGAGGAAATATATGCATTGATTTTCAAATGTTAGAATAACCTTGCATTTCTAGGATAAATCCCAATTGTTCATCCTATTTTTTGTTTGTGTTTTTTCATCTATGTTTGTAAGAGATTGATTCATAGTTTTCTTTTTTTTTTATCTCTGACTGCTTTTGGAATCAGAGTACTTCTGGCTTTATAGAATGAATTTTAAAGTATTCCTTTCTTTTCGATTTTCTGAAATAGCTACTATAGTATTGGTATTGTAGTTTTCTCTAAATGTTCACTTTTTCACATTTATTAGTGAAATCATCTGGACCTAGAGTTCTCTTTTTTGGGAGGTTTTAATCTACAGATTCCATGTTTTCAATAGATAAAGCCTATTCCAGTTATCTGTTCTTCTTGGGCAAGCTTTGTGATAAAGTTTCTTAATGAATTGATACATCTATATTGTCTAATTTTTGGTGTAAGTTTGTTCACAACATTGCCTTGTTATCCTTTCAATATCTGGGGAATCTGTACTAAAGATGTGTCTCTCTCTTCCTAATATTTGTAACTTTTGTCTTTTTCTTTCTTTTGTGGCTTATGAGCTATCACTGTTTATTTTAGCGGTTACTTTGTGGTTTATGATATATATTTTACGCATATCATAATTTAACTTTAGGTGGTACTATACCATTCATGAGTAGCATATAATCTTACACTGTAGTAATAAATTTACAATAATAAATCTCCCTTCCCGATCTTTCTGCTATTGTTTTCATGTTGTTGTTTTTTTTTAAGATTTTTATTTATTTAATTGACAGATGGAGGTCGCAAGTATGCAGAGAGGCAGGCAGAGAGAGAGAGGAAAAGCAGGCTCCCGACCGAGCAGAGAACCGGACACAGGGCTCCATCCCAAGACCCTGGAATCACGACCTGAGCCGAAGGCAGAGGCTTAACCCACTGAGCCACCCAGGTGCCCCTGTTTTCATGTTTTTTTTTAAATATAAATTGTGCACTACATGACTATTTTTATTTAAGCAGCCAATTATTTTTAAAAGAGATTTAAGTAATAACAAAATACCTTACACACTTACCCAAACCTTTAATATTTTTTGTGGTCTTGATTTTTTTGTGTAGATCCATATCTCCATTTGGTATACTTTTCTTCTTCTTGAATAATTTCTTTAATATTTCTTGAAGTATGGTGATAAATTTTTTGTGTATGTTTGAAATACTCCTCATTTCACCTTCTTTTTATAAAGGCATTTTCTCCTGGTATATATTCTGGGTTAAGTTTTTCTTTCTGTGCTCTAAGATATTGCTGTACTGCCCTCCAACTTGCATTTTTTTCCAATGAGAAATCTTCTGCCCTCTTATCTTAGTTCTTCTCCTGTTTTTTACACTGAGTGAATTTAAGGTTTTATCTTTATCACTGGTGTTATAGTTTTCTTTATATTTCTTATGCTTGGAGTTCAGTGACTTATAAGGAATTTATAGCTTTTATCAAATTTGGAAAATGTCCAGTCATTTTCCCTTCCATTATTATTATTATTATTATTATTTTTTACCTTGCCCCTTCTGTGTTCTCTTTTTTAATGGCTTCTGTATTGTGTACATTGAGATACTTCAAATTTCCCCACAGTTCACTTATTCTTTGCTCTTTATTTATTTTTTTTAAAGATTCTTTATTTACTCCTTTGAGAGAGAGAGAGAGAGAGAGTGAGAATATGAGCAGGGGGGAGGGGAGGAGGGAAAGGGAGAAGCAGACTCCCTGAAGCAGGGCTAGATCCTAGGACCTTGAGATCATGACCTAAGCTGAAGGCAGACATTTAACTGACTGAGTCACCCAGGTGCCCCTCTTTCTTTTTTTAAGTTTCATATACTTATTTTTATTGATTACCACATATTTTATTTTTACTTTCTATTGTTCAGTCTTTAATTTCACTAATCTTATCTCCTGTACTAGCTATTCTCCCTTTTATTTCCTCCTGTTATTTTTTTATAACAAATATTAGAGTTCTTATCTCTAGAATTTTTTTTAAAAGATTTTATTTATTTATTTGAGAGATAGAGAGAGATCAGGAGCAGAGGGGAAAGGTGGAGGGAGAAGCCGACTCCCCACTGAGCAGAGAGCGTGATGCAAGACTTGATCTGAAGACCCTGAGATCATGACCTGAGCTGAAGGTCAACGCTTAACTGACTGAACCACCCAGGTATCCTAATCTCTAGAATTTCTATTCGGATGATTTTTTAAACATATTTTGTGTGTTTACTTAGCACTTGAGGTTATGCAACATAGTTATAGCAACTGTTTTAGTGTTCTTTTCTGCTAATTTGAAGATCTGTATCAATCCATTGTAATTTAAGATTGATGGACTTCTTTCCTCACTATGCATTAGATTCCCCTGCTTCTTTGTAATGCCCAATAATTTACTGGATTCAAGACACTGTCGATTTTAACTGCTTTTTGTGCTAAATATTATTGTATTTCTATATTGTTAAGCATTATAGTAAGACATAATAAAATTACTTGGAAGCTGTTTGACCCTTTCACGTCTTCCTATTAAGATGTATTAGGTGGGACCAGACCAGTGCCCAGTCTAGACTATTTATTCCCCACTAACTACAGAAGGCTATTTTATGTAATATTCTCAATGTGCCATGAATCTTGAGGTTAGGTTGTCTGTTCTGGCTAGTGAGAATTCAGGTAATGGTGGACTCTACCTGGGTTCCCTTTGCCTGTGTTTTGGCTGGAAACCCTTAAAGGAAATAAGCTGTGGGAAATCACAGGGATCACCTTGTTTGCTTCCTGGTCTCAGTGATTATTGTCCATTATTTCCTAATGTACATTTGTTCTTACAAACTATTGTATTATATATTTTGACAGTTTTGGTTGTTTTAGGAAGGAGAAAAATCTGATCTTTTATTTCATCTGAGCTAGAAGCCAAAAATATGTGTGTGTGTTTTTTCTTTTTTTTTTTTTAAGATGATTTTTATCACATTATTTTACAAAATATCCTAGCTTGAGTTCATTACCCTGGTTCACATAGATTCAAAAGATTTCTTTCCTCCTGATTTGCAATAAAATTAACAGTTTCAGTTTGGAAGTGATTTACTCACTGAGTGGTACTATACTGTGAGATGGCATTCTAAGTTGTTTTTAGGAAGTTTATTTTTAGTGTCAAGCTGGGGAGGAAAAAAAAAAAAACCTGATTGTGAACAGGATGTCTTAAAATGAATTTGGTCAGGGCTCTTTTCATAGCTTCAATAAGTCTCCTTTTGCCATTGCTAAACTAAAAATTAGCTACTCTTGAAGATGGTATCTCTCTAGAGGATGATTTTTATCCTATATCACCAATTTCTGCTAAAATATAAATTGGTAAGTTGGTTGCTAATTGATGCCTCAAATCCAATGTTTCTGGCCAAAAAATAATTATCTTAACAACTTGTCACAACTTAGTCATCTGGAAGAAATTTTTCCCCTTTGGAAAAATACATTTATAGGAAAACTGTGGATGGAGAATAAGAAAATAAATGCATAAATTTGCAGAAAGCATGTAATCAAAACAATTGGTTCTAAGAATAAATGAAGAATAACTTTAGGGGTGGGTAAAAAAAAAGATGAAGATGACTAGAGTGGGTCAACGCAGAAGAAAGAAGTTGAATTAACATGGTAAGGGTCTGAAAACTGAAGGAGGAGAGGCAGCTTAGAAATTTTAAAAACATAATGAATAACATTTCTATGTTGGTAAAAACCCTACAGTGTTAATGTGTGTTATCTCTCTAGATCCTCAGAAAAATCTGATTGTGTCCAGAGATTCTCAATCTTATGAAGCAGACTAAGTCTCCTAAGGGAAAATGTTTTGATAAACTAGTACTTGCTATATGACATTGCAAAATTTGACTGGTTTTATTCCTAAGAGGTAATTTATATAAATAACAAAAAGTAGATGCAGTGGAAGTATGGGATAATCACATATCTTTATTTTTGCTCAGTGCCAGGATGACATTCACTCTATGCTTGGTCTATGAAGTATTTACTTTACAGAATAGAAGAAGCTCACTTCTAGTATATGTGCTGCCGAAGTGAGCACAAGTCTAAACATTCCCCAATGTGTTAGTTATCTACTGCTGTGAAACACATCATCTCCAAATCTACTAGGTAAAACAGTAAATTCAATTTCCTGTGGGTCAGGAATCAGGCTTATGTAATGTGGATGCCTTGACCCCAAGCTCTCTCAGAAGGCTGCAATCATCTGGGGCTGTGGTATCATCTGAAAGTTTGAATAAGAGAACATTCACTTCTAAGCTCACTCAAGTCATTTTTGAAGAGGCGCATTTTTTCATGGGCTCTGGAACTGAAATTTTCAGCTTCTCCCTGGTTGTTGGCAAGAGACCTCTTAGTTTCTCGTTTAGTAGATTCTCCATAGGATAGATTACAACATGGAAATTGGCTTTTCTCAGAGCAAGAGAGGACAATCATATGAAAATAAGTCTTTTTATAATCTAATTTCAAAAGTGAATAATTTATTTTTTTCTGTATTTTATTTGTTGAAAGTCACTATCTCCAACCTACATTCAAGGATAGGGTATTACCTATGTAGTGAACACAAGGAGGCAGAGATCCTTGTGTACCATCTTAGAAACTACATACTGCACCCAAGGAAAACAAAATATGGTAATTATTGCTCTTCTTTGTCAGTTAAAGTAAACTAATAATTTACTCAGAGCCTAGAAGATGGATATCTCCACTTAACGTTGATTGAGAAGACCTTTAAAATTCGGTGATACCATTTGATTGTAGTGTATGATTAAGTTAACTGCAACTTCAAAAATACATGTTTTTAATTATAGGACTAGCTCACTTGTGATTAAATTCTTTTGTTGAAGATTATGTGTAAGTAAGTGTGGTAATTCTTCTCTTTCATAGTTTTCCTTTCAGTTGTTGGTAATATGTCAAAAATTTTAACATGCAGGGAATTACACTTTATGATTGTATCCACACAATGATGAAGAATCAGCACCTATAAGATGGAAATATTTTCTGTCAAGTTAATTATTTCAACAGAAGCTAAAACACGGAACCAAGCACAATTGACCAAAGTTACCCACACCCCTCACTACTTTTTTATCCAAAGGAATAAATTGGCATTGCTGCATTTACTTACATATTCTTGCCATTTTGATTGAAATATCTAAGGGCAGGGTACCTGTCATCTGTATCCTGTAAGTCTCAATATATACTACAGTCAATTTGCTCTTCTTTCTAGCATTACATTTCTGTTGATAACATTGACATGTTTAGATTTCTTCCCATGGCTGCTTCTAGAATTTAGCTTACTGTACTTATTTGCCTATATTAAATTATGTAATTTCTTTCCCATCTTTCCATCTATCTAATATAGTATAAACCTTAAAAACAATAGATATACTTAAACAATGTATATATATCATAAGAGAATATTATATAATGTTAGTAGTGCTTATCCCTGGGTTATGAAGTTCTGGATAATTTGTAATTTCTCCAGTTCTTTGTATTTTTTCAACTTCTTAACCAATGAATATGTTTTCTTTTATAATGAAAAATGTTTTGTTTCTTTGTTAAATATCACCTTTGTTTGCTGTTTCATTTTATGTGTCTCAATGTATTCTAAGTCTAAATCTTTCTGACAATCTTCTCTCAGATCCACAAAATCCTGTTGTTTTTATCCTACAGTATGACTTTTATTCATCTTCAATACAACCTTATTTCATACCTGATCTACTCAGTGACCAACTTGGCATTTATATTATTTTATTTGACTACATTTCTTCTTACTTTCAAATAGATTATTTTTTAGAATGCAATAATTGGATCATTTTCAACAATTTCAGTTCTTAAATACCTTTACACATTTTGATAGTAATTTCCATCAATACCAGCAGCTCACTCTGACAATACTCCAAACTAGGGATAATATAGTCTGCATCTATAGTGTTCAGTTGAGTCTCTGTGTGTGTGTTTGTATGTTGTGTTTGTGAATTATTAAAAAAAAAAAAAAAACCTCACAAGTAATCAAGATAAACTTCCATACAAACCTCATTGAGATTGCTCCTTAAAAGTTCCCATCCATCTGAGACATTTAATTTTCCAGATCTTAACTGTGGAACACAACGTGGAGTGATGGAAATAGTCCCGGAGTTGTTATCAGATGACCTGGGTTCAAGACCTTGCTCAGTCACTTACAAGTCTTATGACACCGACAGCCAATTAGCCTTTTTTGCTTCCCTTCCCTGATTTTAAAATAGAGATAAAATACCTCATAGAGAGGTTGCCAGGATAAAATGAGTTAATACAAAAGCTCTTTGTAGATTAAAAAAAAGGTTATGTAATCAAAGGCATGGTTATTACTATTATTTTCTTTTGACTTTGAAGTGTGCTTACTTAACACTCAAGACCTCTTTCCTGGCTGTGCTCTCTCGGCCCATTCATTATTTTGAAATCCAATGTTATAGGCTCATTTTCAGGCTTTTTCACATTACCAGTTAGTTCCAATTGGTTCTTTCACAATCGTCAGGCCACTTTGGGAGTACTGTAGGTAACGGCGTCCCTCAAAAATGTGACAAGCATGACTTTTAAAGGTTATTAAGTATCTCCATAAATCTATTACACTGTCCTAGACACAGACAAATTATTGAATATATTGTGATATTGTGATAGGAATAGACAGAAAAGGAATATAGAAAACACAAAATGAAGACAGCATTAATATTAAATGGAGTTGATAAAAAATAGGTCAGGTACAATCAGGTTATTTAATATAAACATAAAATGACCAGAATGACTTCTTTGAAAACTTACTACATTACATGACACTCAATTTTAAAAAATTCTTCACTGGCTTCCATTGCATGTAGAATCAAGTTCCAACTCCCAGACTTTTTAAAATTAATCTGTGTGTGTGTGTGTGTGTGTGCATATTTTATGAGTTCCCTCCCTTTAGATATTCTTATGATTAGGAAAGATATTTTATAGTTTAGATCATACTTGGATTGAATAAGCATTCATTGAATACATTTTTTAATTAATGAAATCAAGCTAATAATGAGCCACTGGAATTTTAGACATGTTTAAATAAATTCTTATTTTTATCCTTTTCAATATAACTCACAATAAAAAAATTAAGTCTATCAGTGTTCAAATGTTCAAATCAAATTAGATAATGAAAATGAAATTAATTAATAAAACTATTTATTTGGTGGAATATATATGTATATTTAGGTATATATGAATGTACTTATATGTATATATAAATTATATGTATATGTCTTTAGCAATGAATTTAAAATTATTTTTAAGGTCTAGTGTCTAGTAATTTTTCCATTCATTCTTGTTTCTTCATTTCTATTTTTTCTGTTGTCTTCCTTCCAAATAACATAACTTCATAATAATTGTAAAAATTTCCCAATTAGGAACTTTAGAAATTTAGTTTTGATATTGTCCTACTTATGGATAAATGCAAGAAGCTGTTTCTTATCCTTACTTTGTAGGTGGTTTTTCTTAATCAGTAGAATTCTGAATGAGTAAGTGTTGCAATAGAAGCGGAATTTTCAGGAATTGTGATAAAATGACAACCTACTTTGATCAGGTCCCATGTTGTTGATTTATTTTTTTAAAGATTTATTTATTTATTTTAGAGAGGGTGAGGGTGAGGGGCAGAGGGAAAAGGAGAAACTGTGAGTGTGAAGACCTGCCCAGGGCTGGATCTCACTCAGGACCCTGGGATCACGACCTGAGCCAAAACCAAGAGGCCAACACTTAATAGACTGTGCCATCCAGTCCACCCCAGGTCATATGTTGTTTAATGAATATGTGTAAAGAGCTTTGCACTGGTCTGTCTACGCTCTTTTGTTAATAAAGATGCCTAGGAAACCAAGTGAAGCTAATGAATGTTACATTTATTAGTTTCTATTTCTAAACAATCAGCTAAGTAGAAGAAATTCAGGGGTAAGACTTAAGGAAAGCATACAAATATCACAAAGCAGGACTAAATAAAAAACACTTGCAAGTGAAAGAACTTAAAATAATTAAAGGAAACAAATCTTAAGGATGTGACTTTTTACTCAGGGTTTGAGTCCAAGAATATTTTCTAATCTATTTTAATGATGACTGAACCATGTTTTCAAAAATATCCCAAGCTCTTCTTAAAAAAGCAACCTCAATTTTAATGTGGTTTCTAATTCATCGACTAATTAAGAGGAAATATTGATACAATAAAACCAAAAAACCCATATCATTCTTAGTTATTTCCCATCATATGCGTATATTTTAAATGCAATAGGTGAGAAAGTATTATAACCATTATAAATATAATTGTTATTTGGACCTGCCACAATAACTATAATATCTTTAGATTCACTCTTAAATTAGCAATTTGTGAAAGATATAGTGAATGGTTCTCACAAGATGAAATATTTCTAAAGGTATACAATTTGGAGAAAATATTTATTTTTGCTTCTATTTTTCATCTCCTTTTTTCTTGTGCCAAAATTACCAAATATGTTAAAATCCAATCTTCCCTGGCTCTTGTTTTAAAGCCAACTAAACTCTTCCCTATTTTAAAAAACTAACAATGTCCCAAATAGATTTATTATTGGTTCAGTGTAGAGCATCACTCTATGTGCCATGTTCAACACTCCCAAGTTCAATTTATTTCCTCACCTCAGGGTAACCTCAGATCTTAGATTAATGTCATTTGATAACAGAGTGCAATTCTGCATGACATATTTTCAGTTGCCAAAGACAATGCTTTGATGAATGCCTTTAATGTAGAATAAATCTCTTATGCCATAAAACAAATGGCCTGGTATACTTTTGCAACCATAATGAACACTGTTCGGGGGTAAAAACATCAACAGAATTTTTTAAAGACAATGGAAGTATACAAGTGGTAGTGTTTTTTTCCATACCCAGACCATTAGAATTACTGCAACTGGTTCCCACAGAAGGGAGTTACCAGGGACTCAGGTGCAAATGATGTGCAGGTGCAGACAATTTGCCCAATTCTTCAGTCCCCAGTGTTGTCAGGATATGGGGGAGAGAAGGAGGACTCTACATAAATAGAAGGCAGATTCTCCTTCTGAGGATTAAAAAATCCCCATAATCTACACCATTAAATTACAGCACTTTTATATTTAGAACTGATTATGACTGAGAAACCAATATTCCTTAACTCTGAAAGTTGTTCATCAAAATTAAATTGCAAACCACTAAAATGCTGATTTTTCTACTGCAGAACAATTTAGAATGTTTTTATACTGGCATGTTACAAGTCATGTTCAAATGATCAAGAAAACTGATTAAATATAGTTCGCTCTGATTTCATAGTCATGGCTGTGCTCTGTGATTTGGGTATTTTTTTTTTTTTTCTTAAAGAAGAGATATGGTCATTTTCCTCAAATAGTACAAAACAAAGCAGCAATAGTTTAATCCAAAGGAAGTCTATTTTATTTTTTTTTTAATATTATATTAATTATTTGGCAGAGAGAGAGAGAGAGCAAGAGAGGCAACATAAGCAAGGGGAGCGCAAGAGGGAGAAGCAGGCTTGCCACAGAGTGGGAAGCCTGATGTGGAGCTCCATCCCAGGACTCTGGGATCATAACCTGAGCAGAAGGCAGCTGCTTAATGACTGAGCCATCCAGGTGCCCCCAAAGGAAGTCTATTTCAAATCCTAAGAACATACTGTTTGTGTTAGTGATATGCATCTAATTCAAGGTTTTATTAGTAGAACCTAACACAGTGCTGGACAAGAGCAGATGTGTAGTATCAGTGTTTAGATCAACATATATCGCTTTATTTCTGGAAAGAATTCTGAATGACTTTTTTTCTCATTAAATATTATTGTGGTAACACTATTAAATTTCTTGGAATTTCAGGGATTAAACTTCCCTCAAGTGGCTTATTAGCATGCAAAAAATGTCATGTAAGTTGTTACACAAATCACCATGTTATTAAAGGTGTTCAGTAAATAGAAAATATGATCTAAACTTGGACTGAACCTTTAGTGCATATGCATGCATGTGTCTATATTTATATCAGTAAGTCACTTAATCACTTAGTGAATATCACTTAATGGATACTTAGTCATATTTAACAAGTACTTATTATTTGTCAGGCACTATTACAAGTGTGATTTGTTAATTCATTGACTGCTTACAACAGCTGCATGAGGTAATTGTCATTATTCTCATCACCCCAGTTCTCTGGATGAAAAAACCAATGTATAAAGAGGTTATTTTGCTAAGATCAGAAAGCTAGGCAATTGCAGCATCAGAATTAGAACACAGGCCATCTGTCTTTAAAGTCTATTCACTTAACCTCTTTTCTTTAATGTCTTTTGTTAGGCCTTACTGCAAGTTTTCTGATGGCACATGATTATGGAGGCAGCCAGTAACTGACCTGTACACACTGGTGTATTAATTGACTTGTTCGTACAGATGGTTGTCACACTCCTTCCCATTTTAATGTGCTCCCAACATTACCACAGTATTCTGCTTCATTTTAATGCACTTCACAAGAGCCTATGAATTTCAGATTAGTCAAATTGATATTCGTTCTGTTTCTTTTTTTACCATAAGTACCCCTGAATGAGTTGAAAGGAAACGATCAATAATACGCAATAGCCTTCCCTTTCTTGCTAATTTAAATTAGAGGACTGAAGCAATAGGAATTTCAATGGGGGACCATGGGATATGCGTGCAAATAGGGAAGATAGTAGTGGGATATTAAATACCCCATGACATATCTTGCAGAAATTCTTATGTTCCATTATTTTTTTAAAAAAACCAGAATCTTTTTAAATGGGTTATTATGGTTGCTTCCTCCATGCCTCCACTCTTACTCCCATAGCCCACTCTCCACATAATTAAGTAACTGGGGAATTAAAAAAAAAAAAATCAGTCGATATCACTATTCTTCTGCGGATCTCTACCTCACTCAGATTGAAACTAGGAGATGTTCAATGGAGTGGGTAGTGCTGTAAGAACTCTTCCCAAAATTCTTGTGTGAAAGGAACTTTTTCACCATTGTCGATCCCTACCACTAGTCCCCTCGTTTATTAACCTCCAGGAACTCTGCCCTCTTGGTGGTTTGGTTCAGTGAACACAGAAAATCCAAGTCACTTTTCTGCCTCTTTCAGGCAGTTCACCAGGTAGGTCCACTGCTTCCTTCAGGCTTGTGCAAATGTTACCTGACCAGAGCGGCTTTCACTAAGTATTCCTATAAAACAGCAAAATCTACTGCCACTCTCACACTCACTGCCCTCCTCTCTGCTTTACTTTTGTTTGTTATACTTATCACATGACTTAATGTATTGCTTGTATACTTGCTTATTGTCTCTCTCCTCCCTGGAATGTAATGTGTACAAGGGGAAGGGCTTTGTCAGTTCTGGGCACTGTTGTATCTATCATCAGTGCCTGACACCTGGTAGACACTCAAAAGATATATGGAGTGATGAGGGAAGAGGAATAGAATAGGAATGGTAGAGAAAATTAAACAAAGATACCACAGGTAAATATCAACTACTCTTTCCTGGGATCTGTTTGATATCAGTAAAAGAAAGTGGAGAAACCCATATTTACTCTCTCTTTTCTGTATGATGCCATAATTGTAGACCAAGTTTGAAAATTCCGATTCATTGTTAACTTTGTATTTCTACCTGTTCATAAATTAGGTGTCCTTTTTGGTGTCTTTGCTAATTTACTGCTCTATTTATACTACCATTTTATAACCTATCATCTCTTTCATTTTTTTGCGTTAAGGCTACATAAGGAGAAACAGTGAAACAAGAGATAACTTTTTATCACAGGTAACTTCCTCTCTCTGTAACTTTCCCTGGTATTTCTCTCCTTTGCCACTAATCTTCATGTCACTGACTCTTTACTAGGATTTTCTCCCAGGTCTTCTCCACAATTATGTCAATGTGCAACTAGATCATTTACACTTTAATGTGAAATTTAATCAACAACTCTTTTCTCTCAGATGTGATTTAATTTAAAGACTTATAGTCATCTCAGGTATTCTTTTCAAAAATTTCTTTAGCACTTGGCTGGCCTGGTCGGAAGAGCATGTGACTCTTGATCTCCGGGTCATGAGTTCAAGCTCAATGTTGGGTGTAGCGATAACTGAAAAAAAAAAAAAAAAGCAACTTAAAAAAATTCTTTCTAGGATGCCTGGGTGGCTTAGTCAGTTAAGCATCTGACTCTTGATTTCTGCGCAGGTCATAATCTCAGGGTCGTGACATCAAACTCCATGTAATGTGTGAAGCCTGCTTCAGATTCTCTCTCTCTTCCTCTCACTCTGTCCCTCCCCTGCTTCTACCCTCTTCCTCTGCCCCTCCACCTTCCACTCCCGCATCTGTGTTCTCACTGTCACTTTAAAAAGAAAAAAAAAATACTTCAAAATATTTCTCTAAACTGCTTGTATTCAGATACTTTCCCATGTGTCTATACCATAGGTCCTACAAGAGAGATACACACAAACACTCAAAACATAGCTCTCCCATACTAGAATCTGTAAGTCTCCTGACAGCAGGATATTTTCTCCTTCACTTTTAAATCACACATTTTGTGTAATCCAAATAGATTAAATATTTTTATAAATTTTTGTTGAATGGGTATGTATGTGAATGAATAAAATAGAATTTCTAGTGTAATGAATAGTAGAATACTACTTTTTAAAAAAATAACATTATGGCCATGGATTTTTGTTTACTCTTTAATGTTTATTTTTATTTTCTTGTTGTTTTTGGCTTTATAGATGTTTGTAGCTCATTTATTTAGACCAAGTTGAACATTCGATTTTTGTAACACATCCAGGAGGAAAGTGTCTTATTGACATAGAATTATATCCAAATATCATATATGTTGTTCTTTTCTAGCATATTTATGTGATACTATGGGGAAGAGACCCTTGTTCAAGTTTGTAGTTTATTATGCAGAGAAAAAATAGGATGGAGTGTTTTCCCTGTGTCATATACCCTTGAATATTTTAAAACAAATGGCCTCCTTCTTACTTGTTAAGGACTGTGGAAAATATGTCAGCTTATTTTAGCAGGAGTCCTGGTAGATGAAATTCTGCACTGCTGATATGAAGCTGCTCTGAATTGCATCCATAGACCACATACATTCCTTATCTTACTAAATGCATCATTAACATTTTATAGATTTAGTTCTCTTTCCAAGGAAATCTTCTGAATACATTCTAAAGAGTTAGAGTTTTGATTGTTTTATTAAATCATCCATCATCAATCACACACACGAAAGATCCAACTCATGTTCATTAGATAATAGGAGGAAAATTATAGTCAAGAGATAATTTTTAAGAAAAAAAGAAACAAAAATCTCATTTAATAGAAGGACAGATAGTTTGCTTGAGTAAGCATTTGTTAAAACATGTAGAACTATTTGAGTATACTTGCAAATTGCAGAATGGTTTGCTAGAGGAAAAAACAAAAACAAAAACAAAAAAACAATGATGACGACTTTAAGACCTACCAGCCATAAATGTTTTCAACCATTTAATTTGTTAATGGATGTACTGGTTACTGTACTGGTACTGATGACTGGTTACTGGTTATATTTCTGTTTATAATGGGCTACTTATTTTGAAAAGGAAAAAGAAGAGAGTGAGATATAAATATTATAAAGTTTGACCATTGATTTGGAACTCTTCAGAAGCTAATTGAAGAGCATCTATAGTAGTCACTTCAGGCTAATCTGGTTGACATCTCCTGTCTGGAGACATGGAAGACTACCCTTCCCAGTCTAGATGTAGTTGGGTAAGTCATATGACTCACTGTGATCCATAAAAGTGAGTAGAAAGGATAGGTATCACCTTACGAATCACCCTTCAGCAACCTTCTATCTTTTTCAAAGCCATGCTTTGAGTTGAAGAAATCACAATATAAAAACTAGGTAGATCTTCCAAGACACCACTTAGTAAAAAATGGCCCTGGAAAGTTATTGAACTTCATCGGATTTTGCATAAGCAAGACTTAGGATTTGTTTTCTAAAACCATTGATACATTAGTATAATTTATTATTTCATTATAACATCCTATGCATATAAATAGCAATTATGTTCATTTTATCTGCCTTGAATTTCAGTATGTTGATTTGGATACATGTCCTGTGACATACAACTATTGAACACCCCAGCATATCCTTACTGAGTCATGTAATGTTTATGAGTTCCTATTCTATAATGACACTTTTATTTGGCACTAAGAAAATAAAATTCCATAAAAAATAACAATCTAATAATAGAGAAATATTATAAATGAGTAGTTAAAATTCTGAGATAGCAGTAGTAATGCCAGCACTCTATTAAGAGAAATGAAGAGCTAAAGAATATTCGAAAGGTAGTACCTAAGCGATTCAGAAAAAAGATCACAGAAGAAATCCTGGAGATATACAATGCATCCCCAAGACTAAGAAGGAAGTTCTAGTGTATCAAGGAGAAGGGCTCTGAATTCAGAGGGCAGAAATGGCATGCTCAGTTGTACCAAGCACACATTTTATAGATAACCAATAGTCAAGAGCAAGTAGAGATAAGAGGTGGATAATGGTATCATTAATGTAGTTTAGATACATTCTGACGACAGTTAAGAACCACTGACAGATTTTTAAGTTGGGCAAGAACATGACGATGTTTGTTTTTAAAATATTTTGGAAACCATGTGGAAGATGGACACAAGAGGAAGGACTTGTAGGCAGGAAAATTAATTTGGTTATTGAAATAATAAAGATGAGACTAATTCACATCTTTGTAGCAGGGGCAGTGCACATGGAGAGAATATGGTAATTTTTAGGTCACTTGTGAGGAGGATAGCTTGTTACATTGTAGAATGCCAATGTTAGAGGAGAAGGGAGACATGGAGATTATAGTGAAGCTTCCAATTTATATGATTGGGAAGAAATTAATGCCATTTATATCAAAAGGTTCAAAAAGAGAAATGTGGTAGGCAGAATAATGGCCTTCAAAGTTATTTATGTCCTAATTTATGGAACTTGTAAATGTTACCTTATATAGGAAAGAATTTGTAGATTTTATTAAGTTCAGGATCACGAGATGGGGAAATCATCCTGGATTATCTAGGTAGACTTTAAGTCAAGTCACAAGCATTCTTTCAAGGTAGGGAAAGAAGAAATCAGAGAGAAGAAGAGAAGGCAATGTATCCACAGAGGCAAGATTGGATTGATGTAATCATAACCAGCATGGTTAAGATACCAGCAGAATCTAGAAGCTGGAAGCAGGAGGAGGCAAGAAAAAAATTCTTCCCTAAGCTCTTGTAAAGGAGCACAGTTCTGGCAATATGTTGATTTCACCCAATGAAATTAATTTTGGTCTTGTGGTTTTTATAACTGTAACATAATAAATTTCTGTTGTTAGAAACACGAAGTTTATGATAATTTGTTATAGCAGCAATAGAAAACTAATACAAGATGTTTATAATATAAGCATAGAGTTTCTGCCTGTAAGCCTGTGTGTATATATTTATATAGAGTATGTGGGGTTTTTAAGTGTGTGCATGTATGTGTGTATGCTTAGCTATGGGTATTTGGGAACTGGTGAAAGTGTAGAGGAAAGGAAAGGCTAAAACTGAAATAAAACAAGCAACTTGGAAAACCATGTCCTTCTCACTTCTCTCCACTATACTGCAGCCAAGATACCAGATATGAAAATACCAGAGGAAGTTAAGTAAGAAAGTTGTAGGCAAGTCAGGAAAATCATCCTAGTTCATAGATAAAGTGTTGTCAGGAGGGCTAGCCATAAATGGAGTTTATGATTTCCTGTCTGGGCTGTAAACCTTAAAACTCTGAGACTTACCACATCTCACATTGTACCCTGGCTCTACTTCCTCCACCACCCTTCCATAATGACTTTCAAGAAATCCTTCCTGTATGTCCAACCACATGAGTAGAGATTAGGATAATCACACAGGGCTATGCTCTGAATTGAACAGAAATTGCTGTAGAATCCAGTGATCCTTTGTGACTCTTTGTATGAATTTCTGTAATGAGGAGATAATAACTGTAGTAAACATCAACTGAGTCAGACACTTTTACAAGGGTGTTTCATGCATCATCTATTATATTCCTCGTAGTATCACCAAGCTGTAACATTCCCTATTATAGATGAGGGAGTAGAGGCACAGAGATTGACTTATAGTCAGTAAGCAATAGGGTTAGCTGTCCAATGGAGCCCACATTTTTAACCAATATGCTACAGGTTTTACTCAAAGTCAAATGGTACTCAAGTTCATTTCTAAGTCTCCTATGAAAATTTTCTAATGTGGAAGAAGCAGCTTTAATGCTAGGTCAGTGTATGTAGATGGTTTTTGATATATGTGTTAGACTCAGCAACAGCAGCATCAACAATATGAGCTTAATCAGAAGGCCTTCCAAAAATCTCAGGTTTTATTCATGGTTCCTGAGCTCAGGCCCTTCTGGAATTCAATTAATGAAAAAGATAATAACACACTTCTTCTGACAATTCCTCCCTCTTTCTCTCTCTTTTTTCCCCCTGGCAATAGACTCTGATAACTGTCAAGCCACCTGGTAAAATAGTCAAGCTGATAGACCTAATCAGAACAAGTTTCTGATTAAGGGACAAACACATAAATAATAGTTGAAAGGGTAGAATGATTAGGGAAAAAATATTGTGATTAAGAAGAAAATCATTTTAAAATTGAAAGTCATTCCAAAAATCTAAAATTCTACCCTTTTTTGATAAAAGCTTTTATATGTTTCATGGCTATCACTTCAAATTGAAATTCACACTTAACATTGATGTTGATAAAGAAAACCCAAAGACCTATACTAAATGCACAATGACCTCACAGTTTAAATTGAATTTATCATTACAATTTTTAACATTGCCTTTAATGGATTATTGATTAATTTTATTTTTATAAATGAAAATGATAAAACTTAAAAGTAAAAATACTTCAGTAATTGAATTTTCTAATAGGGTATGTTTCCATTAGTTTAAATTCAGTCCCCATTACAATTTTTCCATGTAACCTTTATAGCTGAAAGAGAGGAATGTGGAGAGAAGAAATTATTTTATATTTTAGAAAAAAATATTTGAAAACAGACTCTCTAAAGCTATTCATTTTTATTTTTATTATTGTAAAATTGGGACATGCAAAGGAAATATACTTCTAACACTTGCTGAAGGATGTACAGTTAAATATCTGTCTCTAAGACACATGTCTGTCTCCCACTTCTAGTGTACGCAATTTTGGACTGTTTCTAATTTTAGTATGTCTTTGGTCATCTATATTATGTTAATTATAGGCTAATGCCACAATTTCCAGATTGATCAACAATAACATTATCTGCTTTTATTTATTAAAGATGAACTTCAATTAAACTCCTTCTTCTTTTCTTCCATGTTTTATAATACATTTTGGGACTATTGATTATTTATATAATTTTAAATAATTTACTTTAAACTCTCTTTTTTTTTAATTTTATTTATTTATTTGTCAGAGAGAGAGAGAGAGAGAGGAAGAGAGAGTGTGAGCACAGGCAGAGAGGCAAGCAGAGGCAGAGGGAGAAGCAGGCTCCCTGCCGATCAAGGAGCCTGATATAGGACTGGATCCCAGGACGCTGGGATTGGCTAAGGGCAGCTGCTTAACCAACTGAGCCATCCAGGCATCCCTAAACTCTAACTCTTGATCTATCAACCTCAGAATCTCTTACTGTCCATCCTCTCTCCTTTCCTTCTCTACCTTGCATATCTGTCAGTACTCCTTTCTACTGTAAAAAAAGTTACATTCTATAATATTACACCTACTTCCATGATTACAGGTCTGTAATGTTACAGACTTCCATGATTTCACTATAGGTTGTCCCTGAAAACGTAAGGTAGAGCTACAGTGTTTGCTATATTAAAATTATGTCAATATAATTTCTTTCAGAACCAGATAGATTCCTAGAGGAGTTTTGGCAGTTTTTCACCAAATTTGCAACTAAAGGGGGAAAACCCCAAGGGTTCAAAGTATGCTTTTTTTTTTACACTTTATTCATCATTCAAAATCATCTCACATGTTTGTTTGCTTTGCACTGTCTTCCTTATTTAGAGCTCTGTATTTTCTCTTGGATTTTCTGCTTACATTTTGTTGTTTGGTTCCTTTTTCAAATCGGTAAGGTCAATCTGTTAACAGTTTCTTAAATCTGGTAATGATTCCTTCTTAGGCATGCTGAATGATTGCTACTATAGGAATGTCTTATCTACTTATTTCTGAAGCCCATGTCTGACACTTCCTTGAGACACTTTTCTTTTTTGCACTCATATTAACTTTTTTTTTCCAGAAAGAATGCATGGGAAGTAAACTTTCTGCATCTTATTTTGCCTATTCCTTATAGATGGAATATATTGTCATCTAGATTCTAAAGCGGCTGGGAGAAATCTAAAGTTTATGTGATTCTTTTTTTCTTATAAAGGATTAGCTATTTTTCCCCTGGAAATTTATAGAGAATTTTCCTTATTTTTTCCTTAGATATTTTTTATGTGAGATCTCTGGGTAAGTATGGGAATCAATCTTCTTGATACTAAGTGAGTATGTCTAATCTGAAGACTTATGTCTTTCTCTTTACTTCTGGAAAATTTCCTTTCTTTTATTTCTTTGATAACTTCTTTCCCTCCATCTTTTTAATTCTTTCTGGCTTTTAAATATTTCATGTTCTTCCAATGGAGGAATATGGAAATATGGATTGCCAGTATCTTCCATACCATTGTTGGCATTTTACTTCTATGTTCTGAAATAATTTCTAACTTTCCATTTCAATTACTTTATTGGATTCAATTCTCAGTAACCATATTTTAAATTTCAGGTAACTATTACCCCAGCTTATAACAGGCTATTTATATTACATTGAAATGATATCTAAACTGGACATAATAATTAGAAGTAGTTTATTATTTGTACTCTATTCACTAATCTGAATATTATGCTTTTCTTTCAGTATTTGTTGTCTCATTTGTTAACTTTACTTGATTTTTGGTTTTTTTTTTTTTAGAATTATTGAATTTCTAAGATACCAACAGATTCTTAGTTGGTCACTGATAAACATAAAATAAAAGATCCAGTAGATTATCTATGTGGCTGGCAGGGGTTTCTTCTGCTGTAATAGGCCTGTTCCTTGAATGAAAGAGAGGTATGCAGTGTGTGTGATATTTTGAGATTTTACTGTGATATTTCCCAGTCATAGGTATGAAGCAGGCATATAGGTAAGAATTCAGATTCATTCAAATACCAAAACAAGGCCAGTCTGACTAAAATGAACAAACCTTCAGTCTGGGAACCATGGATCTCCCTCAACATGTCCTTCAATCTATATCTGGCATTGAAGCAAATGTCACTTCCTAATGCACAAGAATGGGGGGGTGGCCTGAACATGCATATGTCTTTTCAGTGTGATACTCCATCAGTCATCATGATTTCTGCCTTACCTCCCACACCCTCTCTTCCTTAGCTCCTAACTCTAGGGAGCTGCACTGTGCAAAATTACTGCTAGTTCCACTGCAGGTTTTTCTGTTGAATATACTAAGCAATCACTCCTTTTATTCTAATATATCCATCAAGGTGTTCCCATCAGTCTTCTGTCTTTCAGGAATTCATTCTAATCTTTTGACTGCTGATGTTTCTCTGCTGCCATTCTGTGAAGCTCTGTGGATTTATTCACTTTCATATTTCTTCACTGAACACTCTATGGATTTTTGAGATAGAGAAGAATTTAATGGAATTTCTGACTCATAACTGGAACTGGAAGGCTGTAAGAATTTTTTAATGCTATTTCATAAAGAAAAGCAATATACTTATTTAAAGTCCATACCAAAGAAATATTCCCATATTTATGTATGTATAAGAAGAGTGAAGTTCTCCTTTCTACAGTATTTACACAAATTACCAAAGATAAACTAAAAATAGTGAAAAAAATAAGGAAAAAACATTTTTGTATATCTGAAAGCCAAAACTCTTTAAATAGCATTATATTTTCAAACACAAATTAAAAAGTTGACAGGCTAAGAAAATATAATTTCAATACATATAGCTGAAAAAGAGTTAATTACTTGTATACTTTATAAAATCTTATAATTTATTAAATTGAAAAACTCTTAAGCATCATAACTAGAAAAAAAACCTATAGGATATGAAGGGGTATGTTAAAAAATGAAATGTATGATAAATACGTTTCAAAAACTTTTATATTAGGAAATATTGATTTAAATTTTCAGAAGATGCAACATGATTCTTTTGGACATGAGTTACAGAAACACAATTTGAGCTAACTGAAATAAAAATAAAAGAAATGTACTAAGCAATATTGATGTACTTTACTTAATCAAAAGATAAGGTACAGACCCTATTATGCTTCTGGGTATTCTAGATGACCCAGTGCTTCTGAAGGACTCTCATATGTTTAACTCTTAACTTAGATAGAGTCTCATCTTGTGTAGAAAGTGAACTTGACTGGAGTTATATCTACCCAGAGTTATATCTACCTTATTTAGTGGCTCTGGAGGAGAGCTGTTCCTTGTTGGGAAAGACCCTGACATACCCTGAATCCCATGCCTACCATGAACAAAAGAATATGGCGTGGTGCACTGTGATTACACTAGGCTGACTTCCCTCCTAATCCCTGAAGTCACAGGGTAGTGACTTGGTTGGTCTGCTGGCCACATGAAGCAAGAATTACACAGTTGTGTAATGAGTTAAGGGAAGGTTTTGTTGAAAGGAAAGTGTTGCAAAATTGTGGAGCAGAATATTTTTTGAATCCTTTCTTGATAGTCACTTGCAGGCATGAGGATTTGAAGGATGTTGACCTACCAGAAGAAGTAGTACATTGGAAATGAAATAATACTTCTCTTTGGCTGCATCGTTGCTGGCTATCACAAGGGTTTACTGGCCAAAGATAGATTAGAGAACATGGCATTTATTATCTGAAGACAAATAGGAAACAGTTCTAATGAACATGCAGTTCTAATCTCTTTCTCAGATGTTTACCAAAATTCCACATGGTAAAATCCGTCAAGCACTTGAGTGGTCTTTAATACGAAGAACTGAGAAAAAGTTGAACTGGCTTCAATGGTCCCTGATTTAGCTTACTTATCTTAACACATGAGAATTAAGTAGAAGAAAGGGGCTACATCTATAAGCATGATTTCTTGTTAGTAGTGTGGCACAATCAGTGAATGGGAATTTTGTCCTATTTGATTAATGGATGACCATGTTGGAGGAAGAAACAAGAAAGTAGACAAAAGGTACACAACTAGTGAACCAAGAAAGGTACACAACTAGTGAATCCTTGAACATTATATCAAACCAATGATGTACTATATGTTGGCTAATTGAATTTAAATGAAAAAAAAAGTTGCTAAAAAAAAAGAGAAAGGAATGGGCAATCCATTTATTTTATTTTTTTCAATCCTTTTATTTTGTATGTAAGTTACCCAAACCTAAGTCTAAGAATCTTATATGATCACCTAAGACTCCAGTCATGAGTTTCAATTCTCATTATAGATACAGTGGACTTTATTCATTGGATTTAAAAACTGGGGAGGGACTTAGAGACTGTTAAGTCTAACTACATTAGTGTATACTAAACTAATACTCTAAATAAATAAATGACTCTGAATTCAGCTTCCTAACACAGGCTTGTATGTGTTTTCCAATATATGTATCCTTCTACAATTAAGAAGATTGCTTCTTCATTAAAGAATACCTACTTGCCTATATCTTTCTCTATCCATCATCAATCTAATGTCATCTGTGTATTTATGTAGCCTTAAGATAATTTTTTATAAGACACCATTCCGTAATGAATTTCCACCTCTAGGCGTAAGCTCAGTAGAGTTGTATCCAGTCTTTTCTATTTTTTATTAAAAATAACTTTAATTCATGAAGCTTCCCCCCCCCAAAATGTACAGGTTTATTTCAAAGTTTTATTTCCTATGTGTAGAAGAAGGACTTTTTCATGTGAGTAGATACTTCTACTTTTTAATTGTTTAATGTTCTTCCCTAATTTCTCATACAATTTATATACCAGGCAGTCTCTGAATAGATAAATACACCGAGAGATACATAAACACACACAGAAACACACTTCCTGCAGCAGTCTTACGAGGATAATATTTCAATCTAGAAATTTTTATTTTATTTTAGAAATGGGGAAATAGGCATTGGTTTTCTGTAGGCTAGCCTGAAACTTGTTTCAGAGGGCTGTGTTGTATTGTGGTACAAGTGCTGTCATTGAAATGTGTAAATTCAAAAACCCAACATTTTACAATTACATATCTCATCAATGTAACTCAACATTATGGAATATAGATGGTAGACCCTCACTATATAAGGAAATATTGAGCATGCATATTCACGACAATTGCATGTATGTGTTGTGAGAGAAAATTACATATTGAACACTGCAGTCTGTATACCATAAGATAACGTTTCACTTTACCTCATTTTTTGGGTCCAAATTTAGTATGAAAGTTGGTCCTATGTGTAATTTATGGTTTTAAGCTTCTATGTGATATATGTTGTGGGTGCTCCACATATTATAGAATAAAAATTGTGTGAAATTTATAATGAAAAGATGTGGATAGATTTAGAGTATTGTGTTAAGTGATCTAAATTAACCAAAGAAAAATAAATACCATATGATTTCACTCATATGTGGAATTTAAGAAACAAACAAACAAGGAAAGAGTAAAGAGGAAAAAAGAAAGTCGTGATGAGCACCAGCTAATGTATGGAAATGTTGAATCACTGTATTGTACACATGAAACTAATATCACATTGTATGTTAACTAACTGGAATTTAAATAAAACTTTAAAAATGCTTCAGGAAAAACTCTAGAGAATATGTTCTTTAATGTGTTTATTTTAGAACAATTTAGTGGGAAAGATTTTTTTTAACACATAATAATAACTATCTCCTTCTACGTCACTGAATATAGGATAAAGATAGAAGTATAAAAGCATAAAATAACACGTTTCTAAAATGAAGAAAAAATCATGCTTGATATGTAAGAAAACTAAGGAAACATGTAACTAATAATGATTTGTATGAGTAAATTTACATATGCAGAAGAAATTATCTAGAAATAAACAATTTGCCTTAATAACATAATGCTATTTAAACTTCTTAGGGAATATTTGAGAAAAATGCAGTTTTAATTTTAATATGCACATGAGATCAATTAATGTATCACATATGCAAATATGAAGGCAATGACCCTGATTCTGAATGCTTGTTATTTCTGGAGTTGGCATATGGCTCTCTTTAACAGCAGACATAATGATTTCAATAAATTAGCTGCTAATGCCACGTAATGAACTCTGATTTGTGTTAATTTGTGCATTACTTAGCAATTTCATGTTAATTTTTTTTGGAAACTCAGTTTTTTAGGCAGTATTAGAATTTCATTTTGCACCTAAGTTTTTGAAAATGATAAGAATAAGGAATACATTTTGATTTAGATATTTTAATAAGACAAAAGCCGTTTCATAAAGTAGGAATGCAGCATGTGACTCACAAAGTTTAAATAAAAATTTGTTCCTAATAATCCAAAAGTTTGAAAAATAGTGTTTCAAAGTACGAACAATGCTACCAAAAGGTCAGAAAGGGTTATTAGGCTTATATTTAAAATAGTAAGTACTGAAATTCCCTCTTGAAATCTTTCCCACCACTACTATTTTTTTTTTAAGATTTTATTTATTTATTTGACAGAGAAAGAGAGAGAGAGAGAGATCACAAGTAGTCAGAGAGACAGCAGAGAAAGAGAGGAAGCAGGTTCCTTGCTGAGCAGAGAGCCAGATGTGGGCTCAATCCCAGGACCCCATGATCCCTGAGCCAAGGCAGAGACTTAACCCACTGAGCCACCCAGGCACCCCCACCCCTACTATTCTTATGTAATACAGAACACTGAAAATTTTATCTGATTGTCACTGGTGGTGGTACAGCTAATGGTGGGGTGGTAATATTCACAAATATATACATATATGTATACATGTGAATCTTATATATATGTGTGTGTATAGATATGTGTGTGTGTGTGTGTGTGTGTGTGTGTATGTGTGTGTATGGCTTGAACTCTTGAATGTCCACACTAGATTATTTTTATGACATCATTAGAAAAGCACTAAGATAGATAACATTTTGTCTTTCTAATATACTGAATAAAGTCAAGAAGCTTTTCCTTATTTGTGGTCTTACACAGCAGATTCATTGTAGATGGCTTACATATAAGCTGATAGATATGAATATTTTCTATTTGATTTTTGCCAGAGTCTACAAAACATCTAAAATCATTCCTACTCCTATGTATATTTTTCTTAACATCTCATTTTACATTTTATACCTCACTTTCTTATGTAGGAGTAGGATATGGTAATTAACTCATACCATTCTTAAGGGAATTTAATAAATGAATATATGCAAAATGCCTGGCTAAATGTAGTAATCCTTTGTTGGTAAAAAGTATGGTTAAATGGATGGTGTCATCTGATCAAACACAGGTGTCTCCTACTTAAATTTCCTGTCCATTCTCCACAATGCAGCCAGTGTTACAGGCAGTGTGAAACATTAATCCGGTTTATGGTATGACTCCTTTGCTTAATCCTCAATGGGTACTTCCAAGATAAAAGCCAGAATCTTTACCATGGAATTCAGGGCCCTTCACATTTTGGCCTCTCCAGTTTTCTTAGGTCATCTTGTCAATCTTTGTAAATCATATCAACCAGTCTATCCACACTAAACTATTTTTATTCTTCTGAATATGTCATGATGTTGAATGCCCTATCCCAATTTAAGTAATATTCTTTCTCCTTGAAATGCTTGATCTACCTTTGTTTTCCTGGAAAATTCCTAATGATTCTTCTCAATTTTGGGATGTGATCTTTGATATGCCTAAGTGAATATTTAAATGTAAGTAAATATTTCAATCTCTCTATTCTCATAACCCCTTGAAAACTGTACTTGAGCCTATTAGAGTATATAATATTAATTTGTTTGCATGTCTCTGTCTCTTGTGGACTCCTAGAATCATGAAAATTAGTACCCTATTCAATATATCTTTTAGCACACAGTGCTTATTATAGTACCTATTTCTTGAATCCCATGTTGAAGATGATGTAGGAATTGTGTTCATAAGAGGTTCTTCCAATAAAAGAAAATAAGACATAATACTTAAATGGCTCTTGGGTATTTCAAATAAATCCTGGATTTAGGAGATATTGTTTGTGCTTCTCAGCAGCTGTATTTTCATGTTTAATTCCATGAAATGCTAAGTTCATCTGTTTTTAATTATAAATACTGGAAATATTGCTTTATTTTTTCACAATATAATCTTTGTTTTTTCCTGTAATGTTCTCCATGTCTCATCAACTCTGGTAAACTTTCTCACTTCACAAAGAGAACATAAGGTATGGCAAATTCATTCAGTGCTAATCATGAGCTGAGCATTTTGATGTTTCACTTCCTTCTCTAAGACAAAGTTAGAGGTGCCAGGAATATTGAGCTGTGACTTGTGAATCCTCTTGCTGATCCAAACATACGCAAGAGACCAAAAAAATATTCAAGGCCCATATAAAAGTAGGTGTTAGATACTGAACTGCAGTATATTCAAGGACATGGAATCTTTAAACCTTGTTTCTCTATTACTTGTAGTTGGCATTTTAGAATAGATAAGTATGTATGGTGTACCAACATAAGTTCTATTATAGTTGGGGAAGACAACTCTGTGTGCAGGAAACCCCAGCATTTCCCAGAGATTTGCACTCTTGTTCTCATTACTGTCTAGCTCATCAGAACTTCATTTTAAAAAAAAATTAATTTAAAAATTTTTTCAGTGTTCCAAGATTCATTTTTTATGCACCACACGCAGTGGTCCATGAAATACATGCCTTCCATAATACTTACCAACAGGCTCACCCTCCCCAACCACCCCCCACCGTTCCCCTCCCAAACCCTCAGTTTGTTTCTCAGAATCCATACTCTCTCATGGTTTGTCTCCCCCTCTGATTTCCCCCAACTCCCTTCTCTTCTCCCTCTCCTAGTGTCCTCCCTGTTATACCTTATGCTTCCCAAGTAAGTGAAACCATATGATAATTGACTTTCTCTGCTTGACTTATTTCACTTAGCATAATCAGAACTTCTATAATCCTATTTAGTTGCTGCACATATCAGCACTTCAGTAAGGTACTGAGGTTTTGGTTCTCATCTGCTTTGGTTGTCAGAGTTAGTCATTGGGCCTTCCATCTAATATAAGGTGTCCCAACATTCTAGATTAAAGTGGTCAAATGGCCATATCAGATTTTTTTATAGCAGAGTGTCATTTTTTTAAATAATAAGAAAAGTCTATGTCTTCTCACATCATCTGTGGCATAAAATGCTCAGTTTAAAAGAAAGTTCCAAATATTCTAAATAATTCCAGTAATGGCTTATTTTATAAAATCACTCATAATTATTATATATTATAATATGCATAATATTTTAGATTCCTTGCTAACTTGATGTTGAATTATTACAAAGTTTTGTGTTTGTGTGCATATGTTTCTGTAGGATAGGAGAATGTTTTAAGAGTAAGCATGCCTCTTAATATTTTTTTTAATTCACCATAAGTAATATTTTTAAAATAAAATATCTAGGAGTTTGGGTGCTTATCAAGACTAGGATGTGTTGATCCAGCAACCTAGACTAAGAACCAGTGCAGAATGAGAACTTCTCATAAATCTGTGTAAAAAATTGAGGTAGGCATTTGGAGGGTCACTACTGGGGTAAAGAGAAAAACCAAAGTGAAATAGTCACTTCAACTCAGACACTGGTGGTCTGAAGAGATTAAGATAACTAGGAGTTGACAACTTATTGCCTCAGCAGTATTAAGCAGAGCAAGAATTGAAGGAGAAGATCTCATCTCTGAAAATGAAACTATAAAAAGGCTTTTTAGTTGTATTTGTAAAGGTTCTTTATGAATGTGTGTGTGTGTGTGTGTGTGTGTGTGTGTGTGTATGAATGATTATAATCAGACAAAGTGACCACAAAAGTTTATTGAGCTTAAGACTTACGTTGGACCAAATGGAATGGAGGGTCAACTGCCAAAGAATGGAATAAGGGGAAGTCCTAGTTGTTCAAGTGGTGTCTCTCTCCATGACAATGATCTTATGATGAGGAAAAGAGGAAACATACTTACAAAAAGGAAGTAAAGTATAATTCGAGGGAGAGTCATTTACATTCTAGCTGTGAGGAGAAGGTTCTTTTTTTTTTTTTTTAATTTTATTTATTTGTTTAACAGAGAGGCACACAGAGAGAGAAGGAACGCAAACAGGGGGAGTGGGAGAGGGAGAAGCAGGCTCCCCCCCATGGAGCATGGAGCAGGGAGCCTGAAGCAGGGCTTGATCCCAGGACCCTAGGATCATGATCTAAGCTGAAAGTAGACACTTAATGGCTGAGACACTCAGGTGCCCCATGAGGAGAAGGTTCTACAGGAAATTTCTGAAGGGTTTATCAAGAGTTCACTAATTTGACAAATGTACCAAAATATTAATGTAAGCCTGGTCTTCACATCCCATTGGGTTGTACTTTGTCTTACAAATTTTATTCAAATACATGTAGATAACAGATCACCAAGTTTCATGCCTGTATTTTCTTGCCTGTTTACTTATCAGCCTGAGAGCAAACTTAGGGAAAATACTGAGCATTATGGCCTTCATGTTTATGTAACTTGCTTTATGGTTAGGACAGTATGATAATTGGCATCTTGATTACTCCCACCACTCTTAATTTGGCTGGACCTCAGTAGGGTGGGTAGCAGAGGTGGAAAAGGAAGTCCGCACTGGTAAGAAGCACTCAGTTGGAGTTAAAAGATACAAACCAGAGAGAAGAAGTGTTCTAAGCAGCGGATAAAAAAGAAATCTTGGAACAATTTCCTCAGCTTCCAACTATATTTTCAGGTTTTTATGCCTTAAGACCATGGGCTGTCTTTTATTTATTAACCTATTTATTTGGTGCTATTTTTCAGGATCTCAGAGAAATTGTAATGTCTTCGATGCTGATGTTCAGGTTCATTCATTCTGTGTCCTTACCTTTCACAGGTTTTTTATTCCAACAACTGCAGACCCGTAGTCACAGTGCTCAGCTAATAATTGCTCAGTTCATCTATGTTGAGTGTTTGCTTTATAATAAACAATTCTTAACTGACCTTCGGTTAATCAGCTCTGTAAGTAATGCAGATGATTGCCCATTGCATCCTGAAATCTTGGATCAAAAGTCTGTGTATTTGTACCATTTGAGTAGAATCTACCAAAAGTCCTTTGTGTTCATTCCTAAACTTATTTATTCCAGTTAACATTGTCATTGCAATTATAAATTTTAAGTATGCCTGTTCAGATGAAATATGGGTGTGAAAGATGAAGCGTTGATGATTGTGTAAAAATGAACTTGAATGCTTAGGATAGACTTGTTGAAGATGAGAGAAAAAGAAAATGTGCTGAATTGATGTATAGGCAGAAAACTACAAAAACTTGGGAGAAAATCAGAAAAACCTGAAGACATGCTACATTACATTGCTTAGCAACTGTCTGAAATTCCAGCTATCTTTGAAGAAGCTCAAGCTGAAATTCACACATTAGATTGTAGTTTATGCAAAGAAGACAGTTCAGAACTTTAAACATTCAAATAAAAGATTTGGGATCTACATGTAAAATAATTGGTGAATAGATGTGCATTTAATACTTTGTATTCAAATAAAATGCTTTAGGGATTTATAGGTTTTTAGAATCCCCCATTTTTTGTGGTGATTTACTCAAATTGACTCAAATGGCTAACTAAATAGCTATACTAATATTTTTGGCTATGAGATATCTACTGTGGTTAAATCAGTTTTACTAGCATCAAATATAAATTACTTCATCATTGTTCATCACATTCTTCACATTCTAACACTATTTTGGCCTTTGTGATTATTATATATAAGGATAGGAACCATTACTTTCCAATAAAATATTTGTGTCCAATTATGAGATAAGATTTTAGTTATGGGTTGCAGTAACTGGATCATTAGAGAAGAAGTGAGGCTTGAGTTGGAATGAGGAGAAATGAGGCAGCGGTGGTGGAGTGTGGGAAGCAGAGACCGACTCTGGTTAAGAGAAGATTAAGGAGTAAGAAAACCAAGAGGCTGTAATGAGCAAAGCGGGTCCAACCTATCGACTGGATCCAAAGAATCTTACTGAGGAGTAATAAAGTGATTCATCTGCAAAATAGAGACAGGTGGTGTCAGCTTTCAATGTCATGCCAAAGTATTTGTGATTTATTTCTTTGTGTGGAGTTATTAAATGTTTCTGAATAGCAGTAATCGCAAAGAGAGATAACATAATTAAAGCCATATTTTATGTGGAATCAATTCATTAGGTAGATAGAAGGGGCAGGAAGATGAAAGATGTGGCAACCATTGAGACTGTTATAAACAAACCTCTGAATTATTTGACCCCAAATCTCTAATAACTCTCCCTAATTACTTAATAATATAAAAGAATACTAAAATTTCTTCCTAATTTTAATAACTATCCTTTTACTGTTGCTATTTTTCAGTGACTCTGAATTTTCCCTTCTTTTAATTGAAATCATTTAAACTCGATTACATCATATATGGGTATAAACATCCTCACACATACAGAATTTATTATTTTTATAAGACAAATACAATGATATATTTTGAAAAGTTTGTTCTAACCTATCCCTGCAATAGTTTCTGGAATATTCTGACAGTTACAGATCAGTTGGATTGACTCACTCAATTCCACAATATGAGTTACTTGACCTTGATATATTTTGTAATGCTATTTCTATCTACTCCTCAATTTCTCTGACTTATATGTCTCCATGTAACCTCAGTTTTATCTCTCCTTAGCTGATTTCATAAATCCTTCTCTTCTAGTCACCTGTCTAATACTATCTCAATATACCATCTAATAGAGGATGCCCATTAATAGCAGTAGTAAACTCTAAACTGCAGTAAATTATATGACTGGGATTTTTATCTAGGCTTTTTTCCTCATAAAATATGTTTTTTTTTCCTATATCCCTCCTGAAAAGACTTTGTCAAAAATGAACAGCATATAAATATTTGATTTATTACATTTCTATCCACAGCACCAAAATTGAAATGCCATACCTAAAATACCATTTGTCATCAGGATGGTAAATGTTCAACCAGTCTGCTTGAATTCTTCTTCATGGGCATCACTAGAACTAGAATTTATATGGCCAAAAGGAAAACAAAAAAACAACAAGCAAACTTACAAACAATTATGAGGGTTAGTATTTTGGCTAAATGAATACATTTCAAGTCTTATTAAAAAAACAAATATCAAAAGGAATAAGAAAAGAAATTACATCTACTTATAAATCTCCAAACATCGGTTTGAGCAATAATGTCAGCTTTCTCACCCAGAAAAATTTAACAGAGCCAACCATAAATATCACCATTTGACAGAATGAATTTGATATATCCTCTCTTTCCTTGTCTCTCCTCTATGAATTTATGTATAATGCCCCCTCTTAACACCTAATTGATCTCTGTGAAGGGCTCCTATCTGTACTCTGTGTGTTTTAATGGTGGAGGAATGTATAGTAGAAGTTATGGATATCATCACTCTGTACTTTAATTGGATGAGAAAGTAGACTGTTCATAAGACATAAAGTAGCCAATGGGTAAAAAGCAATTTACTCATTTAATAATTATTGAGAACTTACGCTGGACTGTTTACCTTACTATGTCCTGAGGTTAAATGTGGCTTCAGGACACCAGCACTTTTGGTTTCCCTTTTACTTTACTGAACAATCCTTTGTAGATTTCTTTGCTGATATCTTCTCATCTCCTGAACTCTTAGTGTTGCTGTATCCAAGTACTCAGGCTTTGGTTTTCTTATCTATGTATACACTCTTGTTTCAAGAAAACAAGACAACTTAAAGACAGCTGCATCTTTTCATTTACTCAGGCCAAAATGCTTAAAATATCCCTTCACTTATTTATCTATCTATCTATCTATCTATCTATCTATTTATTTATTTATGACTCTGCATTCAGTCTGTTAGGAAACTCTGTTGACCTTACTCTCAAAATATATCCAGAATCAGATTCCTTCTCACCACCATTCACATCTGAACCACAAAACCTCCTTCTTTATTTGTGGCAAGAATTATCCTGTTAGAACATAAGTGAGATCATATTATTCAGCTCGAAACACTACACAAGATCTTCATTTTACTCAACGCACAAGCCTTAGTGATACTGATGGCCCATAAGTTTCCACATGATCCAACACACTCTTTTATCCCCCACCTCAATTCTGCTTTTCTCCTGCTCACACTTCAGTCACATTCCCTTTCCTGGTGTACTCCTATCTCAGGACATTTGCACTAGCTCTTCTTTTTGCCTGCAGTGAGCAATCACAAAACATCCAATAGAAAACTTACTCTCTTCTTTTAGTTGTTGATCAGATGTCATCATCTGAGGACAGGGAACTTAATCTGTTTTGTTTTCACTGATATATATTGGGCACCTAAAACAATCTTTTGTACACATCAAATTTAATCTGGTCTGAAATGCACATTTTTAAACGTTTAAAATATCTTTATATATAGGGTGCATTATACTATTGATAGCAGATCATAGATCAATTGAAAAAATTATCTTCCTTTCTTATTTGTATGTAAAATAATACGGTATATCTTACCATCAATGACATGATAGTTTTAATGAAATACAGAGAGAGACAGTCTATGAATATTTGTTGAATGAAAGAGTAAAAGACTGAATAAGAATAAAATGTGGTTTCTTCTTTAAGATATATATAAACTAGTTGAATAGAAAGACTTGTAAAGAGATATTTATAATAGCACACTATGCAAGCTATATAAAAGTAGTATTTGAAAACAAAAAAGGAATTTATTCTTACTTAATTTTATTATTGAATAAGAAGGAAGGTCAAGGGAAATTATTGTCACTGCCATTAGGAAAACAAGAAGTTTTGTTAATACTAGGGTAAAAAAATGATAGCTCAAGGAGATAAGAACATTGTCTAGAAAGCGGCCTGTAGGGCGCCTGGGTGGCTCAGTGGGTTAAGCCGCTGCCTTCGGCTCAGGTCATGATCACAGGGTCCTGGGATCAAGTCCCGCATCGGGCTCTCTGCTGAGCAGGGAGCCTGCTTCCTCCTCTCTCTCTCTGCCTGCATCTCTGCCTACTTGTGATCTGTCTCTGTCAAATAAATAAAAATAAAATCTTAAAAAAAAAAAAAAAAGAAAGTGGCCTGTAGTTATGATTAGGAAGAGTCATGTACAATTTCTAATTATTAAGTTGTAAGAATGTTCTTTATCTTTCTTCTTGAATATTGTTTAAGGTAATTATAGTAAGCCTTTGCCCTGATTGTGCTTATATATTTGAAATTCAAGTTTATGTAGATTTACATCTATGAACTTTTGAGAGTTTTATTCTAATATCTAGGAAATGTGATTTGACATCCTTTTGGGAATAATTAGAAAACAAGTGGTAAAATGTTTGCCTTTGTATTTCCATAGGATGTTTATGATTTCTTGAAACACAGTTAATATGTTTGAGAATTTTTATAATTGAAGAGGTCCTTGATAACATTATGTGTATTTTCCTATGTTTCCTGACTTCATAAACACCCTCTTGTTTACAAAGGAGTTTTTATTTATTTTTTATTTTTTCAAAGGAGATTTTAAAAGGCTAAGGTAGGGATGTTATGGTAAAGCCAGTGCACAGAATTGCAATCTATTATTTATTATGAGAGAAAGGGAGAGATGAGGTTAAAGGGACAGTATAGGTCTTCCTTGGCATAAAGCTGACCACAAATAGTTTACCTTGTTTGGTGTGCTGATGTGAGGTTCTTTTGTGTTTGTTTGGTTGGTTAGTTGATGTTTGTTTGTTTTTTTCTTTTGGTCACTTGGGAGTAAGTTTAAAAAAAAATAAATCTCTGTAGATAAGATTAGCCACATTCATTACAACAGAATATCAATTTTTAAGGCTTTTGGACCATAAGATGGTAACATTGTAGTGATTATCCATAGACATAATATCAGAAATATATTGAAATTTGAGCCAAAGAAACAAACACACATCAAATACACATTAACAGGTTTTGGTTTAGCATATTATCTATAGCAAAGAGAAATTACAGGCATCACAGGAAAATGAATAAGGGAAATTTTGGAAATATTTAAGGTGTAGGGATGAATATTTACATATAGTATCTATAAACTCAAATTCTATTTAGTTCTTATTAATTCATATAATAATGTGAAAAAAGAAATAATATGATTTCCAAAAATCTTTTCCCAAGAGGAGGATGAAGGTTCATCTAAGTTAGCCATAATGAAGTAATATAATTGTGCTGGAAAGTCTAGATACCTAGCAATGTAGCACCTTGACTGACTCATTTGTTCATCTCTCCCATTAAAATTTATGAAGCACTTCCTGCTTCAAAAACTGATACTACATGTCCATATACCCTCTAGTGAGAGCCTCCAGCAGCTTATTGTCTCATAGGAGCCATGTTATTTTTGCTTTTTTTTTTTTTTAATCATTTAAGCCTTATAGTCTAGCACAGTGTTTGAAACAGTTGAAGTAACCACTGAATATACATTTGACAGATGAATATTGAATAATAGTCAGCTATTAATGTAAGTTTTAATGAGGAACGATATATAAATCTTTGGGATCAAAGAATAAGTAGAAGGCATTTATCCTCACTTCTCTCCTTCTTTCACATCCCACCTCCAACCCTTCAGCACATCCTATCACATAAGCTCCACTTCCAACTGCTTCCTGCTACCACCTTATTGTCACTTTTTAAAAAAAGACTTTAAGCCACCCATGCGTCCCAAGATATTGTCATTTTTTTTAAAGATTTTATTTATTTATTTGACAGAGAGATCACAAGTAGGCAGAGAGGCAGGCAGAGAGAGAGGAGGAAGCAGGCTCCCCGCCGAGCAGAGAGCCCCATGCGGGCCTCGATCCCAGGACCCTGAGATCATGACCTGAGCCGAAGGCAGCGGCTTAACCCACTGAGCCACCCAGGCCCCCAAGGTATTGTCATTTTTAATGAAACTATCCTAGTGGACTTTTATGTTTTCCTGATCCCAGTCTGGTACACACCCCCCCAAATGTCTATATGTCTATTCTCCACACAGTAGTTGGTGTGATTATTTTAAATTTAAATCTAATTATATAATTATAATGGGCCAGAGCTAGGTCAGGAATTCAAGACTTTCATTTTTCTGAGAAACCAAGGTACTTTAATTACAATTTGCACTCACATTATATATTAGCCACGACCAAGTAACTTTTATTATTTAAACATATGCGTGCATGAAAGAAAATTATTTACCTTTATATTGTTAAATTTTAATGAAGTACATACTATGGGTACCAGTATGTTGTACTAGCTATTGTAGAAAAAAAATACATGGGCTGAGTTTAACTTCTCATTTTTCAAATATGGTCCATGTACGTCAACAGATCTTCTAAACCACCTAAAAGGACAGCTTATATAAATATCCACTGCTTCAAGATTTTTATTATTCCATCTCTACTTTCTTTGGTTTACATATATTCATTCTTTTCATTTCTCAAGCCATTACTTCGTTTATTAACTTAGAATGGCAACATTGTACATCAAACATCATTGAATCGTTAATCTGGAATTAATTTCTTCCATTTCATCCATCCTCTCACTGACCCCTGTGTAGACTTCAATAACGCTCTTCACAAAAATTACACCCATTGTCACATTCTTCTCCACTCCAAAGTACTTGAAGTGGTGCTTTAAATCAGTATCTGTTTGAAGTGAGTGTGCTTGGAATTTTTAGCACCATGTTGGCAAGTGGTTCTTTGCTTGATAAAGAAACCTGGAAATACAAAGCTTAGATGTGTTTATACCTCTCAAAATACCACAGAGATAATGTTAAAGTATCACTAATACTTAGGAGATTCAATCAGAGAGAATAACTCACTCTGTATTCTTATTTAATAGAAGACAATGGTATTTGTGAAACTATTTTACATTAACTCAACAAATGTTTGCTAATCTCCTATTACATGTACTATTATAAATATATTGAACAAAAACTGCTTTTGCTCATAGAGCTTTAAGTTTAGTTAATAGTAAAAAACAATTAAAAAATAAGTAAAATGTAAGATATTTAGTAGGCAATAAGTGTTTTGGGAAACATCAGAGAAGAAAAGTGTGATGGAGAGTTTTGGGGACAGTGTCTAAGTATAAATCAGGGATGACTCACTGAGAAAGAGATACTAAGCAAAGGCTTAGGGAAGAAAGTGAGTGAGCCATGGAACTCTCTTTGGGAAAGCAGAGGGAAGAGCCAGTGCAAAGAATGAAATAGTATTGGGCATGTTATATTTCATCAGTCATGAATTTGACTCTGCCTAACATCCTGACACAAAGTTTACAATTCTTGTCTCAGAAGTATGTTGTAAACATTTTATATGATAATTAACTATTATGGGGTGAATTTTGCCTTGCAAAATTCATATGTTGAAGTCCTAACTCCCAGTACATCAGAATGTGCCTGTTTGGAGACAGGGTCTTTAATGAGGTAATTAAGGTTAAATGAGGTCATGAGGGTGGACCCTACTCTAATATGAACTGTAGTCCTTACAAGAAGAGGAGAGTACGACACTCTCACACTCAGAGGGAAGACCATGTGAAGACCGAGAAGATGACCATCTGCAAGTCAAGGAGAGAGGTCTCAGAAGAAACAAGCTTGTGGATACTTTGATCTCTGATTTCTAGTCTCCCAAAGTGTTTTAAGTTTCTGTTGTTTAAGCCACCCAGTTTATGGCAACCCTTAAAAACTGGTACATTAATCTTTTAACCAGTCTAAGATATAAAATAAATAATTTTAAAAACCAAACATGCCTATTTTTAGGATACTATTGTAGGGAACCAAATAAGTTTTCCTGAAAATCTGTTGGTGCTACGGTATTGAGATAGGGTATCCAAATGCCACAAGAAAGACAAGGACAAGGACAAGGCCACAAGAAGGACAAGAAGGACAAATCATTGCAGTTATGTTGTATTGTATTTTCTTTTCTAAACATGTTAGTCTAGGTTAATAAGAATGAGAGGTATTTTGAAATCTTATCAAAGCAGACCTCCATTAGACAAAGCAGAGCTGTGGAAACATTAAATACTCTACAATATTAGATTGTATTTTGAAATCAAACTAGTAAAAAAATCAAGGTATTAGGAACATACTTCAGTCAAATCTTGTAAGAGAATCCAAATAGTTTTAAAATCCTTGCTTATAAAGGAACACTTGGCAGGCATCCTATGCAATGACGAATATGCTTACATCTTCAGGAGGACATGACAGCCAGCAGGGGTGTTAGATAACCTGCAGTTTGTGAGCAGGTAATTTTTTTTTTTTTTTTTTTTTACAAACCTTATAACCCATGGAGTAAACCATGCACAGATAATCCGCCTGTTCTCCAGGCTTCTTTTGATTAACTTCATAAGGGAGCAAAGATTTATGAGAGGAAGTAGTTTCTGCACTGACCTCTTGTGGTGCTCCTTTCAAAATATGAAAAATGACATCATTTGATTCCAGAAGGGGGTGACAGTAAAGTGTTCCAATCAAAACCATTGTAGGGGTACATTTCCAGATTCTGCCACTCTCTTCCAGGAGGCTTACACTGAGCAGATAGAGACTTATTCATGATTTCACTTACTCTTGTCATTATCATGTGTAATACTCTTTTCAAAAACTTAATGTATTAGCTACTAAGTCAAAGAACAGCCAAAAAAGTAATCTCATACAAAAAGAAGAGGAAAAATGCAAAAGTTCAGTAATATCACATCTAATTGAATCTCAGGACCACCTAACTAATATATTATGGTATTTTCCATTTAACATGCAGGAAAAGAATTAATGGATAATATTAAAAGAAATGTATTTTAATTTAAAATGTTATCAAAATTATAATTATCTTTTAAAAGACTTATTTATTTATTTTAGAGAGAGAGAGGAAGCATGAGTGAGAGGGGTATAGGGAGAAGGAGAGAGAATCTCAGGCAGACTCCGTGCCAAGCACAGAGCTCAGATGTGGGACTCCATCTCACCACCCTGAGATCACAACCTGAGCCAAAACCAAGAGTCAGATGCTTAATGGACTGTATCACCCAGGGACTCCTAAATTTATAATTATATATTAGCTGTGCTTTAGCTCTACTATTTAAAATCTTTGTCTAAATGTTGATGTCTAGGGACACCTGATCTTAGGGTCCTGAGGTCAAGTCCCACATTGAACTTCTTGCTCAGCAGGGAGCCTGCTTTCTCGTTCACCCTCTGGGCTCTGCCTGCTTGTGCTTGTTCCTCCCCACCCCCATCAAATAAGTAAATGAAATCTTAAAAATAAATAAGTAAATGGTGACATTTAAGGAAAAAAAAAAAAAAGAAACATGGTGTTTGTTTCAAATTATAAACTCTAAATTTAACCAGAGTAAAATTAATTTGTAAGTGCTATAATTTAACCTAATTTAGCCAACATAAAGAGGAGAAGAATAATATGAAAGGGAGGGTCAAATATCCAATGGCTAAAGTCCCTTCTCTAAATTCTCACTTCCTAACCTTGGCAGGGAGGGAAGACTGTCATATCATAGTTAATAGGACTACTCTGTCTTATTGAGAGATTATAAAATGGTTACTTTGATTGCTTTGGTTTGAAAAAGGGAGGAAAGTCATTGGACTGAGTAGAACAGGTCTGGCTCTTCTATTACATGGTTATACAGTCTTTATTAACATATAATGTATTATTTGCCCCTGGAGTACAAGCTATACATGAAGTACATGAAGAGGCTTACATATTTCACAGCACTCACCCTCCCCAATGCCTTTGTTTCCCTTGCCTTTAGAGACAAGTGTAGCAAGAAGTTGCTGTGGCCCAGGTGGAAGAGGTTGCTGCCTGTGTTCTTCTCTAGGATTTTGATGGATCCCTATCTCACTATATCCCTATTTCATCCATTTTGAGTCTATTTTTGTGTGTGGTATAAGGAAATGGCCCATTTCCATTTCTCTGCATGTGGCTGTCCAATTTTCCCAACGCTGTTGTTGAAGAGACCATCTTTTTTTCCACTGGACAGTCTTTCCTGCTTTGTCAAAGGTTAGATGACTATAGAGTTGAGGGTCCATTTCTGGGCTCTCTATTCTGTTCCATTGATCTATGTGTCTGCTTTTGTGCCAGTACTATACTTTCTTGGATGATTACAGCTTTGTAATAGAGCTTGAAGTCTGTAATTGTGATGCCACCAACTTTGGTTTTCCTTTTCAACATTCCTCTGGCTATCTGGGGTCTTTTCTGGTTCCATATAAATTTTAAGACTATATGTTCAATTTCTTTGAAAAAAAATGATGGTATTTTGATAGGGATTGTATTAAATATGTAGATTCCTTTAGGTAGCACAAGCATTTTCACAATATTTGTTCTCCCAATGCATGAGCATGGAAAGTTTTTCCATTTCTTTGTGTCTTCTTTAATTTCCTTGATGAGTACTCTATAGTTTTCTGAGTACAGATTCTTTGCCTCCTTGGTTAGGTTTATTCCTAGATATCTTATGTTTTTGTGTGCAATTCTATATGGTATTGACTCCTTAATTTCTCTTGCTTCTGTATCATTATTGGTGTACAGAAATGCAACTGATTCCTGTTTATTAATTTTATATCTTGACACTTTATTTAATCCCTGCATGAGTTCCAGGAGTTTGGGAGTGGAATCCTTTGGGTTTTCCACATAAAGTGTCATATCATCTGCAAAGAGTGAATGTTTGACTTCTTTGCCGATTCAGATGCCTTTAATTTCTTTTTGGTGTCTGATTGCCGAGGCTAGGGTTCCTAGGACTATGTTGAATAGCAGTGGTGATTGTGGACAGCCCTGCTGTGTTCCTGACCTTAGGAGAAAAGCTCTCAGTTTTTCTCCATTGAGAACGATATTCACTGTGGGTTTTTCATAGATAGCTTTGATGATATTGAGGTATGTACATTTAATCCCTACACTTCGAAGAGTTTTGGTCAAGAAAAGATGCTGTACTTTGTCAAATGCTTTTCCAGTATCTTTTGAGAGTATCATATGGTTCCTGTTCTTTCTTTTATTAATGCATTGTATCACATTGATTAATTTGCAGTTGTTGAACCAACCTTGCAGCCCAGGAATAGATCCCACTTGGTCATGGTGAATAATCCTTTTAATGTATTGGATCATATTGGTTAGTATTTCGGTGAGAATTTTTGCATCTATATTTACCAGGGATATTGGTCTGTAATTGTCCTTTTTGGTGGGGTCTTTGTCTGGTGTTGGGATCAAGGTAATGCTGGCCTCATAAAATGAGTTTGGAAGTTTTCCTCCCATTTCTATTTTTTGGCACAGTTTCAGGAAAATAGGTATTAATTCTTTAATTATTTGGTAGCATTCTCCTGGGAAGCTGTCTGGTCCTGTACTTTTGTTTTTTGGGAGATTTTTGATGACTGCTTCAATCTTCCGACTGGTATGGGTCTGTTTAGGTTTTCTATTTCTTCCTGGCTCAGTTTTGATAGTTTATATATCTCTAGGAATTTATGGTTGTATAGTCTTGAGAAATCATTTCGTCTCTCTGGATCTTATTTTCTTCAACCAGCAGTATCAAGTAATGATTAAGATTACTTGTTCTGGAAATGACTTGCTGAAGCAAAAATTGTAGTCCACTATTTATGTGTTATATTAGGCAAGTTTTCTAATGTTTCTGGAATTATTCCCTCACTTTCACAATGCAGATTATAATACCAGCTCATGGCTTTGTTGTGAAGATTGAGCATGTAAATACATTTAAACTGTTTAGAATAGTGTCTAATCCATTGTAATTTAAAAAAAATATTTAAACTCAATTTAGTTAACATATACTGTATTATTAGTTTCAAGGTAGACTTTAATGATTCATCAGTTGCATACAACACCCAGTACTCATTACATGAAGTGCCCTTCTTTGTGCCCATCATTAGTTATCCCTTCCCCCACCCATCTCCCCTTCTAGCAACCCTCAGTTTGTTTCCTAGAGTTCAGGATCTCTTAATTTAAATTCCTAATAAACATGAATTCATTGAATTTTAAAATTTCAGTTTGATTGAAATATTGTGTTTATTTCAGATCTGAATATAAAATGAGAACAGCAGTTTCTTAGACTCATCCCAGTTGCTTATGTGAAATTTTATATTGATGAGTGCTTTGCCAAAGGGTAAGGAAGAGAATTGGGCACTTACACAATAGCATTTGGCTTAATTCAGATGAAGAGAGTCGGGGTATCAGCACACTCATCCTCCTTTCAGACTTACCTGGCATCTGGTTCCTAGACTGACCCAGTAGCAGAAATTTGGTAAGAAGTTGAAATAAAGAGATTCCTGTGGTACCCAAAGCAAAGAGAATAAGAAGTCATTTATGGTGTTATTGATATGGTATGTTTTCCTCTCAGCTTTAGAGATTATGTCTAAATTATCTAAAAGGATTTCACATAAAAGCTGTTGAAGATGGTCTTTGAGAGATCCTGGACATGCAGATGGTAATGTGTAAACCACAGTTGTGGTGGATAACATTGTTCTCATTACAGAAAGAGATTCTATAAGGATCTAGAAACATAGCAGGGACTTGAAAAAAGTGAATTGTGGTAAAATAATACATAACCTAAAATTAACCATCTTAACTATTTTTAGTTCAGTAGTGTTGTGTACACTTACACTGTTGTGCAAATATGGTTTCAGAGAAAGCAAGAGAGAGAGTAACCTGTATCTACCGTTGCCTTACTTTATGGTAGGTTTTCTATTCCAGTGCAGTCTTCAGCATTACTGAAATCATCCCACTTTTTTTTTTTTTTTTTTTGAGATAACTTGAGTCTCTATTCCATCCTTTTGAAATCAGTCCAAGAAGAGAATTAAGTCATTTAGTTACACCTGATCCCAAACCCACGTTTACGTGCTGATAATGGTTTTGTGCTCTGCTAAACTTTAGTTTGTAAATTGATTAAATACAGTAGAAGGTCAGGCAGAAAAGTTCTACTCACTGTGTTATTATTTACTAGTTATTTATTGTAAGTCACCTACTTATGCTATGCTATAGAAGCTTAATCCCAGAATTAAGTACAGCTGCCATTTATTGGCTGCTTTTTATTCAGTAGGTAAGCTAGGCAATTAAAGATTTGGACTTCAAAATAACTCCATGAAATAGGTAATTATAGCACTACTTTATATATGAAGAAATTCAAGCCCAGAACACTTCAGGATTGTCTCAGAGGTCCCATTCAGGTAAGCAAAACTCCAAAAACAAAGGCTTGAAAGAGAGGATGATACCAGCTTCTGTGTCAAAAAGCCTAACTTGTCAAAGGAAAGTTCTGTCTTCAGTTCTTAAGCACTTCTAGCATGTAGACCTGCTAAAGACTAGCATAACAGTGGAAACTGCTTGGATAAATTTTTAAAGTCAAACCAGGAGTCAAAGATGAGATCTTCTGAATGGTTCTTGCATTCCTGTGACAGAGAAATGCTTGGTTTGCTTCCATGAAAAGCTGTCTCTCTTGAGGGTGATCCGGTGAATGTTACAAATTCTGATTTTGGTTGCTTTCCCTCTATTTGATTACAATTCCACAAAGACAAGATATTTTTACAAAATATTACATTCTGCCATAATGTTTGCTATTTTTACTGTTTTGCTTTTAATATCATTACTAGATTGCTGTCTCTCATCCTTACTCATCTCTTTTTGTTATGAGAGTCTTCACTGAAACTGTTTGGAAACTGCAACCAGGATGATGTTTTTAAAAACATTAACTGAAATAAAGTCATACCTCTGCTTAAATCTCTTCAGTGGCTATTCATTTTATTCAGAGTAACCTGGCAAAATTTCCAACATGGCCCAAAGACTGCAATGTGATCTTTCCTGACTTTTCTTTTTTGCGGGGGGGGGGGGGGCTAGGAATTTTGAAGGTTTTATTTTAATTTCTCAATTACAGAATTTTATTTATTTTTTTATTATGTTACATTAGTTACCATACAGTACATCATTAGTTTTTGATGTAGTGTTCCAAGATTCATTGTTTGCATATAATACCCAGTGCTCTGTGAAATATGCGCCTCCTTAATACCCAACATAGGCTAACCCATCCCGCGAGCCCCTTCCCCTCTAAAACCCTCAGTTTATTTCCTGGAGTCCATAGTCCCTCACGGTTCATCTGCCCCTCTGATCCCCCTTCCTTCTCCAATGTCCTCCATGCTATTCCTTATGTTCCACAAATAAGTGAAACCACATGATAATTGACTTTATATTTCACTTAGCATAATCTCCAGTTCTGTCCATGTTGATGCAAAAGTTGGGTATTCATCCTTTCTGATGGCTGAGTAATAGTCCCTTGTATATATGGACCACATCTTCTTTATCCATTCATCTGTTGGAGGGCATTTGGCTCTTTCCAGAGTTTGGTTATTGTGGACATTGCTGCTATGAACATTGGTGTGTATGTGGCCCTTCTTTTTACTACATCTGTATCTTTGGGTTAAGTACCCAGTATTGCAATTGCCAGGTCATAGGGTGGTTCTATTTTTAACTTTTGAGGAACCTCCACACTGTTTTTGAAAGTGGCTGTACCACCTTTCATTCCCACCAATAGTGTAAGAGGGCTCCCCTTTCTCTACAACCACTCCAACATTTGTTGTTTCTTGCCTTGATTTTTTTTTTTCATTTTAACTGGTGAAAGTGGTATCTCAATGTGGTTTGATTTGAATTTCCCTGATGGCTGATGATAATGAACATTTTTTCATGTGTCTGTTAGCCATTTGTATGTCTTCTATTGAGAAGTGTCTGTTTATATCTTCTGCCCATTTTTTTGACTTGAGTATTTGTTTTTTGGGTGTTGAGTTTGAGAAGTTCTTTATAGATCTTGGCCATCAGCCCTTTGTCTGCGTATCATTTGCAAATATTTTTTCCTGTTCTGTGGGATGCCTCTTTGTTTTGTCAACTGTTTCCTTTGATGTGCAGAAGCTTTTTTGTTGATGAAGTCCCCAAACATTCATTTTCACTTTTGTTTTGCTTGCCTTTGGAGACATATCTTGAAAAAAGTTGCTGTGGCCAATCTTGAAGAGGTTACTGCCTATGTTCTCCTCTAGGACTTGATTTAAATCTGTGTGTCTCCGGCTTTCCTGCTGCCTGGAACACTGGTTTGATTTCTTTTTATTTAAATTCAGTCTTCCTTGTGATTTCCCCTTTTTTCAGTGCTGGAGAAAATTTATCTGAAGTAGACATTCAGTATTTTGTCCCAGGTTAAACATACCTTCCCCACTTATACATACTTTCAAAGAGCAGTCAGCCAAATATTTTGGAGCCAAGATGGGCACTTAATAAATAAAAGTCCTTCCCTGGAACTTTGAAAGTGGAACCAAAATATTTAAGTCTTAGAATTAATTTTTCAGGATAAAATTAAAAGAGATTAAACCCAGAAATTGTGGGCAGCAGTCATTTTCTCTTAGGTGAATTAGAAGGCCCAAAAATTTCATTTGTGGCAGGATACATGTAATACTACTTTAATAGGACCTATACAGGGCCATTCCACTCTTTCCCTAGCAGAAGTGTTCTAGATTTCCTCTTATTGGATCGCATCTCAGGCCTCTGCCTGAGTCCCAGCTGCACCCTGAACCTGTGCTTCATTAGACACCACTGTATTTTAGTTATAAATATACTGGAAGCCTCTTAAGCCATTTCCACTTTACTGATTCACCAGAAGTGTGTGTGTGTGTGTGTGTTTGTGAGTGTGTGTGTGTGTGTGAGTGTGTGTGTTTGTATGTGTGGGTGTGTTTTAAATATTTTATTTATTTATTTGACAGAGAGAGAGAGAGAGAGAGAGAGCTTAAGCAGGAGGAACAGAAGAGGGAGAAGGAGGCTTCCCACTGAGCAGGGACCTTGATGTAGGACTCAATCCTAGGACTCAACCCTGAAATCATTACCTGAGCTGAAGGCAGACACTTAACTGACTGAGCCATCCAGGTGCCCCTCTGATTCACCAGATAACCAGCAGTTTTTTTCTGAAAAGAATCCTGACCTCTCACTACAGTCATGGTTGAGTGAGTGCACATGACAAATAGGTTCCTATCTAGCGTTCCACCCCCTCTGGATTCTGCCCTTTGAGTTCAAGCCTTAACCAGTCAATCTTGTCTGTTCCCCTACTATGTGAGTTCATTGATACGAAGTTGAATTACTCAACTCAATTACCTATTACATAAATCAGTGGAATCTGAGTGCAAAAATAAAAACAATTTCTGGCACCATGAAAATTAAATTGAATACTTTGGAAGGATTCAAGAAAGAAAGAAAAATGGTTTTTTGAAGTCCTGTAGAATTAGATGTGGGTAAGTCAACTCTGAAAGGTTGGGGTATAAATTTTTTTTTTTTAAAGCATTCTACTCATATTCTGATGCATCTGTGCTCTTGATACAATATGAGAAATGATAAACTGATGCTAAATATTGTATGTGGTTTACTTAAGATAGTGTTTGTTATTAGATTCTGTCCCCTGTCCTTTATTATACAACTTCTTATTGACTATTTGGAATTTTGCAGAGTTGGGGGGTCAAGGGGAGGCAGAAAACATTATATTGGAAAGAGTGTTCAGAGTCAGGTGCAGCTGGAACTCAATATTGTGTTAAAGTTAGGTAGGTAAGATTTCTTTGTTTTCCTTGCAAGGAGTGAATTCACTATTATTACTTTAAATAAGGAATATAAACCAGTATTATGGTGTTCCTGTTTATTTTATTTACTTCTCCATTTATATTTCACCTTTTGTTAAAAGAATTTGAAGTGGCTTACAGTAAAAACACAATTGTCTAAGACTGAACCATTAACTGAGAATTGTTCTTATCCAGCATTTATTGCACTACAATTCTATGTTATATTTGAAAATGTCCTTGCATTTTAAAATTAGAGCTTGTAAACAGTTTGAAAAAAAGCCAGCTCTACAAAATTCTGTATGTGTTTTCTTTCCTTTCTTCTCTGCTTATACTTCTCACATTTTAGTAATCTAACCTAATATGTGTTTTCCATCCTTTCCTCTCTGCCTGTCCTCCTCACATTTAGTAATCTAAAAGAAAAGAAGTTCTAAGGGATACATTTTGCAAACTTAAACAGAGTCATATAAAGAAGAATATGTCTATCATAATTTTTTTATCACACAGTATGATTTGATTTTATTTACATGTATGTATATCTTCTACATATATATGTGATTAAGAAGGTCCATTTTTGAAAATGACTGCATAATAGAGATTTTGGGTTTTTATGTGTGGCTAGCATATCTATGAAAATCAAATCCAGGACTTGCCTCTTTATAGATTTTATAATTTCAATCTGAAAACTTCATCAGTATTTTTTTTTGCCAGCCTACACCAGAGCCTCTGCCAGTCTAATAGCCATAAATCTTTTTGTTCCATTTTCTGCAGTAGTTTCCAGGTTATAAAAATTCTACCACATTGCTTATGGGTCTAATTTGCTGACTCTATAAATCTGCCCCATAATTTGATTGACACCAGGGAATTTACTAATTTCTAGCAGACATGTTAGACAGCTCAGGATCCTATTCTTGGATGAGGGCACAGTGTTGCCCCTATTTTTGTTTTGACCTGGGATCCACCAGGGCTAATGTCATCATGCCACTTGGTATTCAGTAGAACCAAAGAAAACTGATATAACATTTGTAGTAGTACACGTGTACCAGTGCTATAGTGGAAGAAAGAAAAATATTGGAATTTTTTAATTATTTGGCTCTGCATTCTATGTCTATTGGGTCCTCAAAAAATATACTTAGATTTGACTATCTCAAAAATCATTTGGATCTGGTTGATCAAAATGAAGAGAGCTTGTTTTGGTTTTTATTTTTTAATATCCAATATTAAAATGCTTTGGGATTTTATAAGAGGTTTAAACACAGAGAAGCAGATATCTATTTTAACTAATAAAATATCCATTAAAAAGTTGAAGAGGTTCATTACAGCTCTGATCTGCTCATTCCATGAAAGAAATTATTAAGGATTGCTTCGGGTTGTGGCCAAAGTAATGAAGTGCTCAGACTAATGTCTTGTAAATGTCATTCTTACAACTAATGGTTCTGAGTAGCCATTTTAAATATGAAACCTTAAACTTATTTTTTTTTAAATATTCATGATTTGGGGAAAGACGCTTTGTTTATTAAGTATGGGTGTCCCTTGCACATGTGTATGAATATGTGTTTGTATGTGTGTATGTATACAGGACACTTCAACTATAATCCAGGGATTCTGTTTGACTCATTCCACCAGAGTGCATCTGAATTTGGGACAAGCAGATGTCACGAAAACGTTCTCAGCTTTACACTTCTAGCAGCCTTCTTTCAGATACTTGAAAGGTCTTAGCAGAAAGACAATCACATCCAAACATAAGATTTATAAATTTCAGGAGCACAGGGACTCATAAATGCTTTGCCACGTTTTGTGCACCCTCAGTTCTAAGAAGGGTGTCTGGGATGTAAGTAAGAGTTAAAAGTGCAGGTGCCAGAGTAAAATGAGCAGGTAGCATTGCCAACTGCTGTGTAATGTTAGGTATTTATTTAACTTGTTCCTGCCTCAGTTTCCTGAAATGTAAAATGGGTCTGTTATCTGCTGCTCTGCTTCAAAGTAGGCTGTTCCTATTCCTGTTGCCTATGATCACTTTAGTTCCAGCAAGATCCTGCGTTCTTGTCTAATTGGATCATAAATTCAGTCTATTTTTAGTTTCCTCCTCCTCCCAATTCATAGCCCACTCGAAAATTTCACTTTGACATTTACCTCAAATCCCTTCTGTTGAATACTTAAATAACTGATCTGCTCATCTTACTTAGTTTGGTCTTTGTGTTACTCATATTCTTACATTGTTTTTTGTCTTTATGATAGTATAAAAACTGTTTGAACTTAAGGTGAAGTGTGTGTGTGTCGGGGGGTGGGTATGTGAGAGGAAAAAGACTAACTATCCTGGTTGTTGTGATGTGAGGATACCTCCCCTCTGCCTTTTCTTTCTTCCCCCTTTTTTTTTTTTTTTAAAGATTATCATGGACTCTTAACTGCTCAGATAATAGAATGTCTCCATGTCTTCAATTTACTTGATATTGCACTTGCTAACTATTATTATTCACATTTTTTTCTTGAAAAAAATTAAAGAAAGAAATCATGCTTTAATAAAGAAAGAACTATATATTGTTTTCCGGCTTAAAAAAGATAAGATTCTTTTTGATTCCCCTTTCAATATTACAACTTTCTCTATGTTCCTATGAGCGGAACATTTCTCAGAGGTGCTGAGTCTAAACTTAGTGTTAAAGGATGAAGAGATTAAACACGTTAAGGGATAAGAGAAAAGAAATAAGGAAATACATGACTATATGGTTTCATAGGGATAACATAAAATCTCCTAAATTGTAGTAAAACCGACTGGTCATGGTTTCATCAGCTGTTGTAGAGGCCTGGGGATGAGGTGGCATTTACCTCCTTAGGAGTAATTCTTATTATTCAAGCAGTGGTCTGTGACGCAATGGCATGAGCCTCTCTTAGGAACTTGTTATAAATGTGAATCTCGGGCAGCTCCTCACAGTCACTGCTTCAGAATCTGGATTTTAACAAGATATCCAGGTGATTGCCCAATATATGCAAGTTTAAGAATCATAGGTGAGACACTGGTTTCTAGAAATCTGGCTATGAAAGAAGGCACAAAAATAAGGCTGTAGGTAGAAGAAGACATTTAATTCATGAACTGAGCACATGAAAAATGACGCACAAGGTTTAAAATACGTGGATTACATATGATATCGAATCAAACATTAACAAAACAGATGTTATTTTCAGTGGATAGATTTGGAAAACAGGTCTCAGAGAGCTTAAGATACTTTGTCAAGGCTAGAAAATAAGATGTGGACATGTTTCAAATGTGATTCTGTCTGCAGAGCTCCTGCCCGTTATTACGGTTAAGGTTGATTCTTAATGAGAAGAAACATACTGAATTAAGTGAAGGATGGAAGCTATGATAATTGTGATTGTTAACTGTGGTATTGTCATTGACAGTACCAAACTGTATAGAAATTGCTTAATCTATTCATGTCCTAACTGTTTTATCTAAAAAATAAATCATTTGGCTAATAAAATAATCCATGGAAATTTTTGGAAAATATTTTGTGAAATGGTAGATTTATGACAGATACAATTGCCACTATATTTGCTACTCTTTTTGGAAGCTAAATATTGTGAAATATTTGAATAAAATATAATTTTACACAAACATACTCCTACTATCTGGGAGTCTTTGTGTAGTACGGTGTTCATTACAGACATTCTTCGTGGTTGAGGCACTCCCTCCTTGAGTTTCATAGCTAACTCGTCTCCGGGAATTGTTCTTAGCTAAAGGGAGATCTTTTGCCTTTTCCTGAGGCAGCTCACATTCAGTGACTGTAGTAATATAAAGATCTAGCTCTCTTGCTGCAATTTGATGTAACCGGAGAGAGTCTGAGCTCTAGACTCGAGGCTCTGCGGAGGCCTCTGTTCCAACCACACTCTAGTTCAATTCAATGGTGTGTTGGAACCAGCTCCAAATGGCTCCTAAGAGCCAGTCGTATGCATCATACCCAATTCTGCATTCAGTGAATTTATAATGGCAGCTTAAAAGGATTAGATACACCATGAAAATCAGCAAAGGCTACAGATCAGTGGGTTTTTTTCCCCTTTTATCAGCACACCATCAATTCGAGTTCTAATTTTGCTCAAGCTTGCATTCCTTACTTCTTCGTGTTTGTCATTCTACAGTGCCTTCCTCAGTAAACCCTCTGTAGGTTTCCCCTTCTTATCATCTGTTTCCAGGGAACCCAACTTATGACAATGGCATTTTTGCAAAACTTAGGTATTTCCAACAGTTTTTAATAGGGTTCAGTGAACAATGGCCAAAAGGCCCATTTTTAATAAATAAATTTTATTGGAACACAATCATACCCACTCATATACTTACCAGTAATGACTGCTTTCATGGTAGAATGGCAGAGGTATCTATGGCCCAAAAAGCCAAAAATACTTACTGTTTGTCCTTTATGGAAAACATTAGCTGACTTGTGGTCTACTGGATAACTTTTATATTTCTCTAAGACATTTCCAGCTTAAGCTGTTCCAAACTAATCTCACTATCCTTCCTCTCCCCCATTTTCTAAACTTCCTGTACTTGTATATTCCTTCTTCGTTTCCAAGGCCATACTCCATTCAGTTTCTTTCCCAACAGACAACTGAATCTGTGTTCTTCTTTGTCTTTATCGCTTTAATATTCAGGATCTTAAATACTCTTTGGGCCACGATTTATCTGCCTTCCTTGCAAGCCATCTCTTCTCGTGTCAGTTTTCTCTCTACAATATTTTGAGAATTTGTCAAAAACACAGATTTTTATCATATAATTTTTCTGTTTCAAACCTCCATTCAGTCACCATTAATCAAATAAACAGCAAACCTATTAATATATGTGTTTTCTCTTCATTTGTCTTGCTTTTTTGGGTTTCCTTCTCAACAGTTTCCTTCAAATATAGCTTCTACTTTATCATCACTGATGATCTTTTATAAACCCACAAAGCTTGTTCTTTATGTCTGTGTATATAGATCCAGCTGACGACGATGTTGTTCCTGATTCATAAAATCCTGTTATCTTCCAAGTTCCAGCTCAAATATTCTTCTAACTTTAGGGCCTCTATTACTCCAGCTAACAGAATTAACCACTCTTTTCTTGGCATTCACAAAGCATCTAGCACTTACCTCTACTTTGTACCACATAATGTTTCAATATTTGATTTTATATCCAGTAGGACCAGTGTTGTTTGCACATCTGTCTCTCTCCATCTAGTTACTGAGTTCTCAGAATCATGGACAATATATACCTTTTCATCTTTCCCAGAATATAGCACAAAGCTTCAGATTTTCTTGGTTCCTAATAAATGCTGCCTGTATAAGTGAATTAAAAAAATGACAAAAATACCCTGAGATTTGTTTTAGAGGGAATTTAAGCTTATCTAATAGAAACAGTATACAACATACTAGAGGCTATTATCAATTTTCAGAATATTGAGAAAAACCACTGCTTTCAGAGTAACATATATTTAATTTGAGCCTTTCAGTTTTAATAACGAAAGGCACTATGCAACTTCTGGGACTCACAAAAAATGTGGTTGGATTTCTTAAGAAAGTATTTCATCATTTTGGTTTATAGTCTTCACTGGGCTAGCGGCAGACAATAAACATTGAAATTTCTATTCTTGACATTTTTGCATGCCCTTGTCGCAGAATGGTTATGGGAGATCAAATAAATTACACAAATGGTCTTTTATCAACTCTTTCCTCTTAAAATCATATCCTGATACAGAGTTCCAAAGTTCATGTTTCCTGACACCTCTATTGCTGTAAGGTTCGACATAGCTCTTTAATTCAAAGGATTAAATTAGCTTTAGCAGAAAGAGTAAGACTTGGTTTTCTCACGGATTGCCATGGGAACGTGAGTGCTGCAAAGCTATTATACCTCTCATCTGAAGCATTTCAAATAATTTGGAATATCTCAAACAATGACATTCAAAACCTCCCAAGCATGATCATCCAGAATATTAAAGTTAGAGGACCAGGATATTTTATAATTTAACATAGTTTTGAGCATCTTGGTGCCACCAATTTAATAAATCGTAACATCATCTGGAATAGCATTTGAATCAGGAGCATTTTCTACAAGTCTAATTAGCACAAAAATATGTATCACTAAGATATAGCAGCCCACATATAAAACAACAAAACTCTGGGAAAAGGAAATAAATCGTTAGACATATAACAGATGAAATTGACCTTATGATCCTATGAACATTAAAAACACCTTTTGAAATAGAAGGGCATTGAAAATAAGATTTTTATAGCAATTTGAAATATGAAATTTTCATCTTTGACATATTATTAACTTGTAGTGCCATCTACATAACCAACAAGAGAACTGAAAAAAGATTGCCCTTTTTTTTCTTTCAGTATGAAACACAGATTTTACATTTTATTTAAGCTTATTGCTATTGCCAGGATGGTACAAAATTATATATGCAAGTTATTTTCTGAATTGAGATATGTTCGTGTTTAATCTTAATTTTGCTTCAGTGTTGCTGACAACACTTTCTTTAAGATAAATAGACAATTAAAAAAATACTTGGCTAATTGTCTTTCTTAATAAAAGGCTGTACCTTTGATTTCTTTCCACATTTAAAAGAAGTCTATCTGAATATAATCCAAACATAATATTCTTTCATGAATCTTGATTTTTCTTATCATTTACCAATTGGTTTTATTCTTTTTCTTTTGTTATTTTGTGAAAGTTCGAATGGTCCATGATGAGCTCTAGTTTAGGTTTTTAAATACACAGGGTACCTGTATTTTCCCATGCAACTATAACAAAAACACATATTTCTCTAGTGATTTTAACATATGCTCTGGTTCATCAGAAAAAAAAAAATGCCAGTTTTTCCTAAGATTATGTGTTAGGTATTTCTTAAATCTTTCACATTTTCTACCTAGCATAGGGAAGATTCATTACACCTTAAGTAAATACATCTTAGTGTTTGGTTATTTGTTCTTATCTCACTGCTCTCAAAGATTGTCTATTATGTTAACATCTTCCTAAGAGACAGTAACTAGAACTGTTTACACTACTGGAGAGAAACTGATGCAGGAAAATCAGCCGGAAGACACATGATGTCATATGTAGCGGTATGGATTTATTTCATTTTGTCCCCAAACAGAGAGTAAATGTGTGAAGGTAATTGCACTTTCAGCAATTAAAAAAGGTTACATAAAAATAATTTTCACTTAATGGGAAATACATCAGAATAGATTTACCATTTGATAGCACAACTTGTTTCTGAGCTTCTTATCACAATCTGATTATGTTAAAGACAAAGTTGAAAGCATTTTTAGTATTTTTCTTCCTGCAATACCTGGAACAAAGAAAAATTTATGACTGTACTTTAATTTTATTGCTACTGAGCCTTTCCTAAAATGAACTGGCAGATGCCATTAGTAAGTTAATTGATTTAATAATGTTCCTATGAATAAGCTAGCATTTCTGACTTGAATTTCTTTCTCAATTGATTGGTACTCTATAATAGAATTCTATAAAATGTATGGAAAGAGCAATAAGGAATTCAACTTTGGATTTTTCACTAATTCATTAGCATTTAGAAGTCTAAGAAATTATTGCACTTTCAATTTGCTAAATGCATAGCATTTGTTACTAATAATTAGGCACAGGCATTCCTTTACAAAGTCTCTTTAAAATGCAATCTTATAAAAATGATAGTAGCGAAAGGTGTGTTAATAGCTTAGTGGTGTGCTTATTTTTCAAGTGTCAGCAAGTAGCACCTTCCAGGGATTTACAAGATGGAAGGATCAGGATAACTTAAGGTAAAGGAGCATTTAAGGTAACCTGCAGGGAAGCTTTAGTTCAGGGATGAGAGTAAGAAAAGGGACTTTCACAGAAAAGCTGCAAGAATACCAGTGGTCCCAGAGGAATAAGAGGGCCACTCCCTTCTTGTTTTCCATGAAAAAAAAAAAAAAAAAAAAAGCCTATGTTTTGTGAAACTATGCCTTCATTTCCATAAGAAATTTCATTTGTGGTCAAATCATCTCACTTCCTTTCTTTAAAAATTTCAACATAACATAATTTAAAAAAAAAGTTTCCCTAAAAAAAAAAAAATTCAACAACTGTTCATTCCAATTAGAAAATACTTCATGTTCTTAGGACTCCTCTAGTCAACAAAAATTTATCCAATATGTTCCATGTATTAACCTTTATATTTGCCATCACAGATAAGGTGATATACAAAACATATGTGAAACTGTCTTTATTGAGCTTATATTCTAGTAGGTTGGATGTCTTTTGACTACTCCCTACCCTCTCACACATGCAAGACTAGGGCAAGGCAGATGATGTACTCACCAAAGGTACAAAATTTAAAGAAGCTCCAAATACCTCAGTAACAAAGACAGGTAATATTTTAATACAGTATTTTAAATAATCAGTATTATTATCAAAATAATCCCTAGTGACTAAAATAAAAAACTAAAGAATGAAGTGTTATGCAGAGACATGTTAGAGCATAAGGAGAATGGAAAAAATGAGTAACAGTGAAATAAATTCTATCTGTTGCTTAGACAGCGGCATGAACATAGAGGGAGAGGAGAAATATGGCAACCAGCTTTGGAGACTGCCTACCAACATCTGTACCCTGACAAAAATATTTCACATTCCTTGATTTTTATCAAAGGTTTTATCCCTTCCACATGCAAAAAGTTATCTCTTTTACTCCAAAGGTTATATCAAATTGCATCAAAGTCTGAAGATAATTTCATCCTCTAAAAAGAGACATTGTCTCCCTCATTCATGTTTAACATACAACTACAAAAATAGTCCGTTGCAGAGGGGAATGATGGAGACAGTATGTGCTAGTTACTATTTTTTTCAGTAAAGATAAGAAATAGAAGATTCGAAAAGGTTTATATTAAATGACTAGAATACTAAATAAAATAGAAAACAAAAATGTCCAAATGGAGCAGTAGTCTAAGATTCAGCTACTAAATGTTTTGATTAGAGCCATGTTGTTTATTGAAAGATGTCCACAGACATGGGGAAAATATTCTCTTTGTTTGTTTTGTTTAATAAATGACCTAATTCCGAAGGTAAAGGGTACTTGAATTAACTCATTATAGTTCTAAAAAGCAGAATACCCATAAGCTCACACAGCTACAGAGGTGTGTGAGTCTTTATGACCAATTACGATGGTCATCTCCAGGTTGGGACGGAGGCTCCCAAAAGCTATTAATTTTTGTCTTTTACCCTTTTACCAGGGTTTTTAAATTTTTTTTCCTGACCCTTCCCAATTTTTCAGGATTCTCTTAAGTGCCTACTCTCAGATCACAGATTAAGGACAGCATAGAGGTTATCATGATTATCACACTCATTTTCTATGAATTTCTTCTTTCTACTAGGCCCAAACTTAAGAGTACCCTGCATTGTAAAATACCTGTTATTTTAATTAAGAAAAATCCTCAGAAAATAAAGCAGTGATTTAATAATCTAATTACAAAAAAGCAATGTTTTGACAATCTAATCTTTCTGCAGGACTTTAAGTGTATCATTCCATTATCTTCTGAATTCTGGTGTTTCAGCTAAGAGAAGTCAAGCAAAATTCCTACTGGTGACTTCCTGTATGTGAAATATGCATTTTCTTCTGGATGCTTCTAAGACTTTCTTTCTTTCTTAAGTTTTTCAGCAGTTTGGCTATTATGTGCTTTGGTGTTTTCTTTGTATTTTCCTTTGTGTTTCACTGAATCTCTTAGGTTTTGGGATTTAAGTCTTTCATTAATTTTAGGAAATTTTTTGGTCATTATCCCTCCTTAAAATTTCTCTGCTCTATATTTCTCTCTTCCTTCTTGAAATCCAATTTCAAGCCAGATAAGCCACAGAATCTTTCATGTTAGGCCATTTAATACTATACCACATATCTCAGATGTGTTGCTTCAACTTCTTATGTATTTGTTTTTCTTTCTTTTCTTTTAAATTAAATTTATTTATCTTTAGCATAACAGTATTCATTATTTTTTCACCACACCCAGTGCTCCATTTGAAGACTTTTGGCTTGTTTCATCTCTGCATCTCTGCTCATTTTTTTTTTTTTTATCAAGTCAGCTTTAAGGTTAACATTATATACACTTTCTATTTTTTAGCATTTTAATTTCTTCCTTTTTTTTCGCTTTCCATTTTCTGCTGAAAAGTCACCCATTCTTTATATATGTAGTTTACTCTTTCTATTAGATTGTTTAACATATCTATTACAAAAAAAATAATGTCTTTGTCCAGTTTTATATATGGCTACTGTGAGCTTGATTTTTTTTTTCTTTTGGTTATGTGTCACATATATCTGCTCTTACAAATTTCTCATAACTTTTGGTTATGTGACCATCATTGTGTGCAAAAATAGAGACTCAAGTAAATAATACTTATCTCAAGAAAAGCACAAGTCTTACCTTCTATAAGGCCATTAGTGTTTTTTGTGAGTGCGGATTGAGTTACTATAGTCTGTGGTTCAGTTGCTATAAGGCCATTAATGTTTTTTATGAGTGCGGATTGAGTTACTATAGTCTGTGGTTCAGTTGTCTTTAGGCTTGGTTACAAATTTAGTTAGTTCACTATTATCTTGAGATATTTTGAGGACACAGTCTAGGCTGCTTCAGCAATGCCTGCACTCAGAGCACTAGAGAGATTCTAGCAATCCCTTTGTATTTACAAAACTACCTCCAGTTTTCCCAAATGTGAGTTGTCTCTCTTTGCTTTACAGCCTGGTTGCCAACCCTTTTTTTATCTGGGGATGTTTTTGTTTCATGGTTGGTTTGATTTTTCCTCTGCCCTGTCACTGGCTTCCCAGGCATTGGAAAATCATCCTCTGTCTTTCCACTCTGTCTGCATCCTTGGAGTGCTGCTCCAGTGTACACAGGGAAGGTCTGGAGTGGCTAAGGGGACTCTTATTAGCTTCCTTAGCTCAGGGGAAGCATTCATGGGCCACTGTTTCACACTCAGAGAGGACCTGATGTGCACCCAGAGAAAATCAATAACAGGGCATCATCAGTGACTACCTCAAAGGCTGCCTGCTACACATTAGTTTAGTTTTCTTAGTACGGTAAGGAAACAAAGAAAGAAGAGCAAACAAGCAAAAAGCACTGTTACCACCTCTACCAAAAACAAACCAAAACAACCTGAAGATTTTGTCCTTTGTCTGGCTTGTTCACATTTCTGGTGGGAGTGATGGTCTCTTAGAAATTTAATTTCTATATCCTAACTAGTAGTAGAAGTTTTTACAATTTATTCTTATTACAAGCCATGCACATTTTAGCAGGAAAAACTTCTTGCTTAGAAATGTAAAATTTACTCATATAGATATGTAAAATTATATATATTAATATATATGCATGTATAGTTTTCTTTTCTTTAATTTCCCATGGACAGGAATTTATTGGGGAGGCAGTGTCAGTGTGGATACAGATTGGAGGTTGGGAAAAGTATAACAGGGGACATGGGCAGCACTGCCGGCCTGAAGCCAGTAAGGTAGGAGGGAGGCCAAGGGCACCACAACTAGTAGAGTACTGGGTCAGCAGGCAAGCAGGCAGGCTGCTCCTCACCTGGCCAGTGTCAGCACCTTCGAGCATGGTGAAGGCTTTGAGAGGATGTCTAGGGTGTAGGTGCCTGGCTCCAGTTGCAGGTGTAGGGAGCAGTAGGATGAGGAAGCTCCTACCCCAGGGGACTTCAGGTAGTGAGAGACAAGTTTGGGAGGGAGGGAGGGAAATGCCATCCAGGGTTTGGGGAAAGGCATTTGGATAAGGCAGGCAAAGGGCAGGTATGGTAACATCAGTGGCTGCACCAAGGAGGTAAGCCACTGATGGACGTTTGAGGGTGGCAAGAGGTCACTGTCTCAAAGGAGCAGGACCCAGGGCCTTTGGACAACCCCTTAGAATCCCACCTTGGGTGGATGTACTACTCCCAGTGGGACAGTTCCTTAGCCAGGACCTCTCACAGCACATAGTACTGGTAGCTTGTGATGGCTGGAAAGTCCATTTATGTCCACAACTTGACCCCTGGCCCAAGAAGTCCCTCATCAGATGACATCAAATTTGGCCCTGGGCCCACAGAACAAATCACATATTCAAGGTCCTTCCGGTCTACTCTATACACACACCTCTATATATTTAGTAGAGGTTCTACTAAAAAATCTTTAGACTTTTGGATTTTGTATTTGCTTTGTAACAAACACTGCAAATAAATAGAGCATTCTCTGGCAGACTCGAACAGAGTATCCTCTGTTCCACATTGTCTTTAGGATTTTAGCTCAATTTCCCCTTATTTAAAGTGCTCTCCTCCCTAGTATATTCTTTCTCTTTTATGTGTTTTAATGGACTATATGTATTTTTATTCACTTATCATGGTTTCTGTTTCTACCACCTTGTATCATATAGATTTATTTGTTTATAAGTTCCTCTAGGACTCCAGTACAAGACATGATACATAATAAATGCTCAAACATGTTTATTAAATTAATTAATCTAGAGACTTATAACAAAGCATATTTTCTTAGTGTTTTAGTATTTGGCATATTAACAAAGATTTTTTGGTATAATAATGCATTTTTTATTTAAATGGCTAATGAAAATTTCAAGTTGCATATAAGACTATGAATTGAGCAATTAATATTTTTGTACCTTTTTGTTTTTACATTTAAAAAGATTAACAAGTGTTGGTAACTTGACCTTGGCTAGTGGTCATTATAATGTAGAGGTTGGTAATAAATAAATAAAAATTCTATTTGAAATCAGCACAATTTATTGAAACCCACAGACTGAAAATAATTTCAATAAGCAAAAATAACAGAATTTAGCTTCCTAAGAAACAGATGCAAGGATTACTTACTGCAAGTAATTTTAAGCCTCCTTTGCTGAACTGATTTGGTTGATGTCCCAGTAAATCTGCCAACAAAGCAGTCACTTCTCTTGCTATTTACTCGTATTTCCTAGGAATTTGGTTATGCTCAGAAAGTTTGGAACCAATTCTTCATGTACAGATGTCAGTCTTTTGGCAACATAAACTATGACAGGGCTTCATAGAATCATGATTTATGGCATTTGATAATTTTTTTTTAATGACTGGATACTTCTTAAATATCCTTCTGTGACTTGACAGCATCAGTGTTTCCAATTATTCCCAGACAGCTAATTCCTTTTTGTTTTTAAGTGTAAGAAAAGAAGTAAGTTTTTCCTTTCTTCTCATTTTGTATTACTTAACAATCTATTCTTGAACATAGAACTATCATGAAAGCAATACTGGTTAAAAAACATTATGAAACATTAAATTGTATAATTTCCTATACAGATAATGGGTTTATTAAATAAATATTCCATATGTATACTAAGAATACACACATGCACATATCTGAATGGCTTAAACAACATGAATTTTCTCACAGTTCTGTAGGATGAAAGTCCAAGATAGAGATACCATCAGGACTGGTTCCTGTTAAGACCTCTTCCCGGCTTACAGATGGGTGCCTTCTGTCTGTGTTCACATGTGGCCATTCTTCTGTGCATGCATGGAAAAGAGACCTCAGGTGTCTCTTCCACCTCTATCAGATTAGATTCTAATCTATTTGATTCCAGTTTTATTGGATTAGGGTCCACTTATTTTAGGACTATTTGAAACTACCCTAAAAGTAATATTCTGATTCAGGTAAACTTATATGAATTAGAATTCATATTGAAGGACAAAAAAATACCTTGCCTTCCAAAGAGAAAAGAAGTATTCTCAAGGAAGTCAAGGAGGAAATCCTAGAAATAATAGTACTACCCTGAGCAAAGGCTTTTTGCTTCCCTGGAAAACTGTTTTTACTTTCCTGGGATCCTTTTCTCAAAATATTTAAGATTTATTTATTTATTTATTTATTTATTTGACAGAGAGAGATCACAAGTAGGCATAGAGGCAGGCAGAGAGAGAGAGAGAGAGAGAGAGAGAGAGAGGAGGAAGCAGGCTCCCTACCGAGCAGAGAGCCCGATGTGGGACTCGATCCCAGGACCCTGAGATCATGACCTGAGCCGAAGGCAGCGGCTTAACCCACTGAGCCACCCAGGCACCCTCAAAATATTTATATAAGGAAAAAAATTCCATTTTATTTATTGAGTATTTATCAAGTACTTACTGAGTTTGGGTCCTATGTTACACATTGAAAATATTGCTAGGATATAATGTACAAAATCCGTCATCATTGAGCATACATTCTCAGAGAGGTAACAAATATTAGAAACAATATTTGTTTAATTTAAAAAGTTCCATTTAGGACAATTTAGGAATGATAATCTATATTATTGTCACAAACTTACTAGTTTAAAACAATACAAATTTATTATCTTTTATTTGTGCAGGTCAGAAGTCCAAAACGGGTCTCAATGGGCTAAAATCAAAATTTCCATGGATGCACTCCTTCTGGGGAAGAATGTTTCTTTGCCTTTTCTGCTTCTAGAGATCACCAGGTCCCCTGGGCTGTGATCTTCTTCCCCCATATTGAAGGGCAGCGACTGCAGTTGTCACACTGCTCTCATGCTGCCATCCCTGTGGTTCTGTCTCTTCTCACTCCTTCCTCTACTTTTACGGTGTCCTGTGATTAATTGAACACATCTGGATAATTCAGGATCATCATTCCATGTCAAGGCCAGCTGATTATAAGTCTTATTTCCATCTGCAATGTTCTCATTTGCCATGTAATCCAATATATTCACAGATTCCAGGGTTAAGCTTTGGGTACTTATGGGAGGCCATTATTCTTCCAATGATTAGTTGCCATTTAAATGAGTAGGACTTAGCCCAGGAAAGGCAGGTAATGAAGGAAAGCGCTCCAAACAACATGAGAGAGAGCTCTTACTGGAACTGAGTGACAATGACTTGTAGTGTCTAACCCTCTAGCAGGAAGTAAGAGCAGGATCAGCCTTAAGATAGAGATGGATTAGAATCTACCGATACTGTTATATAAGAATCAGTCTTGGGACGCCTGGGTGGCTCAGTGGGTTAAGCCTCTGCCTTCGGCTCAGGTCATGATCTCAGGGTCCTGGGATCGAGTCTTGCATTGGGCTCTCTGCTTGGCAGGGAGCCTGCTTCCTCCCCCTCTCTCTCTGCCAGCCTCTGTGCCTACTTGTGATCTCTCTGTTAAATAAATAGATAAAATCTTTAAAAAAAAAAAAAGAATCAGTCTTTTGGCCAAAAAAATATGACCAATCACATTATCTAGGTGCCCCTATTTCCTGAAGTTCCTAATGAAACCAGCATTTCCCTCACCATTAATTCACAACAATTAGTAGTGTGTTTATTTGAAAACAGGACAGAGAACCAATATCAGAATGACTTAGTCTGATGTTATCCTTTCTGTTCTTAACACAAAGTGAGATAAATTTCATCTTTTATTTCAGTAATGGGTAAATTTTTCTTGTGTTCTTTGGCTGGTAGCATCAGAAAGAATGGACTAAGTAGACATAATTTGAAGCTTTATCAGTGTATCTTACAATAATATGGCACTGATAATTTCTCTTTCTTTGTTTTGCTAATTTGCTAACATTTGGCTAAATTTCTGAATTTTTATATGGTTGCTTACCAAATTGAACTATGACTTTTTCACAGTTGACATAGTGTTTCATGGACTATCATGTTTTATATAGTAACAAATTTGTCTTTTTCTTCTTCTGTAACATCACAAGGCTACCTTGCTTATGAAAATATTATTTCCTCTCCATATTTCCTACATTTGTGTACTCTGACTTCCTTCTCCCCAAAATCAAAGCTTCTGATATCAGAATTCCTGTCCTAAAGGTGATTCTTGCAGACTAAATGTTTCTGTCTTCCCAAAATTCACATGCTGAAATCCTAACCCCCATATAAATTGGTATAGCCATATGGTAAACAGTATGGAAGTGCTCAAAAAGTTAAAAATAGAACTATTATATTATGGTCTAGCAATTCCACTTCTGAGTGTTTATCTAAAGAAAATGAAACACTAAATTGAAAAGATATATGCCTCTTCATGTTCATTGCAGCATTATTTATAATAGCCAAGACATGGAAACAACCTAAATGTCCATGAAAAGATTAATGAATAAAGAAAATGTGGTAAATGTATGCAATGGAATATTATTCAGCCATAAAAAAGAATGAAGTCTTTCCATTTGTGACAACATGAATGGATCTTGAGGGCTTTATTCTCAGTGAAATAAGTCATCTAGGAAAAGATAAATATTATATGATCTCACTTATATGTGAAACCTAAAAACAAAACAAAATGAACAAACAAATTAACTTGAGTTTAGATACAGAGAAGAGGTTGTATTTACCTGAGGTGGGAGGTTGGGGGAATAGTTGGAATGAGTAGAGGTGGAGAGAAGGTACAAATTCCAAGTCATAAAACTGGTAAGTTATAGGATGCACTGTAGCATGGTGACAATAGTTAATAATATTGCATATTTGAAGGTAGCTAGGAGAGTGGGTCTTACTAATTCTCTAATGAGAATGTTCACATTCTCATTATAAGAAAGAAAAATTTTGTAACTATGTATGATGATGGTTGTAATGATAATTTTTCAATATTTATAAATATCAGATCATTACATTGCACACCTGAAATTAATATAATGTTATGTCAGTTACACCTTAATAAAAAAAGAACAAGTTCTAATATAAGAAAAAACCCTATGCATTATCTCATTTTCAGTATATAGCTATAATGAGTCAATAAGCATATTTTATTACCAGGGTTTGGAGAAACTTAAAATTATGAACAAATATATTTTTGAACAAATATATTTTATGATATATAAACATATGAACAAATGAACAAATTTGTTCATTTTATGAACAAATTTATTTATGAGCAATATATATTTTTACATGCATGGAATTAACTTTGCTTAAAGTTAACATGACAACTGTCAAGCATTTAAAGAAAACTGAAAGTTTATAATTACACCTTAAGTAAATTATGAGTAAATAGGAAATATTTTCAGTTGAAAAGGAAGGAGGGGTGGAAAATAAGTCACTCTGAAAGCCTAAATATCTGCGAAATTTTCAACAGCTCTAATTTAGTCTTTAACTTGGGATTTTGAATACATACTTGCAGTTAAACAAATTTAGAGTTTAGAAGTTATTAATCCTGGCCAAATATAAATATTTCTTTTATGTTGTAACAAACTCCTGCTTGAATCTCTTTCTGAGACCAGTAAAAACTTCCTATTAATTATATGAAACACAATTTCTACCAACAAAAATGAATTATAAACCTTGAAAAGAATGTCACCTGTTCAATTTATTTGACTGTTTCATTTTTAATCAGAACTTCTACTTAAATGGTTCATTTTTTTCATAGTTACTGAATAAAGGAATTGTTAGAAATTGACCTTGGTAATTAGGTTCTAAAGATGAAAAATTTTAGTGGTGACAGGATGACAGATTTGAATGATTAACAAAGGAAAAACAAAGTTTCTATGAACTTACTCTACTTGAAATTTTCTCATTTATAAGTTGTCACCTTACCACTAAATAAGAATTATCGTTGATGAAAATAGAATGCTCTATGATTTTTCTTCCTGTTAATATGGGCATAGATAACCATATATCCTATAAGTAGGAAGTATTTATACATTCAAAACTGGGCCAAACAAGAGAAAAAAAGATGGAGATGCTAATCTGAAGAAAGACATAGGCAAAGTGTTACCAAAAGGCAAGTAAAAGTGGAGAAGAATCACATATGCATATAAATTTAATTGATTATTACTTATCAACTATCTGTTTATATTTTTAAAAACATAGATAAATCTATTTATGAAGTGTATAATCTGTTAATTACTCAAACTATGTACAACACCTTAAAGATAAAGGATACTCATGATGGCCTTGAAAATTAGCCATTTAAAGTCCCTCAAATTGACGTTTTAACCAACTGTTACTACAGTAATGTCTTACGAGGAGGTCTGAAATCTCATGCATGGAAATATTAAGAGAAATAGGGTAAGCAGGATTGTGACAACAGATTTTCAGAACCAGAGACACTGTGGAGGTCCATCATGCAAAGCTTAGTGACTGTTTCCTATTCTAGTTGCTTCCCAAAGTACACCTTACCTCCGGAAAGTTCAGAGTCACCTTGATAATTCCTTAAGAAGTTCTAATGTTTAGTCAGTAATCATTGCCATTATTTATAAATGAGGCCAGTTCCAAAATTCATTCCTTCCAACTCTGGATCAGCCAGTTCTCTTGTCTTTCCCAAAGGGGCCATTACATGTTTCCCAATATCACTCAAGAAAAATTATTTTCACTCTAGACTGAAGAGTCCCAGGATGGACCAAGATTGTCATGCCGTTGGGTGGGTGAGTAGATGTTCTTTAGGGCAATCCATGTGATAATGCATGTAGTAAGAAGCAAAACAAAATAAAGTTATTAAATAAAAGGTTAGTCACAGAGTTCTAGAAAAGAATTCTCTGGACAAGTACCCTTAATGGATTTGTTTGGTTTTGGAAATAAGGTCTCCTGAATATGGCTTGGAAGTTTAATGACAGATCAAAAGAGAAAACTGCTCTAGAAAAAATGAAAAGGGGATTACAGGACTGCAATCAGGGATTCTAGAGATATAAATGCAGGAGACAGAGGATGCTATAGGAACATGGCAAGTGTCAGAGCTTGTGCAGAAGAAAACAGCAGTGACAATTTCTCTTATTAAAGAAATACACAAGACAGTTTTAAAAGCAAGATTTATAACACAAACATGCAAGCCCTTTTCCCAATCCAAATTCCCGATATACATGGTCTAAAAGCAGAGAAATAATGAGATTGAGTAGTGTGTGGAAATTCAGTGCAACTCTTTCCATCCTTCTCAATGTTAGCTTTTGCTCATGTGTCACCTTTCAGTAGAATGGACAAAATCCAATAAACTAACAATACTAATTACTGGTGAAGAGGTAGAGCAATAGGGACTCTCATTCATTGCTGGTGAGAATGCACAATACTACCGTCACTTTGGAAGACAATTTGGCAGTTTTTTAAGAACTAAACAGAATCCTACCATACAATCCAGCAATTGCATTCCTGTGTATTTACCCAATTTATTGGAAATTATGTTCACACAAAACTGGCATGCAAATGATCATAACATCTTTATTCATAATCACCCCAAATTGGAAGCAACCAATATATCATTCAGTAGATGAATGTATGGACAAACTATGATACATTCACACAATGGAATATTATACAGTGTTCTGTAGTCTATCTTAGCTCAGGTGATCAAGTTTAACTTCACATTAGGGTTGGGGGAAAAAGCTGTTGATCTAGTAACTTTGGAAATGAATGGAATCTATAAGACTAAAAGCAAAAAGAAATAGAACACTGTATATATAACACTGTACTATAGTCAATAAACTTGTTTAATATGGAGGTACAGATAGACAGTACTGAAATCTCTAGTCATGTGTCCTGGAACTAAACAATTAGGTAATTGGATGACAGATGGTAGGCACCAGATTTCTCACTGTTGAAGTGGAAGTTACAGATCAGTAAGAAGAGGAGGTTAGAACAATCCATGCCATAAAGGGCTTACTTAGCTGGAGACAACAGTAGGAGTTCCTGTTTATCTTTGTATAAATCAAATAGTTACATAGAGAAATAATTACAGATATGTGTACATACATGAGTTAACATATGGATATATATATATCCTCTCAGTGAGTTGAGAGCATCTAGAAGCAATTCCAATAAAAGGAATTGGAATCCTTGGAGAAATAGCTGATTTAAATACTGGGGCAAGGAATGTACAAGATAAGTCTAGGCCATCTTATGTAGAGAGACTGAGATTAAAGTAGTGCAAAAATTAATAAAAACACAAATGATGATGGATGTATGTCAGGACAAAAGCACCAAATGAAAGAGCTTTCAGTTGCCAAATACAGAACAATTTCAGCATTAACACAAAAGGAGTATTGGATCACCACCTAAAGTATGAAATAAATATCCACCTGAGTTCATATTGACATGAACAAATGATTAAATGATCAAATGGAGAAGAAAAAACAGGTGCCCTGGGCAGAAAAATTCCAAATAATTTATGTAGAGGATTCACCCTCATGGAGGGGAAGTATATAACTCTTTGCTCCCTGAGGTTGGGCTGCACATAATGACTACTTTTCAAAGACAACAGCATGGAAAAGAAGGTGGGGGGGGGATAGTAACTTTAGAGTGAAGAAATCTGACAAATTCTAACAGCGTAAGTGATCAGTTTAACATACACAGTGATAAGTTACATTGATGATGTGTCCCTTTGAAATGAAGTAATGAGGATGACATTTGACTTTCGTTGTTTTCCTCCTGCAAACAAAATACAAGGTCTAATTATGAGAAAAACATTGGAAAAATCCCAGTTGAGAGCATTCTATAAAATACCTAAATAATACTCTTTTTTTTTTCTGAAAAATACTCCTAAAAACTGTTAAAGTCATAAAAATAAGGCAAGTCTGAGAAAATGTCACAGTTAAGTGGAGCCTAAGGAGATATGACAAAATATTATATGGTATCCTGCATGGGGTTTTGAAATAGAAAGAATATTAGGTACAAATTAGAGAAATATGAGTAATGTATGGACAAGTTAATATTAACCTATCAATATTTGTTAATTAATTGTGATCAGCTAGGTATGGAAAATATGGGAACTTTTGTGGTATCTCTGCAACTTTTCTGGAAATTTGAAACTATTCTAAAATCAAAGTTTATACAAAATTAACAATTTAGACTTGAAATTTGTAAATTACATTTCTTACAGTACATTTCTGGATATAGGGATTTGTAAATAAATATATAGGCTTTCAATAGAAGCTGAATGAAAATAGCTTTACTGACAGAAAGTTGACTATAATAGACCATGTAATTAAAAGATGAATGTGGACAGGTATGCATTTCTGAATATAGTTTAAAAGGTAGGATGAAGTAATCTTGCTAACAGGGCATGCTCTTCAATCCTGGATCCTAGCAGCACTGCAGAAGAAATCTTATTTTCTTGCACCTATTAATCAGCTTGGTAGGGAATATATACCACAAAACATTAGCGTGATAAAGATTTTCTTAAGTATTTTAGAAGTCATCAAGGTAAAATTAGTATTTTGTTGCACTGCTTTGAGGAAATAACATTTATTTAGATTTCATTGTCATTATCATTACTAGCAGGTCTTGTCTGACTCTGTTGACAATTTATTTTGTTAGAGTATTAGTTGTTATTAGTCTCCTAAAGAGAAAGAAAGATCTATCTTTAGGGAGAAACATTTGAGATAGAAGTATATGTGACACAGAGAGGTAATATCTCAGGTGGGAAATATGTTGATTTAAAAATGTCATATAAATTGTGCCATAAATGTCAAACATTTCAGATATCATAATCATTAATTCTTACATGTTCTATCACATTTCCTTTTTATCTCAAGTTCTCAAACTTGTTTCAAAATACATTTAATCGTGTGCCTTATACAATCTGTATAATTGCTACTAGCCTTATTACTACTGGTTAGGACTCTATGTTCTTGATTTGTTAGTATTTTTATGAAAATGTTGAAGATAATTTATTACTCAGTTTAGCAGAGGGAATGGTAGTGCCCCCTTCCCAAACACTCACATGTACCCAACAGGCTGGAAGGCAACATGATTTTATAGTGAGTTGGTTTTGTGAAACTTCTTGCTACATATAGTGAGAGGGACGTTCATGGTATAGTGTGGTCAGAAGCAAGGTGGCTTTATAAGAAAAAAATCTATATTTTAAAATAGCATCACTGGGAGAAAAATCTTCATTTACTGAAATGACTATATTTTATTGTTATTTCCACATCAACATCAATGAATGTGTATATATATGTATGTATACACACACACACACACATACACCCATTGATATATATGTATATACATTTATATATATATAATTTTAATGATCTAAAATGATATGACTTTCCTAGACATTTTGATCATTTCTGTGATTACAACATGGCAGCTCAATATATAAAAACACATCTGTTGTTTTTAATTATACCTGTTCCTGAACATTTCCATCATGCTAATTTCAGTTGCTGAGTGGAAATAATTGAATTTGCCTTTCCTTTCATTTCATATTTGTTTAAGCAAACACCTGGGGATTTCTGCCTGTAGGGAGAAATATAATGAGATGATTCAAAGATACAGCTTACAACAAAAACCTATTTTTTATTTTAATTTTTTGCTATTATTTATATGAAGTTCTAAGTTTCCCATTTTTCTTCCAGAATTAAAAAGGTTTTATTTTTTTTTTTTTCAGCTAGATGCTATTGGTGGAAAAAAATAAAAATAAAAATTGAACACAGCAACTTAGAAGATTTACCCAGAAAATGAATTTAATGATTAAATTTTATAGTAAGTAGAAATTGAAAAAGCAGCATATTTGCAACACACTAGGTTTTCCTATTAGTTCTTGACATTCGAGTAAACTCATTATTTCTATATAGACAACTTGCTTCAGTGAATCATATCATTATCAACCAGTTATAGAGCTTACTGTCTTTATCATTCTAGGCACTATATATGATGTGAATTTTGCTGTCTTTGCATATATAATCTAGTTGAGAAGACATGTCCTAACGTGTAATTGATTTTTTTCTTTCTCCAAATTTTTATTTAAATTCCAGTTAGTTAACATACAGTGTAATATTAGTTTCAGGTGTAGATTTCAGTGATTCATCACTTACATACAACACCTAGTGCTCATTGCAAGTGCCCTCCTTAATGCCCATCACCTATTTGAACAGACAAGACAATACTATTAATAATAATAATAAAAATACATCACATAATCTATATTATTAATTTTCATGAGAGGGTTAAAGATGACTAGAACAGTGTTGTAAAGCTTTAAGAAAGGGGTAAATTCATGTATATGTTTTAAAGAATAAATAATCTTATGATGGTTTCTAAAGGGTAAAGAACGTATTTCAAAAAAAGTGACGGGAAGCAAAGACAGTATGACCTGATGTGACTAAGAATCTAGACCCACCTTCTCCAAATCAGTGAACACTGACAAGGACTCTAAAATCTTTCAGAGATGTGTTCTAGGAGGCCAAATTATTCTGTTAGATGGGTATAAATATGAAAAAAAAAAACAACAACCAATTTAGAATCACATGTATGCCCTGTTAAATATTTTAACTTCACATGAAGCAGGAAATAGGAAGAATTGCTTACCTAATAGATGAGGGACTATCAATCTTCTTGAACCATTTCATTTATTCCCTCTTATTCTCTCTTTAAAAGTGTCTACTCCCTTTTACTTCATGATTAATTGTCAGGGTGACTGAGTAGCTCTTTCCAGAGCAGTATAAATGCCATTCACTTTATTTAGGTATGGGCTTCTCTTGAAACATGTTTGACATCTCTTCTTAGAAGCCAGAAATCTCAGACTCCAATAGTCTCACAGTCAGAAAATAATAAACTATCTTCCAAAAGAGCAACAGGGTCAAACTTGTTGAGAACAGACTTCTAAAATTAAGTTATACGTGACAGTTAGTATTTTGTTGTATAAGTTAGCATATCTGTGAAATTTGCTAGAATATTCCACAATTAGTCTGTTTTAATCTACATAAAATAATCCTTTGATGAAATAAAAAGCAGGAACTTCATTCATTTAAGTATATTGTAATACACAATTCAACTCCAACTGCCTAAGTAATTTACCTAAGAAAATCATACACTATTTGTTACTTAAAATGGAAGTTTGGATGTTATTATGTGGGACCCAGATCTTCCTTCAGGAATAAAGGACTTATTCCTGTAGTTATTGGGAACATTGCTGCAGATGTTTATCCAGATGTCTCCCCACTTTGCAGAATGCATCAGCTAAAGAGCTGCCTGGATATGGCCACACCTTCTTCCAGAACAACCAGTGACTTTACCAATATAGTGGTAAAGGCTTCTCTTTGATCTGTCTTGAAGTAACTCTAAAGGACATTCTCAGTTCTAAAGTTCCCCAAGTCAGCAGACGCTTTCCCTGGGGTTGCATTTAGCTCAACTTCTCTCCCTAATTCTGCTTTTTTTTTTTTTTTTAAACCACTCCTCCTAAAGGTGTTCATGCCAAGTATATTTCCTAAAAATATTCTCTCTCAGAGTCAGCCTCTCATGGAGTCCAATATCCAAATATTTTAAAATATACTTTTATATGTACTCCAAGTTTTTAAACCAAGTATCAAATCCTTATTTCCAGCTTTCCATAGAGTCCTTACTTGAAAGTACTGTATTAGCATCTTAGCATCAAATTCTTCATGACCAAAACATGCTCATTTCTTCAAGATATATAGACTGTTTATTATTACTTTCTTCTAGTCCATTCTTTATGTTAATCTCCCTTCTGAAACATGCATGTAAATGAATTTACTACTAACTGAGTGAGCCATCTGAAAATGTTGCTCATATGATACTGGGCATAAAGTGACTTAGTAGCCAAATATGTAACAACTATCTAACATATGTTAGATAGATGATGTCTTGAGTTTTGGCCTGAACAACTGGGTTCTAGTATTTATTAAGATGAGTGATTCTTGAAAAGGAATAGGTTGAGTGAAAGAAAACCCCAAATTCTATTTTGGACAAGGATGTATATCAAGTACTCAAATAGATCTAGAAGTTTTGAGCCCAGGGAAAGTTTTGGGCTCCAAATAGATATTTCAGAGTCAGGCATAGATGGGAAGTATTTACAGTCATGATACTGGATAAGATTACACAGAAAACAAAGGGCCAAAATCGACGAGACACTTCAACATTCTGAAAGCTGACAAAGGAAAATTGTCAGTGAGGTGGGAAGGAGAAGTGAGGTAGATGTATAAAAGGCTAAAAAAGATATTTCAAGAAGGAGGGCATAGTCAACAGTGACAAATGCTACTGAATGAACAAAACAGGTGAATACTTGAACCCTGCTAGAATTTTGATCATCTCAGTGAGATGCAGAGTATTAGGAACAGATCTATTAGAATTCCAGGGCCTATACAGCCAACAAACTTCTGTTTATGTAGTTAGTCTCTTCTGTTACAATCATCTGAATTAAAGATAGGTAAGAGGATCCTAATGGTAAATTATGTGATGCATCCTCTCTGACCTTTAATTAGGAAGAAAATGTTCATGGTCTTGAGTCACGGCAAATATATATATATTTTAACTGTGTTTTTTAGATTAAAGAAAAAGGATATGTCTATGCTTACAGTACCTTAAACATTCTTTTGTACATTTCATTATTTTGTTTATACTTCCCTTCCTCACCTTTGAAAGAAGACTGCAATGGAGCTGAGAACACTGTACTACAGTTATACAATCAGAATGCCAAACTTTTGAGTTGAATGATCTGTGCCTAACTTCTCCTTGCCTCAGTTTCTTCACTGTTAAATATGGGAAAGAAAAAAAAATAAATAAGGGAAAGAATACTATCTATTCCATGGGTTATTATAGACTATTATTGAGGATCAGTAGAATTTTTTAATATGTGAAAAGCCCTTAGAGTGTTGCCTAGCATATATTTGCTACCATTTTATTATTGCCTAGGAAAAAATCACACTCATTATTTTCTAGATTCCCTTCTAAGAACTCTTTTTTGACAGACTTGGACAGAATTAATCATTCTCACCTCTGTGTGACCATTGTATTTTTACTTACACCCAGCTCTTTTCCTGCTGCATTTCTTACATGGTTATCTCTCCCACTACACAATGAGCTTCCTGAAGGCAAGATTATATTTCACACAGTCTGTATCCCTGCAACAAAATGATGTGCCAAGCACATTCTGAACCAGTGATTATCATTCCTCGTTGCTTGGCAGGATCGTTGGGGGTAGTTCTCAAAATATGTATGCCCTAATATTAAGATTCAATAAGAAATTTAGTGGTTTTTTTTTGGGGGGGGGGGCTTTATCATCTGTTTTTCATGTTCTGGCAAGTTGAGATTCTATCTGGTAGACACATGATAAATAGGTAAATAAATGAATGAGCTAAACTTTATCTTTGCTTACTATGTATAAGGGGAAACATTCTTATTTTTTATTCATTTTGAGTGCCTTGTAGGAAAATTGCATTTATTGATGGAAAAGAACAGCTATACATGATCTGATTTATGTAATACCTTTTTTATATTTGAATACTGTAATAGATCACTTTTCAACTTTCTCTGACACAGTCTAAGTAATCACATATAATGCATTTGAATTTTTTTATAATTTGCATATGATTCATTACCTTATCAGAAGAGAGTTTAATTGTGCAAAGGACAACTTCAAATGTGTAGGAAAATCGTACCCACCTTTGACTACATTCCTACTTTCAGGAGTTCTTTATTTGAATGTGGAGATTCGTGTTTGTCTAATGTATTCACTGCCCCAGTTACTTAAAACACATAATAGGTTCCTCACTTCTTTAGGTTTCCAAAAAGGAGAAGAGTAGAGGTAGATGGTATGAGAAGAAAACTCACTGGGGAAAAAAAAAAAACAAAAAAGCAAAAAAACATTTAAAATGATAGAGAATGAAAATAAAACCAAATCTCTCACTGAGACTGTCAAGTTGTGTGTCATTAGCAATAGCACACACAAGCATGGACTTGACTTAGTGTTGAAGATGGGAACACATTTTGGTAGGAATATTTTGATATTATTAATAGTTTTAATATTAACAGGTTTCTTATTACATCCAGATTTAGATAATTTCTTTTTTGTTTGTTTTATTGGCAGAATTTCAACTTTTCCATTTTGGTTTTTCAAAAGTTTTGGAATGGAAATACTATCCCCCCCAACACACACACACACACACATAGGTTCTTTTTTATTTTATTTTTTTAAGATTTTATGTATTTATTTGACAGACAGAGATTGTAAATAGGTAGAGAGGCAGGCAGAGAGAGAGGGGGAAGCAGGATCCCTGGCAAGCAGAGAGCCTATTGTGGGGCTCTATCTGAGGACCTCGGGATCATGACCTGAGCCGAAGGCAGAGGCTTTAACTCATAGAACCACCCAGGCGCCCCCATGGGTGCTTTTTAAAAAATTTACAAATAGACAAGGGGCGTTAGAGAGGAGTAGGGAATTTGGGTAAATTGGAAGGGGAGGTGAACCATGAGAGACTATGGACTCTGAAAAACAGTCTGAGGGGTTTGAAGTGGTGGTGGGGGTGGGAGGTTGGGGTACCAGGTGGTGGGTATTATAGAGGGCACGGCTTGCATGGAGCACTGGGTGTGGTGAAAAAATAATGAATAATGTTTTTCTGAAAACAAATAAATTGAAAAAAAAAAGAAATTAAAAATAGAAAAAAAAATTTACAAATAGAATATGAACAGATAATTTGCAAGATGTCATTTGTCATTAGGTTAAAACGAATGAATCTGCACCTGCATAGTGGCCTTGGAACTGGAAGATAAAGTGGCCCAATATGCCTTCCTGCAATCCTAGAACAAAGGTACTTTATAACAAAACAAATGGTTGTTTAGCACCATATGAGCTGCATAAAGAATTTAAGTGAAAACTAACGCCTTCTCTGAACTGTACTTAAATCTCTCTGCATTGACTGTTGCTCATTATTTTTGACTGGAATTTCTACTCATCTTTATAATAGAATATTTAAATGATACACATTGTTTCGTGTTTCATATTCGAATCTCTCTAGTTGTTTTCAATAGCAGATATTTTAAACATTTCCTCACTCCAAATGTGCTTTTTGAAGAAAAGATATCTAATAAGATGTTCCCTCACTTGAAAATAACTTGCTGTATCCTATTTAATTAACTAGCTCTTGAATACATAATTATTTTTAGGACTTCTAGACCATTCAGGCTGATACCATGGTTTCCTCAAATATTGTTGTAAAATTTTTTATTATGAAATTTTTAAAGGATCTTTTGTGACAAACTCATGATATAGTTTGGTTTGTTTGGCCTTTAGCATTTTAGAAAGAGACAGTGTGCAAGGTGAACCATCGAGATTAAGGTGGCACAATAATGGCTGCCTTGGAATTTCATTCAAATTTTCTTCCTCCGGTTGGTATTATATACGTTTCTTTCATAAAGCTGGAAGCAAGTATCTTGGAGCTGGTGATTATGAGCAAGTAACTCCTGCTCTAAGTGAGGAACATACCTTCCTGTTTACCTGAGTATACAGTACTCAGAATACAGAGAGTACTTTGTATACATTACTGTTTATTATTGATTAGAGACCTAGATTTTCTTCTCACAGAGTTTCGAATAATTTCTGTCCAGTAGAATATAATTTCAAATGTTTTATTTTTAATTCTTTGCAAGCATTAACCAATTTTTAGTCTAACCTAGTTTTCCAGTTCCCAAAAATACCTAGTTTCTCAAAATGCTATTTCAACCAACTTTGTCATTTATTGGTTTTCTGTAAAAGAAACTGTATATATTTTTTAAATATATCATTCTGTATTTGAAAAACAAAGGTTATGAGTCTATTGCTAATCTTTATACATCTCATATGAGTATGGCCGCACTTCTTTGTTCATTTCACAGAATGGTTTGATATGATTGTAATATATAGGTCATAGAAAATATCAATGGAATATCTCGTAGCCAATGAGACAACTAAAAGTTGAACTGCTTATTCCCAAAGCCAATCTTCACAGTAAATCTTTATGGGTGAGGTTCTCCTCTGAGAATCTTTTCTAGTTGGAAAGTACTATGAGAAGACAGTTTATGCCAACACATTCCCAATGAACTCCGAACATTCCAAATTATGTATGGATAATGGATTCCTTCACTTACCTTTCCAATGGTTAAGATTATTTGTGGTCTAGAGTAACACTGGAAATAATGGACTAGATTATAGTAGCTCAGAGATAAACTTAAATCCCACCCAATTTCAAAGCATATGTAATTGCATCAGTATTTTAAGAGCTTACATTTGAATTTTGTTCCTGATAAGAAGTCAAGTAGCAATAAAAATTTAATTTCTGTTTCTTCTATGTGTTATTGTCACAAATTAGTGAGCTATTTTTGGAAGAAGAATGAAGCTAATGTAATTTTTATTAAATAATTGATTTTCTTAAATCATATGGCTATATGAGGATATATGCTTATTTTTTACATGCGGGCACATAACTTAGATGCCCTTGGGAGAAAGGCAGCTAAATTAGGAACAAAAGTAAAATCTAAGATAAATTTTCAGTCATCCAGAAAAGAGTAGGATAAAATCCTGAATTACTTTAACTCTTACTGTAAGAACTAATCAAGTAGGTTCCAGTGCTTTTTAAAAATGGATTTTAAAGTACAATGTCCTTGTTTTTCCTTTTATACCATTCCTCATGCTTGAGTTAATGCATCATTGGTAGTGTTTTAAACCATCACATCTACAACTGGTCTTTATTGCATGCTTTATTGCATACTTGAATGGCATTTTTCAAAGCTTAGAGGTTTTTCATCTTTTCCTCAGTGAGATTTATGCAATAGAATTTGTAGAGTAAGAAAAAGGGAATCAAGGAAAGGGAGTTGATGACTCTATTTAATGTAACCTTTGATTGCCACAGGCTAACTCAGACTTAAGGAAAAAAATCAAATACCCAACTTAAATCAATGAAGCTTTAAATTCCCTTTTCAAAAAAATTCTCCATTGAAGTTCCAATTCCACCAGCCTTCACAAGTAGTTTCTTGTGATGTCAGAATGCCTTCTGGTCTCTTTTTCTATCTCAATATCAAGGACAACTTATTTAAGGAAGTATGCCTATCATAGAATAGGCATGGAATGCCCAAAAAGTATTTATTAAATGAAGAGGCAATGAAAAAAAAAATCTATGTAGTCCTGAGGTTGTAAGATCCCTTTCAGCAATGGGAAGATGCCCTCCAGTATCCAGGCAATCAATAAACTAGGATTGGTTTCACTGAGTGTTACATATTTTATAGGTATGAAGGTATAATATAAAGCACAAAGGTGTTAAAACCAGACAGGCATAGATTTCTAATCCCATTTCTGTGTGGCTATGGGCAAGTTGCTTGGCCTACAGGTTTTAGTTTCTTCTTATGAAAAAAAGAATATGTGACCTTGGAAGGTTGCTGGTAGATTAGAACTAATGAATATAGAGCACCTGGTACATAATAGGCCTTCTATAATAGCTATTAGTAAAAATTTTCCAGCCCCAGGTAGACTGAACTGTCTTCATTTTTAGTGCTGTTGGAAAGCCTGTCTGATTCATGTTCTTTTGGTCTCACTGGGTAACCTTGCTCTTTCAGGCTTACTTTTTTTTTTTTTTCCTGTGAGAAGTTTGCATCATGTTCTCCCAGGAACTGGGACAGGAGCTGTTTTTCTGTCCAGGCTTGATGCTAAGCTCAGACCTCTCTTCCCTGACCTTCACCATTTTTCCTGAACTGAAGTTTTGTATTTCAAACTAGGCCCAATCAAGGTGGAAGGGGATCGGAATAGAATGCTGAGTAGGATATGATCCCTGAACTTGAGATCTTCTAGTGTGTCATGCCAATAATACTCAGGTCCATTTCGGAGTGCCTCCCGCAGAAAGCCTGGGAACCCTAAACATCAATATATCCCTAAGGGATTGATTTACACAAATTGTGATGACCTTAATTTCATTGCTTGGAAGATTATAAAAATAAAATTTTAGAATAAAATCTCATTATCATACAATGACTGTTGAGACTAGAAAAAATATAGTGCTCTCTCTTTCTCCCAACACTTCCATCCTTAAACTGCTGTTGCAAATGAGTAATAAACCATTTATTACAGAAATATTTACTGGAAAGCTACTGAATGCTAGGGATACAGAATTGACTAAAACAAGCACTTTCTCATGGAACACACACATTTGAGACTTAGCCTTTTATGGAACATGTGTTGTATGTGCAGCTATATATAGATGGTATAATTTTTTTGAAACATTTCTTTCTCTGTTTTGCAATTATTTCCTTTGGAAATCATCAATAATCTGCTAACTGAGCATCACTGCAGGTAATATAACCATTCATCAGAAATTTCAGATCCCTTTCTCAAGACGTAGGTAAGACCTAAAGTCCTATTTAGGCCAGAATGACTACCTTAGTTTAGATTTTTATCTAAGACATTTATTATTTTATTTTTGAGCTAGAAAGCTGGACTGAAACAGGTTTCAACAAAGGGAGAGTGTGGGCTTTTATTTCGATCCTGGGAAAAAGTATCAGTTTCTTTTCTTTTCTGCCTGAAGCAATTTACTTGTTTCACTTAACAATTAACCCCTCCAGAAAAAAAAAAAACAAAACAAAAATAACACAAAAACAGAATAAAAACCTTTTCAAGGTCAAGCTATGAGTTATTTTCTCAGATAGATAGTATTTGGTAAGCTAGAGCTGGATCCGTGGTAGAGTTATAGTTGTAAAGGTTTTAGGTTTTACATAATGGAAGGAGAGAGCTCAAGAGTGACCCATATATGAGTTAAAATCTTGGCTTTGCCACCTCACTGCTATTCAGCCTTGGGTAAGTTTCTTATCTTTAGTAAGCTGAAATTTTCACATCTGAAAGATAAAATAATATTACCTAAATATATAGGGTTTGGAGGCAGATGAATGCCATAAGCAAAACACCAAATACTGTGACTAGAACATAGTAAATATTCAATGAGTACTAATGTTCTCATGTTATTATCTCATAAATATTTTAATAAAAAGAGAAATGATATTTAAAAAAAGAGTCAAATCTTGAGTAGCACCATGGAAATTTAGAAGTAACATTTTTGCTGACCCTAAAAAATGGGATCTAGAAGGGACTTTCAAGATTTTTCTTATTAGAATTTTCCTCTTTCTTAACCTGACAGAGAATGTTGAGATTTTTGCTGAAAACTTGCATGATAGATTTCTCCACTTTTAGATAAAAATAGCTTGCAGATTAAAAATGACATTCAAACTCATAAAATCATCATTTGACTAGAAGTTGTTCATATGGCAAAAATTGGTTGAGAGGAGAAAAATTTAGAATTTAGATATATAAAGTTAAGAAAAACAGTATTCCCAAAGTTTTACTTTCTTATAAATAAACACTGTCACTCACCTGCAAAATGTCATGAATTGTTTTAAATGCTAGATATGCCGACTTAAATAAAAGTTAATTTTTGTCTACTACTCTGTAAGAATAAAGTAGTAAAGAGTAAAATATTACTCTAAAGGGAAAATCATATAGAGTTTTGATGTTAAAAAAACAGAATACCTTGAGACTTACTTGTTCCCATTTTATGGTCTGTAATATCAGCTTCAAAGCCTCCCACCCAGCCTCTGTAATGAGAACAAATGACATTTTAAAATATAATCGACGACATCTGGTTAAAAGCACAGACACATATTTAATGCTCTTTAACACTAATTCTTCTCTGTTGAAGAAGAGGACTCTAATGAGAGTTGCTATGAACAGTGACCAGGAGGTGAAAGACAAGGACTGTACTTACCACCTCTCTCTCTTATTCCTACTTATTAAGCTTTGATATTGGTCAAATAAGACAAGCTTTGCTTGTTTCCTAACATTGTACTTCCTTCATCCTCATCAAGTGTTTCAAATCATTTATAAACTCAGAAGATGAGATGAAGTAGAATGCCTGGAGCTGTTAGAGAAATTTTTTTTTTTTGCTAATATAATCTTGTTATCTTTTCTCATTCAGTAGGAAACTCAGTGTTGTCTTTACCTCTGGGCAACTGGGAACTATATGAAGCCTCTGGAGTTTAAAATATTGTGTTGGGGTTCTATCTGAGAAAATATTAACAGCTGTAAATGCTAGAGCCAGGGGGCTGAAAGTGTTTTATTGAAATTCTTGTGGAAGACAGGGCCTGTGGTCCGAAGAATCTCACTTCTCTTGATTCAAACCCAGCGTAAAGACCTAAGGAATCCAGGTGTGTGAAAGCTGTATATTTATCCAGACCAGCATGCTAACACGAGTGCCAAAGAAACTTTTGCCTTAAAACAGCTTCATGACCCATAGTTCCCTAGTTTTGCTGCTGTGGAATTTGCAGCTTAAATATTTTGGTAAATTAACAAGATCACACAGCTGCTAAGTGGTGACAAAGACTCTCCTTGATCAAACTCTACTCAAGCTCCTCAGAGCCCTCTTCTGTTGTCATGGACCATGGTCCCTGTCCTGGGAAGCCTGAAGAGTCCATCCAGTTTTAGCAAGAATCCTACTAAACCATTTTAGAGAGAATTCCCCAGCCTTGATACCTGATCAAATTCTTCATCCCTTGGCTTTGATGTATCAATCATTTGTCATATCTCAGCACAAATCCTAAATCAGTTTAGCAAAAATTCCCACCATGTTTGATGTCTCCCCTTGTTAATTTTCCATCCACAGAACACCCCCTCCAGCCTGTCCTTGGCTATATTTCCTTTTCTTTGTTATAGTCAGAGGTGAGCTCCATTTCTCTTCTCTATTGCCAAACTGTTGACACCTACCACAACAGTCAAGAATAGTCTTTCTTACTACTTTAACAAGTGTCAGGATAATTTTTTTCTTTACAATGGTAAAACCAAAATGGAATCAAATCTACTCAACTCAAAATCGTTTTTCTCTTCCTTAAAATATGGTATCTCAATATTTGATACTTTTTTCACTAATATCAAAGTTGTTTTGTTAACTAGACATATTTAAAATATTGTTTTTAGAGCAGCAGACAGACAATTCTGTGTTTAATTAACAATGACCAAGAGACAGCTAAATTTTTTCAAAATTACTTTTTTCATGTTGTTGAAGTCTAATATAGTTTATTTCCTTTTATAAAAATCTCTTCAGGCCTTTTGGTCTGTGGGCCCAATGCCTTCTTTAAACTACCTTTATTTACCTTTCTTCAAATATACTAAATATTAAAAGAGAAGAATTAGCAGGTTATTTGTTAATGGATTTAATTTTTATAACTTTTTCTGTCTCTGTCATTATATTAGCTAATATTACATTGCACAGAGTTGGTATGTAATACATTTGTTGATTAAAGCAATGAGCACATGAAAGTAAGCTTCCCATGAACAGGGGTTTTTAATTAATGCCTGCATTCATTCATTATGTAGTAATATTTGTAATTATTGTTATTGCTAATGAGAAAAAATGCAACAAAATTCTTATTAGAAAATTCTTTTTTTTTTCTTTTTTTTTTTTTAGGGAGCTATGATGTTACTGTTTCATTACAAGTCTAAACAACTAGAGGTGATCTACAAAATCTGTGGTCCTCTATTTTGGCTGTTTTTGAAATAAAGTTTGTTACTGCTGGTCACTTCTGTTCCTTTAGTTAGACAAGCAAATGTTTCCTTTCCTTCATGGTTGACCCTCTTCTTCTATTTCATCAGTAACTTTCATTTTCTTGATGTATTGCTACACAATGGCTGTCTGCTGCCCTTAAAGTGATCATATGATTTCCATTCCCTGTCAAAGATCATGCCTAAATTCTGTCAGACAACCAATAGGTTTCTAAAGTTTTCCTTATTAACAGTACTTTATTATTTATCTGATTTAAGAAAAAATTCAGATAAGCAAACATCTTTAATCACAAATGTTTTATTTATACTAATTTCATAAGGTGACATTCATAATTTCTTGTATACAGTAATTACTAGCAACTTAAGCAAGAATTTGTGGTACTATCATTTTCACAACCACTATATGTAATAATTATTGTAATGCCCAAATTTCAATTTGAAGAGTTTAATTTACTTCTCTGAGTTCCCATCAACAGTAGGTAATGAACTTTAGACTGGAAACCTGGTCTTTTAACTGCAAATTCAAACCATTTTATACCTCTTTTCACAAATGTACATAATGAGCAGTAAATATTTATTATTGATGCTTAATTAGAGTTGTTTGTGTGTATGAATCTGTTTCTCTATCCACGCTTGAGGAATGTGCTCACTGTGCCTTGTAGAATATTGAGAGTAAAGCTTGGATGTTTCAGTAGAAAATGCTGAAGATGTCTGGGTTTTACTTAAGGGGACCTATTTTATTATAGTAAAATAACAATTTTAGTGTACAAGTGTATTTAAGATCAGAAGTATTTGGCTCATGTGTTTTTGTTAAAGTATGTAATTCACTTTAATTATGTTTAATATTCACCCTCTTTTGTTTAATAATGTCATATATATAAAACAATACTACAGATTTAAAATCATTCTCAAAAAATATTCCATCTATATTTGTCTTTAGTCTGCTAAAAATTCATTCAGCCCACCCCTGTTTATCAATAGCTCCTCTTAATCCATACCTCCTGCTGTTCCTTGTTCCAATAAGCTGAAACAACACTAGCATCTGTCTGAAGCAAATATGCTCAGAATTCAATAGTACATGATGAAAACCAAACAAGTAGGGAATAGAATGTGGATTTAAAAGTGGTTTGAATTTCTTTTGGGCTAGCTACTTCATTCTTGTTAGGACCCTGCCTGACTCCCATCAAGCTCAACTCAATTTCATTTAAGCCTTTGGCATATAGACTGCATTTGTCATCACAACTGATAAAGGCAGAATTTATATGATTATACCGATTTTTGCAACTTTACTACCGAATTCAATTTGAAGTCAAATCTAATGTGCAGTATACAATATGCAAAGGAATATGGCCTCTAAATACAATTTTATAGCACTTGGTATTATCCATCTTGAGTGAGAATGAACTATCCTCCATCATCGAAGAGCTGAAATTAGTATTAGAAAAATTCACAAGGCATTAACCACAGACTGGACCAGTTTTCTGTTCAGCCTTGAATTTGAGGCTGAAGTCTCCCTTTCAACCTAGAGACAGTTTTACCTGTGTTTCATGATTTTATTATGTTTCAGTACAAACATCCTCAATTTTTAAAGGTTAATCTTCCTGAAAATATTCAAAGCAGATTTCGCCAGAAAATATTTCTTCTTATTCACAGTTGTATAGAGAGCAAATATACCACACAGTGCTTTTCAAACAAATGATGAAGGAGCCTCATTCCAAGAATGTTCCATTCAGATTAGACTGACTGTATAAATGCGATCTAATGAGTGATCAAGCAGCTAGTTTCTCTTTTACTTTTCTGTTTTTTTTAATTAATAGTACAGAGTGACATGACAAGGTGGTAGAAAAATATAGTAGATTCTTCATTATGAGTGAAAGGGTAGAGAAAATAGAAGGAAATATTCAATGTTTAATAAGGAAAGGAAAAGGCATCTTGAAAGAAACAAGAAAATATTTATACTTTTATGAGCCAGCACTTCGGGTATACATCAAAAATTACAACAATTTTCTGATGAGAGTTCTTTCGTATTTAACTATAGTTTTTTTTATCTTTTTGTTTTCTTAAGAAATATTTTAGAGATAGCAGAAATATTACCTCTTTAACAACAGTTTGAACTAATTCTATAATATTGAAGGGTATTAAAATCTAATCGGCTGGTAAACAAAAATTAAAATGTAAAAGTGATAAAACTAATCTTTGGTTTTTATAATGAATGAAGCTTGGTCATATTGCCTAAGACTACCAAACACTGAGAAGTGCTGCTGAAAATACTTTGTGATTCTTCTTTCAGTTTCACTTTGATTTGTATCTCTACTGAAAAATTGTTGGGGCATGATGTAAAGTAGTGAATGCTAGAGATAATGATCTTACAATTTCGTGAATAAACTTAAGTATTTAGTTCCCTGACCTTTCCTTCCTTCCTCCCTACTTCCTCCTCCCCTCCCTTCATTTCTCCTTCCTTCTTTTCTTTTCAGTTTTTGAGAAATAAGAATAAAATTAAGATAGACTCTCAGTATAGAATTATTTCATGTGAATAAATTGCACTGACAAAACTACCTGAATGAAGATTGAATCTGAAATAACATTTATCAAACTTTGTTTCTTCTACACAACAAAATAAGTATTACTTATATATGTAATTTAAAAAATATTTTTGGCTTTACATTTATGTAGTATTTGTAGATAAGTCTTGAGAAAAAGTGCAAAGTAAATAAGGTTTTCTTTTTTGAAACCCTATTTTTCTTTCCATCTCTGCTTCATTTTCAGTTCTCATTTGTTACTGCTTAAGACCTGACCTCTCTAGTCTCACAGAGATTTTTATTGTTATGATCTGTTCTGCACCTTAGGTTGAACTTTAGCTGCAACATATCACATTCCTTTAAGTATCAACTTCTAGGTGACACATACACAACTTGTGCATAGCTAAATTATTAAGGCTGCAAAAGAGATCACTGAAACTTTTGCCAAAGATCAGCTGGAACTTTCCCCATCAGTTTGGCAAGAGACTGTCTTTAGTGTCCAACAGAGATGGCCATGTCATCTCTTCCTGAAGGTGTCCAGATGAAGAACCTCTATTACTTGAAGATTTTCTTCTTGGTGAGCACCTGAATCCTTTCCTGACTTTATTTAAGTCCATTACATCAATTCGTTCCTCTGAAGAGATTCCATGAAACAGGATTTCCCTAAAGACTGAAAAAGAAAGTCTTTATTTTTAAAATTCACGAAATTGCACAAATTCCCACAGAAGAAAGAATTTGGATCAGAGGCACAGAAATGAATACCATCAAATGGAAGAGTCCCAAGTATTGGAAAAAAAAAAAAAAAAGGTAAACTAGGTTTTAGCATACAGATGTCTTCTCTTACACAAAACCAGACAATTGCAAGTTTGAGCAGCTTATTATATAGTCATTGCTGCCTCTTCAATAACTCATTTTGATATTTTGTAATTTGCCAAAATGTGCCTTTGTGATCCCACAGGCTCTTAACTACTTTGTAATGAGTGTGTATGAACAGATGGAAAATGTTTTCAATTTCAGAGAAAACCACTAATGGATGTCACCAGCTATTAGAAAAGCTCAGGTGGCTCCATTTTCCAAGGAAAGGTATTGTCATAAAACTCTTCATTTTTTAATGAAATGTTTGCTCATTTATACCTAGATGGTAATTTAAGACTTCACAAGTCTAAACAGATTAGAACTATAGTTGGAAATTATTCAGTGCTAAATAGCCTGGAAATCCAATCTTAAGAATCTCACCTGAAAACAGGAATGCTAATCCAGGTCATTTTATGAGAACAACATGAATTACTATAAAAACAATTTCCCCAAAAGAAGTGGATAAGGAAATATACCTTCTGTCCTCAGTTAGCATCCCAAGCAAATATATCTTCTCAAAGAAAAACACATGAAGGGAATGACAGTGTGAGAGGTTGTTTCTCAAGCATAGTCTATTTCATGTTCAAATGATATTTATTAGTTCAAAATGCAGAGCTGTTCTTTGTTAACTATCCTCTAAATATTCACATCAGCTTCTTCTCTTACAAGGCTCTGAGTCTAATATTCTGAGGAAGAAATAGGCAGACTTCTGGTCTAATTAGTTTATTTTGGTCCATTGTTACCCTCTTTTTTACTTAGTGAAACTTTGGTCAAAAATAAATGCAGTGCCATCTGTGCAATGATTGATCTGGTGTGTGTTTATTTATTTAGAGCTCCACCAACAAGAATTATTTATATGGAGGTTAGAAAAATATGGAGCTGGCAATTACTTTCTAGAAAAGCAAATTCTTATAATTTTAAGGACATCTTCATGGTTCAATTTCTTCCTTATTTGGATATGAAATATTCAATATATATTTTAGATAAGGTCTTTCCTTTTGTCATGGAAAAAAAGGTAGTCAGACACCATTCAGAGTGCTAAACATTGTATAAATGTAATGACATCAAAATCAAAATTATTGACAATAAGAAAGTATATATGCTTTCAATAAAAGTGCTTCCATACAGAAAAAATAAGTTTAAAAATCTCTGGGTCTAAGGGATATGACAATGTACATTGGAGTTTCTTTATATTTTATTTTACCATGAAGACACATCACCTGACAGTGGCACTTCTGAGGTCACAATGCAGACTAGTAGCAAGATAGAAATGTTGTAGTAATAATGTGCATGAAAGAATCTGCTGCCTTTAAAAATATAGCTACTCTTAGGATATAATTTGTTTTGTTTTCAATGACCTTTATGTACAGATTCATATATTTAGTGGAATTTTCTAAACAAGACAAATTGCATGTACCTCATCAGTTTCCTCCTCGTTATAGATGATAGGAAGTTTCCATTTGTGGTTGCATTCTTTAGCCAGAGTTTACTGATACAATTTTCCTATCTTTACTCTACAAATTTTATAACTTTGTTTTGGTTTTCACTATTCCATTCAGGTAGATCTTAGTCATTTGTATCTACTTTACATATATTTTTAATTTCAAACCAAATCACCTTTCAGTCCTTTGCTTATATAGGTGTGGCTTTAAGTATGAATGAATTGTTTATAATAAGTTGGATCTACTAATCTCAGTATTTTAAATCCACCTTAAAATAGAATGTAGGATTCCATTGTAATATGGCTCAACAACGAAGAGATATAATTAATTCATGAGTTAAATCATTGTTTCTAAATATTGCCTTCTATGTTAGAGTCACCCATGGAATTTTTGGCCTTCGTGAAGCAAATATTAATTTCTGACTTGAAGTCAGTGTTATGGAGTATTAACATTATTAAGATGTGTAATTTTTATGTTTCAGCTTTTTTTACTCAAATGCATGCATACACACACACACATACACACATGCACAAACCTATAACTATATCATACATGAAGTGAATGGAAGATTAGATACTGCAGCAGAAAAGATCAATGAACTTAAGAAGATAGTTTTATAAACTATCCAAAATGAAATGGAGAGAGAAAAATCTGTGGAATACACATGTGTAATTGGGGTTCCTGAAAGGGAGGGGGGCATATTTGAAGTAATAATCACTGAAGTTTTTGTTGTTGTTGTTTTTTTAAGATTTTATTTATTTATTTGACAGACAGATATCACAAGTAGGCAGAGAGGCAAGCAGAGAGAGAGGAGGAAGCAGGGCTCAATCCCAGGACCCTGCAATCATGACCTGAGCCGAAGGCAGAGTTTTTAACCCACTGAACTACCCAGGTGCCCATGACTGAAGTTTTTTGAATTTTATGTAAATAATAAATCCATTATTTAAGAATCTCAACAAATCCCCCCCCCAAAAACATGAAGAAAACTGCTCCAAGTCTTTGCATAAGCATATTGTTCTGAAGCCTTATATGAAGAAGAGGAAAGATTATATGGATTATTAAAAGATTTCTCATCAAAACAATACAAGTAAGAAGACAATAGAGCAGTATTCCTAAGCCTTGTTTTCATTATCACCCTCACCCAGAAGACTTTTTAAAATACTTTTTTTCTAATCACTCCTGGCTGATCAAATCTCAATACCTCAGATATACTGTATATCCATTCAATTTACACAAATATACATACAGGTATCTACTCAAAAACTCATCTATACTGTATGCACTGTGGCTCTTTTGAAGGACACAAGCCATTGTATTATAATTTTTGCCTTCTTCCCTGCAATCAATTTTCACTTTCTTGAGAGTGACATTACCCCATTGAGGACACATGCAGAAAGTAACATCTTGCAATTAATGGGAGAAACTATCAACACTGAATTCTATACCCAGCAGAAATACCTTCCAAAAAACAAAGGGATAAGAAATACTTTTTCAGATACAAAAGCACCAAAAGACTTAATCACCAGTAAAATGGTACTATAAGAACATTCAAGGAAGGGCAGAGGAATAGTCATGCCAAATCAAAATCTTGAACTACACAAAAGACTGAAGCACAGATAAAAGAGTAGTTGCCTCTGAAAGTGTAAAGACTTTTTTCCTTCTTACTTAACAACTCTTGAAAAGATAATTGAATAAAGAAAACTTACAGTGTTTTGTAGGGTTTATAATAGTTGAAATAAATAGAAAATAAACATTAAAATTCTCAAAATAATGGCCATTAATAAGTAGTATGAAGAAAATAAATCGATGTAATGATTTAGTAACTGACCACATAGAGTGGAGCCTGGCATTTATTTAGAATGATAAAGTTTGCTGTGAAGAGCTGAGGGAGTCAACCACAGGAAAATTCTAAGGTCAGAATAATCAAGGCAGAAGAAATAGCTCTTACAAAGACTCTAAAAGAGAAACTATGAAGATAGATCACAGTGTAGTGATTGGTGGTCTAGTGATAAGAGATTGTGTTTAAGATGTAAACAGAATCCTATAACTCCATGCAGCTTAGAAATGGCATTTTTGATTTTATTCCAACTGTAGCAGTCAACCAAAACAAGAGGATTCTAACCACATGAGTTATACAGCCTGATTTATGTTATTAAATGATGACTGAAGACTGCCATACATTAGATCCTGAAACCATAAGAAATATTGAAATATGTCAAAGTTTTTCTAGCACATTGTTTAAGGCTTCTTAAGACTTCTAGTTTAGGAAGAGAGAAAAACATAATTAAATACTCTATTTCTTGGGTGCCTATGTGGATCCATCCATTAAGTGTACAACTCTTGATTTCTGCTCAGGTCATGATCTCAGGGTCTTGCTTTGGATTCTCTCCTCTCCATCTGCTCCTCTTCCCATGTTCTCTCTCTCTAAATAAACAAATAAGATCTTTAAATTCTATATTTCATGATGTCTTAAGACATTACTCTTAAGAGAACAATGCTCACAAGATCAGAACTCTCCCTTGGCAGAACATGAAGACTTTCTAGAAGAGGTAATAATTGATCTAAAGTTAGAATAATGATTAGGTATCAATTCCATAGAAAAAAAGTACAAATTGAGCAGAAACAGAATGACAATATTCAATAAGTCTCTAGGCTTGAAATGACTTTGTCTTAGAAAGGAAAAAAGAGGAATGTGGAAAATCATAGGGATTATACCTTAGGGGAACATTATTTTGACACATGTCATTATTGAGTTTGACATACTCAGAGATACTATAATAAGATGCTTTAAAGCTAAGCCTATCCATTTGATTAACTAAAAAGTAGAGTTTCTTATTTTCCAATTAATTATCAAACATGTTAATCACATGAGAATGTGACTACTAATATTTCATTTCTATGACTCACTTACTAGTATATAGTTTTCATATCAAGCTCCCCATAGGACTTTAGACCAGAGTCTTATGACAGAGCCAAAGCTAACCCTTCTTATCTTTCTAAATAACATGATACCTAAATATAGCTTATTATGTAATACAAAAATGAAATATTATCAATTATATGTTAGGTATAGAACAGATAACCTAATTTACTTACCTGTATTTTTGCCCTGGTTTTAGTAATTGTTTAATTAAAATTGACAATATCATAGCACATACTTTCTTGTTTTCTATGAGTTTGTACTCCCCTACTTTATAATTCTCCCTTCAAAACCAATATCTGAAGTTTATTTTTATAGATTTATAGCCATTCTTTTAAAGATTTATTTATTCATTTGACAGACAGAGTATAACAATTCTTCACAGAATTTTTGTTGTTTAAACCTTATTTGAAAAAACTTTATTAATTCTGTATCATTACCACATAACCATACACAATTTCCCAAACTATTAATCCATAATTTCTCTCTCTCTCTCGTATGATTTGACCCTTTCCTCACTCAGAGAAAGGTTAATATGGCTAAGAGAATCCTGTGGTCTAATACTGCCTTTGTGTTTCAAAAGTTCGGTAATTGGAGGGAAATAGAATTCATTATCTAGAAAATAAGTATAGGGGAGAATATCTACAATATAAAAACCAAGTCATCCTCAGACTAGATGAGAATGAAATATAAAAATTATCAAAATGGAAACAGAGATAATTTAGATGTGGTACAACTACTTTGAAAAAGGTTTTGAGCCTCACATTGGGATGTGGAGTGGAACAGTAGAAAGCCAATGAAAATGATCTAATCAAGAGCAGGAAAAAAAAAAAAAAGACGAGTTCTTTGGACCATTGAAAAGTAGCAAGACTCCATTCTAGGAATGTATGTGTGATGTATCTAGAAATGAACTTACTTGGTTCTCACATGCACTAGTATAGCATGGGTGGAGCTGAAGGATTATATGAACTAAAGAGTGGTGTTGACCAAGAAGTTGTGTGACATCATGATCTAGCATGGTGTGGAGGCAGTTAAGGGCATGCCAATAAGAAATGCTGCTAGAAGTAAAGGGGTATTCATATTTTAACATCAGATGAAGTGGAGACCCTGGAATGATCGAATGAAGATGATCAGATGGGATAATGACTCTTTGAGTGGTGTCAACTAAGACTGAAGGCATAGGAGGGCCAGATATTAACTATGAAATCCTTGCTATTACACAAGATATTAGAAGATGCACACAATTCCAGGGAGTAGAAAAGAAATTTAAAATTGACTTGGTTTAAGTTTTTTCCTCTCTACTCACTCAGTGGAGGGAACTGAGAGGAAAATTATACAGAATTATTAAAAAAACAAACAAACATTTATTGATTATTTATGTGTGTGGAGTAAGATTTGCACCTGCTAGGAGTTTACTCTGTTCTCTCGGAGGTGCATTTCCCATTACTTTTGAACAATGAAGTATAAAGCATGTCTAGGTTTGCTTTTCTTCATATACCTTAAAAAAAAAACAACAACAACAAAACTCAGACATTTTTCTTAACACATTTTTTTCCAGATGATACTTTTTAGTTATCAAATGTGTTACTTAAATTTCAAAAAGAAACCCACAAATATCTCCTTCTTTGTAAAAAAAAAATAAATAAACTGTTCTAAAATTATAATAGTTGAGATCTTTTCTACTTCTTATATTCGGATCATGGAACATTACTATATTAAGGGATCCTAACTTACCTTCTCATGCCATCAGGTAACATGAACCTTCTGTTTACATTTGAATTTGCCACTTATCTCTTAACTGAAATTAGCAGTTCTAGCCAGACATTCTGTTAAAATTTATAGAATAATCATGAAAATAGTACTTAATCAACAATATAAATAAATCTTATGTGGTACTGTACTTTCTAGTTCACTTCTAGGTTTTCATTAGTTTATATCAAGTTACATATATTTATTTATTTAGGTTATTACACTTGATCTATCTCTGAAATCTCAGTATAAAAATATCTCTTTTTGATTATATCCTATTTTCCAATTTACTTATGGAAGTACTTCTACTATAATGATTCTTTGATTTCATCAAGATTTCTAATCTGTGTATTATACCACTTTATCATTATTAATTAATCCTCTCTGGTGTTCATTATTCCTTGTCTAGCCTATAATTCATACTCCATAATTATCATTTTTTTCTTTGTAAAGCCTACCAAATCTCTTTTATTTCACATTGATAGAATTCACCTGAAGACATGAAGGTGATTTAAACACCAATATCCATTAACTTTTTCAAGATTTGTACTTCAGCAAATAACTGCTCATCTGATCTGAATAATTCACATTACCCATTTTAAACACATCCTCAAAACTGCCAGAGTCTAACAATGCTTTGTTTAGGTCTCATATTATGCTGCAAGGTTACCTTCTTTTGTCTCCTAACCTCCTTCACCTTTAATCTGAGCTAAATATTCATCTTTTAACTCACTGACAAAGTAGAAGCCATTAGAAGCCATTTCCCTCCTCATTCCACCACCATATCTACAAATTTATCCCACAACTATCTTCTCTCTTGTCTCCTACTACAATTTAGAGTGTTACTCTTCTCTACAAAAGCATTCCAAAAGTATTTCTCTGGATAAAATCCCTTTCAAAAAGTTATCTCTTTTAGTCATGGCTCTTGCTTCCACCCTAGAGAATCTCTTCCTCTCCAGGTGATAATCTCCACAAACATAAAACATCTTCTGACAGCTTCTGGGGACTGCACTCTCATTTCAGTTATAGAAGCATTTATCTGATCCCATTTATTTATTTATTCTTTCTTGATTTTTTTGTTTTTAAAGCTTTAATTTCAGTATAGTTAACATACAGTGTTATATTAGTTTCAAGTGTACAATATAGTGATTCAGATATTCTATACATTACTCAGTGCTTATAATGATAAGTGTGCTCTTTGTTGTTATTTTTTAAAATTAATTCATTTATTTTTGGAGTGCACAAGCAAGGGGAGGAGTAGAGGGAGAGAAAGAGAGAGAGAGAGATAGAGAGAAAAGCAGACTCTGCACTGAGGGCAGAGCCTGACTTGGGGTTCACTTTCACAACCCTGAGATCATGACCTGAGCCAGAATCAAGAGTCAGATGCTTAACCAACTGAGTCACCCAGGCACCCTATATTGTTGTTATTTTTGATAAGGGTACTCTTTAAAAGAAAAAAAAAAAAGACTTTATTTATTTATTTGACAGAGAGAGAGAGAGAGATCACAAGTAGACAGACAGGCAGACAGAGAGAGAGAGGGGGAAGAAGGCTCCCCGTTGAGCAGAGAACCCAATGCGGTACTAGAGCCCAATGCGGGGCTTGATCCCAGGACCCTGAGATCACAACCTGAGCCGAAGGCAGAGGCTCATTTCACTGAACCACCTAGGTGTCCCGATAAGTGTACTCTTAACTCCCTATCTGGCTCCATTTATTAACAGACTTCATGGATGAGTTGTTTTCACAAAGAGTTTCCATGGCCTGATTTGATTTTATCTCTTCTCCCTGAAGTCTAATTCCATTCCTCAACAATCCACTGACTCTTCTCTTGTCAAAGTTATCAATGGCATTTTTACTACAGGACTCAATGGATGCCTTTGCCTTCTTGAAGTACTCTCCTTTCTTGGCTTCCTCAAAACACTTCTCTTTTGGATTTTCTTCTTCTACTTATTCATTTTATTTTGCAGCTCATCCTCTTAAATAGAATCTGTAATTGTAGAGATCCTTAGGGTTTGGTCTCGGGTCTTTTAAGGATTTCTTTCTCATCACTTCTTCTCAGTAATCTCACTAACTCCAAAGAATTCCAGTGTCATCTCTATACTGATGACTCAAATTTTTTATTTTCTTTGTACAGGCAGCTCCTTGACTCTGTTTCTCTTCAATTCCATATCTCACAGACAGCTACTTTTTATTTATATTTATTTTTATTTTTTAAAAGATTTTATTTATTTATTTGACAGAGATCACAATTAGGCAGAGAGGCAGGCAGAGAGAGAGGAAGGGAAGCAGTCTCCTGCTGAGCAGAGAGCCTGATGTGGGGCTTGATCCCAGGACCCTGAGACCATGGCCTGAGCTGAAGGCAGAGGCTTTAACCCACTGAGCCACCCAGGCGCCTGACAGCTACTTTTTAGATAATATCTGTAGCTCTTGATATCTTTTTTTTAACCTCCCTCTACTTTTTTTCTTGCTCATTTCAACAAATACTATACCACCCACATGAAGCCAGGAATCCAGGGGGGATCCTTTATTATTAATGGTAGTAATTTATATTTATACAACTAATATATAATTTATATATAACTCTATTTGTAATAATCTGTTTATGCTAACAATTGCTTCCCTCACCCCATCCTTTCAACAGCAAGTCCTGTTGATTATATCTGTTGGTTATATTGATTGCATTTTTAAATTATATACTAATGATATTTTGGAAATGTGCCAATTTTTAGATTCCTTTACTGTATGATTTATCTTGGATTGCTATTAACTATTATCTAAATTACTAGAGTTAACTCTTGCTAGTTTGCTTCAACTTCTTCTCTATGTGGCAGTGACAATGATTTTTTTGAAGAGGGGAAAAGAGAGAGAAAGAATGAGAGAGGGGAGGAGCAGAGGGAGAGGGAGAGAAAGAATCTTGAGGAGGATCCATGCTCAGTACAGAGCCTGCTGTGGGGCTTGATCTCACAACCCTAAGATCATGATCTGAGCCAAAATCAAGAGTCGGACACTTCTCAACTGAGCCACCCAGGCACCCCTAAAAAGTGATCTTTTTTAAAGTGTAAGTTGGATCATATTGTTTCAGTACTTACAAGTTTGAGTTCTTTCCCATTCTTTTTTTCCCCCAAAGATTTTATTTATTTATTTATTTGACAGAGAGAGAGAGGGAGAGCAAGCACAAGCAGGCAGAGGGAGAGGGAAAAGAAAACTGCCCAAGGAGCAGAGAGCCTGATGTGGGGCTCAATCCCAGGACCCTGTATTCATGACCTGAACTGAAGGCAGACACTTAACTGACTGAGGCACCCAGGTGCCCCTGAAATTTAACATTCTTGATGGTCTGTACAGTTGGGCATAATCTACCTCTGATAAATCACTAAACTTGCTTCAGAGTTATATCTTTGTCCTTTCTTAATCCCATTCATCTTTCCTCAGTTCCTGGAATATGTAAAATTATTTTAATTTTAGTAAAAATGTACATTGGACCCCTGTCCCCACTCTAAATGTGGCAACAATTTCCTCTTCATCTGATTGTCTCAATTTCGTTTTTGTCTCTTATACAACCTTTGTTCAAAGACAGTCTCCCTTACTCCTTTATCTAAAGTAGACTTCTCCACAGTGATTTCACCTGTGGAGAGATATTTCCTTCCTGGTTTGTTTATTTCTTGGTTCTTATTTGTCTTAAAAATATTTTATTTGTCTTTTATTTATTCTTTTGTCTGTCTACTCAACTAAAGTATACAATCCATGACGTAAAGTAATCTTGCTGTTGTCTTACCATTTTTTTCCTCCAATACCTTTAATAATGTCTGTTATATTATAGATGTTTAGTAAATTTGTTAACTGAGTGGCTTCTCATCAAAAGTAATTTTTATAAATAGCTATATTATATTTGATAGATACAGAGCTTGACTGGACACTGTAAAGTGTTTATCTTATTCTTGTAATAGCCAACCCATACTGGTAGGAGGATGTCTAGATTCCTAAGGATCTTTCAGTCTTCTTATTTGTAGTAAGTTTTGCTAATTTATCTTTGTTTTCCAAATAATGCTACTGAAATTATGGCCTAATCATAAACTTTAGGATGATATTTACAGTTTAGATATACTTTCATTTGGAGGTGGGATGGTATTATTAGGAAACACCCTAGATAAGCACATGATTTTCACTAATACCTGATTCCAATTTTATCATGGCCAGTGTTCTGTTTCTGTTATAACACAAATTTTCACCAAATTTGGTGACTTAAACTCACACCTATTTTGTTATTATTCTTCATATTTTATAGGACCTTAAGCAAGGACACAGAGAAAGACTTGCCCGTGCTCCACCATGTGCAGGTTATCAGTAGGGATAATTCAAACAACTGGGGGCTGGAAACCTGAGTCTCTCTTTTTATGTAGTCTCAGGGCTTCTTTTGGTTTCTCCATGTGGTCTTCTCTTGTGGTGTCCTCAGCATGGTGGCCTCAGGGGAGTTAGGCTTCTAACCTGGCTGCTCAGAATTCTCAGAGCAAGTTTTCTCAGAGAAGACACAAGTCTCATGGCCAGCATTTAGAGGCAGGCACAGTATCACTTCTACTGTATGCTGTTTATCAGAGCAGCCAAGAAGATTGCCAAGATTCAAGAGGACACATAGATAACGTGCCAACAAATTTGTAGCCATCTTTGGGGCGCCTGGGTGGCTCAGTGGGTTAAGCTGCTGCCTTCAGCTCAGGTCATGATCTCAGGGTCCTCGGATCGAGTCCTGCATCGGGCTCTCTGCTCAGCAGGGAGCCTGCTTCCTCCTCCTCTCTCTCTCTCTCTGCCTGCCTCTCTGCCTACTTGTGATCTCTCTCTGTCAAATAAATAAATAAAATCTAAAAAAAAAAAAAATTGTAGCCATCTTTAATCAACCAAAGTAAGTAACTGAGTTTTAATTATAAGTGGAAAGATACTAAAAGATAAACAAGAGAAGGGCTCTCTTGCTAATTATAATATTGAAAAGTCACATAGATATTTCTGCCAATATGTAATTGATTATCTCTTTTCAAACTTAAAGCATATAAAGTATTTGTCTCATATTCTTAACTGAATGCCTGTTAATTTCAGTTTTGGTGTTTCAAACGTTGGCAATTACTTATATACAGCCACACATTTTTGTGTCATCTAATCTTTTTTTTTTTTTTAAAGATTTTATTTATTTGACAGAGAGAGAGAAATCACAAGTAGGCAGAGAGGCAGGCAGAGAGAGAGGGGGGAGGAAGCAGGCTCCCCGCTGAGCAGAGAGCCCAACATTGGGCTCAATCCCAGGGTCCTGGGATCACGACCTGAGCCGAAGGCAGAGGCTTTAACCCACTGAGCCACCCAGGTGCCCCTTGTGTCATCTAATCTTAAATAATAATTTGGCTGATATAATAGAACTACTTTAAGTCTTTTAAATGCTTTGTTTTATGTAATTCATATAACAAACCCTTAATCTCCTTATATAATTTAGGAAAATATTTAATAAGAGTTAATGAAATGGCATATAAGGTCAAAAAATGTGCCCATAGTGAAGTCAGAAGACCAGCTCTTGAATTTTTCCTGACATTTATACTGAAAATGTTGGATTTTGTCCTAATCCTGATTCTGTGGGTACACAGCTGTTAACTTTTGAACAAATATTAAATTAGCAGATCTTTAGGGGAGTTAAGATGTTAGAAGAGTAGGGGACTCTGTTTGTCTGGTCCATCAAAGACAACTAGGTAGTTACCAAATCATTCTAAACACTTGGAAAATCAGTCGGGGATCTGAGAAACGAAAAGCTGCAATTCTACAAGTAGAAAAGCAACCACTTTTGGGAAGGTAGGAGATGTGGAAAGTTAAATTCAAGGGGATATATTATAGGGTATGACAGCATGGAGGGAGCTGCCTTAAGGAGGCTACTGCAAAGTATTATAAGCAGAGGGCAAAATCAGAACTTTCAGAAGTCTGCTACAGTGGGGTACATTCCTGGCTTCAAGGTGCTCAGGTGGCAAAGTGGGGCAGAATTCCAGGTGGAACGCATGATCTCAGGATCCCCAGAGTCACAGGAAGAACAGGGGTGCCTGAGTGCAGTGGAGTTCCCAAGCATAGAAGTGGGGTAATGGGCTGAAAACAGCAAGTATAAATGCTGGCTTTCTGCTTTTTGTTGCTATAAACTGTGAACTACTGCTTGGTCATGTGACTGTTTTCTGGGCAGAAGTCTAGAAACTCACAAAAGCACAGTGAGACCCCCCTTCTTCTCCCAGAAGGAACAGTGTGGGTCTGCCTGCAGGAGTCCATAAAATTTGAAGTTTTGAAACTCAGTTACATGCCTGAGATAAAAATGCTGTCACAGACCAGGTGAACACAGAGTTTGGAAAGAAACTGGGGAGACAACAATGATTCCCTGCTTTTTTTTGTGAGGGCTCACGGAAGAGTCAGGTATGTGTTTGAACTTCCAGCTCAGGGTCTAGGTAGTGGGGCACCACCATTTTCATTCTGCCTATCAGTACTGAAAATCTTCATGGAGCAAAACAGTGCTACGTAGTGGCATCTGGAGCAGCTTACAGTGATCCTAGCCTTCTGGCAAGGGGGGTGCGTTTGTAAGAGGGCAACTGCTCCAGAGAATCAGTGCAACGGGCCCCTCCTCCAGAAGACCAGCATGAGTAACTGGCTTGCACTAAGTTCATGGATCATAGAGGGCTGCAAAGCTTCAGCTTTTGGGGGAAGCAGTATAGAACATTCAATTTTTTCTCATTCTTCATTCAGTCTTTCAATACATTATTTCAGTTATTTTCTTATTTTTTCCACTATTATTTTATTCTTTTAAAATTTTCATTTTTATATAAGTTCTGTATATATTATTTTTATTTCCTTTTATTTTATTTTATTTCACTTTATTTTTGTGTGTGTGTGTATATATATATATATATATATATATATATATATATGTATGTATATATAAATAAATAAATAAAACTTTGGGATGTAGTTTCTCTTAAGAAGACCAAAACACACCTAGGATCTAGTTTTTTGTTTTGTTTTGTTTTTGCTTTTTTCAGTTGTTGTTGTTGTTTTCTTTTTCCTCTTTCTTTCTTTCATTCTTTTCTGGAAAAAATGATGAGATGGGTAAATTCACTGCAAGAGAACAGAAAGTAGTACTCACTGAAGGGCTTTAATCAACATGCATATAAGTATGATGTCTGGACTAGATTTTAAAATGATTTTTAAGATACTAGCTGGTCTTGAAAAAAGAAAAGAAGATACAAGAAAATCCCTTACTGTTGAAATAAAAGAAATAAAATCTAGTCTGGTTGAAATTAAAAATGCTATTACTGAGATGCAGTCCCAAACAGAGGCTATAGAAATAAGAATGAATTAGGCAGAAGAGAGAGTAATATAAAAGATAAAATTATCTAAAATAAGGAAATATGAAAAGGAGAGACAGAAAACTATTGGCTCATTAAGGGAGACTTAGAGAACTCAGTGATTCCATAAAGTGAAATAATATCCAGATAATATGGGTCCCAGAAGATGAGGAGAGGGAAAGAAGGGCAGAAGGTTTATTTGAATAAATTATAACTAAGAACTTTCCTAATCTGGAAAAGGAAATATACATTCAAGTCCAGGAGGCAGAGAACTCCCTCAAAATCAATAAAAATAGGTCAACACCTTGACATATGATAGTGAAGCCTGCAAATTTCAAAGAAAAAGAGAAAATCCCAAAAGCAACTGAGACAAGAGGTCTTTAGTCTACAAGCATACAAATATACAGCTGATAGCAGACCTGTCACAGGTCTGGCAGGCCAGAAAGGACTGGCATGATATAGTCAACATGCTAAATGGGAAAAATATGCAATGAACAATTCTATATCCAGCAAGGCTGTCATTCAGAATGGGATAAAAAGAGTTTCCAGGACCAACAAAAACTAAAGGAATTTGTGAACACTAAAACATCCCTATAGGAAATATTAAAAAGGATTCTTTGAGTTTAGAGAGAGCCCAAAAATAAGAAAGACAGAAAAGAACAGAGGCAATCTTTAGGAACAGTGACTTTACAGGTAATACAATGGAATGAAATTTATATTTTTCAATAATTGTTCTGAATGTAAATGGACTAAATGCTCCAATCGAAAGACATAGGGTATCAGAATGTATGAAAAAAAAAATCATTATGCTGTTTACAAGAGAGTCATTTTAGACCCAAAGTCACCTCCAGATAGAAAGTAAGAGGGTGGAGAACTATTTATAATGCCAATGGACATCAAAAGAAAGTTGGAGTAGCCATCCTCATATCCAATGAATTAGATTTTCTTTCTTTCTTTTCTTTTTTTTTTTTTTTAAGATTTTATTTATTTATTTGACAGAGTGATAGAACACAATTAGGCAGAGTGGAATGCAGAGGGAGAGGGAGAAATAGATTCCTTGCTGAACAGAGAGCCTGATGAGGCAAAGGCAGATGCTTTAAGTGACTTAGCCACCCAAGTACCCCCAACTGATGCATTAGATTTTAAACCAAAGCCTGTAGTAAGAAATGAAGAAGGAGACTATATTATAAAAAAAGGGTCTATTCAATGAAATCTAACAATTATAAATATTTATGCCCCTAAGTTGGGAGCAACCAAATATATAAACCAGTTAATAACAAAATTAAAGGAACTCATTGATAATAATGTAATAATAATAGGGGACTTTAACACCCCACTCACAGCGATGGACAGGTCATCTAAGAAGAAGATCAACAAGGAAACAAAGGTTTTGAATGACATGGTGGAGCAGATGAGCTTCACAGATATATTCAGAGCATTTCATCCTACTGCCAGAGAATACACATTCTTCTTGAGTGCACATGGAACATTCTTTAGGATAGATCACATACTGGGTCACAAATTGGGTCTCAAACAGTATAAAAAGATTGAGATTATACCATGCATATTTTCAGAACCCACAGCTTTAAAACTTGAAGTCAGCCACAAGAAAAAATGTGGAAGCACCACAAATACATGAAGGTTAAAGAGCCTTGTACTAAAGAATGAATGAGTGAATCAGGAAATTAAATAATTTTAAAAATACATGGAAGGAAATGAAAAAAAGAAAACACAACAGTTCAAAGTGTTTGGGATACAGCAAAGGAAGCCTTTCTCAAGAAGAAAGAAAATTTCAAATAAATAACCTAGCCTTACACATAAAGGAGTTGGAGAAAGAACAGCAAGAACAGCAAATAAAGCATAAATGCAGCAGGAGAATATAAATAATAAGATTAGAGTAGGAATCAATGATATAGAAATAATATAATAACAGTAGAACAGATCAGTGAAAGTAGGAGCCATTCTTTGAAAGAATTAATAAGATCGATAAAGCCTTAGCCAGTTTTATCAAAAAGAAAAGAGAAAGGACCCAAATAAATAAAACCATGGATAAAAGAGGAGAGATCACTACTGACATTACAGATACAGAAACAACTGTAAGAGAATATATGAGCAATTACATGCCAGCAAGTTAGGCAATCTGGAAGAAATGGATGCATTCCTAGAAACTTCTATCTACCAAAACTGAAACAGGAACAAATAGAAAATTTGAATAGACCCATAAACAGCCAAGAAATTAAATCAGTAATAATAATAAAAAAAAAACCTCCCAACAAACAAGAATTCAAGGACAGGTGGCTTCCAATTGAAATTCTACCAAATCTTTAAAGAAGAATTAATACCTATTCCTCTAAAGCTGTTTTAAAAATTAGAAATGGAAGGAAAACTTCCAAACTCTTTTTTAAGGCCAGCATTACCTTGATCCCCAAACAAATTACTCCACTAAGAAGGAGAATTATAGACCAATATCCCTGATGAACATGGATGCAAAAATTCTCACCAAGATTCTAGTTAATAGGACCCATCAAATTCATTTAAAAAGATCATTCACCATGACCAAATGGGATTTATTCTTGGGCTGTAGAGTTGGTTCACCATCTTCAAATCAATCAATATGATATACTACATTAAAAGAAGAAAGAACAAGAAACTTATGATCCTCTTAATAGATGCAGACAAAGCATTTGACAAAATATAGCATCCTTTCTTGATAAAAACTCTCTGCCATGTAGGGATAGAGGAAGCATACCTCAATATCATAAGCCATATTAAAAAAGCCCACAGTGAATATCATCCTCAATTGGGAAAAACTGAGATCTTTTCCCCTAAGGTCTGGAACATGACAGGGAGTTCCACTATCACCGCTATTGTTCAAAATAGTACTGGAACTCCTAGCCTCAGGAAACAGAAAACAAAACAAAACAAAAAAAAATGTATCTGAATTGGCAAAGAAGAAGTCAACTTTCAATCTTCGCAGATAACATGATACTCTTTGTAGAATGCCCAAAAGACTCTGCCAAAAGTTGCTAGAACCGATACAGGAATTCAGCAAAATGGCAGGATAGAAAATCAATGCACTGAACGCAGTTGCAGTTCTTTTTTCTTTTTTTTTTTTTTTCTTTTAAGATTTTAAAAATTTATTTGACAGAGAGAGAGATTACAAGTAAGCAGAAAAGCAGAGCAGAGAGAGAGGGGAAGCAGGCTCCCTGTGGAGCAGAGAGCCTGATATGGGGCTCCATCCCAGGACCCTGAGATCATGACCTGAGCCAAAGCCAGAGGCTTAACTCTGAGCCACCCAGGCACACCTCACAGTTACATATCTATACACTAACAGTGAGGCAGAAGAAAGAAATTAAGGAATCAATCCCATTTACAAACCTAACCGAAGAAGAAACGTATCTGTACTCAGAAAACTATGGAATATTTATGAAAGAAATCAAGGAAGACACAAAGAAATGGAAAAACATTACATGGTCAGGGATTGGAAGACCAAATGCTAAAATGTTTATGTTACACAAAGAAATCTACATATTCAATGCAATCCCTGTTAAAATATGGTCAATATTTTTTACACAGCTGGGATAAACAATCCAAAAATTTTTATGAAGCTGGAATAGACCCTGAATACCCAAAGTATGTTGAAAAAGAAAACCAAAGCTGAAGGCATCACAGTTCTGGACTTCAAGCTTATTACAAAGCTGTTATCATCAAGACAATATGGTACAGGCACAAAAACAGACACATAGGTCAATGGAATAGAAAAGAGTATCCAAAAAATTAACCCTGAAGTCTGTGGTCTAATAATCTTAAACAAAGCAGGAAAGAACATCCAATGGAAAAAAAACTATCTCTTCAACAAATGGTGTTAAGAAAATTGGATAGCCACCTGCAGAGGAATGAAACTTTCTTGCACCACACACAAAAATAGGATCAAAATGGATGAAATACCTAAATATGAGACAGAAATCCATCAAAAATCCGGCGTCGGGCTCTCTGCTCAGCGGGGAGCCTGCTTCTCTGCCTGCCTCTCTGCCTACTTGTGATCTATCTGTCAAAAAAATAAAAAAATCTTTAAAAAAAAAAATCCTAGAGAGAATACAGGCAGTAACCTCTTTGACCTTGACCATAGCAACTTCTTGTTAGACATGTCTCCAGAGGCAAGGGAAACAAAAGCAAAAATGAACTATTGGGACTTCATCAAGATCAAAAGCTTTTGCATGGCAAAGGAAACAGTTGACAAAACCGAAAGACAACTGACAGAATGGGAGAAGATATTTGCAAATGACATATCGAATAAAGGGCTAGTATCCAAAATCTAAAAGAACTTACCAAACTCAACACCCAAGAAACAAAAAATCCAGTCAAGATGATATGAACAGACATTTTTCCAAAGAAGACATCCAAATGACCAATAGATACATGACAAATTGCTCGATATCATTGGCATCAGGGAAGTCCAAATTGAAACCATAATGAGATATCACCTCACACCATTCAGAATGTCTTAAATTAACAAGTCAGGAAACAACAGATGTTGGCGAGGATGTGGAGAAAGGGGAACCCTTGTACATTGTTGATGGGAATGCAGACTATTGCAAGCCACTTTGGAAAACAGAATGGAGGTTCCTCAATCAGCTAAAAATAGAGCTACTCTTTGACCGAGCAATTACACTACTAGGTATTTATCCAAATGGTACGAACATAGTGATCTGAAGGGGCACCTGCACCCCAACCACAGTGTCCACAATAGCCAAACTATGGAAACTTTGGCTATTGAAAATTTGGAAAGACACCAGATGTCCATCATAGGTAAATGGATAAAGAAGAGGTGGTGTATATACTTAATGGGATATTATCTATCAAAAAATGCAATCTTGCCATGTACAATGACATGGATGGAACTAGAGGGTATTATGCTAAGTGAAATAAATCAGTCAGAGAAAGACAAATACCATATGATTTCACTCATATGTGGGATTTAAGAAAAACAAACAAACAAACCCAGATGAATGTAGGGGAAGGAAAGGAAAAAGAAAATAACATGAAAATAGGTTAGAAAGCAAACCGTTAAAGATGTCAAACTCTGGGAAACTGAAGTTTGCTGGAGGGAAGATGAGGTGCCAGAATTGGGTAATTGGGTGATGGGCGTTAAGGAGGACATATGATGTAATGAGCACTGGGTGTTATAGGCTCCTGATAAATCACTAAATTCCATTCCTGAAACTAATAATATAGCATAAGTTAGCTATTGAATTTAGTATATGTTAACTAAATTTATACTAATATAGTATATGTTAACTAAAGAATTAATTAAAAAAGATTAGCAGATCTTTAGGTTTCCTATCTGCTATGAAAGTCCATGAGGACTTGCATTCTTGAAAATGATATAATGTCTTTTGAAGGTCAGGAGAAAACATTTTTGGGTTTAGTTAAGTCAATTTATTTAAAAAGATGGCAAATTAGAAAGCAGGACTTACATTGGGAGTTATAATTCATATCTACCTTGCAATAAGGATTCATGTCTTTTGAATCTATTCTTTGTATCTTAATCCACTTTCTTGAGCCATATTTCCTTTTTCATGAAAGTTAGTATGTGTCTGCCATGGGATAATTTCTTCAGTCTACTTCCTGGAAGTAGAATTTTGGATGTCTAAAGGACTATTTCATTTTGTACTTCTGTTTCTTTCAGTTCAAGCTGGCATCTTGCTGAATATGGAAATCTTCAAACTTTGTAGATCTTCAGTGAATCTTATTTGTGCCACACCATTCGACAAAAAAGTGCCTATATATATATATATATATATATATATATATATATATATAATGAATAAGGCCTTTTCTAACTTATATTTCTTGTAAGGAATAATCTCCTTATAATTGTTAGAAGCTCCCCTTTTATTGAGAGAATTTGTAAATATTACTCTCTAAAATCTTTAGGTTTTTTTTTTTTTTGTCTGACTGAACAGTATTTTTAGGCACACTTTGGCTCTTTCTAAGGTCTTAAGAAAGGATTTTTATAGCATACTATCAGTTTCATTTTTAGATCATGCTATTGTATTAATTATGCATTGCTTAATAACAAATAATCTAAAAATTTAGTTACTTAAAACAAGCATTTCTCATCTCATGAAGTTTCTGAAAATCAGAAATTTAGGGGTGGCTTAACCGGTGGGTGTGCTCAGGCTCTCTCATGAGATTATAGTTAAACTGTCAATAGGGTAACATTTATCTGAAAGAGCTGAAGGATCCACATCTATGCTCTCAAGCATGGAAGGTGGCTGAGATCAGTTCCTGGCTTTCTTTGTAGGCCTCTTCACGCAGCTGGCTTCCACGAGAATGAATGACCAAGAGTTTAAGAGAGAGAAAATAGGATACCATACAACCTCTAATGGCCTAGTCTTAGCGTCAGCAACCATTAATTCTGTTCTATTCTATTAGTTAAAAGGGAGTTACTAATCTAGCCAACACTCAACACAAGGGCATGAATATCAGGAGTTGGGGATCACTGGGGCCATCTTGGAGGCAGATTACCACAATGTGTTTCATTAGTTTTGGGTAAATTCTTGGGAAGTACCATCTCAAGTTTTAATTTTGCTTCATTATTACCCTTATCTTTTCCTGCAAATCGAAATACATTTATTATATCTTTCCATTATTTCCCTTTTCTCTGTTATCTTCTTTTTTGGTTTGTCCTTCAATGTCTATTAATTCTACTGATGTGTATTCTAATTAACTTTTTTCTCTCTGTTGTGTCTAACCAGATGTTAAACTCATCCACTGAATTGTAGTTTCAACTATTGCCTTTTTTAGTTTTGAGATTTACCTTTTGTTATGTTTACTTACTCCTTTTTTGGTAAAATTCCTAATTTTTCAATTTTCATTTAATAAACATACTAATCCTTGGGATTTAAACAGCTGAATATTTGTTTTTTTCTACTTGTCCATTTTTCTTGATTTTTGACATTTTAATTTTGTTTCTTCACATGACATATAAGTTATTCTTTACATGCTGGACATTGTATATGAAAAAAATACAGACTCTGCATGAGGGTATCTTCCACCAGAAAAAAATTTTCTTCTAGTAGATAATGCACGGGCCTATCACCTGTCCAGGTATTGCTGGTAAATTTCCAGTTTGCCTTTTTACTAGCATATAACACTTCTAACACTGAACTGAAATGTTGGGATGTTTATTTGGCCTCCTCATACACAAAAGCCCCTAAACTCCAATTTTAATTAAGCTAGAGATAAAGTTGCTAAAATTTTTGTTTTGCCTTTCTCTGCATCTTGACTCATGGAGTTAAAAACTTGTTTGTTAAACCTCACTGCCAACTTTTGTCTCCCCAGCCCAGTGAGATTGCTACAAAGTTCTAGATCGCTGCTGTATGTTTTTGGTCTTTGCCACTGAACAGTAAGTGATCAAATGTCAAGTGGAATGAGTGGAAAATTAACATTCACATCAATATATTCCTTTTCCTTCAGAATCTTTATTTCCCCAATATTGCCTACTGTGCTTAAAACATGATGCTCTAAAAACACTGTTTTTGTATTATAACCAGATTTTACAGTTGTTTAATTAGCTGGAGATTTAACCTGTCAATTATTTCTTCTTTGCCAGAAGCAGAAGTCACCTCAATTTTTTTAATAACAAATATATATATTTAATACACAGATACGTAGTTTTAATTTTTCCCCTAACTTTTGATTAATTCTTGAAAATGTTAGAAGAGTGTAGAAGCCCAGGTATATCTATGATTCTGTAGAATATACTGGGAGAGAGAGGATACATATACTAGTTGGAGAGAACATCATGATACAATCCAGATAAGGGTAGAATTAATTTTTTTCTGGTGGTAGAAATTAGTTCCTCTGATACCTGTCATATCAGTTGACCTCAAGCCCTACCTGCTAAAGCAGTATAATAACGCCACAAAATAGCAGATTAAATTCTGTTTTCTTAAAGAACATTTTGCTTAGAACTACCAAAACCCAGAGGAAAAAAATATATATTTCATTGGGATTAATGCATAATGTCTATTGAATGCAAAAAGTTAAAACTACATTATATCTACAGTTGTGAACACTCTAGCCAAGAAAGGATGTGATTATATTTATAGATTCTTGCTTTGAACTGCATATAACTTTCTCAAATGTCTCTTGGCAATGAAACTTTCTGTGATTTCCTAAAAATAATTTTATTTTTGGGTTTGACTTTTTTAAGTAAAAAAGTTTATACCATTTTATATTTCTTACATAACTAAAACTATTGTGCTAATATAATAGTGCTTTAAGAAGTAAGGGTAGAATGTACAGAAAATGGCAGCTGTCCTTTAAGAAAACATTATAACATTTAAAATTTTATACTCCAGACCTGATTTTCTCTTGCAATAATTATAATGACAACTCAGTTTTTTAAAATTAATGATTAGATTGAGAATTTATTAGCACACTTAACTGAAACTCTAGTCACTTTCCATAAAACTATGAAAAAACTCTAAATATTATAACATGTCTTACAAAGTAATGTATGACCGGAGTTGCCATTAGGCAATTTTATGAATAATCAACTTCTCCAGCTTCATCTTCTACCTCTCCATATTTCTTCTTTTTCCTTAATTTAACCCTGGAATAATACTATCCCTTCAAATTGTCAAATGATTCTCACCTGAAAGTCTTTGTCCTTGCTCTCTTAAGTTGAGTGCTCTTCTTACATGTTGGGTTTTTAAATGATTTTTTATTTTATTTCACTTAAAGTTTTCCTCAGTTTTTATATTTTCAGATTCCCTTCCTTCATCATCCTAACAAAATGGCATTACCATCTCTGTCCCTGTCATTTTTTATCTCCTTCTACAGATTACTTTCTTTGCATAACTTCTAATATTATACATTTGTTATTTTACTTGCTCAGAGTCTGTTTCTTTCACTAAAGTATAAATTTCATGAAAAGCCACATTATCAGTGCAAATATTAGTGCCTAATAAAAGAGTAAGTAGTGGATATTGATTATTGAATAAAGGAATCCTTTCTCCCTCATACACACATACAAGTAGAAAAAGACAAGGTATAACTAGTAAAACAATATTATAGAATTAATCATCTAAGAAAGACTTAATGCTTCTGTTGGTTGTTTGTCCATAACTTCCTTGAGAAACAAACTAATACCTTGATCCCATCTTTAGAGATGTTTATAATTTCTGGATGAAGCATCAAAGTATTTGGATCCCAGTGATGAATCATAGCTAGTAGTTAGTATGTGTTCCCTGGAGGGTGAGAGACATAGGTTCAATTCCCAGATTTAACTTTTATGGCTTCAGTGCCATTGGGTAAATGTTCTCAGTACCTCAGTTTCCCATCTATATCATCAAAATTATGATAGTTATACTCCATTGAATAAGATAAACTGTATGTGGGCTGTAAAAGAATGGATAAACCATGAAATGTAGTTATTAGTTTTACTGTTAGTTCTTGTTTCATGAGATACAGGCTATGAATGACCACTTTAGTCTCAGATGCTCACTTTTTTCATCCTTGAAGAATAGCATTAACAAAATTTACAAATTTTTTCCCTTTGGTGGTAGAGCATAGATAGAAGTTTCTCTCACCATTTAGAGTCTCCCAACATTGAAAAACAATTATTAGGAGTTCTCCTTTCCAAAGTGAGGAAACAGTCTCAAGTCTTTTAACCCCCAGGGATGAATTTTTTTCCTTTTATTCTCAGAGCCTGGGCTCATGAAGAGCAGAAGAGCTGACTCTGCTGTTATTAATCAGTACTGTCAAACACACCGCTCCCAGACTAATATGTCTTTCTTGCGCTTAGGATGCGCCAAGGTGAATAGGAACAGACTAATCTTTAATTGGTCTTATTGAACCATCGTGCATTTGGAGTCGCCAAAGTTAAGATCTCTTCTGAATTTTCACCATACTCTCTGTCCTGAAGTCAGACTACATTTATAATCACATGAGTTAGGTTTTCAAGTACAGTTAAAGAAAAAATATACCTCAAACTGGTTTAAGAAAGGATTTTATTGGCTTACTTATCTTAAAGGTCAGAAGTAAGCAATACTAGATCCCCTAGGACTTCATGTTATTATCTTTTCACTGTGCTTTTTTAAAAATTTTTTAATTTTTTATAAACATATATTTTTATCCCCAGGGGTACAGGTCTGTGAATTGCCAGGTTTACACACTTCACAGCACTCACCAAAGCACATACCCTCCCCAATGTTCACTGTGCTTTTAATGGTGCTAGTTTTCACAGAAGAGTTCCAGATTGTGCTATTAGGAAAGCAACATCACTAGAGCATATTCAGACCATACATTTTTACACTTTCCAATCCAGGATAAAATAGAATGTATCTTCTGCTATCTCTTCATATCTTGGAGATTACTTATTTCCATTGACTTGAATCAATTTTTATTGGCCAGGGAGGTTTGTTTCATGCAATCAATCCCACTCAAGCCCTATAGCCGAGAACAGGAAGATCAAAAAGTGTTGATGGAGGAAAGAATTGGAATCAAAGAGGCAGTCAACAAATGTCTACCATGCTCTTGTAGATACACATTTTTATGTTGAGAAAGCCTATCTGATAAATGCCACCAAGAATACACCTTCAGTAAAACAAAGTTAGGATTACTAAATTTCTCCAACAAGGGAGAACACTCTCAATGAGGAAAAATGGGTCAGATAAATAAAAGGGAATAGGAAGGGACTTTTAATAAGACTTGTTTATACCAAATAACTTTCTGAGGAACAACTTGGAGAAGCATGAAACAGCTCTGAATTGTTTATCACTGTAGTCTTATCCAGGAGGCAGGAGAAACAAAGCAGGCTAAGGAAGTCACTGGTAAGGAAATAATAATTGATTGAATTATGTGATCTTGCCGTATCTACTTGAAAACATTATTTTAGTTACCGTTAGAAATGCTATTTAGTCTGATTACTAGCAGCACTAATAGGAAGACTTTGGGTGCTGTTTCTTCCACAATTACGAAGTTAAGATAAGTGAAGAATACTATGAAAACAAAAAGACAATAAAATGAACCTCCAGAACTACTTTTATGTGAAGAACTGAGGTTGGAAATTGAGGCTACTTCAATATGTCAAAGTGAACCCAATTGTTGAAATCCTTTGAACAAAGGCAGAATGTTCCATTGTAACTGATTTGATTTCTAACAGTAATGTTTCTCACAGCTGAGTGTTTTAATGGACAGGATTTCTCAGCACTATGACTTTAAAGTTAATTAATAAAAGGAATCTTTATATACTCAAAATAAATAACTGCTACACTTCTTCTTAAAAGAAGATTTTTTTAGTGAAGTTTTGGGTATAAAGCAAAATTGAGGGAAGGTGCAGAAATTTCCCATCTACTTTCTGCCCATACATGCACAGCCTCCATCAATATAAAAAATCCCCCAGTAGAGTGATACAATTATTACAATTGATCTATCTACACTGACACATCATAATCATTCTAAGTCTACAGTTTACATTAAAGTTCACTCTTGGTGTTGTAAATTCTATGTGGTTGGACAAATGTATAATAATAATAATATCATACAAAATAGTTTAACTGCCCTAAATACCTCTGTGTTCTACCTCTTCATCCCTACAACTGCCCCCACTGTTTGGCAACTACCGATTTTTTCACTGTCATTATAGTTTTACCTTTTACGTAATGTCATATGGCTGGAATATCAAAGTATGCAGGCCTTTTAGATTGGTTTATTTTGCTTAGTAACATGCATGCAAAATTCCTCCATGATTTTTTATGTCTTGATAACTCATTTATTTTTAACAATGAATAATATTCTGTAGTTTAGATGTACCACAGTTTATGTGTTCATTCATCCACTGAAGCATATCTCAGTTGCTTCTAAGTTTTAGAAATTATGAATAAAGATGATGTAAACATCCATGTGCAGGTTTTTGTATGGACATAAATTTTCAACTCCTTTGGGTCAATACCAGGAGCTCAATTGCTGGATGGTAAGAGTATATCTAACTTTATAAGAAATCACCAAACTATCTTCCCAAGTAGTAGCACCATTTTGTATTCCCACTAACAATGAATGAGTTACAGTTGCTCCATGTCCTTCATGTGCTTCATATTTTGGCCATTTGAATAGATGTGTAGTAGTATTTTGTTGTTTTAGTTTTAATTTCCTTGATGAGAAATGAGGCAGGGTGTCTTTCCATACACTTATTTATCATCTGTATATATTTGGTGAATCATCTGCTAGGGTCTTTGGTCCATTTTCTTTTTTTTTTTTAATTTATTTATTTTCAGCATAACATTATTATTATTTTTTCACCACACCCAGGGCTCCATGCAATCTGTGCCCTCTATAATACCCACCACCTGGAACCCGACCTCCCCGCCCCCTGCCACTTCAAACCCCTCAGATTGTCTTTGGTCCATTTTCTAATTGGATTTTTTGTTTCCTATTGGTGAGTTTCAAGAGTTCTTCATTTTTTTATTTGTTTTTTTTTTCCTCCATTTTATTTCATTTTACTTTTTTTTCAGTGTTCCAAAATCCATTGTTTATGCACCACACCCAGTGCTCCATGAAATACATGCCCTCCATAATAACCACCACCAGGCTCACCCAACCTCCCATCCCCCTCCAGTCCTTTACCTGGTGTGTCTTCTGAAATATTTCTGCCAAGCTGTGGTTTTCTTCTCACTCTCTTGGCAATGTCTTTCACAGAGCAGTTTTTAATTTTAACGAAGTCCAGCTTATCAATGGTTTCTTTCATGGATTGTGCCTTTTTTTGTTGTATCCCAAGAGTCATCACCACACACAAGCTTATCTAGGTTTTCTCTTATATTTTAGAACTTTTTGGTTCTAAAGAGATAATCCTTTTCTCACAAAATGAGTTAAGAATCATTCCCCTGCTTCTATTCTCTGAAAGAAATTACAGAGAATTGATACAGTTTCTTTCTTAAATGTTTGGTAGAATTCACCAGTGACCCTAACTGGTCCTGGTGCTTTCTGTTTAGGAAGTTATTAATTATTGATTCTATTTCTTCAATAGACATAGACCTGTTCAGATTACCTATTCTACGAATTTTGGCAGCTTGTGTCTTTCAAGGGATTGGTCTATTTCATCTAGGATATCAAATTTTTTGTGTAGAGTTGCTCATGTAACTGCTACATTTTTAATCTAGGATTTTATTTTAGTTTTTTAATCAGATAAAGAACTACCAAAATTTCTTATTAAATGAGTATGGTCATTTCTATAATAAGCAAGATTAAAGAGAGTCAGAAAATAACCAATCAAATAAACAAATGACATTCTCTAACTTATTTTTGGGTATAATAACCTGTAAAATACTCATGAATTCTTTTAGATAACTTCATAAACATCTGTGGTTAAAAAAAGTGGTTTTCTATTTTTTGTTTTCTTTTTGTTTGTTTTGCCATAGACATTTACAAGTAAAAATTAACATTAGGGAATTTTTATTCTTTCCCAATAATTTTTCAAAAAAGAGACCAGAAATGCATATTGGTGAGATAACTTGCTCATGTTCACAAACTAATTAGTGCCAGAGCTAGGAATAGAACAGAACTATTGTACCCTTTTCACCATAATATACAGTTATCAGCTAAACGGCAGCAGTTAGGAAAGGTCTATGAAGGAAGGTGCATGGTATATTGCTACGACTAATAAGAACTCACTTGAACAGAAGTTCCTTCCCTTAAATAATCTATCATTTTTTCCCATGAGTCTGTGCCCATGAGTGTGTGCCATTCATCTGGACAGTATAATTTTTGGTAAAATTATTTCAACTGCCATTGGAAAACTCACTGTTCTTATGATTTTAATAGGAAAATATTAGCCATAGTTTTCCATCTAATATTTCTTAAACTTTTCCTTTAGTCTGGACTAGAATGTGGGAACTTGTCTAATTTGGGACCTTGAAAATTCTATAGTATTTGAATTGTAGGGAATAATCTTTGGGAAATGAAGAAAGTAGAGAAGTCAATTTGATTGCAGTAGGTTGAGCTATCTCTATATGGATAATATATATAAATTAAATAGCTATGTACATCATAGGGTTATTTTCATTTCTTTGAAATGTATGTTCATAATATTACTATTGAATTGTAAAGCATTGCATTTTGAGTAAGTCACATTAGTTGTCATAGTGACAATTCAGAACTGAATAAAGATTTGATCCTTAAAATTCTTAACATCTGACAGTCTCCCAAGAAATATTCTTGGTCTTCTGTGTTATAGTTGATTCTTCTGCCTGAGCTTGTCATTTTTTAAAAGTGATTGGTGAACATTTTTCTCTTTCTTTGAAAGGTAACATGAAGTTTTTAGGGCTTCAAAGAAGTTTTATTTTCTAAAATAAAGAAATTGTCTTAGTTCCATAGTTTTGGCTTTGCCTTTTTTATTTATCCTGCTCTTTTTCTAAAAAATATTTTTTATCTTTTCTTCAGAAAGTCTGTGATATGATGAAGATTAATACTTTCTTTAACCATAGATGTGAGACTTTTAATATCATACAGAATATGATATATTAAATTTAGAAAATGAATATGTATTATTTATTTTAGCCTACTTGTATTTATTGATGTTAAATACTATGCTTGGTACCCTTGCCTTTCCTCCCAATCACCCTAAGTGTACCACTGAAATTTTGTAAAGAACTTCAAGAATTCATTCAAGAATATATTATTTGATAATTGTGGACATTCCTTAAAAGACAATCTTTTTGTTCAAAGAACTGAAGCCTGGCCTGACACAGAGCAGAAGTAGAACACAGTTGGGACCACTTTACTCACATGAAAACAGCAGTGTGTCAATCTCCCATAAAAGTGCTTTGCCTTAATTGGCATTTATAATCTGACCCTTAAAACAGACAAATATGGGATAGTATGAGCAGATGACTGGAAAAGATAGAAAAAAATATATCAGCTATCAAGAAAGAAAAGTTAGAGGGCTATCTTCTTACCTAGGATGATTTGGAAAATAGAATCTCATTATGGAAAGAAAGGAAAAGGAAGGTATTTGCCTTGTCAGATGGAACTGACTCTTCACTAAGTCTAGTTCTTTTCAACAGATCTTTCATTTCTTCAACAGACACTTTTGAGCATCAATTTGTGTCAGATGTTATTCTAGACTCTAGATTTATATAATAGCAATAATTAGAGTAAACCAAGTCCTTGACTTTAAGAAGCTTGCTTTCTAGTAAGAGGAGGCAGAAACACACTACTAAATAAATACATAACATTCCAGATAAAATAGGAAATGGGAGTTGGAGACATCGATTCAATATACATTTATTTTACATCTTTTGTGTGCAAATGTAAGCTTACCTCTTAGAAATGCAAAAAGAGGTGTCTGGGTGGCTCAGTTGGTTAAGCCTCTGCCTTCAGCTCAGGTCATGATTCCAGGGTCCTGAGATAGTGTGCCAAGGCAGTCAGGAGTCTGCTTCTCTCTCTTGTCTTTTCTACTACTAATGCTCTCTCTGTCTCTTTTTCTCTCTCTCATAAATGAATAAATAAATAAATAAATAAATAAATATCTTTTTAAAAATTTAGAAGCACAAAAATGCAAATTAGAAGTTTATTATACCCTGCCTGCATGATTTTCCCCACAGTTATGGTGGTTGGGAAGATGGTATTAGAGAAAATTGTTAAAGGCACAGTCGCCAAACTATGGAAAGAACCAAGGCACTTGTAAATAGAAGAACTTTTAGTATTCTCCAGAGATGCATGGTCCAACAGAAATATAACATGAGCCACAAACAAAAGCTACATATTTTATTTAACTAAATATATTCCAAATATCATTTCAACCTTTTTTTTAAGATTTTATTTATTTATTTGACAGATAGCGATCACAGGTAGGCAGAGAGGCAGGCAGAGAGAGTAGAGGAAGCAGGATCCCCGCTGAGCAGAGAGCCCAATGTGGGGCTCAATCCCAGCACTCTGGGATCATGACCTGAGCCGAAGGCAGAGGCTTTAACCTACTGAGCCACCCAGGTGCCCCTCATTTCAACTTTTAATTACTCTAAAGTTGTTAATGAGATTTATACTCTCTGTTTTCCATACTAAGTCTTCAAAATGTATTACATATTTCCATCTCAGTACAACTCATTTTGGACTAATAGTATTACAATTGCTCAATAGCTCCTCGTTACCTTACTACACAGCACATCTAGAGATCATTTCCTTTCGGTTTACACCTCCTGTCCTCTGCAATTTTTATTTGAGAAAATAAGGACATACAGAGATTTCAACAAAGTCAGAGCTCGGACTTTCTACCTTGTTTTTATTAGTGCACTTGGAAATTTGAGGGGTTTTCCTGCTTACTATGTTAAATAGTTGGTTAATATCTCCAATAAGTTACAAAGTAGTAGGCATTTTTATGTGGATAAAAATAAAACTCTATTCGAATAAAACAAATTGAATTTCCCAGAGTATTTTCTCCCTGCTATATTTCTATAAAATTATTTTAAGAGTCAACTAAAGCTTGTTTTTGTTTATTTATTTATTTATTTATTTAGTCCTATAACAATGAGAATATGAAGGTCAAGCTCAATTGTTTCAAGATTTTCTGAAACTGTAAAGCACAATGTAAGAGACAAGAAACTGTATTTCTCTTAGTTCCTCATTGAATTACATAGTGACTAAGAACTGCCAACTTGCTGACTATATATATTTTTAAGTCTGAAAGGCAAAAGGTGAGTATTCACCATTGACCTGCTTGTCAAAAACAGCGAACAATTTTTCTAGATGTTGACAGTTTGTCTGATTTTTTTTTTTTTTTTTTTTTTTTTTGCATGCTTTGTCCTTACAGCCTTCTCTCTCAGGTGTTTTCTCTCTGTGTCTTTTCAGACCATTCCTTCAGGTGATGACTGAATTTACAAACTGACTAAACTATAATAAGATTTAATTTAATTATCCTGTAACTAAGAGAGCCTATAATCTCAAAAGTCAAATGAGAGCCTTAATCTTGAAAGTTAGATGTCATAGTACAGTATCAATAAAATACAACACTTAAAAAACATCTAATTTGATATTCTATTAACGGGTGATTAGGCATTCTGACCCTCAACCTAAATATGAAAAGGCTAATAATGAAATGCCCTCTAAATATAAGGACAGTAGTATGCTAATTAGAAAGTTATTCTATGTACATAATTTGACCAGAAAGTGAAAAAAAAAGTATATTCTTCATTACAGTTATTTATGGTTAGCTTCTATTTTTAACTCTAGCTATCAGTTAATAGTAAAATAAATACATTTTTATGCTATTATACCCCTGCCTTTGTTTCAGGTCATCTGATATTGAAGCATTGATCTTTTCTAGGCTGCAACTTTCTTCTCATGAATAAAATTTGAGGACACTGCTATGTTCACCTAATAAACAAGATGAAAATGCAGCCATCAAATATAAATATCAGAATGCATTATGAAATCTTTAGCTTTTCTTTTTATTAATTTTTGGGGATAGAGTGGCAGATATTCAAAACTTTCAAAGGATATTAACATTCCTGAATATATTTACTTCTATTTGTATCATGGTGTGGTTTACTCAAGATATTAACTTTATCCTTTATTTTTTTAATTTAATTTAATTTTTTCAGTGTCCTAAGATTCATTGTTTATGCACCACACCCAGTGCTCCATACAACTTTAGAAAAAAAAATCTACCAGATTATTCTAAATTTCTTCATTTGTTGGAATAAAATACAAAATTTTAAAGATTTTATTAAATACAATTTTACTTTTTAAGTCATTATTTTAAATTGAAGGGTGGCCAACTGGGTTTACTGACTATGTATTTTAAGAATGATCATCAAGTTGCTTAAACATTTCTGTGAATGCTATTTTATTTTTTTCCTGAGACTCAAGAAGATTTTTAACTTAAATCTTCTTTGGTATTAGAAGCTATAGATATTTACAATGTCAGTATTCCTCTCTGTTTGATTTGTTACAGCATGCTGTAAAAACTATGTGCAGACTTTTAAAATTTCATTAGACATTTGTAGTTATTCCTTACAAAATTTTTACAAAGTAAGGAACGAATTATTTAAACAAGAATTGATAGGATAAAGTATCAACTCTAGAAATCCCAAATGATCTCTTCAAAATGTAGGGACTATTACAATGGACTATACAAATTCATCAGAGATCTAGTTTCCCATTTACCTAGTTATACAGAAAGATTCAAGTGTTTAAAATGGATTTTCTTGGCATCATTTCTGCCTAATCACTAAGTAGCTAGTAGGACACACACAACAATTTTGTCATTGTATGAAAGTAATAAAAATAAGTGGGGCACCTGGGTGGCTCAATTGGTGATCAATAAATAGACCAATTCTTTATTTCAGCTGAAATGATCTCAAGGTCCTGAGATGGAGCCCCACACGTTGCCTTCGCTCCTCGCTCAGCTGGGAATCAGGTTGAGATTCTTTCTCCCTCTGCACCTTCCCACCTCCAAAATAAATACATGAGTATTTAAAAAAGAGAGAAAGAAATGAAAGTAGGACATTTTATTGTTAGCAATCTAAGGAAAAGAGCCAACATAAGTCTTCAGGATATTTATTAGGACAGAGTCATCATAAATAATTTTGACCAAATAAGAAGATTTTAAAGGAAAGATAAACTAAGATATAGAGTGTAAGCCAAATTATATGAGTATTATATAAAGAAACTCAACAATGTCTTTAACATTTTTATTTTGAAATGAATACAGATTCATTGCAAGTTGCAACGAACAAATGAACAAAAAACAAACAGAAAAATACAAGGAGATTATATGCATGCTTAATCTGAGCTTTGCCTGTGGCAACATCTTTAATGACCATTGTACAGTATCACCTGGGAGACTGACATTGGTGTTCATTCCACAGAAGTTATTATATACACTCATTTGTGTATTTGTGTGTGTGGGAGGATATGTAGTGCTATGCATTTTTATCACATGTATAGATGTATGTAACTGTCACCCCTCTCAAGATACAGAACTATTTTAATACCGCAAGGGCCCTCTGGTTAACCCTTTATAGCCAAGCACACAGTCTCTCCCATGTCCATCCCTAATCTCTGGATACCACTAATCCATTGTCTACCTATAATTTTCTATAATTTTGCTATTCAGTAATGTTAAATAAATGGAATATGATATGTAACCTTTGGAATACTTATTTTTTTCCACTTAGTGTAATGCCCTTGATTAACCACCCAAGTTCTTGTATGAACTCCATATTCTTTCTTCTCTTTTTCTAGGACTCCAATTTTTGAATTTTATTTATTTGGCAGAAAGAAAGAGTGGAAGAGGGAGAAGCAGGCTTCCTGTAGAGCGGAGAGCCTGATGCGGGGTTGCCAAGACCCCGAGATCATGAACGAAGACAAAGGCAGATGCCTAACAGACTGAACCACCCAGGCAATCTGGATGCCAACGTTTTGAATATTAAATAGATCATCTTGTACTGGCCTACAGGTCCTTGAGGTTCTTTTTCTTTTCTTTCTTTTTTTTTAAAATTTTTAGCCTACATTTTCTCATTTTTCAAATTGTTCAGATTAGATATATCTCTCAATATGTCTCTTGAGTTCATGAATTCTTTTCTCTGTCATCTCCATTCTGATACTGAGCCAGCTGTTGATATGTTGTTTTTCATACCTTCAGTTACTGTATTTTCACATCTGTGATTTTTTTATTTTGGTTCTTTTTTATATCCTCAAATCCTTTGCCAATATTTTCTCTGTTTTCACTTGTTATAAGCATGTTCATAATTGCTCATTGAAATTTTTATGACTGTTACTTTAAAATCCTTGTCAGGTAACTAGCATCTCGGTAATTTTAATATTAACATTTTTTCTTTATATCTTTTTCATGTTGCAGTGTCCTGGTTATTGATATAAAGAGTGACTTTTTTTTATACTGTTATATTGGGGTATAATGACGTGACACTCTGGATCCTATATAATCTCTTTTAGCAGGCAGTTGCCCTCCTTAGGATACACTGGTATTAGGTGAGAGTGAAAGTTCAGCTCCCCACTGGTTTCTGCTGACACCCAGAGTGGGGCGGGGAGAGAAGAGTGCTGAGTAGCACTGCGTCACACAGCCTCGTTCAGTCTTTTGCTGCTGGGTGGGAGATGGGGCCCAAGTCCTCACTAGATCCTGCTTTCTCCAGGACAGGGTAAGTGAAGGGCTGACTAATGCACCTCTTACCACCTTGCCAAGTCTTAATACTGCCAAGTGTGGTTGACAGTACAGCTCCCCACTGGATTGCCATGAAAGTACCCTGGCAGGTGAATTAGAACACCATCTGTTACTGCTGGGTGGAAGACTGAAGATCAACTCTCTGTTTAGGCATAATGACATTGCCCTGACAGCAGAATTAGAGTTCTAGATAATTCACACACTCACATCCAAATACAGGATGTGGGATCAATATCTGTGGTAGGCAAATTCTAAACTTTTCTTCCAAAAATTTCCTCCTTAATACCCATGATGGTAAGTATGGAGACCTCTTGCCCATGATTATGTATGTTACATAGCAATATGGATTTTGCAGATGTAATTAAGGTTGCTAATCAGTTGATGCTGAGTTACTCAAAAAGGAAATTATTCAGGTGGGTCTAATCTATTTAATTAACCTTTTAAAAGCAGAGGTATTTTTTCTAATTAGTAGCAGAATGGGAAGCCAGATATATGCCAAAAAAAAAAAAAAAGTTTCTGTACATCTTTGCTGGCTTTAAAGATGGAAGACCATGTTCGAAGACCACAGAACAACCTTTAGGAGCTAGAAGCAGCACTTTACTAGCAGCCGACAATACATAAAAGTAGGAGAAATGTGGTCAATTATATGAATAGGAGACTTAGAGATTTTTCTGAGACAAGATGATTAAGTTCTCTGATTCTGTTTCTTGAGTGGCATCCCAAGGCTGCTACCAAGCCATGTTATGTACAATATCCTACAATATGTGAATCTCAGGATGCTGATTTTAATAATTACATAAGCATGGTCTAGGTTATTGAATCATTACTAGAAATTAGATTACAGTAATCCAAAGTTCCTGAGTTATTCTAATGATTAGTGTAAAAATTATAATTTATTTGCTCTAATTAAATATTTTGATAACAATGTGGATGAAAAGAATTATACATAAAATCATCTGTGGACATGGATCTAGTTTTATGCTGGTTATAGAAAACAGGGATTTCAATAATTTGGTTTGTCTAGTCACTGAATCTATATATTTTTATACCAGTTGTCATTTGAAAACTATTTTTGTACAGTATTTTTTAGAAATGAGCATTTATTATTAATATTCAATAATGGAGTGGGAGAGCAAATGCAAAAGAAAGCTTTACGAGATTTTCCTACATTCCTGTGATTGATGGTGAGGGCAGCAAGTGGTAGTATTAAGAGCACATGTATTTGGAAAAGGAGAGGGACCTCCTACTAAAGGATTCTTGAAGAAGTTTCACTGCACAGTTGATTTCATGAAAATACAAGTAATGCCCACAGGAATAGTTAGGATTTCAGGGCTGCTTATCCAAAGTTTTAAAATCTATTATGGTACAAAAATGAAATACAGACTTTAGTGGAAGAAGCAATAATTTCCTGCATATTAAAGGAAAACACTTAATAGCTACATAAAACTTGAAGTCAACTTTGTTTACAAATGCTGCAATACTGTTCTCAAATTCAGTTTTGAAATCAATCAAGACTGAAAAGCTAACGTGTCATTTATGGGCTATTCCCTCATGGTTCCTTTAAACAAATCACATTGGAGCCTCAGTTGTGTTCAGTGACGGAATGTAACATTTGTTGAATGTACTGAGTGACATTTGCAATATGCCCTTATTGAAATCCCAAATCGTATTTATAAAGAAAGGTTCAATCAAAAGACATTTTCAACTCATTTACTGATACAAACTATATAATCTTCATTAGTTTCCCTGTTTCCCATTATATATCTTCTTCCAAACTGACTATCATGAAAGGAAGAAAATAATAGTTTTGACACAGCAAAAACACAAGATTTCAAGGTGATTTTTTACATTGGTGAATATGAATTGTTCTCTGGATTTGCTGTAAACATTCCTGAAATGAATTCAAAGCTGCTTTTGGTATCATATGAAAAAGTATATGTAAAAGATTCTATATTTATGTTACTGATGACGTTTTATTTATTTATTTATTAACTGATGAGGTTTTGTTTTTTATTTCTATCCACTGGTATATTACAAATGAAAAAGTAAACATAACAGTAAGGCTAAGCATCTATAAAATTTGTTACGAGCCTATCATTTCTTTTCAATGTTAGGTATTTATATCTTGTCACCAAAACTATTTATTTGGTTTTCAAAGTGTGGGAAGATAAAGGGGGGGGGGGATGGAAGTACGTATTGAGTATGATGATGTACAACTATATACTTTTCAAAATAAATGCTCAATTTTTAAAATGTGAGATGACTGATATTTCTAAATCATGGAATAGTTATTATTTATTTATAGATTTTATTTCTTTGACAGAGAGAGACACAGCAAGAGAGGGAACATAAGCAGGGGGAGTGGGAGAGAGAGAGAGAAGCAGGCTTCCCACTGAGCAGGGAGCCTGGTGTGGGGCTCGATCCCAAGACCCAGGGATCATGACCTGAGCTGAAGGCAGATGCTTAACCAACTGAGCCATCCAGGTGCCCCAGAATCATGAAATACTTAAGCTATCTTAAAATGAAGACTTTGAATATAAAATATATATATTTACTATATAATATGCCTTTTTAAATTAGCATAAATTAAGTTAATGTCTTTTTCAATACTACTTATTAGATGGCTAGCCATCTGGTAAATTAAATGAAGCTGGATTTCTCAGTTCTTACACCAAAAATAATTTGGGCTGAATCAAAATTTTAAAGAAAAAAAGCAACTACTAAGTAAACTATGGATGAATATTCAGATTATGGAAACAAATATGCATTTTCAAAAGACACAGAGCCTTATATTGAAATAAAATAATCACAAAAATTCTAGAAGATAAATTAAAAATTTAGTCCTGTGAATACAAGAGATAAAATGCAAATTTTTTATTATGAAAGGAATATCTATATGTCCATCTACCTATCTGTATGTCTCTGTATCAGGATATATATTCACATTCCATCAAAAAGATATGAAACAGCCTTTTTTCTTCATGCCAACAAGAATGTTAATTATCTGTGCCTATCTTACGTTGTTGGCAGGGAGAAAAAAACTTCTCTCCTATACTGTTGGTGTAATGTGAACTGAGTTGCTACATCATTTTGGAGGATCTTTAATTAGTTGCAAAGCATTACATGTTCTTTGCCATATTCTCATCCTTAGAAATTAATATCACAAATGTATTCACATCAATGGGACAATGTAGACCTCTATGTAGAAGGGTTCCAATTTATTGCTTCATTGTTTGTGGGTTACTAAATGAAATGTAACCTACCTATATGAATATATCTGTTTGTGGCAACAACAAAAAACCTAAAAAAATGGGTGTTTAGAATTTAGTGTGAAGCAAACAAAAAGTTGTGAAATATTAAGTATATTATTATATTTTAATAAAATATATGGTAAAATATGATTTATTATCACATAAACATACAAAACATATTAAAGTGAATTAGTCATGTTTAGTTATTTATTTCATAACTATTTTGAGAACCTACTCTGTATAATCATAAGGTTCTTTTAAAATTATGTTATTATGCAATCATATGATTTTTAATTACTGTGTAATAGTTGGTATGCAAATAGTCAATACGCATATATCTATATAGTGAGAAAGACAGGAAAATGAATAGGCATCAATCTACAACCTAACTTAGCAAGCATGCTTCTTGTGCTGCTTATGTTCCCTCTCTCACTGTGTCTCTCTCTGTCAAATAAATAAATAAAATCTTTAAAAATGTTTAAAAATTAAAAAAAACATTAAAAACATAAAAAAACACAGTAATACCTAGATAGAGAAATCTTACTAGTACCTAGGAAGTTCCTCATTTCCCCCTTTCAGTGAAAGCTTTCTTTGAAAGGTAATTGCTAGCTTATCCTCTTACACATAGTATTATCCTTGTCTGTATTTGAGCTTTATATAAACAGAAACATTTCTAAAGAATGTTTTGTTTCATTTGCTCAATATTATGTTGCAAGATTTATTGGTGTTGTTCAATAAGGCAATGGTTCATTTATTCTCATTGTTTGATAGTATTCCATAATATAAATACACAGCAATTTATGTACATATTATACTTTAGCCATTACAGATAGTATTAATGTTTATATGTAAATATAAACGTATATACATATACATATATACACACATATTTGCATTTTCTGGTATGTAACTGAAATAGAATTATTGGGCCAAAAATGTAACTTGTTCCAGTTTTTTCAGATAGTATCAAATAGTTATTCATAGAGGCTACCCAATTTATACTTCCAACATCATTGTGAGAGTTCTAGATAATTCACACACTCAACAACTCTTGGCACTGGATTCTAGGCCTGGTTGTGTGAATTGCTGTGGTCAATGAAATATTAGCTTTACAATGTGAGTAATGAAAAACAGTTGCCTGGTTGGGTTGCTCTCTTGTGTTGCAGTAATTCACATGCGAAATATATATCCAAGTTAATCATGTGGGTCCTAGGAGAAGAATGAAAGACTTGAGGAGCAGAGCAGAGCTTATCCAATGGAACCTCTCCTACACTAGCTGACCTCTAGCTGGCCTGAAACTTGGTAAAATAATGTTCACTGTTGTATGATGCTGACATGTGGTTGCTTCTTACATAGTATTATTATGACCATAGTTAACTAACACAGGAAATATTCTTTTGGATGAGAAGTGGTTTCACGTAGTACATGTGTGTTGATGTGTTGTTTGGTTTATGGTGCCTTGATAACTAAAAAGGTTGAATACATTCTCTTATGCTTATTAGTCATTGGATATCACGTTTTATGAAGTGCCCATTCAAGTCTTTTCATCATTTTTCTACTGAGTTATCTACATTTTGTAAGACAATTCTGTATATTTTCCATGTATATACCTTATATATTATGTATATATATTACATATGAGTGCTTTATGTGTATACATATAAGTGTGTGTGTGGCGCAAATGATAGACTTATTCATATTATGAAAATGAATCAATTTTATGTATTTGTATTTCATATATTTTCCCACCCTGTGGATTATCTTTTCACTTACTTAGCTATTTTGATAGATATCTGTTCTTTATAATGTAGCCTAATTTATTACTTTTTCTCATTTATAGTTAGTACCATTTGTAACTTTTTAAAAAATACTTTTATACCCTATGAATTTGAAGATAACGTATATTAAACATTTTATTGTCTAGTGTATTTAAATGTAAATCAATTACCCATGTAGAACATTCATTATGTATGCTGTTGGGTTAGGGTGACAAGTTTGGTTTTTTTCCCCACATGGATTTTCATTGTGAATAGCTCTTGCTTTTTCAGTATTGGGAATCTACACTTTCATCACTACACTTCCATGTCACTCTTAACAAAATTCAGTTTATATAGAGCTACAGATCTAGTACGACTTGCTAAGTTACTTCAGTCTTTTCTGCTGATTACCACTAAATCTCTGAACAAAATACAAAAACTAACTACCTGGGAGATTAAAATTGTGTTTTTTTTATGATGAAAGTAAACAGATAAAAATCAGGTTGTAGAGGAAAGAAAAATTTGGAGTAATTGAGTGCATTAGGAGAATGTGGGTGAAATAAAAATGGATTTTGAGATGAATTAGAAAGTAAGTGCACTTATCAGCAAACTTATTCTACAAGAAATGTTAGAGAAAGTTCTTCAAGCTGAAGGAAAATGATACCAGAGAGAATCTTGGATCTTTAGGAGTAAAGGAAGACCAGAAATGATAAATATCCAGCTAAGTATAGTAGACAATTTTTGTTTTAATTTCTTTAAAATAAAGATATACATTGGCAGCAAAAAAATGCCCCCTGGGGCTTTCAATGTGTATAGATGTAATAGATTGATAACCTATAAATCAAGCTTACTGGGGGTATAAAAAGACATACGGTGCAAACCTCCTACATTTTATTGAACATTATTTTCAATTTATTAGCAACATTAATTCTTAGATTGAATAGTTGAATATGTATATTTTAATTTCCAGAGTAACAGAAATTATACAGAGACACAGCTACAAAGTCATTGGTTACATTAAATATAAGGATTAAATTATCCAAAAGAAGGGACAAATGGTAAAATGGGGCAACCAAAATTAGAAGGGACAAACAGAAAATGGGAATTTTAAAATATGAGACCTGTATTCAACCATTTCAATAATCATAGTAAATGTTAATGGTCTAAGCATTGGTCTAAGCATTCTAATTAAGAACCAAAGGTTGACCAGCATTTATTAAAATGCAAAACCTTAAAAACATTAAATATAAAACGAATCCTTAACTAGTCTAATTAAGAAAAAAAGGAAACACAAATCATATAGATAGGGCTATCATAAAAATGCACCAGAAATTAAAATGTAATGAGAAAACATTATGAAAAACTTTATGTCAACAAATTTGACAACTTAGATGAATGGACATTCTTGTTGAAAAATACATCTTGTCAAAATTCAAACAATCCCCTCTCCCAAACCTGAATACCTCTGTATCTACTGAAGAAATTAAATTTGTTATAAAAACATCTCCAAAAATAAAATTCAAGGTCTAGATGGTTTTGGCAATGGATTTTATTAAACATTTGAGAAGTAACTCAAGTATTTTCAGAAAAAGAAGAACAGGGATGACTACTGACTCTTTTTACAAGGTCGTTATAACACCAATATCAAAAACTGACTAAATAAAAGAAAGGAAGCATGAAAAAAAGAAGGAAAGAAAGAATTAGAAAAATAAACTATTGATAAATAAATCTCAGAACTGCTGGAAAAAGTTTGATTCCATTTATATAGATCCTAAACAAATTGTAAAATTTTTTATGTGCTAATTATTGTGATCCCCTTGGGATCACTACATTTGTATCTTTGGGATAGATAACCAGAAGTGTATTTGCTGGGTTGTAAGGTAGCTCTATTTTCAACTTTTTTTTTCCTTTAAGATTTTACTTATTTATTTGACAGAGAGAGAGATCACAAGTAGGCAGAATGTCAGGCAGAGAGAGAGGGGGAAGCAGGCTCCCTGCTGAGCAGAGAGCCCAATGTGGGGCTGGATCCCAGAACCCAGATTGTGACCTGAGCTGAAGACAGAGGCTTAACCCACCAAGACACCAAGGAACCCTTTTTTCACCATTTTTAGGAACCTCCATACTGTTTTCCAGAGTGGCTACACCAGCTTGCATTTCTACCAATACAGTAGGAGGGTTCCTCTTTATTTGTGTCCTCACCAGCATGTCATTTCCTGACTTGTTAATGTTAGCCATTCTGCTTGGTGTGAAGTGGTATCCATTGTGGATTTGATTTGGACTTCCCTGATGCCGAGTGATGTTGAGCACTTTTTCATGTGTCTGTTGGCCATCTAGATGTCTTCTTTGCAGAAGTGTCTGTTCATGTCTTCTGCCCATTTCTTGACTGCATTTTTTGTTCTTTGGGTGTTGAGTTTGGTAAATTCTTTATAAATTTTGAATACTAACCCTTTATCTGATAGGTCATTTGCAAATATCTTCTCCCATTCTGTCAGTTGTCTTTTGTTTTTTTTTTTGACTGTTTCCTTTGCTGTGCAAAAGCTTTTAAACTTCATGAAGTCCCAATAGTTCATTTTTGCCTTTGTTTCCCTTGCCTTTAGAGACATGTCTAGCAAGAAGTTGCTGTGGCCCAGGTGGAAGAGGTTGCTGTCTGCATTCTTCTCTAGGATTTTGATGGATTCCCTATCTCTCACATTTATACATTTCATGCATTTTCAGTCTATTTTTGTGTATTGGGTAAGAAAATTGTCCATGTTCATTCTTCTGCAAGTGGCTGTCCAATTTTCTTAACACCATTTGTCAAAGAGAGTCTTTTTACATTGGATAGTTTGTTGAAGGTTAGTTGACCATAGAGTTGAGGGTCCATTTCTGGGTTCTCTATTCTGTTCCACTGATATGTATGTGTTGGCTTTTGTGGCAGTACCATACTGTCCTGATGATTACAGGTTTTTAATAGAGTTTGAAGTCTGGAATTGTGATCCCACCAGCTTTGATTTTCTTTTTCAACATTCCTTTGGGTATTTGGAGTCTTTTTTGGTTCTCTACAGATTTTAGGATTATTTGTTCCAATTCTGCAAAAAAAATTGATGATATTTTCATACAGATTGCATCGGATATGTAGATGGATTTGGGTAGCATAGACATTTTCACAATATTTGTTCTTCCAATCCATGAGCATGGAATGTTTTTCCGTTTCTTTGTGTCTTCCTCAACTTCTTTCATTAGTATTCTATAGTTTTCTGAGTACAGATCTTTTTCTTCTTTGGTTAGGCTTATTCCTAGGTATCTTAAGATTTTTTGTCAATCGTAAATGAGATCGTTTCCTTAATTTCTCTTTCTTCTGCTCATTGTTAGTGTATAGACATGCAAGTGATTGATTTTATATACTATACTGTGCATTGATTTTATATACTATCACTTTGCTGAATTCCTGTATGAGTTCTAGCAATTTTGAAGTTTCGTCTTTTGGGTTTTCCACATAGAGGATCATGTCATATGCAAAGAAAGAGTTTTGCTTCTTCTTTGTCCATTTGGATGTCTTTTATTACTTTTTGTTGTCTGATTGCTGAGGCTAGGGCTTCTAGTACTATGTTGTACAGCAATGGGCATCCCTGCTACATTTCTGACCTTAAGGGAAAAGCTCAGTTTTTCCCCATTGAGAATGATATCTGCTGTGGTTTTTTCATATATGGTTTTTATAATATTGAGCTATGTACCCTCTACCCCTACTTTGTGAAGTGTTTTAATCAGGAAAGGATGCTATACTTTGTCAAATGTTTTTCTGCATCTAATGAGAGGTTCATAAGCTTCTTGTCCTTTCATTTATTTATGTAGTGTATCACATTGATTGATTTGCAGATGTTTAACCAACCTTACAGCCCAGAAATAAATCCCGCTTGGTTGTGGTGAATAATCCTTTTAACGTCTGTTGGGCCCTCTTGGCTAATATTTTGGTGAGAATTTTTGTAGCCTTGTTCATTAGGGATATTGGTCTGTAATTATCCTTTTTGGTGGGATCTTTGTCTGGTTTTGGGATCAAGGTAATGCTGGCCTCACAGAAAGAGTTTGGAAGTTTTCCTCCCATTTTAGTTTTTTGAAACAGCTTCAGAAGGATAAATATTAGTTCCTCTTTAAATGTTTGGTATAATTCCCCTGGGAGGACACCTGACCCTTTGTTCTTGTTTATTGGGAAAATTTTTTATTACTGCTTCATTTTCCTTGCTGGTTATGGGTCTGTTCAGGTTTTCTATTTCTTCCTGGTTCAGTTTTGGTAGTTTATACATCTCTAGGAATGCACCCATTTTTCTAAATCATCTAATGTGTTTGTTGTGATCTCTTCTCTTTTATTCATGATTTTATTTATTTGGGTCCTTTCTGTTTTCTTTTTGATAAGTATGTCCAGGGGTTTAATAATCTTATTAATTCTTTCAAAGAACCATCTCCTAAGTTTGTTGATCTTGTCTAGTGTTCTTTTGGTTTCTATTTCATCAATTTCTGCTCTAATCTTCACTAATTGTTTTCTCCTGCTGGGTTTAGGTTTTATTTGCTATTTTTTCTCCAGCTCCTTTAAGTGTAGGGTTAGTTGTGTGTTTGAGATCTTTCCTGTTTCTTGAGAAAGGCTGTGGTGTTTTATACTTTCCTCTTAGGACTGCCTTTGTTGCATCCCAAAGATTTCGAACAGTTGTGTTTTCATTTTCATTTGTTTCCATGTAATTTTAAAATTCTTCCTTAACTTCCTCATTGACCCATTCACTCTTTAGTAGGATGCTCTTCAGCCTCCATGTATTTGAGTTCTTTCTAACTTTCCTCTTGTTATTGAGTTCTAGTTTCAAAGCATTGTGGTTTGAAAATATGCAGGGAATGATCCCTGTCTTTTGGCACTGGTTGAGACCTGATTTGTGACCCAGGATGTGATCTCTTTTGGAGAATGTTTCATGTGTTGAGAGGAATGTGTATTCTGTCATTTTGGCATGGAATGTTCTGAATATACCTGTGAAGACCATCTGGTTCAGTATGTCATTCAACACCCGTATTTCCTTGTTGATCTTCTGCTTAGATGATCTGTTCATTGCAGTGAGGGGGTGTTAAAGTCCGTTACAATTATTGTATTATCATCAATGTGTTTCTTTGATTTTGTTATTAATTGGTTTATATAATTGACTGCTCCCATGTTAGGGGCATAAATACTTTTAATTTTTAGATATTCTTTTGGATAAATCCTTTAATTATGATATAGTGTCCTTCCTCTTTTCTTATTACAGTCTTTGGTTTAAAATCTAACTTATCTGATTCAAGGATTGCTACCCCTGGTTTCTTTTGATGTCCAAGTGTCTAAAATAAAGGTGGAGGTAAGGTTTGTTCCTTTCAGGGGCTGTGAGGGAAAATCCATTCTCTGCCTCTCCCTTGGCTTCTGGTGGTTGTTTATTGTCAGTCTTTGGCATTTTTTAGCCTGTGGCTGTGTCACTCCAATCTCTGCCTTCATCTTCCCATAGCATTCTTCCTGTGTGCATGTGTGTCTTTGTGTCCACTTTTCCACTTGTTATAAGGATACAAGACATATTGGATTAGGGCCCATCCTTCTGACTTTATTTTAACTTGATGATCCTATAAAGACCCTTCCAAATAAAGTCACAAGCAAAGATACCCACAGAAGGACTGCAGCATATCTTTTTTGAAGGTTATAGTTAGACCCATTCTGGGAGAAATATGTTGCAGAGAATAGAAAACTCATTAAAAAAATTAAAGGTTCTTTCTTACATCAAAAGAAAATCTATTTTTCCAAACTCTCTAAGATAGTGCATTTGTAAGACCTTTTGTTCACCAGTTCTAGCTGGTAGTACTTGAAAGCCCATCAAACCTTAGTACTGACTGTCCAGAGTTAATTTAGAATGGTTCTTCTTTATCTGCTCTGGTCTTTCTCTTAAAATAAATAGTTCTTCAATTTCTCATTCCATAAGTATGTCTCCACAGTTAGCATGTGCTTCACTCCTTTGATAAATAACCAGATTCAAACTCACTTTTCTGCTTAACTTCACTGTTGTCATCTAGGAAACCACTCCTGGTGTTTTTTTTTTTTTTTTTTTTTTTTTCCTTTTCCCTAAGTCCTTTCGTGTTCATTTACCAAGTCCAGTTTTAGTACCATGAAAATGACTGGCTTTACACATTCTGTTTAATCTCCCACAGTAAACATTCTCATTGCTATTCCTGAACAAAACAAAGCAATTCTGTGTTCTCTTCCATTCTGTGTTCTTCCATATTTGAAGAACACTCTTTTATGCTTTTCATGTATTACTTTATCTGTTTCAGAGGCCTATGTAGGCCTGGTTTAGCTTAAGTTGTAATATATTTTAGAAAGATAAACTTAAGCATTACTTATGTAAAAATTCCTCAAACTTCAAATTCTGGCTATATTATTCACTATTCTAACAAGTTGTAGTTCTCTGTATGCCTTAGATTTTCTACTGAAATTATTTATTCAATCTTATTCTACCTACAGTGTTATCTGCCTCTTGGTACAGAGATAACGTTTAAATCATCTTTTCAGTTCTAGCACAAGGAATTAAAATTTAAATTGATAGGAAATCAGGAAATTGAATTTGAATGAGTGAATAAGTATAAGAGTCATGAGCTCTATGGCACTACCTTCAAGTTGAATAGTCATCAGTTCTTCAGTAGCTTCTAATATAAGTAAGTCTTTTATCTATCTCATTATACACCTGTAGGCATGCTCATTAGTCCGTGTTTCACTTAAAATGTGGCAAGCATAACTGGACCAAAATGTTTTGATTTTGGAGCATAACTTCCAAATAGGAATGATTGCAAGTTTTTGTTTGAGGAATATGTGGTATTAGTTAGCTTTATCTAGACATCATTAAACTATAGTTCCTGTAATGGTTAATCTTATGTGCCAACTTGACCAGGCTAGGGGATGCCAATGCAACTAGTAAAACATTATTTCTGGGTACATTTGTGAGGATGTTTCTAGAAGAGATTAGCATTTGAAGCTCAGGCTGAGTAAAGAAGATTGTTCTTACCAATTTAGGTGGATGTCATCCAGTCCATTGAGGGCTTGAATAGAAAAGGTAGAGAAGGAAGAAATATGCTCTCCTTGAGTTGCGACATCCATCTTCTCCTCTCCCTAACACTGGCTTGTCTGATTCTCTGCCTTCAGACTCTGACTGAGACTTAGACCACTGTCCCTGCCACCTTGCATTCTTGGGTCTTTAAACTCGAACTTGTACTTAAACACCATTAACTTTCCCGGTTTTCATGCCTCAGACTTGAATGGAAAAACACCACCCACTTCCCTGCTTCTGCTTGTAGACAACAGGTATGGAACTTAGCCTCCATAATTGCATTAACCTATTTTTATAGTAAATCAGTAAATAGGATACATACATCCTGTTGGGTTTGCTTCTCTGGTGACCCTGACTAATAGAGTACCCAAATGTTAACTATTCTAAGATTAGTCTCACTCTTTCTTAGATAATAGTGCAAGCTGGGGCAGATCCACTTTGAATGTTCATTTGGGGCACAGAGTAGTAACTGCTCTGTTATCCTCTATACATGGCATGCAAATTCACCCTGAGATTATTGCCAGAAGGGAAAAAAACATTACAAGTGGCACAAGTATAGTTGCTTTTGTTACCCAGTACTCAAAATCACATGTGCTTTCTGCTCACAGACCATTGGTTAGAACTCACTCACCTGTCCAAAACTAATTGCAAAGCAAGCTAAAAATATTGCTTAGCTGTGTCTCTTGAAAGAAGAGATAAATTTTAGTTGGCAGTCTTGCATATGCTATTGAGACAGTGTTTTATCAGGAATATTGTAGAAAAGTATACTTAAGGGAGTGAGATAATGACATGACTATTGAAGCCAACAGAACTCTAGCTAACTTTCTTTGAGAGAGTACTATGGGAAAGGCATTATTCTAAGTGAAAATATATCAAGTATGTATATTAAAATTTATATCTTAGAAATCTTTTTGGCACTATTACATATGCTGATTTTAATAGATATGCAATTTGTTCACAGTTGTGTCTTTAATCTCTATAGTGTTCATTTTTTATATGATGTAAGTTAGGGATTTTATCTTTTTTGGCACATGAATGGGCAGTTTTTCCAACATCACTTATTGAAAAGTCTGTCATAGCAAATCATTATCTGCAATGCCTGTCTGTTCTATGGTCTATTTTTGTATATAGGTGATACTGTTTATAGGTGTTCTCGGGTCAATAGTGCCTATAGATGTTTGGAAAAGTGAGTCCTCCTACTTTAGCACTTCTTACAAATTTGTTGTTGTTATGGTCCATTATTTTTCATATAATTTTAAAGATCAGTTTTGTCAATTCATTAAAAAGCTTTATTGGAATTTAAATAAAATGGCATAGAATTTATATACTTCTACATTTATTTAAGTCATCTTACAGGTCTTTTGATATGGGTTTTATATTTTCTTTCAAAGTTCTTCTGTCTTCTATTGAAATTCCATGTAGATCTCTTAAAATCTTATCTGCTCTTTTGTTTGCTGGTATGCATGATATATATTAAAAATAACAAATCTTTCTAATTGGGATGTTTGAGACATAACTTTTGGATAGAGATTTGTATGATCTCACATATTACAAATATTCTCTACAAAGTATCTTAAGATTCTTGTGAGGATAATGACTTCCATAAAGAAAAAATTGGTCTTTTGTGTTTTCCTTTCCAGACAAAATTTATTATTGTTTTTTAACCTCATTGTCTACATATCTGTGTTATATTTCTCAATAGGAGAGAAATTACCTATTTTCTAGATTTTAAGTGTATTTCATGACATATCTTTTTATTAAGTTATGAATACTCACTTTAATTAATAAGTTATTAAGATAATTTAATGAAATACTATTATTTGTATTTTGCATTATAATTATATTTTCTTTTTTTTCAAAATATAATTCCAGAATTTTTATTTATTTGTTTGTTTGTTTGTTTGAAGTCATATGGAGATTTTATTCATACAAATCTCCCAGTTTCCCACCGGGTACTCATTAGCATCAGGAAGATATTTTCTCCAGAGTAGGACTTATTAGTATAGCGTCCTCTGATTAAAAGTTTTCCCTATTCCTTGCATTGGATTTAATTTTATTTATTTACTTTTTAATTTAATTTTGGTTTCTCAGTGTTCCAAGATTCATTGACTATGCACCACACCCAGTGCCCCATGCAATCCATCCCCTTCATAATACCCACCACCATGCTTACCCATTGCCCCACCCTCCCTTCTTTCCAAAACCCTCTGTTTGTTTAGTTTCTCACAGTTCATCTCCTCCTCCACTTTCCCTCAGTTCACTTTTCCTTTCCTTCTCTTAATATCCTTTATGTTATTCCTTATACTCCACAAGTAAGTGAAACCATATGATAATTGACTTTCTCTGCTTGACTTTTTTCACTCAGCATAATCTCCTCTAGTCCTGTCTATGTTGATACAAAAGTTGGGTATTCATTCTTGCTGATGGAGGCATAATATTCCATTGTATATATGAACCATATCTTCTTTATCCATTCATCTGTTAAAGGGAGTCTCGGCTCTTTCCACAGTTTGGAGATTGTGGCCATTGCTGCTATGAACTTTGGGCTACATATGGCCCTTCTTTTCACTGCATCTGTATCTTTGGGGTAAATACCCAGGAGTGCAATTGCAGGGTCATAGGGTAGCTCTATTTTTGATTTCTTAAGGAATCTCTACACTGTTTTCAAACGTGGCTGCACCAACTTGCATTCCCACCAACAGTGTAAGAGGGCTCTTCTTTCTCCACATCCTCTTCAACACTTGTTTACTGTTGTGTTAATTTTGGCCATTCTAACTGGTATAAGGGGGTATCTCAATGTGGTTTTGATTTGAATCTCCCTGATGGCTAATGATGATGAACATTTTGTTCATGTGTCTGTTAGCCATTTGTATGTCTTCTTTGGAGAAGTGTCTGTTCACGTCTTTTGCCCATTTTTTGACATGATCATCTGTTTTTGTGTGTGTTGAGTTTGAGGAGTTCTTTATAGATCTTGGATAGCAGCCCTTTGTCTGTAGTGTCATTTGCGAATATCTTCTCCCATTCTGTGGGTTGTCTCTTTGTTTTTTTGACTTGTTTCCTTTGCTGTGCAGAAGCTTTTGATCTTGATAAAGTCCCAAAAGTTCATTTTTGCTTTTGTTTCCTTTGTCTTTGGAGACATGTCTTCAAAGAAGTAGCTGTGGCCAATGTCAAAGAGTTTACTGCCTATGTTCTCCTCTAGAATTTTGATAGCTTCCTGCCTCACATTGAGGTCTTTTATCCATTTCGAGTTTATCTTTGTGTATGGTGTAAGAGAATGGTCGAGTTTCATTCTTCTATACATAGCTGTCCCATTTTCTCAGCACCATTTTTGAAGAGACTGTCTTTTTTCCACTGGATATTTTTTCCTATTTTGTCAAAGATTATTTGACCATAGAATTGTGGTCCATGTTCTGTTCCACTGGTCTATGTGTCTTTTTGTACCAGTACCATACTGTCTTGGTGATCACAGCTTTGTAGTAAAGCTTGAAATCAGGCAAACCAATTTTGTTTTCGTTTCTCAACATTTCCTTAGCAATTAAGGGTCTTTTTTGCTTCCATACAAATTTTAGGATTGTTTGTTCCACCTCTTTGAAAAATGCCAGTGGAGTTTTGATCAGAATGGCATTGAAATTGTAAGTTGCTCTGGGTAGTATAGACATTTCAACAATGTTTATTCTTCCAATCCATGAACATGAAATGCTTTTCCATCTTTTTGCATCTTCTTCAATTTCTTTCATGAATGTTCTGTAGTTCCTTGAGTACAGATCCTTTACATCTTTGATTAGGTTTATTCCAGGGTGTCTTATGGTATTTAGTGTTATAATAAATGGAATTGATTCTCTATTTTCCTTTCTACATTTTCATTGTTAGTGTTTAATAAGTCAACTGATTTTTGTACATTGATTTTGTATCTTGGCACATTATTGAATTGCTGCATGAGTTCTAGTAGTCTGGGGGTGGAATTTTTGATTTTCCATATAAAGTATCATGTCAACTCTGAAGAGAGAGAGTTTGACTTTTATTTGCCAATTTAAATGCATTTTATTTCTGTTTGTTGTCTGATTGTTGGGACAACATGCTGTCTGATTGCTAGGACTTATAATAGTACTACGTTGAACAACAGTGGTGAGAATGTTCCTTGTCATGTTCCTGATCTCAAAGGGAAGACTGTGAGTATTCCCCCATTGAGAATGATATTTGCTGTGGGTTTTTCATAGATACATTTTGTGAAGTTGAGAAATGTCCCCTCTATCCCTATACTTTTAAGAGTTTAAATCAGGAATGGATGCTGTATTTCGTCAAATGTTTTTTCTGCATCTATTGAAAAAAACATGTGTTTCTCTCTTCTCTATTGATTTGTTCTATCACATTGATTGATTTTCAAATGTTGAACCACCCTTGCATCCCAGGGATAAATCCCACCTGGTTACAGTGGATATTTTTAATATACTGTTGGATCCTATTAGCTAGTATCTTGTTGAAAATCTTGGCATCCATATTCATCAGGGATATTGGTCTGAAATTCTCCTTTTTGATGGGGTCTTTGCCTGGTTTGGTGATCAGGGTCATGCTGGCTTTATAGAAAGAGTTTGGATGTTTTCCTTCTGTTTCTATTTTTTGACACAGCTTCAGAAGAATAGGTATTATTTCTTCTTTGAATGTTTGGTAGAATTCCCCAGGGAGTCCATCAGGGCCTGGGGTCTTGTTTTTGGGAAGGTTTTTGATCACTGCTTCAATCTCATTACTATTCAGGTTGTCAACTTTTTCCTGTTTCAGTCTGGGAAGTTTATAGGTTTCCAGGAATGCCCCCATTTCTTCTAGGTTGCTTAACTTATTGGCATGTATTAATATTGGCATGATATTATATTGGTGTGTTGATAATAATTTCTGATGATTATTTCTATTTCCTTCATGTTGATTGTGATCTCTCCCTTTTCATTCATAGTTTTATTAATTTGGGTCCTCTCTCTTTTCTTTTGGATTAGTTTGACCAGTGGTTTATCAGTGTTATTGATCCTTTCAAAGAACCAGCTTCTAATTTCATTGAATGTTCTACTGTATCTCTAGTTTCTAATTCATTGATCTCTGCTCTAATCTTAATTATTTCCCTTCTTGTGCTTGGAGTTGGCTTAATTTGTTGTTGATTTTCCAGTACTTACTGTGTAAGGAGAGTTGGTGTATTCTGGTTTTTTCAGTTTTTTGAGTGAGACTTGGATAGCTATGTATTTCCCCCTTAGGACTGCCTTTCTCATATCCCATAAGTTCTGGACCGATGTGTCTTTATTTTCATTGGTTTCCATGAATTATTTAAGTTCTTCTTTGATTTCCTGGTTGACTCAAACATCCTTAAGCAGGGTGGTCTTTAGCTTCCAAGTGTTTGTATTCCTTCCAAACTTTTTCTTGTGATTGAGTTCCAGTTTGAAAACATTGTGGTCTGAGAATATGCAGGGAATAATCTCAATCTTTTAGTATCGATTGAGCCCTGATTTGCGATCCAGTATTTGGTCTGTTCTGGAGAATGTTCCATGTGTGCTTGAGAAGAATGACTATTCTGTTGTTTTAGGGTGTAATATTCTGTATATATCTCTGAGGTCCGTCTGGTCCAATGTGTCATTCAAAGCTCTTGCTTCTTGATTTTCTGTTTAGATGATCTGTGGATCACTGAGAGTGGCAGTTAAAATCCCCTACAATTAATGTGCTCATATCAGTATGACTGTTTATTTTGTTTAACAGTTGGCTTATGTAGTTGGCTGCTCCCATATTGGGGACATAAATATTTACAAATCTTAGATCTTCCTGGTGGATATACTCTTTAAGAATGATGTAGTATCCTTCTGTATCTCTGACTAGTCTTTAGCTTAAAATCTAATTTATCTGATATGAAAATTGGTACCCCATCTTTCTTTTGAGGTCCATTGGCATGAAAGATGGTTCTCCATCCCTTCACTTTCAATCTGGATGTATCTTTATGTTCCAAAGGTGTCTTTTGTAGAGAGCATACGGACATCATTTTATCCAGTCTATAAACCTGGGCCATTTTATAGGAGCATTTAGACCATTCATGTTGACAGTAATTATTGAAAGATAAGTTTTTATTGACATCATGTTGCCTGAGAAGTCCTTGTTTCTATATATTGTCTCTGTAAATTTCTGTTCTATGTCATTCTTGGATTCTTTCTTCTCTTATAGACCCCCCCGCCCCTTAATATTTCTTATAGTGCCAGCTTGGTGGTCACATAATCTTTTAATCCTTGCCAGTTTTGGAAGCTCTTTATCTCTCCATCCATTTTGAACGTCAGCCTTGCTGGATAAAGTATTCTTGGCTACATGTTTTTCTCATTTAGTGCCTCAAATATCTCTTTCCAGGCTTTTCTGGCTTACCAGGTTTCTGTGGACAGGTCTGACATTATTCTGATGATCCTTCTACTATACCTAAGGAATCTTTCCCCTCTAGTTGCCCTTAAGGCCTCTTGTCTAAAATTATGATTTGGGGACTTTCGCAATTAAGTGTCTGGATGTCTTTCTAGATTCATCGATCTTAGGGTTGTCCTTCCGCCTTTAGGACATGAACACTTGTTCCATTCCCCAGATTAAGGAAATTTTCATCCAGAATTTGTTCAACTATATCTTCTAGTCTCCCTCTTTCTCCACTCCCTCAGGGATCCCAATAACTCTGATGTTGGAGCATTTCATGGCATCAATTATTTCCCTAATTCTGTTCTCACGGCTTCTAAACTGTTTGTTCTAGGCCTCGTCCTGATCCTTCTTTTCTATCAGTTTGTCTTATAGATCACTAATTTGATCTTCTGCCTCAGTTACCCTACTTGTTTGAGTATTTAGATTAGATTCGATCTTATTGGTAGCATTTTTTAGTACTGCCAGATCAGCCCTCACTTCCACACTTGGAGTTTCTGTGTTGCCACTAATGGTCTTCTCCAGTCTAGCCATTGTCTGGATATTTGATACCTTGAATTCCCTTTCTGACCTACTGTTTATGTCCCTATTCAATAGTTCTGTGGCAGAGGACACAGTCTTTGAATTTTTACTCTGTTGGTTGTTCCTCTTCCTAGTCATTTTGGTGAGAGGTGGTTGAGGGGACATATAGTGGACTATATCAACCACAATCTAGTCAAGGCACACCCTGGAAAGTTTCAGAGCAATAAGAAGTCACCACCAAAAATAAAGAAAAAAGAAAAATAAAGAGAGAGAAGAAAAGAATTAAAAAAGAGAAAACTCAGCCAAAATGAAGCCCAAATTAAGATTTATAAGGTACATAAACAAGCAAGAACAAAGAAAAAGACTGACAAAAGTCAAAGAAAAGAAAAAAAAAAAACCCAACCAAAATGAACCTGAAGAATAAGATTTCTATAGTACAAAACCAAAAATGAATACACAGAAACATCAGCAGAAGAATAAGATGAGAAGGTGGTTATAAACCCTTTATGTGAGTGAGGAAGGTTATTTCAGTTCTTCCTGGGTGAATTTTGTTACCTTTGTTAAAAGACTCAACTTTCCAGAGATATAGGGAAAGTAAAACTGGTTTGTATATAGGGATAGTATTGAATAGGGAAAAAGAACTACCTTGAAGCTTATAGCTGTATGTATAAAAAAAAGAAAAGAAAAGAAAAGAAAGGAAAGAAAAACACATGTATGTGTATGAAAAAAGTTCAAGTTAAAAAGTTATTATGGGTGGGCGCCTGGGTGGCTCAGTGGGTTAAAGCCTTTGCCTTCGGCTCAGGTCATGGTCTCAGAGTCCTGGCATGGGGCCCCACCTCGGGCTTTCTGCTCAGTGGGGATCCTGCTTCCTCTTCTCTCTTTCTGCCTGCCTGTAATCTCTGTCAAATAAATAAATAAAATCTTAAAAAAAAAGTTATTATGGAATATGTTGTATTAAACATCTAGTTGTAATCATAAGTGGTTAAAACAATTAAAAGAACAAGAATCATGAGAATGGATTTTTAAAAAGAAGGAAAGAATAGTTTTATCTATGAAATATACAGGTTTGGGGGCAATACTGGGAGTTTAATATATTGTTTTCTCCTGATGGTGGGGTTTTACAGTTTTATGGGGACCCTGTGATGGTTGTCCTCTTGTTCTTTTGGCTTGTCTCCTGTGGGTGGGGCCTGCTATATTGATTTTTTTGTCAGTCTTTCTTGGGCTTTGTCGCCCTCCTCCTATCAAGGGGCTTGGCTCTGTGGAGACTGGTTTTTCAGGGTTTTATTCTCTGGAGGTTTTTGTTCTTTGGTGGCATTTTTGTGGCTTTTTGGAGGTATAGTAAAAAGCAAACTGTCCACACCCAGTCCTCCTCAGAGAGAAGCCTCAGTCTGCTCCCTTTGGAGTGATTCAGAATGCACAGACTCCCCCTCTGCAAACTCTGCTGAACACTGCAAGCTCCTAGAGGCGGTGTGCACCCACAGCCACCATCTTAGTGGTTTCCCTAGGCCCCCACTTGTCTCTGCACCCCCATGCCACTAAAACTGCAAGCAATATTGGTCCAGGCAAGCCTAAACCTGGTTGACTGCTGTTGTCCAGGACTGCTCTCTGGATTCCATGCCCATGCAAGGTGTGTTCCCACTCGGCAGATGTGCATGTCACAGAAGGCTGAAGGCAGGGAGACCCAGACCTGAGTGGGCACCAGTTTCTTTCAGGCAGGGGCTGGGTCTGCTCAGACCCTGTGTCCGCATAGGTTGTGGAAGGCTGCGGGCCCAGAGACCATGGGCCAGTGCCAATGCCGGGCTCTCTCAGGCATGGGCCAAGCTGGAGTGGTGTTGCAAGTGGAGGAAAGCCATGGCCTCAGGAACTACAGACTGGAGGCCCTGCCTGGCTCTCTCTGGCATGGGTGGTCACCAGTGGTAACTGTCCTGGGACTGTGGGCTTAGGCCAGTGCCCATGACTGTCAGATTCCACCAGTTTTCCTTTAAGATCTTTTGCTCTTTCTGAGTGCTTTTAACCAGTCTCCAAGTTAAATGCTGGTTCCCAATCACAGGGCACTTTTATATTATGGTATTACTTTCCAGTTGGTCACTTCTGGTGGATCCCTGCCCTTCTGTTTATCCTTTGATATCTGCCAAGCATTCCAACTCTGCTTGACTTCTCCATTGCTATCTTCTGCCCTCATAGAGATCCAGAAGTATATAATCTTACATCTCAGGCTGATTTCATGGGTGTTCAGAGTGTTCTGGTAGATATTTAGCTCACTTTAGGGGATGGGTTGAAACAGGGTCTCCTACTTCTCCATCATCTTGCCCCTCCTCTATAATAATATTTTCAACCTTAATATGTTAATATCTTTAATAACATTGATATATATTTTAATTTTAAACTATACTTGCATTTCTTAGAGAGATTGAATCTAATCACCATACATAATTATTTCATAAACTTTATTATAATTAGTTTTCTCCTGTTTTATGTACAATATGTTCCCTTTTGATCATTTGTGAAACTAGATGATAATTTCACTTCATCACACAATTCATGCCTGGCTTTGGCATCAAATATGTACTTTCTCTATATAATGAAATGAGGGACATTCTATTTTTTTCCATTATCTCAATGTTTATATGAGATTAGTAATACCTGTTACTTAAAAGTTTGATAGATTTGCTGATAAATATGTCCAGGTCTGGTTCTTCATTTTGAGGGAGAACTTTAAATATTGATTTGATTATTTAATACCTATATAAAGTATGCTTCTAGGTTTTATGTTAGGTTTTATAAGTTATTTTTAATAAAGCTATACATTTTGTTTGTTGTCAAGTTTATATTTTTTGTTTGCTCATAGCTTCTTATAATGATGGTTTTTTAAGTCTCCTAATATTTTTCCATACCCTTTCTGTACTCCCTAATCTATCTCTACAGAAGTGTGTCACTTCTATTAGATTTTTCAAGGAAACATCCTTCTATTCTAAATTTAATATTTCATATACCTTTTATTTTTTCTTGCTTTTTTTCTGGGTTGTCTTGTTTTCTTTTCTTGTTCCTCTAGCTTCTTAACTGAACAGTGAGTTGATTTTTTTCAAAATATCAGTGTTTCAAAAGATGCATTTTATGCTGCAATTTTCTAAGTATTTATTTAATTATATTCTATAGCTTTGAAATGTACTAATATTCATTCCAAATAATACACAACATTGTGATCACTTTTTCTATTATGGTATGCATGAGTTATTATGGTATGTATAAGAATGAGTTATTTAGAAGATATTCTTTAATTTCATGATATAGAAATCTTTAACTGCTCACTAACAAATATTGATGTATTGGTTTGTTATCTTAAAATGTACATGATTCAATCATTTATTTGAAGTTTTGGAAAATTCATAAGAAAATGCAAAATGAAAATTTTCCTGAAATTTCTATCAGAAGTGATTTAGTGCTTTTCTTTTAGCCTCTCTTGTTTCTTATCTTCCTTTTCATATTTTTTCTCCTTTTTACCCTTAACCCTGCTTTGTATATAGTCAGTCAAATCATTCTATTTCTACTAAATCTTTTTCATTACCTGTCATTGAACCTAAACAATGACTGTTTAGTATCAATTTATCCTCAGAATTTCTATTTGGCTCTATTTCTCTTTTATCTTTTTAAGAAATATATTTCACTTTTATCAGTTTTATATGGTTTTGGTTTCTTCCCTTATGTCTTTAATCTCTGTAAGAATATTTATTAATGGAACATATAAACTCCTTGGGTTGTTTTCCTGAGTGCTTTGATTTAGCATATTAATTTCCATGGATCTTTGTTGGTGGAAATCCTGTAGGGCCTTAAAAAGGATACCTGTGGGTTTTTTTTTTTTTTCCTTTTTTTATCTAATTTACCAAGATATCATTGGGCAAATTTGATGGATTAGGATCGTAAGCTAAAGTTCAACAACAAAAATATATTTCAACGAAGGTTAAACTCAGTACAAAATTGATGAGAAATTGGGCATATTTGGCATTACATGATTCCAAGCCAGTATTTTGGTAGCTGTTACAGAGTAGGAGAAAGAACAGAAGAAAAGATGAGGGTGGCAATTGTTAAGTATCTGACTCTTGGTTTCAGTTTAGGTCATGATCTCAGGGTCGTGATCTCACAGTTGTTAGATGAGAGTCTGCTTGAGTTTCTCTCCCTTTCCCTCTCCCCCTCCCACTCATTCATTCTCTCTTGCTCTCAAGTAAATAAATAAATCTTATAAAAGAGGGAAAGATGAAACAGTGAAGTTAGAAGGGAATATGATAGGGCAAAGTAGGGAGAAAAAGAGATACAGTTCTACAAAATCTTGTTAGACATTAAATCACTTCCTACTGTCATTATATTGAAGTGAGTTTTATGTTCTCTCTTTTGGGTAGATGGATGAAGACCTTAGCAGGTATACATTGAAAAATCATATTTCCAGAATATAATGACCTTCAGGTGACAGATTATTTGGGGGGTAATAAATAGGACTATTAATTTTAGTCCATAACTTCAAATTGAATAATGACTTATTTTCCTTCCCTTGTGTCTCTTCCTTTCTCAATATGCCTCTCTTCTGTGTTTTCCTCACCACTTTACCACTCTTTCACTACCTTCTTTCTATTATAAATCTTTCTTTCTGAGTATATTTTTCCATCCTCCTTCTCTTTATCTAGGTCAGTTATTTCCTGCAATGTTTAGGGATTTATGCATCTTGGCTTCAGAAATTTCCCAAGCTTTTTTCTCCCTACTTGGTATCTTTCTCCAAGTCTCATACAAGTGTGTAAGTTCTGGTTGCCACGAAACACAGCCCATTATGAAGGGGACTCTCAGAAGACATCCATTCTAATTAAGGGGTAATCTAAATAATCTCCTAAAATTTTGTTATTTTATTAAAAGTTACCTGCTTTACTATGTTTAGTTATGCAAAGGGAAAGATTAGAGTGGTAAGATGAAATCATTTCCTGCATATATGTATATATTTCTCCTCCTTAGTAGGTTTTTATGTATTATTGTCTTTCTGGGGGAAGGGAACAAATTAAATGCTTAGGATCTAAAATTCTATCTCTATTTTGGATAATAAACTTTTTTTTTTAATCTTACAAAGCCCTATGAAAATTCTATAAATTCTTACTTTCACTTTGTTCTGTGTCTTTTCTCCAATACTGCATACACAGGAAACCATCATACACATTTAGGTTTACTATTAGATGAAGATTATGATGGACACAAAATAATAAATTGGAAGATAGCTGAGCACTACCTCTGTCTCTTTCATGAACCATGGCATATTGGTCAGTATTTCAAATATCTAGTTTCTTAGATTTCATTAGACCTCCTCAAAATGCCTCTTGGCTGTATTTTTACCCAGCTCCCTGGTGAGAAACAAAGTCTGAAACTCTACTCAGCTATAGTCTATATTTGTCTTCTGAAACTATGTGTATTTTGCTGATTCCATACATAAAAGTACTAGGAATAAAATCAATACTGATATTTGTCTGAAAACTATGTGGAATGTCTGACAAGTCATGCAATTCACTTTACAAAGGGAAAAACAGACATTTTGATAGGCGAAATGATTACCTCCCAATCCTCTCTGATATCAAAGCTGTTAGTTGTTAGCCTTCATCTTAAGGATGGAACTATAGCTAGCTGTTCATGAAAACCTTTTTTAATGAGGAATGGCTGAGCTACTGACAAATGATCATTATCTTTCCTTCTTTGCAAAAAAAGAAAAAAAAAAAGAAAAAAAAATCCTTGACATGATGAAGTGCTCTAATCGATTCCAGCATCTCTTTTGTTGTCAAAAAATCTATTAACCTATGGGGAACTGTGGCCTTAAAGGCCAAAGATTCACCATGGCTGATTGAAGAAGATCCATAATTTTCATTTGGCAGTTTTGCCCAAATTAAAGGAATAAGAAAAATGGTTGTATTTATTTTTTTTTCTATTTTACCAGTAGCATGTTTTTTCTTCCATTTCTTCATTTCTTCCATTCTGTCTGATTACTCTGACTTAAAGGGTTTTAGGATAGCTCCAAGTATTCTGTCTGGACCTTTCCTATATTTGAGATATTTCTAGAATTTTATACTAATGGTGAAGCTCAAGGTGACACCCCCATCTCCTTGGCAGTGTCTCAAACACTTATCTGAAGAAAGAAGGTATAAGATTTCCTCCTGACTCCTTGGTGGTATCAGTCTTTGAAAGTCAACCAACCTTTCTTTTCTGAAGGGAAAATCAATGTTTAAATCAGAATTAAGAATAGCATAGATTCTGGGTTCTACTTTAGAATGCCATCAGTATTAGAATACTAAGTGGATTTAATATGACTGACAACTCTTGAGGGAACTTATCTTTTAAAATTCTTATGAAACTATCAAATGATAAAAGACAAAGTCTTATTTATTTATTTATTTATTTAGATTATTTGTTTATTTATTTGACAGAGGGAGATCACAAGTAGGCAGAGAGGCAGGCAGAGAGAGAGAGGAGGAAGCAGGCTCCCTGCTGAGCAGAGAGCCCGATGCGGGACTCGATCCCAGGACCCTGAGATCACGAACTGAGCCGAAGGCAGCGGCCCAACCCATTGAGCCACCCAGGCGCCCCAAAGTCCTATTTAATTAATTACAATATGTATGTTTGTAAGTGCAGACTATATACATATTAATTTTATATTTGATTAAAAATTAGTATCTTAGATTGTAATTTGAAAATGGTAACAGTCTTTGGCATGGGAAAGGGATAAAAATAGCCTAGTGCAGAGAGACAAACCCTAATAATCTAAATAAGGTCATGGATAAAGACCTTCCTTGCCTTGGGATTCCAACTTCTGTGGAACAACAGAAGTTATCCTTTAGTGAATAGTTTAAGTTACATGTGTTCTTTCATATGCTTCTCTAATGTCAGGATAGGAAAAGCAGGCTAGAAAATGCAGAAATGACAAAACAAATCAGGGAACATTCTCTATCAGTTCATACTAACTCAGGCCTCTGTTTTCCATAATTCTTTAATCTACCTCCTGGGCCTATGATTATTCTTCTTCTAAATTAAAAATATTCCGTGTACTCATGCCATCTTTATTTTTTATTAGAACTTACTCTCAGAAAATATGTGTTTATAACCAGGTAAGATCTTCAAAATATTAACTATATATATAGAATAGTAAGCATCCAATCAGAACTGATAGCTTCCATGGTACTAGAACACGGCAGTGGGTATTCTCTACTGTGTCAGGCATTAACCCTGGGAAAATATATTTTGCAAGATAGGATGACTTCCCAGCACGTTTGAAATCACATCAGAGGTAGGATTTTTTTTCCCCACCTAAGGTCAACTATAAAATAATGTATAATTAAATGGATTTCATTGGCTGACTTGTCTGAACACTTTTGGGATGTTTTATTATTGAGATTTAGGGAATTTAGGTTTCTGTGGCTTCATGTATACTGATCCTGGGGTATATGCTAAGGAACCACCAAGGACAGAGTCCATGAATTTCAAACTTCTTTATCTCAGTAATTGCTGTAATGCTTTTGGTTATCAGAGTCTTAGTAAAACTAAAAAGCCAAACTAATTTATTGTAGTAAATTAATTCAAGATATATTTATGTAGTATAGCAAGAAGTTGCTTAAATATATTTTATTTACCTTATAAATATGATTTATATCACTTGTGAAAATAGATGCAAAAATTCTGAATACAAGATATTAGCACTATAGTTCAGGCATATATCAAGAATATGAAAGCAAAATAGATTTAGTTTTAGGAACAAAAGGATGGTTTTAATATGAGTATATGTGTGTACATAATTGATTACACCAAAACATAAGGGGGAAAATCATAAAGATAAACATATAAAATGCAGAACAGAGATTTGATAACATTTAGCTATCATCTAGATAAAATACTAAACATACATAATAGAGGGGAACTGTATAAATATTACAAGCTACTTATAATTACTTGATAAAAATGTTATGCCAACATGGAAATATTAAGCACTTTAATTAAAAAAGGAAATAGCCAGGGATGCCAGTTATCACCTGTATTTGTTTAATACTTTCTTAGGGATTTTAACAGATGTGGTGGACAAGAAAAGTAAGTAAGAAGAATAAAGATTGGAAAAGAAGAGGCAAATTTAACTCCTTTACTATGGCTGAATATCTTTGATTGAATTCCTAGAGATCCTGAAAGATTCCATTAATAAAGTTGACAGGAAAAAAAAAATGAAGTTGATAATTTGTTTGCATATAATATTAACATGTAAATTCAATAATTATTTATGCCAGCAGTATGCTGCCAGTAATAAGGTTGGAAAAAGATACAATTTACAACACCTAAACTCTAAAACTTAGAAATATGTTTTAAGAAGAAATACATAACAATATAATTATTTTTAAAATAGAAATTATAGTAAAAATTTTAATAAATATATATAAGAGGTATAAACATATGGCAAAACGTATATGTCCTTGGGAGTCAATCCAGTATCTTATACATATGGATTCTCCAATTACTTTTGGGTTTTCAAAATAATTTCCTTACTCCTGGATAAACTAACTTCAACATTCATATGGCAAACTAATACCTGAAAATATCTAAAAAGAAATTTTAAGAAGGAGAAAGGGAGTACTAAATTGTCAATATCATATTATCTATTAATATAACCATAATAACATCACTGTGGCACTAGCATTTGGAATAGATGAATAGCACAGGGTCACACAACACGATGTACAGAGATAGTTCTCAGTACATAAGAATGTATTATGTAAAATGTGGTATTTCAGTATTGTAGTAAACAAATGCATTATTTTAAATATTCTGACTGCCCAAAAATGAGATTTTACCATACAGAAGAAAGGCTTTTCAAATGATAAAAGCAGACATGTAAAAAAACAAATAAATACGTATATTATATAACATTATATTTTATACACACACACACACACACATTAACAATGAGAAAATATAAATCAATACCTATACAGTCTGGAGGCATGGAAAATATTATTCATCAAATATAAATCATCTTCCTTCAGTTCAGGTCATGATCCCAGGGTCTTGGGATTGAGTCCCCTAGTCACTGGGGAGTCCTCTGCTCAGTGGAAATCTGCTTCCTCTCCTTTTGCCCCTCTGCCTCTACCCTTCGCCCTTCATGTGCTCTCCCTCTTTCTCTCTCTCTCAAATAAATAATATGTTAAAAAATTAAAAAGTAGAATCCTACAAGCCATAAAAAGCAATATAAGATATGTGTTTGGAGAAATTATATATCTATATATTCTTCAATACAGAAAATACTCAAATGGTAAGTCTAGATTATTAGTCTACACAAAGAGCTCTTAGCTCTTACAAATTGACAAGCAAAAGGCAAGCAACTCAATACATAAATGGCCAAAATTTTGAATAAGAAATTCTGAGATCATATTCAAATGGCTAACAAACACATGAAAAAATACTTTCAATCACTGATAATAAGATAAATACAAACTTTGATAACATGAGATAGTTTTATATGCACTGGACTGGAAAACAATAAAAAGAGGCAAATTTTTTTGCCATCTGGCAGGGTGGAAAAATCGTATTCTCATTTGTTGAGTTCTGTAAAATGTGAAATTGCAAATACTTTGAAAAGCCAACTTGAAAATATATTAAAATTTTAAATTACCTATCATCCTAATAAACCTAAGTATAGAATCTATCTGTTCAAGAACTAGAACTTAAAAGTAAACATATAAAAAAGTTTTCTGAAGGATTTTTGTAGAACTGCTATGGAAGCCTATTATTCTTTGTGATGGATTATCAAATTATGCCATATCCAACTATGAGGTAATATGCAGCCATTAAAGAGACTTAGTTTAAGCTCTAACAGTTTACTTTCAAGGTATCATAAGATATGTTGAGAAAGAAATGTGAGATGCAGAAAACTGCGTCAAACTTGAATATTTTTGCAGTATGTTAATGAACATTCTCATATATATATGTAGATTTAAATAGAAGTTCAGAAAAACATGGAAATGTATATATTCCATTATTAATTTGGCTTATACAGAGGGGAAGAGGGAGGTGAGAGAGATGAGAGTAAGACAGTATTCTAAAGACAATTTTATTAAATTAGTATTCTATTAAATTCTATTAAATTAATTCTATTAAATTCCATTAACTTACTGTATAGCTGTATACAGTTATACAGTATATAGCTGTATAAAACTTAGCATGTGTGCATGAGTGATTTTAAATTTATAAATAATTGAAAGAATTTTTTAAATGAAGAAAAAGTTCAAAGAAGCTACCCCTGACTGGGTAGTGAACCATTTAAAAAAATAAAGCCTGTTACTTTTACTTTAAAATACTAAGCAAGCTTATTTAAATGTGGTAAAGAGATTTCATTCCATGATGTTAAAACAATTTAACAAAATTGCTTTATTCTTTAACTTTGTATATAACACATGCTTCATGTGAATTTCTTCAAAGATTTTCAGTAAAAGAACAAGTAGTAAAATGGTTAACTGTTATTTGTAGTTTGCATAGATGATGACACATACATTTATGCTTCAGTAACTATTATCTTTCTGTCTACTTCAGAAGTCTCATTTCACATGTGACAGACTGACAAATTGAGGATGTATTTCTATTTTCTTTATGAATATTCATTCTTTTAGGGTGGTTTAAATGTATTATCAAGAACCTTAAAAGAATACTATGTAATACTTTTATTAGTATTTGTTTCATGTGTGATAATAAATGTTTCACCTTAGGACAAAGCTAGAAAGAACACTTGATTTTTTTCTTATTAAAACTTTATTTTTTAGAGCAGTTTTGGTTCATAGCAAGAGAAGAGGGATGGTGCAGATATTTTCTCATACACCCTTTACCACACACATGCATAGTATCTCCCATTGTCAACATTCCCAGTCAGAGTGGAACAGTGGTTACAACTGATGAATCGTGCACTTGCATATTACAATCACCCAAAGTCCATAGTTTACATTCTGGCCCACTCGGTGTTGTACATTCTGTGGGTTTGGACAAATGTATAATGACATGTATTTATATTATGGCATCATACAGAATATTTTCACTACCCTAACATCCACAGTTCTCCACCTACTTATACATCCCATAACCCGAACTCCTGGCAACTCCTGATCCTTTTACTGTCTCCATAGTTTGCCTTTCTCAGAATATTATATAGCAAGAATCATACAATATGTAGTCTTTCTAGATTGCTTTTTTCCCACTGAGTAATACTCATTTAAGATTCCTTAAATGTTGGGGCACCTGGGTGGCTCAGAGGGTTAAAGCCTCTGCCTTTGGCTCAGGTCATGATCCCAGGGTCCTGGGATTGAGCCCCACATCGGGCTCTCTGCTCAGCAGGGAGCCTGCTTCCACCTCACTCTCTGCCTGCCTCTCTGCCTACTTGTGATTTCTGTCTGTCAAATAAATAAATAAAAACTTAAAAAAAAAAAAGAAAAAAGATTCCTTCATGTCTTTTTACAGTTTGATAGCTCTTTTTGATTTTTCTTTTTCTTTTTTTTTTCTTTTTTTAGTACTGAATAATATACTTAGTCTGGATTTACTAGCTTTTCATCCATCTACTTACTTAATCTTGGTTCCTTCCAAATTTTGGCAATTATGAATACAGCTGCTATAAATATCTATGTGCAGGTTTTATGTGGACACAAGATTTATTTTTTTAATATTTCATTTTTTATTTATTTGACAGAGAGAGATCACGAGTAGGGACACAAGTTTTTAACTCATTTGGGTAAATACCAATATGTGTGATTATGGACAGTAGAGTAAGAACATGTCTAGTTTTGTAAGAAACCACCACATTGTTTTCCAAAGTAATTGTACCATTTTGCATATCTCCCAACAATGAACAAGGCTTCCTATTGCTCTATTTCATCACCAGCACTTAATATTGTCAGTGTTCCAGATTTTGGCCACTCCAACAGATGTGTTTTGATTTGCAGTGTTGTTTTAATTTTCATGTCTCGATATATGATGTGGAACGTTTTTTCATATGCTTATTTGCGTTTGTATCTTTTTTACTGAGATATCTGTTCGGTCTTTGGCCCATTTTTAAATTGGCTTGATCTTGCTGTTTCTTCTTGTTTCTAGGGTTCTTTGTATATTTGTAATAATAGTCCTTTATAAAGCAAACACTTTTTAATGTAATTTTTTTTCTTGCAACTTACTTCTTCATCAAGGACTCAACTGGGGTGCCTGAGTGGCTGAGTTGGTTAAGCTTCTGCCTTCCCCTGGGGCTGTGATCACAGGGTCTTGGGATGGAGTTCCACATCGGCTCCTCCTTGCTCAGCAGGGAGTCTGTTTCTCTCTCTGGCCTTCTTCCTGCTCATGATCTCTCACTCACTCAATCTCTCTCTCTCTGAAATAAATTGGGAAAAAAAAAAAAAGGAACTCAATTGATACCGAGATATAATAGGAATCACTATAACTAAACTAAAGTGAACTAAGGAATATCTGCCAGAAAGAATAGTAAAAGTACTAGCAGGTTATAGGAGTAATGAAGATTATAAAATTGAGATTATCTTCTCAAATCGTCAGCCTTTGTTGTCTTGTAATTTAGGTCCTGTTGAAATAACATTTAATTATGTTAATGTGAAGCAGAAGTATGGCACAGTAGAAACAAAATTGAGGTTATATTGAATTTTTAGTATAGCCTTTGTATTATTAGGATAGTACAGTTGCTAGGAGAAATTCTGAGAAGTATCTTTTCTAACTTCTAGAAATTTACATTTTAAAAGTCCAACTCAGAAACATACAGCAATTAAAAGTATAAGTAAGATAAAAATAATCCCAAATCAAGGTCTTCAGTGTGGAATTTATAAGGAAACTACTCCATTATTTTTGCAAATGGTCATTAGTCATTCCAACTATATAATACTATATGAGAAATTCTACATTTACAATGAAGACAAACAGGGATCTTGTATAGAGTATGAAGTAGTGAAAAGACCACTAGAACCAGAAAATCTGTTTCATCTTGTTTTTTATTCAAATAAGCCATCTGCCTTTGGGAAAATTACTTAGGATCTTTATCTTCTGCCTCTATGTCCATGACCTTCTAACCCAGTTTACTTTGGAAAGTCTTAGTTTATACTCCTGTACTGGTAAAATATTAATCATGTACCATTCACTATCAAAAATATGCTGCTTTCGATAATATATTATAATTATAACCTTACTTATATGCAGACACACACACACTTTTGCATGGTATCTCAGCCTCTCTGAAGCCTATCCACAGAGCCCACAGAATCCAGAAGGAAGAGGTTTCTAATTTCAGTGTGCATACAGATCTCTTGATTACTTGTTATATACCACATATAGAATACAGGACTGTCTTCCAAATTGTCCTGTCAGAAGCTCTGTTATGAGTAACAAAGGTCTGTTTACTAAGGTGGCAATTTTGAGAGCTGTTCACTACTCTGCAGCTCTGATTTCAAGCCATGATAGGCTTTTGTTTTTCCCCTTTGTTTTTAGGTGAAACGTATGACTAGTTCTAGTCATTGAGTTGCAGAAGAAATGGTATTTGTCATCTATGGGCTGAAATTTTATGTATGTATGTATGTATGTATGCATTTATTTTGGCAGAGTGACAGGGAATATTTAACATGGTAGCTGATCTGCCAACCTCATTCCTTAAATGACCTCTATTAGCAGATATTCCTTCCTTGCCAATCCTGTTGAAGATCATGAAGTATGAATGAGTAATAATAAAACTTTGCCATTTTAAGCTATTGATTTTTTAAAAATTTTATTTATTTATTTGGCAGAGAGAGAGAGTGATCACAAGTAGGAAGAGAGTCAGGCAGAAGGAGAGAGGGAAGCAGGTCTCCAGCTGAGCAGAGAGCCCAATGCAGGGCTTGATCCTAGGACCCTGAGATCATGACCTGAGCTGAAGGCAAAGGCTTAACACACTCAACCACCCAGGTGCCCCTAAGCTATTGATGTTTTTAAGCTTTCAGGCAGATCTGGCCTATCTTGATGGATAGATGGATGCTTCAGTCCACACTTTGAGAATATTTGATAAAAAGCATATTGATTCAAAGTTAATACCTCTATACTGGAAGAATCCCAGTGAATTATGAATCCCAATAGTTAAAGATTATATAAGAGAAACAATGACAAAAGGGTTTCAAAAGCTATTTCCAGAATGGTAGATGGACTTGGAGGGGAGAGAAATTAAGAAGAGTGTTATAAGAATATCAAGTGATAACAGATGTCAAATGCTGTAAAGTTGAGTAAAATAAGGATTGAAGGTAGGTGTGGCATATGTACCATTTTTGTGTTCAACAAGAAAAGGTCTTGTGAAGAGTTGGTAAGTCAATGATGAAAAAAGACATTTAGATAACCAGTGTAAATTATTCATTGAGACCCTTCACTTTGAAGGCAAGAAAAATAATATGGTGGTATCTCGAAGAGATGGGTGGCACTGAGTAGAAACCTAATTATATGAGAGATTAGAACAATGTTTCTCAACCCTGTACATTAATTAAAATCATCACCTGGGGGGGAAAAAGATGTCAAGACCTACTACTGGCCAATTGATCAGAACCTCTGGGTGTAGAACCAAAGCATTGACATCTGTAAGAGTACCCTGCATGATTTTGAGTCACACTATGAAAATCACTGACAAAAATCATATTTGAACCCTACTGGAAGAACCTAGTGGAAAATATCTCTGCTAGAAAAGATAATCTATAACGAAATAATCAAGAATTTCAAAGAATATGCAACCAAAGCTGAGGTAGAAAGACTAAACTTAAAGAGAAGACATTTTCCCCACATTATAGTATCAGAACTAGAGGACAATGTGTATAGTGCATATAGTCTTGTTTATTGGAGAGAAAGTTGATAGAGTTTGCATCTGATAGAAACTCTATTTTTATCACTACAGCAAAGGGAAAGTAATATTCTGAGTACAAAGTGATATAAGAAGGTCAGAGGTTTAAGGAGAGGTAACTTACTGAAGGAACATTGTGCTATCTCTGGGAAATATTGAAGTGAATTATAAACTTGTCAGATATGTGATTTTTTTTTTCTCCAGTAATGTCCAGCTCCCCAGTAGTAGTCATGGACAGAGCTTCTGATTGGGTTCACCGTGGTTGTGGATTTTGCCCTGAGGTTGTAATGGGAAAGCAGAGGTTCAGTGATGTAGGTATTTTCAAAATAGTGATTAAAATGAGGGTCTTTTTGCTTGGAATTAAAGCTGGATACAGAAGAAATAAAAGGAAGATGGCATTTTTTTTTTTTTTTTTTTTTTGCATCATATCCTGGTGGTATGCATGAAACCTAAGTACAGGAAAATGAAGAGAGCAGCCAAGATTGTGGCCAGAAAGTGGCATGTTTAAGTTAACAGTTTTGGAGATGAATTAGATTTGCCTGGTATTTGGAAAAATTATTTTTATGAACACTGATATGTTAAAATAATGATAAGGCTTAGGTTGGAAAGAATAAATTTAAAAGTCTTTATGATTAATGACTAATTATTTAGTGACAATGTTAGGGAAATTTGGAGACCACTAAAATGAGAAGAGGTTGTATAGTCAGATACGATTTACTCACAGGAGCAAGATCTATACAGCTGGGAAGGCAACTGTTTAGAAAGGACTTTGGAGAGCTGTGAGGACACCATCTCCACCATCTGACCTGAGGTACACAGAATATGAGAGAAACAGCTGTAGTAGAGCATCATAGATTTTCCTGTTTCAGCTATGATATGGGTGAGGAAACAGTGAGGTATCATGTGTTAGTGAAAGCTACCGGGAGCTAATAGGAGTTGGGTTGATAGTGGGAGGAGAAAAATCGGAAGAAAACTTCATTCTGAAGATCTTTAACTTAGGGATTTCTACTAGTTTGTTAGAGGTGATTTGAATGACTTCTGCTTTGAGGGAAGTAAGGTGGGTTTTATCAGACAAGATCCAAGCATCTTTTCCAAGTGTTTGAGGCTTGGAGTGCTTTTCATTTCATATGAGAACATCATTGCTTTAAAGTCGCCTCAGGTAATTCTGTAATAGAGTGATATGGGAATATGGGAATATGAGAACAATAATATGGGAAGTAATATAACTAAATGATATGGGAAGTAATATATGGGAAGTAATATAACTAAACCCCAAATAGAAAAGATTTCGGAGTGCCTAATAGGATATAGAGAACCTTCCTAAGAGATAGAGTTCTACTGACATGGCAACAGTATCCCATTAACTATTTTAAGCTGTTTCAGTTACTGTTCTTTAATTTGTCAGAGGTAAATATAGTAGTAATGGAAATGGATATTGTTGAGAGACTTCTTCATAGTCACATAAATCTTCTCAAAGCTTCTAATACTTAGGAAACACACATATACAAGATATTCTATATTGAGTCAAGTAACGAGTACAATAGTTGACTGGATAGACTTACCTTTCATAACCAACTGTTGCCTTTCCCTTTCTGCAATGTTCTTTTAACCTAAAAGACAAATATTAAAACAAAGGAATCCCACCTACTTAAATTGGTACTTTGAAAACCCCATTTTGATATCTAGTAATATTTTCTTATAGGTAAGATTCACCACTGGTACAATTGAAACTTTAAAGTGTAACTTTTTAAATACCACTATGCATTTTCATCAGTCATGAAGTAAAAGCACATCACCAATTTGAACAGGGACAATTTAATGTAAATCATTACTAACTTGTAGAAAGGGTCACTAACTAAAAGGGTTGCAGGCTAGGACTCTAGAAATACAGAAAAAGCAAATGCAAGAAGCACCAAGTACCTCTAGGGCTGAAAAAAAAGTGACAAGGAAGAGTCTAAGAGCTTAGGGAAATATGCTTAGGCCCTACCTCCACCCATCCCAAAGCTGAGATTCTGAACTTGTAGAAGAATGTGTGTCTGTCACAGAAACATATAGTCCACCAGAGGCAGAGAAATTTGTTAGAGGAATAGGTGATGACCATAGGGGTGAATCATTAGGAGGCAGAGAAATTCACAAGACATTGTGGCCAGGTCAGAGCTGGTTTGTAATAATAGTCCAGAGGATGGCCAACAAACATCCTGAAGGGCACAGGTGAACAAGGACTGGTCTGCAAGGACCATGAAAATAAGCACCATTGGGCCTCCCACAGGCCTACTGCTAGCAGGCATTCGTACAAAGCAACAACACATCATAGCCAGGGAGAGAGGCATTTTCTTTTGTGATAGACTCGCAATAATCCTCATCTATCCTCTATGAAACGGCATAATAGCACTCTAGTTATCAAAGCAGAAATGTTTGCAGAATTCAACTCCAGAATCATCAGCATTTCAAAAAAGCATTAATTTAGTACTGAGAGGAAATATACTGTCACAGCTTTTATTTTGAAAAATCAGAAAATATTTCTAAACTCTGACGTCTCAAGAGCAGCAGAGCAAAAGTAACTACCATGTAATATAATTATCTATCTGATTTTAGGTTTCAACATATTCAACCCCAAAGATGATTTTTGGAGAAATGAAGTGAAAGGATTAATGTTTTGTATTAAAATGCAAGTTCAAATGTAGACATGGCTGAAGAATCTATGTTAAACGCTAATACATTAAGATTGCTTTTATATGGGGCGCCTGGGTGGCTCAGTGGGTTAAGCCGCTGCCTTCGGCTCAGGTCATGATCTCAGGGTCCTGGGATCGAGTCCCGCATCGGGCTCTCTGCTCAGCAGGGAGCCCGCTTCCCTCTCTCTCTCTCTGCCTGCCTCTCCATCTACTTGTGATTTCTCTCTGTCAAATAAATAAATAAAATCTTTAAAAAAAAAGATTGCTTTTATATACTACACAAAGATAACTTTTATAAGTGAGGAATTTTATTTTGTAAACTATTTGAAATATCATATGCCAGTTTTGCAGGTTGATGTAAATGGAGATATGAGCTGGAACAACCCCTATGTCCAGATATGCGTTCGATCTATGGGCCACATCACATTCACTTACAGTGTTTTGGCTAACATTTTTGGCTAATTGTCTTCTTCCCTAACTTCTTCTTTGGAAATGTAAATATTTCTAAGACCTTGTTTAACTGTTGCCAGCCACCTTTAGAGTCAAATACATAACCAGTTTTTTAAACAGTTATTAGTCTTCATAGAAACAAATAGCATGCTCCCCAGGTTTTCAGGGAAAATTTGAACTTCATTCTTATCAAAATCCAAATGCTGCACTTAAATGTTAGTCTAAAACCATAAGTATTTTTTTTTAAGATTTTATTTATTTATTTGACAGAGACCACAAGAAGGCAGAGAGGCAGGCAGAAAGAGAGGAGGAAGCAGGCTCCCTGCTGAGCAGAGAGCCCTATGCGGGGCTCGATCCCAGGACCCTGAGATCATGACCTGAGCCGAAGGCAGAGGTTTTAACCACTGAGCCACCCAGGTGCCCCTAAAACCTTAAGTATTAATTATTCTAAATGTTCTCCGCTTTTGCTATCTTAAAGTGGATTTGAAGTTATCTTCCTCAATTGCCCATGTTTTCCATTTAAGAGAAGGGCAAGCATGTGTAACTTATGATCACTAGCTTACTTCAGGGACATAAGACTCAAGTCATCAGACTACACAATTTAACTCAACATCCTTTTATTTCTGGTGAGGTGAAATAAAGACCACGAACAAAAGAAGTGGAAGAACTTAAAAAGGTGCAGGGAGAAACATGAAAACTAAAGTGGGATCATTGTGATGGGCATTGCAGCATTTTAACTACACATGCCCCCATTTCAACTCTATAATTGTCTCTACATCAACTCATTGTTGAAAAATGAAATTCAGTCAACCAATCAGCTGATTTTTGTGGCTGTTGTTGCTTTTAGTGGTTTCTCCACATAATGGCATACAACTGACCTGACTGCTTTTATATTTCTTACTGAATTGACTTTCTTGGCAAACCAAATCACTGGGTCTTTTGTTATGCTTCAAGTGTAACTGGAATCCTGTCTGTGAAAGATGAATAGGATTGTTAATCAACATCTATAAACCATGTTTAACAAATGGCAATAAGAGAACTACCAACAAGAAAATTTAGTTTCGTTTTTCAATTTTCTTTTATTCAGTATAACTCATGAAGAATGGCAAAAGATTTTCAAGCAGTAATTGGACTGTGGGGAAAATAGGGGTCACTTGGGTAGCTAGGTCAAAGGGCATATTATGAAGAGGAATCTTACATAGGAAATTATTTGGCTCCTACACAAAGCTGTGGAAAGTAGCTAGTATAGACCAACCTACTGGGTATTCAGACTCATGAAAAATGCTAGATGATATGGATATATTTGGTGGCATTTTGCCATTTCACAATGACCTCTTATTTTTTGAGAATTGCCTCCCTAACCCCCAGGGATTAAGTGCTATTGTTGTACTATGTGCAGTGTCATTTTGTCCACAACTCATCACAGGAGATAAGCTGCTGCCTCGTGCTGGGCCAATCATATTCTGTCCCCTGAGAAGTCTGGATTGGGATTCACGGACACCGTTGAGTCTCTCTCTTTCTCTATGAGCCAGAATTATAAATTGCAAACTTAGAAACTGTGGGGTGCCCATCCTCAAAAATGAGAGTGGAGAATGATGCAGTCTCTAATGTTAAAAACTGAGGCAGAGATTAGAGAAAGCAGAGCTGATTATTAGAGAAGAAATTCATTTTGACTTTTTAGTTCCTGGTTCCAGTCCCTTGGAAATAACAATCGTTTTTTCTATTGTCTCACAAATTCCTCCTTTTTTTTTTTTTTTTTTTTTTTTTTGCTCAAGCTAGCTCTGGTTATTAACTTGAGGATATATATATATATATTTTAAATCACAGGATTTTATTATTTCAATGTGTACTATAATTCTTCTTGTCATACAGTCAAAATGTATATAGCCCATGTGCCTTACAGAGAGTGAATGCTCAAGTTAAACCATCCAGGAAGAGCGATGGGATTAATAACAACACTTTGTGCCTTATGTTAAAATGTCAACAAGACATTGTGTCTAGCCTTTTAAAACTTGTTTTTAATTCAAATAAGCTGTTCATAACACAGGGAAATTTTTTCCTTTAATAATGCCATTTTCTACATATGCAAACCAAGGCTTCAGAAAAGCATTCTGGGGGCGCCTGGGTGGCTCAGTGGGCTAAGCCGCTGCCTTCGGCTCAGGTCATGATCTCAGGGTCTTGGGATCGAGTCCCGCATCGGGCTCTCTGCTCAGCAGGGAGCCTGCTTCCTCCTCTCTCTCTCTCTGCCTGCCTCTCTGCCTACTTGTGATCTCTCTCTGTCAAATAAATAAAAAATCTTAAAAAAAAAAAAAAAGAAAAGCATTCTGTCAAATACTTTCTCAAAATTTTTTTTAAAGATTTTATTTGTTTATTTGAGAGAAAGGGTGGGGAGGGATGGAGGGAGAGGGAAAAGCAGACTGCCTGCTGAGCAGGGATCCTTACATGGGGCTCGATCCCAAAACTCTGGTATCATAACCTGAGCTGAAGGCAGGTGTTTAACAGACTTGAACCATCCAGGCACACCCTCTCCATGTGTTTTATTTAATTTTTAAATCAAAGAAAATAATTAACTATTTTCCCTAAATTTTAGCTATTTGATAGGATTTCTTGGGAGATATTGTGATATAGGGTTTTATAACAAATTTAAAGAAAAACAAGGATGTATAGTTAAACATCTGTCTTGTGTTTAAGTACTTATGGATAAAGCATCAAACAAATAGAAGGTTGTGTTAGTAGGGTATGTAAAAGCTGAGTACAAACCAAAATAAAAAAAAAGGCAACATAAATTGTATTCATTGATATTAATGTTGGTAATAGGAGTAATAGTTGAAGCGGCTTTTAAAGTACTGGTAGTAGTATAGCTGATATTTAATGAGCCCCTAATTTTGTGCCTGGAACTCTGCCATACCGTTTTTGGTTTTCTTACTGATCTTCATAGCAACTATGACAATTGTTATTATCATTTTACAGATGAGAAAATTAAAACTTAGTGACATTAATAATTATTTTAGGGACACCTGGGTCAATCAGTCCATTGAGCGCCTGACTTTTGTTTTCAGCTTATGTCCTAATCTCAGGGTTGTGGGATCGAATCCCGCATCAGGCTTCATACTCAGGGCAGAGTCCATTTGGGATTCTCTCCTTCCTGCTCCCTATGCCCCTCCCTCCAATTGTGCTCACTCTTTCTCTCTCTAAAATAAATAAATAAAATCTTGGGGGCACCTGGGAGGCTCAGTGGGTTAAAGCCTCTGCCTTCGGTTCAGGTCATGATCTCAGGGTCCTGGGATCGAGCTCCTCATCAGGCTCTCTGCTCAGCGGGGAGCCTGCCTCCCTCTCTCTCTCTGCCTGTCTCTCTGCCTACTTGTGATCTCACTCTGTCAAATAAATAAATAAAATCTTAAAAGAAAAAAAAAATAAAATCTTTCTGAAAAAGAAAAAAAATTTTGTTAAGATCTGTGAGATTCAATTCAGTATTCTAAGTTTATGTTTTGAGAAGATGAATTTTGGTATGTGAGACCCATACTTTAAATATGAAACATACCAATTACAGTTTTTCTTTTGAGGCTTTTTTTCCCAGCCACTTTCATCTACCTTGCAGCAGGCCTTTTCCTTATTAATAAAGAGCATGAAAAGTCATTATAGTATCTTCCAACCAAAATATTAAACCGAAAATATTTTGCTGGAATGCCAGCCAGCTAAACTTTATTGTCAGGGGAACACAAGTATCTATACCTTTTACTGTTCTTACTCCAATTTTCTATAAAATTTTCATTCTTTCTGATATTAATTTTCTCTTCAGGGTATGACATCCTCTGATATTTGAAAATGAATGACAGGTTTTTCCAAGTTTAGAGTGACTAGGTTGTTAAGATTATAAATGTGTACTCTCAGACACTTGAACATTGTTCACAAATTGGATTTTTGAAGTGTTAGCAATGTTCTTTTTGAGGGATTAATCTCTCCTTCAATAGAGATGGGAAGGAGGAGGAGCAACCTAAATGCCACATTCCACTGACTTTATCACACTCAGTTTTAATTCTCAAGACCCCAACTTCTCTCTTGCACTATTTTTCATCTCTTTATCTTATATTTCTGCTTTGCCAGCCAGATTACATGTTTTTAGTTCATCTTGAGAATTTTGTCTATGGATCCTAATAGTGTTTTTATCCTCATTTTCATGTCAGTCTGTATTATTTCAAGGCAAGTGAGTCAGTGAAAACATTTTATTTTACTTATTTTTACCTTGTAAAATTCAGAGGAATAAATGGAACAGAGGGATGAAAGTTTGCAGGCATCTTCAGCAAAGATAGGTCTGCCCCTTCCTCTTCAAGGAAAAGTTCACCTTTGCCATGGGAACAACACTACTCTGGAGATTCTCATCTTAGGAAGGAAGTCTAAAAGTACGCTTTTGTTCTTTCTTTACTGCTAGATAGTGACTAGAATGTGTAGGAAAGTTTTTTTGAAAATCCAGTCAATATAACCCTTTCTCTCATCTGAGGGCATTAACCATGGAGTGTACAAACTTGTCAGTGATACTGAATCTTGCAATAATTGACACAGTACTTAACAATCCACTGACATCCGAGAGTCCTTTTCAAGCAGACCATCCCACTACAACTACTTTTTTCTTTGTTCTTAAGGACATTCGCAAACTACTTAGTCAATTGTGTTGCTCTCTATAAAAGACTAACTCAAATTTTCAGAAACATGGAGCATGAGTATTACATACTCCAGGAACATAGAAATTATGAAGGGCCCAAGTTTTATAAGACTACCTTTTCAATTATGATAAATATTGAGTTATTATTTAGTTAAATAAGTATACAATTTCTAAGGTACTTTTTAATAGGACAGGAGAAATGAGAGATATGTACTAAGAATATGGATGCACATGTATGAGAGAAATAGAATTGTCACTAATTACTTTGAGGAATTCTTTTCCTCCTTATAAAACAAAATTTTATTACATAACAGGTTCTTAACAGAAAGAAATCAAAGTTTAGTATTATTTGGTCATGTTTTAAGAGTATATATGTGTGTGTGTGTGTGTGTGTATGTATTCTCAAAATTCTAGAATATTTTCCAATCTGAACAATTTTTAAACAGGTTTATAATTCATTTAAAAATCAAAATTTAGGCGCACGTGGGTGATTTTGTCCATTAATCGGACTGAGCCTTTGGCTCAGATCACGATTCAGGGTCAAAGGATCCAGCCCTGCATTGGGCTCCCTGCTCAGATGGAAGCCTGCATCTCCTTCTCCCTCTCCCCCGTGCTGTGTTCCCTCTCGCTCTCTGTCTCTCTCTCTCGGTCAAATAAATAAATACAATGTTTAAAAATAAATAAATAAATAGAAAGAAAAATCAATGTTTAGGGGCACCTAGGTTGTTGAGCTAGTTAAGTGCTTGACTCTTGATTTTAGCTCAGGTCATGATCCCGGGATCCTGAGATCAAGGCCCAGCCTGGGCTCTGTACTCAGTGCAGAGTCTGCTTGAGATTCTCTCTCATCCCCTCTGTCTGCTTTTTCCCCTGGTTGTGCTCTCTCTCTCTTTCTCTCTCTCTCTAAAATAAATTTAAAAAATCTTAAAAAAATCAGATTTTAGATAATTATGGTGAACTTTGTGGTTAAGATTTTGACATGCAGATTTTTCTTCTTAATATAATCCAACATGTACATTCTTTGGAGTTTATATATGTTTGGTGTTAGAATGTTTATTTGTCATTAAAGAGGTTATATCCCTTTATCAGAAAAATGGTAACTAGGAAAAAAAATCTTGTGTAATCACCATGAGAATATTTTGTTTTATTCACTTTCACTCATATATATATACTTCTGCTTACGAACACGTATGAAACTGTCTAGTAAAAATTGCAAATATAATTTTATATTCTTATTTCTTATATACCTCATTTCACTTAACATTATATTTGTATGCATTTTTTCAAGTCGCTTAAAAGTGTTTTAAAACATAATCTTGAGTTACTTTTATTTTATGGATGCCAAAGAATTATTTAACTATTACTTAACAATTGCTCATTTATTGTTTTATTATTTTACATTTGTAAATACCCTGCAGTAAACCTTCTCATACATATATATCTTATTGGTGATTACTGCTTTAAAGTAAGTTTCTTGACGGAGAATTGAGAGCATAAGATGTATTCATATTTTAGACTTTAATTGCACATTTTAACATATTTTCCAGGGAGTTTGCAGTAATCTAAACTCTTACCAGAAGTGTACCTTTCAGTATTATTTTTTAAATCACCAAATGTTTGGTTTCTTTTAGGGATAATATTGTATTATGCTTATGTTTTCTACAAAGCTCAGCAAATCTTTTGTGAATCCAGGCATGGTATAAATGATATTAGAAGTTATATACCTTTAATTCAGTCTGTTTTTTTCTTACTCCTTGAATTTGAATTTCCTTGTGTTCTTACTCATTCTTTTTTTATTGTAACATTTTCATTATTATCACCCTCAGATTACTGTTTGTTGTTCATTAAGTGTTTTTAGAATCATTTTCCCAATAATCACACATGAAACACACTCAGATACCTACACATGCATATACATATGCTCTTATTTTTTAATATCTTTGACTTAGTAACAATTTTTATTTCTATTACATTAGGCTTCAGTTGTTTCCCTAAGAAACCTGTTATTTATCAACTGTTTGTCTAACACCGGTTTTTTGTTTGCTTTTATCTCATTTATGTCCTCTCTTATATATATACCACATCATGAAAACTCAACTATGTTGTTACTTCATGAAAGTCTTCTTTTTATCATACGATGTACTTTTCTAAGAAAAAAATATTAGATGCTCCTAGAGGGTATGGAAGCTGAGTTGACACTTGTAGATTCAGTTGTTTCTTCTCACAATTATAAAACATATCCTCTAGAAATATTTTACAGCAAAGCTATTAAGTAAGAGTCAATTCAAAACATGATGAGCCTGAGAAAGATGACAATTTGAATAAAGGAAATTTAATTTATTAATTTATTTAATTTATTTTAGTACTTACTAATGTAATACTTTAATATTCATTTATTTTGATACTTATCTTTGGCGGTTTAGCTATTGCTAGTAACCCCATTTTATGAAAAAGAAACTGACTTACAGAGAGGTTAAGTAACTTGCTCAAATAGGTAGTTGGTTCCAGAGTCCCAGAGTCGGCCTTTAGCAATTGCAAGATGCTCCCTTTCAAGAATAAAGGAAACCCCTATGAATACAGCTTCTATACACATTCTTCTACATATTTTTGGTGAAGCTAAGGAGGCATTGTATTACTCTAAGAGTAAAATTGTGGGTTATGTGGACTATTCATATGTTCAGCTTTAAGAGACATTGCTACACAGTTTCACAACATAGTAATGTTATTTTTCACTCCCACCAACAATGCTTGGGTCTGATTTCCCAGGTCTCCCTGATATTTGCTATTTTTTTTTTAATTTTTAAAAATTTATTTGTCAGAGAGAGAGAGAGAGAGAGAGAGAGAGCAGAGAAACAGGGGGAGCAGCAGGCAGAAGGAGAAGCTGCAGGCTTCCATCCTGGGACCCTGGAATCATGACTTGAGCCAAAGGCAGACACTTAACTGAGCCACGCAGCGTGTGTGCGTGTGTGCGTGGGTGTGTGTGTGCGTGTGTGTGTGTGTGCGTGTGTGTGTGTGTTAGAGACAGCCAGCCAGCCGGCCAGCCAGCCAGAGATAGAGAATGAGAGAGAAACGCAGAGACAAAAAGAGACAGATCAATATACAATGTTATCCCCGAAAAGTTTAAAATGCTTAATTCTAGGTTATTTTGGGATAGGCATAAAATATGTGGACCTGCATGTGTATACTTTGCCTATTTTTTCTTTTTTTTAAATAAGAGATGAGAAAATTACGTTTACTAATTTGAGGAATGTTGGCATGGAGGAAGGATTAATACAAAATTCTGGATTGGAGAAAAACAGAAAGAAGATATAAACAGTCAATCTTCAGAAAGTGTGTCTCTATTTCAGAATTATCCTCATTTAGAAGTTTCTAAAAACATAACTTGTTTATGCATTATTCATGCACTTGTCTGCACACACACACACACACACACACACTTCCAATATATTGAAAGAGAAGTAGGGAGGGACTTAACCCTTGTTTAACAAAGCACAAACTCCTATTCTACAAGGTTAATCTCACTTCTGACAGATCATGCTTCTGAATGCTTGATGTTTAGTCTCTAAAGTTGGCTCAAATCCTGCTGTTAAATTAAGATATGAATTCCAATTGTAACAGCACTGTCCTTTCTTTAGAAGCAGGATTTGTTAAGATCCCCAAATCTTATTCTCCTAAAAAAGAATAGTTTAAGTTCTATTTTTGATCTCAAGAACCTAGGGAATCTAATTGTTTATTGGTCAGGTTGGAAAAAGTTGGAAAAATGATATAATTATGTTGATAAGGCTGGTTACTATTGTAGGAAATAAAATGGTGGGGAGGGGGGTTCATCTTTCTTTAAAAAGTTTTAACTACAAAGATTTCATACATGTGACATAAAATAATTGTACTTATTATGATTGGTAATAATGATACATTTTGACATTTATAGTTTATAATGCTTTGTAGGATATGGTATTCTTTTTTAAAGGTCTTATGAGAAAGGCATGGAGGATTTTTTTTTCACCTTTTAAAAAGATGATAAAATGAAATATAGAGTTCAGTGGTTTGTACAAGGACATGTAGTTGTAAATATGATAAATGAAGCCCAATTCCAAGTCACCTGTGTGGTATAGGGCAGTATTCTCTAAAATTGTTGTATACATTAGAACCACCTAGAGAGCTGGTTAAAACCAATTTCTGAGTGTCATGCCTACAGACTGTGATTCAGTACAGCGAAGATGAGGCCAAGGTGGCTATTTCCAACAAGCTTCCAGGTGGTACAGAAGCTGCTGCTCTGTGGACAACACTGAGCAGTGGGTTATCTCACTTTCAATCTTGGCTTACCAAATTATAACTGTCTTTTATTTTAAGTCATTTAAGCTTTTTTTTTTTTTTTTTTTAAGATTTTGTTTATTTACAGGACACAGAGAGAGACTCAGTGTAAGAGGGAACACAGCAGGGGGTGGGAGAGGGAGAAGCAGGCTTCCCACTGAGCAGGGAGCCCAATGTCTTCCTGGATCCCAGGACCCTGGGGTCATGACCTGAGTGGAACAGGGACACTTAAGGACTGAGCCACCCAGGCGCCCCCCCATTTAAGCTTCTTAAGCCACATTCTTCTCAGCTTTACATTAAGAAAAATCATATCTAGCTTTGTTGTGAGAACTAAATGGAAAAATATGTTGAAAATATCTTGTCTGTCACAAGTGCTCATACTACTAATTCCATTTCACCCTCTCTGGAACCATCCTGGGGAGCTTTATTGATTCCTCTAGTTGCTTTCTCCTCAAGATTGCCACTCTATTCCTATTCTGATGGAGTCAAGCAACCCTTAATGCTTCATTCTGACATCTTCCCGAGAAGGTATTGAACTGAAAATTCAGCAGTTGAGAGAATTATTTATTATTAGAAGTGTTAAGTTCTTTTTATGACACCAGCTCCTTCCTAAGTTTGTGATACATTCATCATTTTAATGTTTCCTTCAAAGTTTTATCATAAAAACGACTCATTAATTCAGGCCATTTTAAAAAACTGAATTTGAGAATTTGAGAAAAAGCAAGGCTGAAATTGAACTTCTCATTATCTGTGAAACCATTTTCTTTAGTGAATACACTGACATATGAGTACAAAATTATTTCAAGGATTTTATGTAATTTAATAGACATAGTGAACCAATCTAAAGAGCTTTAATATAGTTGTTTTAATTCAACAAATTTTATATGTGCTGTTTTATCATATTACAGCTAAGAACATAGATTTTCAAATAATTGCAAAAAGTTTTAGTAAGATACATGCCATCTGTTCAATTACCAAAAAAAATCATGAAAATACTTTCATATAACTATGCTTTTAAGTATAGTATTTTAGATTTTATTTTTACAGCATATTTTAAATCAATTTAATTGTGATGTATATGAAGAAAATGTGTGGTAATACAGGACCATATTTGTAAATTAATACATATCAAGTACTTCTTCAAAAAGGTGAGGTTGGAGATCTTACATATCATTTTTTTTAATTTGGCAAAAAGAGAAAGTTATCTTTGAAAATACTTCTTTAAATGACAATTGCTACAATTTTCATAGCTAAGAATTAAAAAATAAATGGATAGCATAATGAAGACATTTTGGATTCCATGTGCTGCAGGCCCAAATAATATTTTCCAAATTGTTCCAACACATAGAACATGTAAACAGAACACTTCAACTAGTATTTAATATAATTTGAAATTATAAATTTAATTTAATAATAACACTTCAACTAGCATTTTAGTGACACTTTGATCTCTGTTAATAAATGTACTGGAGTATTAGAATGTGGGACATAATTGGATAGTTTTTTTAAAATCCTATCACTGAAGGAATAACTTCCTGAAATAATCCTTCTCATTTAGCATTGTCCTTACATAGTCAAAGGTTTGTGACCTTGGTTTACTCATGTCTTGAACTTACAATTCATACTTTATTTCCTATCTCAGACAGTCTCAAATATGTCCTAGATGATACTAAAACTACCCAGTTGTTTTAATTTCTGTACTCAGAGTCAAGAGGTTCCCTGAAATTTGTGTTAGCTTCCTTGAGTGCCTCCCAGTGTATTCAGGACAAGAAATATCTTTTTGATAGTGTGTTGACTGTCCTGAATTTAAGACTGTGAACATTTCTTGATGATAGTGGAACACATAGAAATTCTGCAGACACATAGAAATGGCATCGAAACCTTCTTCATTAAATATTTCTTTTTGAAATGAAAACAGCACATAGAAATCACCTCAGATAAAGACAACGTTATAATAAGGAGACTGTTGTGTTAAGGAAATTAAATACAAACAGAAACAAAAAAGAAAGATCCCGATTTTTCAAATGATTTCATGCAGTCTTTGTTTGGACCTGGGAGATCTTCATAGCACCATTGTAAAATGCTGATCTCAGAGCCTGGGATTCTGTGAAGTTCATTTCCTGATTTTTGTTGTTGTTCATTGCCTGGTTTCTTAATGTATTTACACCCTTGGCTGTTTCCTGAAATTCTTTATTCACGTGACTGTCTTTCTAGTATTGCAGCCCCTTGGATGCAAAATTCACCCCCATGCTGTGCTACCAAAAATATTTCAATCAAATAAGCACTTATGAGTTTTGCAATATTCATTGAAAATTTAGGGCTCACTGAGAGAAGTCACATTGTAAATAGCTTAACAAATTAGGCAGAATGAGATTTCTATGCTTGTGACTAAAATAACCATAGATTCATTTTTTAAAGCTAGATATTAGACTCAATTCCAAATGTATGCACTTCTATGAAGAAACACTATGAAATTAAAAAGTCTTCCATGTTAAGTTCTAGATACATAGGATGCATATTGTTGCATTCTTAGGCAGAAACAGTTAAAAATGCAGAAATCACAAATGATTTTCCCTAGAAATAAGGAGGAAAATGTGTTTAATGATGTTATGGTGTTTTTGAATTAAAAAATCTGTCAATGTGGTTAGGCTGAACTCATCTCCCAGAATTCTCTTTCTGCTTATGGTGAGATATAAGAGCTTCCTGTGTGACTTTATAAGGCAAAAGGAAAGCTCCAGATATGTATCTTCTCTGAGTAAACCTTGAACCAGGAATTTGGAATGAAGAATGGTTGCTGAATGACATACTTCCTTGTTTGCTGGGAGTGAGGGGATTTCTGGGATATGAGGTATTCACTGCCATCCTTAGGACAGTTCTTTGCAAACTGGGATGATCAATCTACCTTAAAGAAATAAGATTTTAAGGATGAATTTTTGTAATTGTTTTGGGTTTTCTGAAACTGATTCTCTGATCTTATTAGATTTAAAGTCATTAATGTTTTTTTTTTTTTTTTTTTCCCTGTGGTGAAGGAGGCCCTGAATATTCCATGCCATGCATGGCAAGTGGTTACTCAAATGATCACCTATAGACAACTATAATCAATTGCCTATAAAAAATAAGGCAACAAAGTGTTCATTATCATAAACATATATGGATAAAGAAAGACAGAATAATGGGATTGATTAGTTGCTTCTAACTGCACTGGAGAATTTAGGAAAATAACATGGTAAGCTGAAGATTAAATGCTCAGCTCAAGGAGCCTGAACGGGTTTATGAGTGCCGTGAAAGAAACCTTTATCTTTCATATCTGCAGGGCCAAGATTTCTGAAAACCATGCTCAATGTCTAATCATGTAGCTGGCTAAATCATAGTGCAAAATGAATTCTTACTGTCTTAGGGTTTCTTTAAGTAAAGCTGGTATAATGGTTGGGAAGGAACGTAATCACAAAATTGGGGATAGGAAAATACAGAGTCTAGTGAGCCTTGAAACCCATGTCTTCTACAGAGAGAACTTTGCCTAAAAGACTAGTCTGCCCTTTGCTGAAGAAACTGTAATTTGTTTCTGTGCAGCATTTGCCTTGGAAAACACTGCTGATTCCTCTTCAGGGCCTTTCTCTACCACCCTATCTTTGTGCCTAGATCCATAACTGTATTCAAGTCTCATCAGGCCCCAAAGAATCTGAGGTACAAACTGTGATCCATGAAGGAGTGTGATGCACACCAAAATAATCCCACAGATTTGCCAATATGTATTAACTGGAGCCTTTGGAATGTGTGTGGGAATGGAGGATCTTGGTTGAAGGAATGCGAAATGGGACTCCAGCTTCAGGGCTTTACTTTAAGGGGCAAATAATGGCTCTGATAGTTTGCCCGATTGTTTGACTGAAATGAGCATCCAAAGACATCCTACTCTGGTGAAGTCAAGATGCCAGAGCTTCTTTGGTATTCTACAGCTCAAGGTACCCAAAAAGGAGTTCAGAATGCTAGAGAGCTGGAGATTTGTCAATCCAGCCCCATGAAAATCCAGAGGACATACCTTTTGCCAGAACTGTAAGAACAAATTCATGAGAGAAGCCTCAGCATCCTTGAAGAGCTCTGTGGCCACTCATCTCTATGTATCAGAAATTATAGTGAGAAATGCTACCATAGAACTAGGATCCCTAAATGCAATAGGGATAATAGGATTCCAGGTTACAGGGCCTAAGTGACATAGACACTTAATAGCCAAAGGCAAGATACTCATATTTGTACTACACAGTGGGAGTAAAAACAGTAATCAGAATATTCTGACTTGCAGAGAGATTTGCATTGGCTAGTCGATCTATGATGCCCCTAGAGTGAAAAATATGAATAGAAAACCAAAGTGCTGGGGCACCTGAGTGGCTCAGTTGGTTAAATATCTGAGTATGGCTCAGATCCTGGGATCAAGCTCACTGGGGAATCTGCTTGTTCCTCTCCCTTCTCTTCTGCCCCTCCCCTGTTGGTGCTCTCTCTGTCTCTCTCAAACAAATAAGTAAAATCTTTTAAAAAAAGAAGACTAAAGTTTGACTTGATCTGTATAAATAGGGAAGCTCTAGGTCTAATGAAGAAAAGTCTGACTTGAAAAAAACAAAAGAATCATTCCCTCTTACTCATTCACTTCTCATACTTGAACCATTTCACAGAACTAGAGAATCTTTTTTTTTTTTTTTTGAGCCTCTTGAATAAATGGAATGCCAAGACATCTTGAGGAAATCCTCTTATAATGCCAATATTTTATACTATTAATTTTTCTCCCAGCCTTCCCTAAAGACAACTGCAGCCATTTTCCAGGATAGCTGAATTAAGGAAGGAAGCACACTGTCATTTTGGGGATTAGGAAAAGAAATGAAACTAAATCCTTGAGTACCAAATACCAGTGTAGTCTTCTGGTCAGCGAAGAGGCTAATAGTCAGGTTCTCCAGGGAGTTTAGCTCTAGTCAATCCTACAATGTACCCAGTAGGTCTGTGAGCCCATTCTGTGGTTATTTGTCCAGTTCCAGACACATAATTGAAAGAGATACAGTTAATACCTGGTAGAATCTCTTCATGGCTTCCCTAGCCTGTGAAGTGAAAGAAAGAAAATGACACATAGAAGCCACTAAAACAGCCTCTACATTTGAATGTAATATGAATATAATAAACCAAAAAAAAAATAAAACCTCTACATATGAATGTAATAAACCAAAATGAAAACTAAGCCTCACTTCTGGAGGGATTGCAAACATTGGTGATACCATGAAGGACTTGGAAATGGCAGGGGTGTGATTACTACTATTAAAGAGAAATAAAGCTGGGGAGTGGTTAAAGGTGATGAAGCCAGGTTTTATTTGGTGGTAACTACTACAGTAGGGAAGAGAACACAGTATAGACGAACCTCAACTTCACAGAAACACAAGGCAGGAAAATTTTAAATGCTGGGATGCGCTAAAGGAAAGACCCTGAACGACATAAAGGGAGGATTTGATCCGCAGGAGTAGGTCATCTGCATAGGCTGATTGGCACTTATCCAGAGGTGAAATACCCTCTTGTATTCTTGACAGGCAGAGGGTAGTTGTGCAAGTTGGAACAAGTTGGCCATAGAATTTAGGTCCTTCCCCTCCCATAGGAACTAGCAGGCAAGAGTGGAAGTTATGTCCCTGAATATTTGCATTTCAAAGAGAGAACTCTTGATTCCTTGAGGTGAGAGTTCTGGGTGGTTAAAGAGTAACATCTTAAAGGGCAGAGAAAGGATTTATAATTGCAAGTCCTCCAAAGCAACTCTTCTAAGAGGCTATCATCATTCTCCTGGCAGCATTCAGCTTTCTTAGGCAGGAATTTTAAAACCCCATCCTAGGGACACAGCCTAAAGCTGTAGAAGTACTCTAGACTCTGGTCAAGTCTCGGTGGAGGGGTTTGGACAGAGTCATTGTGTGTTGAGAGTTTTTACAGTTAATACTACTGCATTCCCCTTCAACTTACCAATTTGGACTTTGCAGAAGATAAATGAATCTTGAAAAATGGTAGCAGATTTTATGAACTTAATCAGGTAGTAACTCCCTTTGTAGCTGTTGTACCAGATTAGATTTTGATGCAGGAGCAAATAAATACATTCCCTGGCACCTAATATGTAGTTATTGATTTGGCAAGTTCTTTTTTTCTCTACATATTGTATCAGGTTTCTATTGCTGCTGTAACAAATTACCATTAATTTAGTAGCTTAAGCCAACACACATTTATTCTTTCATACTTCTGGAGTTCAGATGTCTTAAAATCAATTTCCATGGACTAAAGCCAAAGTGTTGGCAGGGTTTGTTCCTTCTGGAAATTCTAAGGGATGAATCTCTTTCCATAACTTTTCAGCTTCTAATGGTTGCCTGTATTGCCTTCACTGTGGCCCCTTCCTTCACTCAAAGTGGGCCACTCCAATTTCTGCTCCCATCATCATACTCGCTTCTCCTCTAACCCTGACACCCACTCCAGACCCTTTTGATTATTTGGACCTACAGAAATAATCCAAGGTAATGCCACCATCTCAAGATCCTTAATTTAGTTACATTTGCAAAGTTCCTTTTGCCACATGAATTAACATTCACAACTTCTGAGGGTAGACCATGAACATAGTTGCTTCCATTGTCACATCCCATTCTCTAACTTTGACCTTTTTGATTCCCTCTAAGAAGGACTCCTGTGATTACATCAGTTTCACCTGAATAATCTCCCCCTCTCAAGATCTTTACCTTAATCACATTCGTAATCTCTCTCTCTCTTTCTTTTCATGTAAAGTAACATATTCACAAGTTTCTGAGATCAGGATATGGACATTTTGGGAAGGTCATTATTCTGCCTACCAAAGCCTTATGTCATAATTTGATCCACAATGACCTTGATTGCCTTTCAATCCACAGGACATCACATTGCTGTATTATATTGACCATATTAATTATGCTCATTGAACCCAGTGAGCAGGAAGCAGCAATTCCTTTACAACTTTTTTGCTGCTGGAAACATATGACTCAGCATATCCATTAGGGTTTGAATTGTCAGTGGTAGGTAGAGTTGGTCTTTGGAGGCTTTAGTTGTCCTCTACAGATGGATCAGTAGAGTCCCTTATAGTTTCGGAGCAAATTATTCTTGGACCTTCAGACATAATCAAGACACTTACATATTTCCAATTAAACTTCAGAATTCCTAATTTCAGATTCAGTTGTACTTTTTTTTTTTTGTCCTTTTTGAACAGAAATGTACACAGGGATTATTATGTGCCTTTTCTACCATTGTATGTTGAGTGTGTGGGGATGGACATCTTTTCCCTTTAGTTTCACAGGTCTATAGAATGAGAGTATCTATAGAGGAACCATAATTAAGGAATTAAATCCAGTGTCTCTTCCGTGCCTGAATGTGATTTAGTTAAGACTCTAGATTTTGAGTAAATTCTGTAATGAGACTTTTGGGAGCCTTTTGAAAGGAATGTATGTATTTTGCATATCAAAGGGCATGAATAAATAGAACTAGAGGTTGGACTATGGAAGGCAGCCTTTAAGATTGTCCCCAATGGTCCCTGCCCCCTTCACATTAACATCATCTAACATTCTCTGCTGGAGCATAGATTTGATTTAATGATGTTCTTCTGATGAGTAGAATATGGCAGAATTGATAACATCATTACTGAGATTATATTATAAAACAGGTTAAAAAAAACATGAATGTTCTTCCTATACTCACTGTCACAGATCACTTACTCTGGGAACACCAGATACTATGTCTTGACAGCACTCAGGTAGCAAATGGAGAGGCCCATATGGTGAGGTATTGAAGTCTCTGGGTGACAGCCAGTGAAGAACTGAGGTCTACTTATAGTAGTGCCATTGAGCATACCGAATAAATTTTTGTTTTAAACTGTTAAATTTGGGACAAATTTAATGCACCAATAGATAACTTATAGTTTCTCAACAAATCAACAACTCCTTTACCATGTTTAGATAGATACCATGAAGCAATGGAGTATAACCAATCTCAACTCTAGCAAACAAGTAAAAAAGTAATAAAAGGGAACTATAAATTCTAACATTCTGCATCATTTTGAAAAGTTAAAAACTCAGTTAATCAGTTGTTCCTTTTCATAACATTAAGACAGAAATAAATTTTTTTCTGAATAAATATATTGTTCAAATAAAACTTCATATCTTCTCTGTCCATAATTTATTTGAAATGGAAAAAAATAATTTGGTGTTGGAAAAACCAAATGTTAAAATAATAATTAAATATGAAATTTTGTGTCATTCCCCTAATGTGAATAATTTTAAAAGGTGTTTTATTTTAATATTATTTTTGTTTACATTTCTATATTTCTAATTCTAGATGCATTTTCCAATTCTCTATTTTATTCAGTACTTGTTTCTTTATATATAGACACTATAATTTAATTTTAATTAAACATAACTTATTACTGAATCATTAAGATGAGTTTTAAATACTTTTGTTTCCGTAAACAACTATATGCATTAGTCATTGGATAATTTAACTCAAGTTAGTGACACAGAAAAATACTTTAAAATGTTTGAACTAAGCAACATATAAACACACACACACACACACAATTTCATAGGATATCTGGAAAAACAGTTCTTGTGTCAATCTAAAGAAATAAACTTTGTTAGAGAAATAAACTTTGTCACCCATTGCCAAGTGTCCATTACACATTAGATACGTTAGATGTTGCTGTACAAATGAAAAAAGCAATGATTCATTCCTTCATAGAATTTAAATCATAACAATGAAAGGCAAATAGAAAATAATTTTACATAATTCTGTATTAGATTAGAAGAGAGTAAAAACTATGGGAAAGATGGACCTAGAAAGGTGGAGTTGACTGGAGTTGCAAGCTGTGACTTTAAAAAGGGTCATTGAGTAAGTGGAAACTGAACAGACTTGAAGTGATTGCCGGAGGTAACCATCTAGAAAGAGAATTGCAGGCAGGAGGAGTGACCAGTGCAAATGCTCTCTACACCTATAGCAGGCCTAGTATGCTCCTAGAGCTGCATGAGGCCAATATGTGGAGTGAAGTGAGTGAGTAATAAGGTAAATGTGGGCCAAATTCTGTAGATCTTTGAAGGCCATGTTCAGGACTTTTTTTTTTTTTTAAGACTATTGCAAGAGTTTAAACTGAGTATTTGTATTATCTGATTTATAATGTCAAAGGATTATGCTTCCTGCTGTTTTGAGAATAAACTTAGAGGAGAAGCATAAACTTGAGGCAGAGAGAATTTTTAGGGGGCTCCCACATTAATTCGGGTAAAATGATATTATCTGTAAGTGGAAGCAGAAATGAAGGCATTAAGAAATGGGTAGATTGTATTTGAAGACAAGTCCACGGTTTCCTAGCATAGAGGCTGGTGCAAGAGAAAGGGGAAAGAAAACACAGTGTAGCTTCAAGTTTCAAAAGACTGAGCAACTGTAGAATGAGTTCTTATCAACCGAGAAAGGTTTGAGCAAAGTAGTTTTAGGAGGGAAATGAGGGGTCAATACTGGTCATGTTGCATTTGAAATGTTTTTTTAGAAATCCAAATGAAGTGGTCCCTGGGTGGCTCAGTTGGTTAAGCATCTGCCTTTGGCTCAGGTAGTGATCTTAGGGTCCTGGGATCAAACCCATATCTTGTTCCCTGCTCAGCAGGGAGTCTGCTTCTTCCTCTCTCTCTGCCTCTCACTCCTCCAGCCTGCTCATGTTCTTTCTCTTTCTCTCTCTCTCAAATAAATAAAGAAAATCTTAAAGAAAAAAATGAATCCAAATGGAGTTGCCAGTTGTCATGTCAAATTGGATATACGAGTGAGGAGTCCAGCACACAATCTAGGATAGACTTATAAATTCAGGATTAATGGCCATTTGAATATATTTCTAAATTAAAATTCAGTTAATTAACATATAATGCATTATTCGTCTTGGGTACAGGTCTGTGATTCATGAGTCTTATATAATACCTAGTGTTCATTACAACACATATCCTCCCTGTCCATCACCCTGTTTCTGCATCCCTCCAGTCCCCTCTCCTCCACTAATCCTCAGTTTGTTTCCTATGATGAAGAGTCTTTTATGGTTAATCTCCCCTCTCTGGTTTGATCTTGTTTCATTTTTTCCTCTCTTCTCCTGTAATTCTCTGCCTTGTTAAATTCTACATACCAGTGAGAACATGTGATAATCGTCTTTCTCTGACTGACTTATTTCACTTATCATAATACCTTCTAGTTCCAGCCATATCATTATAAATAGAAATATTTCCTTTTAAATGGCTGCATAATATTCCATTGTACATACACACCGCATCTTCTTTATCCATTCATCCATTGATGGACATCTGGGCTCTTTCAGTAGTTTAGCTATTGTGGACGTTGTTGCTTTATCCACTGGGGTGCAGGTGCCCCTTTGGGCCACTACATTTGTATCTTTGAGGTATCTTTGAGGTAAATACCTAGTAGTACAATTGCTGGGTGGTAATGTTGCTCTATTTTCAACTTTTTGAGGAAACTCCATACTGTTTTCCAGAGTGTTACATCAGCTTGCATTCCCACCAATAGTGTAGGAGGATTCCTTTTTCCCTGAATCCCTGTCAACATTTGTTATTTCCTGACTTATTAATTGTAGCCTTTCTGACTGGTGTAAGGGATAACTCATTGTGGTTTTGATTTGTATTTCCCTGATACTGAGTGATATTGTGCACTTTTTCATGTGTCTGTAGGCCATTTGGATTAAGTGTCTGTTCATGTCTTCTGCCCATTTCTTGACTGCATTTTTTGTTCTTTGGGTGTTGAGTTTGGTAAATTCTTTATAGATTTTAGATACTAGCACTTTATCAGGTATGTCATTTGCAAATATCTTCTTCCATTCTGTCAGTTGTCTTTTGGTTTTGTTGACTGCTTCCTTTGCTGTGCAAAAACCCTTTTATTTATTTTTTTTAAAAGATATTATTTATTTATTTGTCAGAGACAGAGGGAGAGAGAGCTAGCAAGCACAGGCAGACAGAGAGGCAGGCAGAGGCAAGGGAGAAGCAGGTTCCCTGCCGAGCAAGGAGCCCGATGTGGTACTCGATCCCAGGATGCTGGGATCATGACCTGAACCGAAGGCAGCTGCTTAACCAACTGAGCCACCCAGGCATCCCCCCAAATCTTTTTAAATTGATGAAGTCCCAATAGTTCATTTTGGCCCTTGTTTCTCTTGCCTTTAGAGATGTGTCTAGCAAGAAGGTGCTGCAGCCGAAGTCAAAGAGATTGCTGCCTGTGTTTTTTTCTAGGATTTTTATGGATTCCTGCCTCACATTTAGGTCTTTCATCCATTTTGAGTCCATTTTTGCGTATGGTGTAAGCCAATGGTCCAGTTTCATTCTTCTGCATGTGGCTGTCCAATTTTCCAAACACCATTTGTTGAAGAGTGAGTCTTTTTACCATTGGATATTCTTTCCTGCTTTTTTGAAGACTAGTTGACCATATAGTTGAGGGTCCATTTCTGGCCTCTCTATTCTGTTCCATAGATACATGTGTTTGTTTTTGTGCCAGTACTATACTGTCTTAATGATTACAACTTTGTAATTGAGCTTGAAGTCTGGAGCTGTGATACATTCAGCTTTAGTTTTCTTTTTCAACATTCCTTAGGGTATTTGGGATCTTTTCTGGTTCCATACAGAAAATTTAGGGTTATTTGTTCCATTTCTTTGAAAAAAGTTGATGGTAATTTGAAAGCGATTTCACTGAATGTGTAGATTGCCCTAGGTAGAACAGACATTTTAACAGTATTTGGTCTTCCAATTCATGAGCGTGGAACATTTTTCCATTTCTTTGTGTCTTCCTCAGTTTCTTTTGTGAGTATTCTATAGTTTTCTGAGTACAGATCCTTTTCCTCTTTGGTTAGGTTTTTTCCTAGGTATCGTATGGCTTTGGGTGCAATTGTAAATGGGATTGACTCCTTAAGTTCTCCTTCTTCTGTCTTGTGGTTGGTGTATAGAAATGCAGGTGATTTCTGTGCATTGATTTTATATCCTGCCCCTTTGCTGAATCCTGTATGAATTTTAGCAATTTGGGATTGGAATCTCCTGGCTTTTCACATAGAGGATCAGGTCGTGTACAAAGAGTGAGAGTTTGCCTTCTTTGCTGATTCGGATGCCTTTTATTTCTTCTGTTGTCTGACTGCTGAGGCTAGGACTTCTAGTACTATGTTGAACAGCAGTGATGACAGTGGACATTCCTGATGGGTTCCTGACCTTCAAGGAAAAGCTCTCAATTTTTCCACCATTGAGAATGATATCTGCTGTGGGTTTTCATGGATGGCTTTTATGATATTGAGGTATGTACCCTTTATCCCTACACTAGGAAGAGTTTAAATCAAGAAAGGATGTATTCTTTGTCAACTGCTTTTCTGCATCTATTGAGAGGATCATATGGTTCTTGTCCTTTTATTTATGTAGTGTATCACACTGATTGATTTGTGGGTATTGAAACAAGGCCATTCAAATAGTATTTAAAAATGTGAAACTGAATAATATCATTAAGGAAGTGAATTTAGATATAGAGAAGATAAGATCACTTTGTAGCCTCCACCATTGAGGTAAAAGAGGAAAAGAGCCTTCAAGAATGGGAAGTAGTTAAGTAGTGAAATCGACCAGGAGGAGCTGCTAAGTTGTGACCAACGAGATGTACTCAGGGGACCAAAAAGACTAGAATATTACAGTACTTTTCAAATAATCATTGCCATTATTTCTCTCAGCTTATGTCATTTTAAAGTTTTTTTTTAAAATGCTGGGTACATTCTCAAAATTAGTGGGTGATTCTGAAACCATTTCTTCCATTACTGAGAAGGAAATGCTGCACTTAGAAGTGTAAAAAGCTGAAATGCAGTGATTATTCAATACTATTTTCACTTGAGCTGAAACATTTGATCCTAGCTTTCTCTCCCCAGTGAACCCAGACTTTGGCTCCATTCTCTGAGCTGATTACTGAGGCCCAGCGAATGACTCTAATGAGTTATAGTAGCAACTCCCTGGTGATTATTGATTTCATCTGGCTCACTGAACAGAAATAAGTACTTTCTAATTTGTTGTGACATTGAATAGATGTGTTTATTTATTAAAGGATGTTGTAATGGCAGCAAGCCACCTTGTCAGAAGAAAGAGCAACTATCCTTTTTTTAGGACAGAGAGAATATCAAGAAAACATGGGCAAATTAGAGTTTGCTACAAGAGCCCAGCCAAAGGCCATCTATGTAGTTTTGAAATATGACAGAGGCATGAAAAAGAAACTAAAATTAGATTCAAGTACCTCTGAGTTTCTTCTCAACCCTGCCACACATGAGCTTTGAATTTTGGCAAATTACCTAATGTCCTATTATGAGGGTTTTCATCAAAAAGATGTAGATGATGACAAAAAGCCTCAAGGATCATCATATACATTCACTGAAAATAAATGAATGACTCTGAAAGGTTTAAGGTGATATGTAAATATAAAATATTATCAACATTATTAGTGACTAGTTTTCCATTGCCCTTAAACCAACTAAAGTTAAAACCAGAACAATTGTTATTACTCTTGGAATTTCTGCCTTAATTGAATATTTGAGCTTTCTTGAGTTTTAAATTTAATACAATTTGGGGGCACCTGGGTGGATCAGTGGGTTAAGCCTCTGCTTTCAGCCCAGGTCATGATCTCAGGGTCCTGGGATCAAGCCTCGCATTGGGCTCTCTGCTTAGTAGGGAGCCTGCTTCCCCACCTCTCTCTGCCTGCCTTTCTGCCTACTTGTGATCTCTGTCTGTCAAATAAATAAATAAAATCTTTAAAAAATTTAATACACTGTTGAAGATCACCACAATAGCATCAAACTCAATGCATCTGTAAGGAAATAGGTCAGAATATAAAAATTATGTAAAACTTCCACTTGCAAAGACCTTGTTGATGGCTCACTACAATAAAGACAAAATTATCTTCCAGAAAATATAGATGTTGTTATCAAAAAGAAATAAAGTGTTGATAAAAAGATACTTTGAATAAGAGGGTTTCTTCATAGATAGCGATGGATTTTTTGAATTTTTTGTTTCTATATTTATTGGATTTTTAAAAAGATTTTATTTATTTATTTATTTATTTATAGAGAGAGCACATATGCACAGGGGGAGGGAGAGGGAGACAGCCAATCTCAAGCAGACTCCATACTGAGTGTGGAGCCTAATGCAGGGCCTGGAGGCCAGCACAGGGCTTGATCTTACTATTCATAGATTATGATTTGAGCTGAAAGAAACCAAAAGTCTGATGCTTAACCAACCAAGCCACCAAGGCACCCCATTTTGTGATGGATTTTTTAGAAAGTTCATACTCACTGTAACAATAACAAAGGTGTGTAATGAAAACATGAGAAATATATACCTTCTGTATCCCAACCGAACATTTCCAATTTTTTTTTTTTCTTTAGAAGAAACAATGAAACATTTTGTGTCTACTTATCAATCCAGGGGAGTTAGGAAAACAAAAGTCTGTATTATGTTTCCAAATATGCAGGTGTTCGGTACAGTGTGGATAATTATTTGGATGATGGACAAACAGTATATTAACCAATAAAGAGCCAATGTGAAAGCAATATTGAATCAATTCAACTTTGACTTTCCCTCAAAATTAACTAGTTCCCCCTATAAACCAGAGTAGATTTCTCCCTGACTAGCCCCATTTTTGCACTTTACGCATTGTGTGTGTGTGTTTATGTGTATGTGCATGTGTGCCTATGTATATATATCTTTAAATAATAGTATAATATTAGATAAACTTATTAAATCTCATCAGGGACTTCTTTCATAATAATGTGGGTTTTTCATATAATAATATATATTTTTCAATAAAGTAAAATACACATAACACAAATTTTACCATCTTAATAATTTTTAATATACAACCCACATTAATACATTCACATTATTACGCAACTAATCTCCAGGACCCTTTTCTTTTTAAAAGATTTTATTTATTTATTTGACAGACAGAGAGAGAGATCACAGATAGGCAGAGAGGTAGGCAGAGAGCAAGAGGGAAGCAGGTTACCTGCCGAGCAAAGAGCCCAATGCAGGGCTTGATCCCAGGGACCATGACCTGAGTGGAAGGCAGAGGCTTAAACCACTGAGTCACCCAGGTGCCCCCCAGAATGCTTTTTATCTGGAAAAACTGAAACTCTGCTTCTGTGTTTTAAGAGTTTTATAATTTTAGGTCTAATATTTAAGTATTTGATCAATTTTGAGTTAATTTTTATATATATCAAAGTAAGGATACAACTTCATCTTTTGCATATGAGTATCATCAGTTTTACCATCAGCATTTGTTGAAGAGACCATCTTTTCTACTGAATTGTCTTGGCATCCTTGTGGAAAACTAGTTGATCATATAGTAAGAGTGTATTTCTTGGTTCTTCATTCTTTTCTGTTGGTCAACATGTCTATCCTTATGGCAATGACTACGGTTTGATTCCCATAGTTTTGTACTAAGTATTGACATCAGGAAATATGAGATGTCCACTTTGTTCTTTTTTAAGATTGTTTTGGCTATTTGGGGTCCTTTTAGATTCCATGAATTTCAGATGGATTTTTCTATTTCTGCAAAAAACAGCATTGGGAATTTTATGATTTTTTTTACATTTTAATAATATAAATATTTTATAATTATATCATATTTGTAGATTGTTTGGGGTACTAGTGATACTTAACAATGTTAAGTCTTCCAATCTATGAGCAAAAGATATTTCTCCATTTATTTGTGTCTTCTCTAATTTCTTTCAGCAGCATTTTGTAGTTTTCATTGCATAAGACATTTACCTTCTTGGTTAAGTTTAGTCTTTAGTATTGTATTGTTTTTGATGTGGGACAAGCTGGACTCTGTAATACTGAGTTTATGTTAGAATCACACATGTTAATGAAGGGTCTGGCTGGATATTTTCTGGGGCCATTCTTTTCAAAAGTCCTGAGATTTTGGTCAACATGGTCTTGCAGTATCATTCTCATGTTGTAATTACCTATGCAGATAAAGAGGTGGTCTGAGGAATCCCAGGTGCCCCTCTCTTCCTAAGACAACTAGAGAGTTGCACTGGTAGTTCTATCTGAGTCCCTTTGGAGAGCCCATTTTCTAGCCTGCTTGAAATGCAGTTTCTTCAGGATGTCATCACCAGGAACTTCTAATTGTAGAAATATCTCAGAATCACAACTTTTTTTTGAAGCTGCCTATTTGATAAATGCAATGTTTCTAACTTGGATTAAAAATAAGATTTACATAATTTTCACAATTCTGAACATCACTAATTTTATATGTAGTGGAATTTTGAGCCTGAAAATTGGAATCAAACAATCTTAATCCCTAGCACCTGTGAAACTAATGATGATTATTTATGTCCTATGGCATGATTGCTCTTAAAAAGGAGGAAATTATCCAGATGAGCTTGAATTAATCACATGAGCCCTGAAACAGAGAACTTTCTCTGGCTGATAGCAGAAGAGTAAGACAAAAGGGAAGACAGACACGACAGAAGGGCTATCAGAGACATGAAACATGACAAGTTACCCTGTTGTTGTTTTGAAGTTGGAGGAGGCACATGAAAAGGAATGTGTAGGACTTCTAGGAGCAAAAAGTGGTCCCTGGCTGACACGCAGCAAGGAAATAGGACTTCTGATCTAAAACCACAAAAAACTAGATTTTGCTAACATTTGGAATCAGCTTAGCAGATTCTTCCCAGAGCCTACAAATAAGAGCCCAACCTAGTCAACACTTTGCTTTCATCCTTGTGGTATTTTAAGAAAAATCTCAGTGAGTCGAGCTGGACTTTTGACCTCAAGGCATAGGACATTAAGTTTGCGATCATTTCTCAAGCTACAATGGAAAACTAACAAAGGATCCAAAACAGCATTTGGCACATTGAATGTATTGAGCGCTTTTTGCAAGCTATGACATTTGTTTTGCACAGACACTGATTTCATATACCTTTATGTAAGACAACAAAATTGTTACCATGCAAGGCATTACTGAACACCACCTTCCTCAAGGTTTGTCTGATCACTCCTGAGCAAAAAAAGTTTTTTTTTTTCCTCTTAGAACTACCATAATGGTTTTATTTTTATCTTTTTTTATACTCTTACTGTATTGTGATAATTACAATTATGTGTAGGTATCTTCAGAACTAGGTGACATCCTTTCAGAACATAGACTGGACTTGATTCATCTTTACCTCTGATTTTACTGGTTGACCCTATAACTTGTGCACATTTGTATCTCCTCAAATGTTTATTGAATAAATACATATTCACTGATTCATTACTTGACATATTCTACGATCAAATATACTCAACTGACAAAGAGATATCTTATTTCTAAAGTTATACTTATCAGTGGAACAATAAGCTGATAATAACTGTGGAGTAAATATCTGTTACTAAATAGAAGAGAAACAGTACAAGCAGAATAATTACCTTACAGCTACTCATTCTATTCTGAGCCCACTATTTCATTTGTAGCTGTCCAATCATCTGCTTTATTTCTTGTCTTACAGATGAACTGACTTTCCAGCTGCTTCAAGGTAGTAGGCGTCCCATTAATGTTAACCCAGAGAAAAGCTTTGGGAAAGTATTTGAAACATTTAGATTAAAGCTTTAATGTGAAGAATTCTCCTCCATTTGAAGAGGGCCAAAAGTCATCAATAATCATTATAGTACCATGCAAGGTCAATATAACTTAAAAACATTTGTCAAACAATCTTTAAAAAATACTTACCTTAATAAATAAGTATTTGAGAATTTAAAGAGCTATAACATAAGTGTTTATGGGTTCTTTACCTTGTCATTGCTCCTCAGTAGTTTTCACAGAAGTAAATGATTTATATGGAAGAGTATCAAAGATCTACATTTTTTTTTGCTCTCTTTCAAGTCTAAAAATAAATATAAAGGAAGAAACTAATGTTATTTCCAATATTTATATAAATTTGTGTTTTAAGGTATATTTGCACACTAAATATAATGATAAATAGCAAAATTAGAATATCAAATAAACGACGAGAATTTCTACTTGCCACAGGAATAAAATTATGCCTTTAGAAAGGCCAAAATTAAGGTTTTCAGAGGGAATTGACTATATATTTTAATTAAACAAATAAGAAAGCAAGAAATTCACAAACTTTTTAAATAAAATTAAACCATTCATAGCTATAAATGAAGTTCTAAAATAACTTCCAATATTCCTTTAGGAAACTCATTAATGTGGTTAAAAATACTTACCTTTCCTAAATTTTACTTTTTTATGTTCTTAAAAAGTTTAATTTTTCTCAGGAGGTTAAACTTTCATCTGTTGTAAACCAATTGGTTTATGCTGTGTGATAATAAAAATCTGGCTTTGTGTCATCTGCAGTAATTTTAGCTGTGGTAATTCTACAAATATAGCACTCTGTAAATAAAAATTTTATATACATATATATACATATATACACACTTAAATTTGCATATACACAATTATTATCGTCATTTTATTTAGAGTCAGATAAGGAAAGGCAAAGACAGTAAAAACCTGCAGTACTGTATCCCAAATACTTCTAGGGATCTTAATATGTGAAGATATGCTTGAACTGAAGAGATAAAAAGGAAAACATCTGTGCTAAAGGTAAAGAATATAGTTAATTATTAAGGCAAACACTTAAAGGTAGAAAATAAGGTTGAACAGAAACACTGATAAAGAAAGTGTTATTTTTATTTGAAATTCTTGTAAGTAGTTCTGCAAAAGTAAACTATTTACAGAGAATATGGGGCATTACTATCACTGCATGTTTTGTGAGGAAATGAGGAAAAACTAAAAAATGTTGGGCAAAAGCCTCAGCGGAGGCATTGTGTGTAGATGAAAATAAGTTTGTGTAAAATAGACGACTGCAGCAAGTAATCTTTTTGAAAAGTAATAAGGCAAAAGTAATAATAATAAAAATGTAATGAAACAAAACGCTCATCCGGTTTATCTTTTCAGAATTCCCAAAGACTATCCACTGAGATGGTTAGTAATTAGTACTGTGATTATCGATATTATCCGAATCAATACATACATAGAACTTCAAAGTTTACAAAAGATATGTGTATGACTATATGCATATACAGTATAAATACACTGCTATATATATGTACATACACACACACACACACACACACACACGTAGTTTTTCACAACATTTTGGTTATTATCTTACCTTGACATAAAGAAACAGGGTCAGAGAGTTAAAATGGATTGACTTAGAATATATAAGACTATAAAAAGGGGAGATGGACTAGTCAGTAATCTACTTAATAGTCTTGGAAGCTTTTACTTTATTTATTTTTTAAGGTTTTATGTATTTATTTGAGAAAAAGAGAATGAGAGAGAGAGAGAGACAGAAAGAGAGAGCATGAGTAGTGGGAAGGAGCAGAGGGAGAAAGAGACTCTCCAGGGAGCAGGAAGCCCAACTCGGGGCTCAATCCCAGGACCCTGAGATCGTGACCTTAGCCCAAACTTAACCAACTGAGCCACCCAGGTACCCTGGAAGCTTACTTTATAATCCAAGCTATTTCCACCACACTTCCCTGTCATGAAAGAATACATGTGTACTAATTTAGTATAAAAATTATGAATGACAGGGATACCTGGATGGCTTAATAGTTAAGCATGTGCTTTCAGCTCAGGTCATGATCCCAGAGTCCTGGGATGGAGTCCCTCATTCGGCTTCTTGCTCAGCAGGGAGCCTGCTACTCCCTCTGCCCTCTTGTGTGCTCTTTTTCTGACAAATAAATAAATAAAATTAAATATATATATATAAATGACAATATAGAGGACTCTGTTAAATTAAACAATGTTTTTGGTAATTAGTAAGATGGGGAATCATTTCCTCGACCCTTGAGGGCAAGTCAGTCCCAGGATGTTATTTATGTGTACATTTCTATATAGAAAAAGTTGAACATTATCAACGTTGGGAAAACCCTTGGATTTCTCACCTGGTGTCTGCTGCTGTGGTAGCCTCCTCTTGAGTGTGGGTGAGATCTGTAAGTTCTAAGCAATAGAATGTAGGAAAGGTGAGTAATCCCTGAGACTACATTACATTCTACAGATCTTCATTTTAGCAGACTAGAGTATGAAATTCTCCTGGTTGGCTTGGTAAAGTAAATGTCCACCATGTTGAGAAAGTTCACAGAACATGGAACTACTGGCTGTCTCTGGAACATGAGCCTAGCCACCAATCCCTATCCAGCAAAAAGCTGGGGCCTTCAGTCATGCAGCCACAAAGAAATGAAATCTGCCAACCATCTGAACGAATTTTTTTTTTTTTTAAAGACTTTATTTGACAGAGATCACAAGTAGGCAGAGAGGCAGGCAGAGAGAGAGAGAGAGGAGGAAGCAGGCTCCCTACTGAGTAGAAAGCCCGAGGCAGGGCTCGATCCCAGCACCCCAGGATCATGACCTGAGCCAAAGGCAGAGACCTCAACCCACTGAGCCACCCAGGTGCCCCATCTGAATGAATTTGAAAGCAGATTCTTGCCCACACCAACTTCCAAATGAAAATACAGCCTAACACTTTGGCTGTAGCCCTTGTGAGAGCCTTAGTAGGGGATGTTGCTAAGCCATGCCAGATTATATCACACAGAATCTATGTGGTAATTGTTGTGTATTGTGTTTAGCTACTACATTTGAGTCCATTTGTTAGGTAGCAATAGAAAACCATTATCAGTTTGGTACCAGACATGGGGTGCTTCTGTAACAACTGCCTGCACATGTAGGCATGGTTCTGGAGTTGCTAGTGGGTGGAGTCTGGAAGCAATTTGAGGGACATTGTAAAAAAAAAAAAAATACATATATATATATATATATATATATATATAATCACCTTACACCAGTTAGAATGGCCAAAATTAGCAAGACAGGGAACAACATGTGTTGGAGAGGATGTGGAGAAAGGGGAACCCTCTTACACTGTTGGTGGGAATGCAAGTTGGTGCAGCCTCTTTGGAGAACAGTGTGGAGATTCCTCAAGAAATTAAAAATAGAGCTTCCCTATGACCCTGCCATTGCACTCCTGGGTATTTACCCCAAAGATACAGATGTCGTGAAAAGAAGGGCCATCTGTACCCCAATGTTTATAGCAGCAATGGCCACGGTCGCCAAACTGTGGAAAGAACCAAGATGCCCTTCAACGGACGAATGGATAAGGAAGATGTGGTCCATATACACTATGGAGTATTATGCCTCCTTCAGAAAGGACAAATACCCAACTTTTGTAGCAACATGGACGGGACTGGAAGAGATTATGCTGAGTGAAATAAGTCAAGCAGAGAGAGTCAATTATCATATGGTTTCACTTATTTGTGGAACATAACAAATAGCATGGAGGACATGGGGAGTTAGAGAGAAGGGGGTTGGGGTAAATTGGAAGGGGAGATGAATCATGAGAGACTATGGACTCTGAAAAACAATCTGAGGGGTATGAAGTGGCGGGGGGGGGTGGGAGGTTGGGGTACCAGGTGGTGGGTATTATAGAGGGCACGGATTGCATGGAGCACTGGGTGTGGTGAAAAAATAATGATACCGTTATGCTGAAAATAAATAAATTAAAAAAAAAAAAAAGCCTAAATCACTGTGAAGAGAGTGCTAGCAGAAGCCTGGATGTTAAGCAAGCTGACAGTAAGGGCCAGAAGGAACAAGCTGGAGGAAGTGGGTTCTTCTGTAGTGGCAGAGGGGCACCTGGGGGGCTCAGTGGGTTAAGCTTTTTACAGTGGCAGAGAATTTAGGGAAAAGATCTCCTACAGTTATAGGTCGGGCAGAACAAAGGTTTTTATAGCAAAGGAGATTTCCAAGCTAAGTATTGAAGGTTCTGCCTGTTTAGTTGTTGTTCCTTCTCCCTGCAGTTTATTGCAAAATGATAGATTAGAGAGATATATCGAGGGAAAACTGTTTAAAAGTGAGGGGTCAGGATTATAAACTGGGGACCCCCTGAAGGATTTAAATGTGGGGATAATGTGATCAGATTTATATTTTAGAAAGATGACGCTGGGAATGTCATGACCAAAGCAGAGATACTGGCTGAGGATACTGGTTCATCCCTCCTCATAATTCAAAATTAAAAATAATCTTACTTAAAAAGCCCTTCATAAGCATCCAGTAAAAGTCCAACGCCCCTTTTCTGGACTGCCACTGGTATTTGCAAAACTCTCTAATACTCTTGATATTTGTGTTTGATTACTGAACAATTTGTCCACATAAGATGCAAACTGTATATTTCTTTTGGGCAGCTTATTATTTTCATATTCCTGCAAAAGCAATTTCCCACCAATTTAGTGGCTTAAAAAAACAGAAATCTATTGCCTGTCTGTTCTGGAGGTCAGAGGTTTGAAATTGATCTTATGGGTCAATATCAGGATTTTGGTAAGACTGCATTCTTTCTGGAGTTTCCAAGAGAAAATGTTTTCTTTTTATCTTATTTTATTTTTTTCTCTTTTTGTTTTTATGTAAGTATAGTCGACACACAATGCTACATTACTTTCAGGTGTACAATGATTCAATAAATTTATACATTATGCTATACTCACCACAAATGCAGCTACTATCTGTCACCATACAACATTACTACAGTACCATTGATTATATTCCCTATGTTGTATATTTTATTCTCATGAATTATTCATTCCATAACTGGAAGCCTGTATTTTCTGTTCCCCTTTACCCATTTTGCTCATCCCCAATACCCCCATCCTTCTTCCTTCCAGCAACTATCAGTTTGCTTTCTATATTTATAGCCCCAGTTCTGCCTTTCATTTGTTTATTCATTTGTTTGGATTTTTAAAATTCCCTATATAAAGTGAAATCATGGTATTTCTTTTTCTCAGTCTAACTTATTTCATTTAGCATAGTACTTTCTAGGTCCATCCATATTGTTGCAAATGGTAAGATCTCATCTTTTTTTTTTTTTTCCTCTTATGCGTGGGTAATATTCCTGTGGGGGTGTGTGTGTCTGTGTGTGTGTGTGTGTGTCTGTCTGTCTGTCTGTGTATCTCACATCCTCTTTACCCATTCAGCTAGCAATGGATACTTGGGTTGCTTCTATATCTTGACTGTTGTAAAAAGTACGGTAAATGTAATTTTTGAATTAGTGATTTTGTTTTCTTTGGATAAATAGCCAGTAGTTGGAATTATTGGATCATATGGTATTTGATAACCTGTTTTCCTGAGTTTCCTTGGGCTATGGTCCTTCTATTATCTTCAAAGCACATCCCTCCAACTTCTTCTGTCATCATAGTTCTCTCACTATGTCTCTCTTGCCTCCCTCTTTCCCTTATAAAATCCCTTGTGATTATGCTGGCCCTTCCTACATAATCCAGAAAACCTTCCCATCTCAGCATCGTTCTTTTAATCACACTGGCAAAGTCTCTTTTATCACGTATGACAACTTGTTCGTAGGTTCTGGGAATTAGGCTGTGAACATCTTTGCAAGGGTGCGGGGGCATTATTCTGCCTACCATATGCAGGGTTTAAGTTTTCCCTGTCTAGCATTGCTCTGAAGCCATAGTGGCACCACAATGCCTGAATAATCAAAGGTTTGTTGATAGTATAAATATGAGACAAACATCTAGCCTTTTTTACAAAGTGTCACCTTATCAAATGTTTCTTGTTATGACGTGACACTCTCTAGCAAACCTCGATCTTCTGGTGGACTCAGCTGGCTTCACTGTGTAGCCATAGGAGAATCTCTGAGAAAACTATTATTCTTGATGTAATGACGCTATCATCCTGTGACCACCATGACAGAGAGATATTGGAGAAGACACAGTCCCATCTCTTCCTTCCCCATATCATCATTTTTTTTTAAAGATTTTATTTATTTATTTGTCAGAGACAGAGGGAGAGAGAGCGAGCGAGCACAGGCAGACAAAGAGGCAGGCAGAGGCAGAGGGAGAAGCAGGCTCCCTGTCGAGCAAGGAGCCCGATGTGGGACTCGATCCCAGGACCCTGGGATCATGACCTGAGCCGAAGGCAGCTGCTTAACCAACTGAGCCACCCAGGCGTCCCTCCATATCATCATTTTACAAGTTTGTATGAATGTAACATTTCATAAAATTCTGATGTTTCCTGTTGGCACACAGGCTTCTTGGGGAGGATTCTGATAATTTTCCTTGTCTTTAAATCTTCTTCAAGTCTCTGTTTCATCTTCCCGTGCCTTTAAGAGGTCCTGCTCTTTACCACAGCATTCTCTACCACAAGAAATTCTTTTGTCTTAAGATTAATCCATCTGCTTCTATTTCTTCACATCTTACTTTGCCATCATAAAAGTACTTTTCTAACTTTCTACTTGCCTCATGTGTTCTCCAGTTCTAATCAACACTGAAATCATTGCATGGAGGTGAAATACTAATATAAATCACAAACTTCCATAGTTTCTGCTGAATCCTGAAAATGCATTTAATTATATAAATCTGTTGTAGATATGATAAACTGATCACAGCAGAGATATTTTCAGGAGCTTCTTATCTACTCTTGTGGCATAACATGTGAAACTTCCCAGAGAAGTATGGCAAATTGACATTTGCCAAGACACCATTGTAAGCCGCTATTTCCTTATTGACTGAACACCCTGAGGAGCCACTGTTCATATCCTTCCAAGGTCATGTCAACTGCAATGAGAAGTTTTAAGTAAACTAGTGCCTCTAGGTAATTCTTATCATCCATCGTTTCATCTATCAGTCACTGGAAATAAGGATGTTGTTCCTAGATGCTTTGGAGTGTCGTCTCAGACTGATACATTCTTATAAGGCAGATCAAAGCTGTCTTGATGTCAATCTTCAATCACAGGCATTGAATACCACTGGTTATAAAATCTAAACACATAATCACAAGCATACCATTAGGCAATGTTGGACACAAGATACAGCATTTGATTTTGAAAATATATCCAACCTTTTAAAAATAAATTTCTTACAATTAAGATTGAATGGATAGTGCCCAAATGAGACAGATACATGGACTGCGAGACAACAAATTCCTTGGTGATATCTGTAGTTTATAAAGTTCCAAAGGAGGAAGACCTCTAGATTGTTTTCTGAAATGTCACGAATGCTATGATAGAATTCACTTATATTTTCTCAGGGTAGAAATAATGATGATAGAGGACATTTATTGATGCTGAACTGTTGTTATAGATATTATTTTATACATAGTAATATAGTGCATACTCAATGTAGTTATTTAGCTACTATTTTCTTCCCATTTACGATAAGAAGACCAGAAGAAAGTCCAGAGGAATTATATAGTTTTCCAGTGTTTCACAACTAGTGAGTGATAAAGCTCGACTTTGTTCTGCACTCATATGGCTCTAGACCTTGACCTGGACAATCATGGAAAGAGAAAAGTTTTTACTGCTGCCTTGGATTGGCTCCTCGAACTCTTCCCTCCTCTTTCTTTGAGTTACTGGTGAATTCTAGGAATACGAAGTGGAAGAAAGGGAGACATAAATAGTTTACTTATTTTTCTTGTTTTATGTATGTATATGTTCATGATATGTTTCCATTTTAATATAACAACTGTGGGCCCTGTTACACATCAAGCATAAGGTCTATTGGAAAGTTAGTGAAGAGAGAATGCATAATTGAAGGCAAAGAAAGATTCGAAGGAGAAGATAAGGAACAGGCAATGATGAAGTAGCCAAATGGCGCCAGCTATTCTCGAAGGACGGTCAGAAAGTAAACATGATTTTGAGGCGTGCAGATCTACAGGGTGGAAATAGGGCAGTTCATGCATATTAGCTTCAGCTCGTTTGGGGTAGAAAGTCCTCATCAGCAGGGATCAAGGAAGATTATGAAAGTTATGGTACCTGAAAAGTTAACTGTTTCAAATATTTCATGTGTCAGCTAAAAAGACCTAGAAAAACAAGTAGTCAACATTGTTTGTGATTTGCAAGGCTTATTATTGCTGTTGTGTATGTGTTCATTCCTGTGTGTGTGTAAGTGTGTATGTGCATATTAATCTGGTTGTAGAGGCAAAGAAAACACTTCACTTGGATTCATTAAAGTTTAGAGGTTTACAGTGAGTTCTGAGGTCGATAAAGTTAAAGGTGTCAACTGGAAGATTTGCAAAGGCAACGGTGCAGCCCATGCTGGATAGAGAAAGGAGAAAAAGCAGTATGTGGTCAGTGGCCCATAGAAATACAGAGGTTCTAATGTTTTATTTATATCTAACAGGAGATATAGTGACAATAAGGCTGTTGGTGTTCTAGAATGATGATGGTTTAGGCAAGAGGATGTTATGTTAGATTAATGTATCAGAAATAGATTCTGGGTTACTATGACATACTAAATATACTCACGAAGTTTGGTTGTCAGAGTGACTGAACTAGACTGAGGCTTTAAAGAAGGTCAAAGAACTCTGAAGGTGCAGTGTGTGTTCGTTTCCTCACATTAATATAGATGTTACTGAGAATAATAGTTGGAGGAGACAGATGAGGGCTGTGAGTCCAGAGCCACCACTGTCATGGAGAGTGATGGGTAAACCTGCCACTCAGAAATTCTTACATGATTATTCAGGTGACATAAGCCTCAAAAGAGGGTGTTCCTGCCTGATTGCTGAAGAGAAATGATGTGTAAGTGGTCATGTCACTCCTTAACATAATATACATTATACTTAGTTATCTTGTTAATTATCTGCTCCCCCCCAGCAGTATAAAAGCTCCAAGAGAACACAAAATTTTATATAATTGGTCCCTGATTTTTCCTTTTTCTTGAAATTTGCCCGACATATAGTTTGTGCTCAATAAATATCTGTTGGATCAAAGCTAGAAGAATAAGTTCAAGAATGATGAATAAATTGATAATTGGAAAATAAGAATGTGATCTTTTGCTTCCTGGCCCTATGATATAAGCATGAGAATAAGAAGCATGATATAAGAAATGGGGTATGTTGTGGGAAATCTGATTTTTAGTGAAGGCAAGGAGGCAAAAGAAGATTTTGACAAATTATATTAAAAAATGATGTAGTCCAAGATGAAAATATGGAGAGTAATAAGAGAAAGCAATTAATGGCTAGTCTGCTAATTTGGCAGATATGAGTAAAAAAAAATAGTGTTAATTTTATGGCATAAGTAATAGTAAGTAAATTATTATGCCATTATATCAGTTAGGGTCACCATGAGAAACAGATGTTAAATTCAAAGGTTTAATTACAGAGAATATAATAAAGGGCTTATTTATAGGGATGTGGGCAAAGTAAAGGAATCCAACAAGAGATGGTGAAGCCTCCAGGAACTAGCATCACAGAAAGTCAGTGTTGCCTTCCTGAAGAGTAAGGAAAGACTGTGGTGCTATTAAACCTTACAAGAGCTCCTAATGTGAGACGGGCATCAAAAAGGAACTCTTGTCTTAGGTAGAAAATTTCAGCCACTGTCAAACTGCAATCTACTAAAGAGAGATGGAGGCAGGGGCAACAGACACACTGATTGTGCCCTACAACCTCCTGCTCATTCCTAGTGGTGTCGACCATTGGCAGAGCCAAACAAGGAGTGGTAAGTTGTGGAGAATGAATCTGGAGACACACACCCATTTATCATGATGTTGAACACCAAAGGAGATGCAGATGCAGGAATATGTGTATACACTTCTATATGTGTGTGTGCATGAATGTTTGAGACCTGTTCGGTTTGTTATATTACGCATTATGCAAGTGGTTATATCAGGTCAGCATATGTGCTTTTTATTCGTGGTTCACATTTTTATTGTACTGTGCTGATCTAGGGCTACTAAGAAAAGAGGTCTCTATGGGGAATATAAAATTAGATGGGTCTGAGTATTCCTAGGTTTCTCTTGGTAGATGTGCAGAGAGTTTTCTTCTCATATCATCTAACTTTTTTTTTTTAAAAGATTTTATTTATTTATTTGACAGAGAGAAATCACAAGTAGACGGAGAGGCAGGCAGAGAGAGAGAGAGAGAGGGAAGCAGGCTCCCTGCTGAGCAGAGAGTCCGATGCGGGACTCGATCCCAGGACCCTGAGACCATGACCTGAGCCGAAGGCAGCGGCTTAACCCACTGAGCCACCCAGGCGCCCCTCATATCATCTAACTTTATGATCTTAGATAAGCTCTACACATATCTACCCAGAAAGATATACTGATGAAAGTCATGGCTCACAAAGAAATGGTGGTACATTTTATATTGATGCTTTATGATTTCTATAGGAAAATTTCCTTTAAGTTTCATTTAGATTTCTCATCTTTTACCCTAGATCTTGAAAATTTTATCTTTGAGATCTTAATTTATTACTAGCTGAATTGGGAACTTTGCAATATACAAGGCTTATCCTAGTATTTTCATAGTACTAATTCCAAGGTACTTACCTGTCAACTTGAAATTAGAGAAATATAACAGAGTTTGGGTAAGCTTTGATTTTAATTTGTTTCATATCTGTGGCAACAATTTCAAAGGTTTCTTAGCAAAGGACATGAATAATTTAATTTAATTTTTATTTATTTTTTTCTTTTTGCAGTTTTTAAAATTATATTTTATTTTTTAAATTAACATATAATGTACTATTTGTTTCAGGGGTACAGGTCTGTGAATCATCAGTCTTATACAAGTCGCGGCACTCACCATAGCACATACCCTCCTCAATGTCCATTACCCAGCCACCCTATCGCTCCTACCCGCCTTCCCTCCAGAAACCCTCAGTTTGTTTCCTGAGATTGAGTCTCTTATGGAGGGATAAATGAAACAAGATGGGACCAGGGAGGGAGAAAACCATAAGATACTCTTAATCTCAGGGGACTTGAATATTTTTTAAAACCTTGAAAAGAATTTCAATATACCTATCATTCTGTTATCTGCTATATTCTTCCTTACTTTTATATTACACAAATTTCTAGAAATCCCCTGCAAGGTATGTTAAGCATTGCAAAACCGAATAGGACTCTTGGGACTTCATTTATGCCATTTGGTCCCATTATAATGAAATCTAAATCCTAGATTTCAATACTTTTTGGCTATTAACATTCTATTGAACTTTATAAAAGAACTAAGCTATATAAATCTTATGCCTTGGCTAAGCTGCATTGAAAAAATGACATTATGCTTTCCAAGAAAAAGATACTTGCTTCTTATTCTATGCAAAGTATTGCAATATCCAGTGTTAGAGGCTACAAGAAAGATCTTTAGAAGCTGCTCTGAGAATTCCCAAAGTACCAGCTCGAGAAAGTCGAGGAATGGCTATTGTATGGTTTTTTAGTTTTGGTGGCCTGAGCTGCAACATAGTAAGTACTTTGTGTATGTTGTTTGCTCAATGTTTACATAATTTAATTTGACTAGGAAATGTGTATTTTGGAGACATCTTTTCACCAGTTAAGAGGAGTCAGTTGCTGGAGTTTTCTTTTCTTTTCTTTTTTAAAATCTAATTTAATGTAATTTTTTGGTGTGTGTTCCAAAATTCATTATTTATGCACCACACCCAGTGCTCCATGCAATACGTGCCCTCCATAATACCCACCACCAGGCTCACCCAAGTCCCCCTCCAAAACTCTCCATCTGTTTCTCAGAGTCCACAGTCTCTCATGGCTTTCTGTAAGTCAACTTTGGCAGAAGCCCATGACAGACATGTGACCTATTTGGACTGGAACAAAAAAACAAACAAACAAACAAAATTTCCCAAAGTAAACCTTGGTTGGGGGGAACCTTGGAGAGATTACAACAGAATCATAACCAAAGCAAAGCATAGGTCAACTTTATTAAGAGGAAGCCAATGTTTTATGGCCAAAAAAATTTCTGGATTTAAGAGCTAATAAATCTCATATTATCTTTTTCAGGAGATATTGCAATTGAAATTCTCGAATTTAAGGAATTAGCTAATACAAATGGCACATGTAGTGCTTGCTTTGGCAGCACATATACGAATGGCACATGTAGTATCAAATATTCCTGAGTCGTAAGCCACTGATTTAGGAATTTAATACGAAATAATACTAACAATAGAATTAACAGTATTTAAAATAAAATATTTTTTTAAATCTTAAGGCAGGCTTTTTTTAAAGTAATTTACTTACATGTACTGATTTAGTCATCAAAATAACAGGTTAAGTTTTATTATTATTATTTTTGTGGATGGGAAACCAGGCCATCAAGAGTTTAATAAGCACTTGCCCGCAGTAGATGGGAGGGGACATGATGAGCTAGGCTTGAGTTCACACCCATTTGGGGAGACTAACAAATAAGATAAAACAAAGCCTAAACAGATGATCCTGTTTACCTCTGGAGTATGTAGGTTGCAGGGCTACAACTTGCTTGAGCCTGCCTGAAACAGGAAATGTGGTAAGATCACATTTGAGCAAGATTTTAACCATTAGGCCCAGGAAGGAGCTCTGTTTCACAAGGCACTTCATGTCTAAAATTTTCTTAAGAGTCAAACTTCTGGAGCCTTGTCAATCACTTTTCAAGAGATGTGATCTGTAGAACGCTGAGCCCGTGGTCAGCTAGGGCCTTCTCTGGTCTTCTGCATGCTCACTGGTAGAGATGCAATAATACAGTCTTAGCAAGGAAGAGGGGCTTTCCGGAACTATGCAGTTATTAGCGTGTAAAACTCCTCGCACGTGCATAAATCCTGTTATTCTGAAAATTGGAGGTCATACATGATTTTAACCAACCCATGTTACTCAACTCATCTTCATCTGGCTAGAGTACCATTTGATAAGTGCTTACCCTATTTTAGGTACATATCATTTCACTTAATGCTTAAACCAATCCTCAGGTATAGGGACTGCTGTCTTCATTTTTCTGATAGGGAAATGGTGGGTCACAGAAACTAAGTAATGTGTCCCAGGCCACATAACATCTAAGTGACAGAGTAGGAACCTTTGTGTCTGTATCCAAAGCCTAGGTATATAACCCCTATGTTACATAAACATGCACTCACAGATGTGGTATATATACACAGTTTCATTTCAAAGACATAAGCCTGTGGAAAAGGAGAAGAAAAGTGATATTTACTTTTGGGGACAAGATTGAAATGTTAAAAATTCACAATTTATTAAACTGAATTATCAATATATAAATATTACTTGAGGAAATGTATAAATGAGAATCTGGAAAGGAATAAAAGTTTTAAAAATTGATATTTAGTAAATGGGAATGACCAGGTATCATTACATAAGAAAATTTTTTCTTTAGTGCTTAAAACATTTGAATTAAAAAACGTTTATACTTTCTAGCACTAGCCATTTAATACTGAACAATTATTTCACTTGATTCATTTATTTTATTGTTTTCTGATTATCCATTGTATGGATTCAGTCTGCACTTAACCCACATCCTTGAATTCATCTTTCCATTTTCATACATGAGCATAGCTTCTCACTTTGGGGATGAGCTGCCTTCAGACTTCTGGACCCCACCTTGCCCAAGAGCTTGGTGGACTGGGAATGTCTCAGAAATCACGTGCCTCAAATGAAGCTGAACTCCCAGGGATAACAGAAAAGTAGGGGTGAGTGACTAAACATCCTAACTCCCTCACTCTGGCCACACTACTTCTGAAACATGTCTCACACTGTTTCCCAGAGCTTCCTGGGACAGTGACCACAGAAGTTCATTGAACAATATGCCCCTTATTATCTGCCTTCCCTTCCCCAGGTCATTTCCCCACGACTCTGTCAGCATTCCTCCAAAATGACAAATACTCAACCCTTGTCTAAAAATCTGCTTTTAGGAATAATCTCAACTAAGGCATTTCTTACATGCAAAGCACTGTACTGATAGTATACTCCTATGAGACAAAATGTTTTTTGTCCACAAAATTAAAAAAAAAAAAAGCAACATTAACACTATTTCTAATCACTTTTATCTATTCTTAAATGTTTATGCGTGACCATTGAGGGTAAAAGCAATGTGAATAACTAGCATGTCTATACTATATACAGAATATGCATGTAGCATGTGTAGAACGTAAATACATGCACAATCACCTTGGTTATTCTCAGCAATTTTAAATTCATGAGAAACTAAATATAAAATTTAGATCTGGGAGAACTAGATCTAAAATTAGGACAATATATGGTGTAAAAAGTATTCATAAAGGTTTCTTTTTATGCACATAGAAACATGTGCAATATGCAAATCATAAAAATATTATCAAGAATTGAATGACTTCAAAGTTGGCAAGAAAAAAAAATTTTGTTTTTTAGCTGTGGCCACTGAAGCTGAGAAACAAATTCCAATGACATAAGTGTCTTGAGTCAAATATTGTTGCTTCCATGCACTGGATTTTTCTGTGAATGCTTGTCCTGTTCTTTTATTTCTACCTAATTTTACAATTTAAAATATTTTCATATCTAGTAGCAATGTTACCCACACATTCATTATTTAGTATTACTGTTATCACTACTAAAACTTATACTTAAAATCCTTACTTGTGAACCACAAATTGGATGTAACCAAAAATTACAATAAAAAAAAAAGACCAAGTAAAATAATGTGACACATTCTGCTGTTAATTTAGAATTAGACACTCTACAAAATACTGATGTAATGCAGCAAATATTTTAAAAAGACACTAAAGCAGAAATGCTTATAATTTTAAAATCACGATGGAAGGGGCATCTGGGTGGCTCAGTCGGTTAAGCATCTTGTAAGGTTTTACAGGTGAGATAAACACGACACCAGGCGAGGTAGGCACGAGGCAAGATTTATTAAAGGTGCCCTTGGGTGAGGTTCTGCGACTCAGGAGAGGAGAGTAGGGGAAGTCGTGCTGGGAGGGAGTCATCGGGGTCTTTTATTGGGCCCAAGCAGGGCATGGGTTCACATCCATATATGGTAAGGTATTTGGTAATCAGAGGGGGGTGCTCCTGATGCTCCTGTTTCCTGCCTAGGTATTGGGTTACTTGTGGAGACATGACCTGGGCATACATCCTTATGGCAGGAGAGTCAAGTGTTAGAACAGGGGGGTGGCCTGGAAGTTGGTGGCCCAGCGGTCATTTCTGTTGTTTCTCCTGCATTCCTGGAGCCACCGACCCAACACATCTGACTTGATTTCAACTGAGGTCATGATCTCAGGGTCCTGAGATCAAGTCCCAAGTCAGGCTTCACACTCAATGCAAAGTCTGTTTAATATTCTCTCTCCCTCCCCCTCTACCCCTCTCCCTGCTCCGGTGCTCTAAGTAAATAAATAACATCTTTAAAAAAAGAAGAAATGAAGAAAACCAGTATGTAAACAGGCAAAGATGATGGGAAAATGCTTGTGATTGGCTTCAAGATCCACACCATTATCATGCAAAAAATGTGTAGATTTATGCAGTCTGAGAGTATCTTTCCTATATTTTGTATTTATTCCTACAGAGACAAGTAAGTTTTATTTCCCCCCAGTTCTTTTATTTTTTAGTTTCGGTATAGTTAACATGCAGTGTTACATTAGTTTCAGGTTTATAACGTAATGACTCACAATTCTCGGTGCTCATCGTGGTAAGTGTACTCTTAATCCCCTTTATCTAAAAAATAAGTTTTGAATAACATAAATTTTGAATTACAAAGGTTTCTTCCAGAATATATCTCTAGCACAATATGTGAATATTTTTTCCAGGTTATTAAAGTGTGAATTTTACAACATCCTTAGAGAAGGGTTAATTGAAATCTACCTAAAATAATGGATTTGTAAAAGCAACTAGATTTTTTTTTTTACCATAACTTGTTTTGGTTTTATAAAACACAATTGGTTTACTTATTATCACAATCCTCAACATATATTTATAATATCCTTCTGGATATATTTTCTGAATATTTTGTTATATAGGTTTCAAATGGTATAAAAAAGCATAAATGATGTAAAAAACATAATTCAGATATTTCATATTAATTTCTAAATCAAATGCAATATTTGTAATGGAGTCATTTTTGATGGCAGGTTTTATTTGAGATTTTGTGTTGTTTGTGTCAAACATTTAGGTAGTCAAATTTCCCTAGAGAAGAGTGTATCTTTACAAGGATTCTGTGGCATGATTACAAATATGGAATTATTATATATCACTTTTGCCTTGATATCAAATGTGCCAAGTACCCTTAGATATTATCATTATTCTAACATGATAATTAAAGTGTTTGTTATAATTATTATGATTAGTATCTCAGTTTTCCATTTTTATTCTTTTTCCTCCTTATTATCTGTCCTGGTCTATTTCTTTTAATATTTTTAGTTAACAGACACTATTTCATAGTTTCTTTAAATCTTAAGAAGGGAATTCATGAAAATTAACTGAAATTTTTCTTTTCTTTTTTTTTTTAAAGATTTTTTTTTTTTTTAATTATTTGACAGACAGAGATCGCAAGTAGGCAGAGAGGCAGGCAGAGAGAGAGAAGGGTAAGCAGGCTTCCCGCGGAGCAGAGAGCCTGATGCGGGACTTGATCTCAGGACCCTGGGATCATGACCTGAGCCGAAGGCAGAGGCTTTAACCCACTGAGCCACCCAGGTACCCCTAACTGAAAATTTTCAATCTGCATGGTGAAATAAATATTTCCCCTTTGCTATGTGAGTATAGTTTTGAAAATTGTAAACATAGTTGAATAAAATCAACCAAGTGGAAACATATAACTTTTCTTTCTGCATTTATTTCTTCCATATTTTCTACTTCTCTTTCTTTCTCCTACCCTCCTTCTGATATTCCTCACTCTGCGAAAACACTAAAAAATCTTTAACACAGATAAATGCTATGGCATTTTAGAAACACTTTGTACTGACTTATGCTCAATTTCAGCAGGGTGTTTTTCAACCTAAGAAATAAATCAGCATATATATTTAATTAAGTCAACATCAGAATATAAAAGGATCAGATTAAGTGTGTGAAGCATTAGAAAAGCTAAATATTTTCAAACGTTTGTGCTTCTGAGTCCAGGCATGGCATTGGACTTCCATTTCCCCTCCCCAGAAACTGCTTGAGGGGCTTTGGAAAAGCAATACATTTTTTTTTCCCCTTTTTTGTTAACCTCTGACTTTTACCAACTGCCCTGAAGCTAGAGTTCAACAGGAAGGAGGGTATTGACCCTTCTTTCATCTGGGAGCTATATTCGGTCTGCCCTGGGCCAAACATCTGAGCCATGTAATAACAATTTCTACCAGGTGTTAACGAAATTAGGGACACAGTTGTAGGTGGCACATTCGTTCCTGAGCTCACTTCCTCCCTTTTTAGATTTTCATTTATTTATTTTTGCACGCGTGAGAGAGAGAGAGAGGCTGAGCACCTGGAGGGGTGAGGTGGGCAGAGGACAAAGGAGGAGCAGACTCTGAGCAGGGAACCTGATGCAGGGCTCCCTTCCAGGACCCTGGGATCATGACCTGAGCAGAAGGCAAACACTTAGCCACCCAGGCATCTTTTTGGCCCCTGTTTTAACCTAGAAATCAAAAAGACTGGCGTCAACAACCTCTAATTCTGAATACCAGTATCTCATATCACGTTTACAAGAAAACAAAATGATAACAAAAGGGTAGCCCACTGAGAGCACTGAAACAAGGGAGGATTTCTCTGTTTGTGTGAGAAAGTATTTGCCCTGGGTAGTTTCATGTGTCAACTTGGCTAGGCTATGATACCTATTACTCAAGCAAACACTTACCTGGTGGTTTCTGTGGAGATATTTTGTTGTGGTGGTTAACATCTACCATTAGTTGACTTAAAGAAATCACTTTGATAATGTAGGCAGGCTTCATCCATTTGGTTGAAAGTCCCAAGCAGTAAACTGAGGTTTTGTCTCATGTTTGCAACATCAGCTCCTGCGTGAAAATTTCCAGCCTGCTGACCTGTCCTGCAAGTTTTGAACTTGCCAGCCTCCACAATCACGTGAGCCGATTCCTTGAAATAAATGTCTTTATTTTATAGATGTAGATACAGATACAGATATAGATGTAGATTTGTTGGTTCTGTTTTGCTGGGGAACCCAGCTACTGTAGTATTATTTACACAATGCTCAGTAAAAACATCCTCTTCTGCTGGCAAAGCTAGCTTTTTAATTTTTTCAATATGCCAAGCATTATCTAAATTGTTTTTTAAATAGACTATAACCTTATTAAAAGACTGCAGTCACAAAACAGGACTGACACCTGTCTTCATTTTTTTCTCATAATACTGGGATTGCATGATATGATTTTGACGGCAGTATATAATGATTCATATTATAACCATGCGACTTTAGTATATTTTAAGCTGTTTTCACTTGTTTTGCTTTTTACTTGTACTTCTCTTTTACCCCCCCCTCCTATTTAATTTTGGTATACTTTAAATTTTGCCTGCTCCTCTGATATTTTCACTATTCATATTTGCTCTACAGTTATTAAGCTCATTCCCTTAGCTTGAAAGGGAAAAAATGAATTAGTTTTATTTCATCTTTAATTTAATAATTTTTAATAATTTTAATAATTTTTTTAGTGCTATCTGGAAAGCTAAGACTAAGAAGGATTTGTATTCCATATTCCTGATTAGTAGCAACCATCAATGTCTGATATTTGCCATATAGGTGTGGAAGAAAAGAGTCAGGAGAAAATGTGGTATTTTTTGGAAAATGGTTATCTACACATTGATGCTGGAAAAATCCATGTCACCAGCCCTGACCTCTCTTCTGAGCTCTAAGCCTAGATTCAATTACTTCTAGATTTTTCTTTTAAGTGACATCACCATTCATCTAATCCTCTAAACCAGAAAAGATATAAACTTCTTTTCTCTATGCCCTTCGTTCTACCTGACACCAAGCCTTGACAATTTTGCTTTCCAAAACATTTATTTTATCTGTCCACCTCCATACTCCCCTATCATAGCACCTAGGTAAAGGTTACTTTTTGACTTTTCCCAGAAGCAATGAATGTCTGAAGAACAGATTTTTCAAATCGGTCTTTGCACACCTCGTGGCCAAAACAGTGTATGATATTGAAAAGTTTACACTAGAGATGAACCATGAGAGACTGTGGACTCTGAGAAACAATCTGAGAGTTTTGAAGGGGTGGGGGGTGGGAGGTTGGGGGAGCCTGGTGGTGGGTATTATGGAGGGCACCGATTGCATGGAGCACTGGGTGTGGTGCAAAAATAATGAATACTGTTATGCTGAAAAGAAATTAAATTAAAAAAAAAAGAAAAGAAAGGTTTACAATAAATGTTTGTTACATAGAGAAACAACCTCTATGAAGGCCATTCATTCCTGCCAAGAATAAGTCTAAATTCCCACCTCTCTTTATGTCCTTACTTCCTCCTAAATATTTCCTGTAAGATACTGGAGAACTTGCTCACACTTATTCATTAACGTGACTGTATCACACTAGTACCTGTTAAGTTGTTTATAGAAATCATATCCCAAATCATTCTTGTACCACTTGTACTCAGCACAATTTCTGATTTTTATTCTCTCAAAAATGATCTGCTTACAGGAAGGGAATAAGAATTGTTGAGGAAAAGAGCAATCAGGAAAGACATTCATAGTCTAGATTCCAGATGCTTTTCTAGGCACAGAGAACAAATATTCTATTTTAAGTATTTATTTTCTATTCATTTTATTCAGAATTCACATATGAGTGTTCTGGATCAGAAATATTAGTTTTTTTATTTAAATGATAGTAACTTTACTGGCCTTCTTTGCCCCAGTTTTATCCCTGAGATGACATAATGAAAACCAGATGAAAAAATGCTAGTCCATGTGTGGCCACATGTTCCATAGGTGAGGGAGGAAGTAAAATGGATTTTCTTTGCTTATCTCAAGGAGTAGGAGGCAGCTGCCTGTCTTCTCTGCCAAAAGGAAGCACAAAAACCTTCTGCTCCTTGGATATGGGATGAAAGGATCCCAGGTTCTCACTGTCATAATGTAGGATGTGAATGTATCTCTCTAAAGGCTAGATATACCCTACTGTTTCTGGATTTTGCTACTCAGGGTCCTGGGCATGATTTTCCTTTGCAATATAAACATGTATCTCAGGAGTTAGGTAACTCTCTTTGGAGTTCTATCTTTTATTTTTTTTTAATTTTTATTTATTTATTTGTCTGAGAGAGAGAGAGAGAAAGACAGTGCACAAGCAGGCAGAGAGGCAGGCAGAGGCAGAGAGAGAAGCAGGCTCCCCACTGAGCAAGGATCCTGATGCAGGACTTGATCCCAGGACTCTGGGATCAGGACCTGAATCTAAGGCAGCCGCTTAACTAACTGGCTGAGCCACACACACATGCCTGGAGTTCTATCTCTGTAGGTGAATATTAACCTCCCAACACGTGTTTTTAGCTCAGGGTCCAAGATTTCAGTGAAATTTATTCAGAAAACTCTATCTCTGCAGAAACACAAAAATATTTCCTTTATATTGCCATAGTGTGGCTATAATCTTTCAAGACCCAGCCACCCTTCAGTGAAGGTAGTTTTGGGGAATCATAGCTGAACACAGGATGTGGACTAACAGAACCAAAATATAGGAACTTCAAGGCCAGCTTAGACAATTGGACCAAAACAGCTATCTCTACAGAGTGGAGGAACATCTGTGTGAATTTATAAATGTAAGCTTATATCATGATACTATGACAATGAAAAGCAGCCACATGATTGGAATGAAGTGAAAATAATCCTAATATCAGAATATTGTAAAATGTGTACCCCGATACACACTCCTAAAGCATTAAGTCTAACAGAAAAAAAAAAAAAAACTTACCTAACAATATCAGTAAATCAGAGTGCTACATTAAAATGATAATACATGATTACTTGGTATGTTTTACTCTAATAATGAATACAAGGCAGTTTAAAAGTATTAAATCTACATAATTAAGCGCAACAATAATTCAGAATTGAAAACAATTTCCATTACCACTACATTTAACAAACCGATTATAAAGATGCAGTAATGAAAACTGAAATATGACACAGGTATCAAAGGAGAAGAGCAGATCCAAAGGATCACTCAGAAAACTCAGAAGTAAATATATGTATGAACGTGTGTATGTTTGCATTCATTTGGTATAAATGAACAGTTAGTTTCTATATGCTAAGGAAAAGATGGGTCAGTTAATGAATGGTGAGGGGCAGAGCCACCTGGGTGGCTCAGTTGGTTGAGTATCCTTGACTCTTGATTTCAGCTCAGGTCATGATCTCAGGGTTCTGAGATGGAGCTGCTGTGGGCTCTGTGCTCAGCGGAGAGTCTGCTTAAGATTCTCTCTCTTCCTCTCCCTCTGCCTCTCTCCCTGTTCTGTCTTTCAAATAAATAAACAAATCTTTTAAAATAAACGAATAAAATAAATAATGCAGGGCAATTACTTCTTTGAGGGAAATTAAGTGAAAGTATCATAGTTGATCTTAAGTTGTAAAATTTCTGATGGATTGAAGAATTAAATATAAAAGAATTTAAACTTTTTAAAAATATGAAGACATTATGAGTGAGTATTTATCTTGATTGAAGAAGGCTTTTCCAAATCAGGCATCAAAGACCAAAGATGGATAAGAAAACAAACAAGTTATTATTAGTACAGTTCAAGTGATATGGGAAGCAAAGGCAAGAGAAAAAAATTAAGTTTCCTTACTGCCCACATCCCACTGACAAGTCCTAAAATAGGCAGAGTGATATTCCTCTAGGAACTCAGCTGCCTTCATGTTAACACTCTGCTAAGGGAAAAAGGCAATCTTAACATTAGTCCGACCCTCCCCAGATCCTGTAAAACTGCTTTAACATACAAAAATTCCTCTGGAAACGTCCTTTATCTTTATCTTTGAGATACATATTAGCAGTCATCCCCCAAGCATGTGCTAGCTGACCACTGTACATGAGAAGGGTCTCATGACTATGGTTTTACCTTTTCCTAATAATAGCTGACTACCTCAAGGTTCTGATAACCCTGCTTCCAAAATTAGAGACTTATGGTATCCCTAACCCCTTCGCAACTTGAAAAGTGTATAATCTGCCATTCGTCATGACCTCCTGTGTAGTTCTTTCTGCCCATGGTTCCTATTCCTATGCTAAAAAAAGAAAAAAAAGTCATCTTTTTGCACCAAAGATGTCTCAAGAACTTTTTCTTGGGTGTGGGCCCAAACCCTGCATCTTTCCTACATAACAATGGAAGACTAAGAAGAATATTTATGATATATATAATGAAGGAATAATAAATGTCCATGATATTTAAATTGTACTGACACAACATAGAAAAATTGAAGCACATTACAGAAAAAAAATTGAGAAAGAACATGAACAGAATTTTACAAGTAATGTGAATAAGTGATCTACAAAGCAAATGAAAATAAAAATTGGATAAGATTCTCCTCTAATATAATAATGAGAATTATCATTACATTGTATAATTATATCATATAATATTATCATTACATGATAATGTAATGATAATATTATTATTATTGTTGTTGTTAAAATCCCCCACTTTTGCAATTGTTTGGGAAATGGACACTTTCCTGTACTGTTGTTGAGAAAGCAAATAGGAACGATTATTCTAAATGTTTATCAAAAGTTTAGAAGATGTGCATTCTTTAATTCTAATCTGGAAAAGCATTCTCTGTGAATAACCAGAGATTTCAACAGAGATTATAAACAAAAATCTAAGAAAAAGCTTATATTAAAATTTCATATATATGGTACAAACTATGAACCATAACTCTCCTATGTTTGATGAAAGTAACCTGCATGAAAAAGACAGGAAAATAAAAGCAGATTACAAGTTATGGATGTCATTTTTTTTGGGATGTCATTTTTAATTGACAATAAAAATATATTTCTTAAAGAATTACAACAAAATGTGGTTGCTTATAGATGGCAGGTTAATGATTATTTAAGTTTTATCACTCTTCTTCCTCCTTCCTTTCTCCAATACCCAGCTTTCAATGTGTTCTTCTTTCCTTCCTTCAAATCAAATCCTAAGAAATTGTTGGGAATGATGATGTGGGCCATTTAAAAGAGAATGAACATTGTTTTCTAACCAAGATTTTTTCTGTAGCAGCAATCACATGCTTATAAGCTTTCTAATCTGAGTTAAAATGACTTAGAAAAGAAAAAGTTGGTATTATATTTCCATTTCTTAGGTGTTTAGATTTTTTTACATTTATTTACAGTGGAAAAATAAAATTACTTGAAGCTGATCCTATATGTCTATGAAGTACCGTAGTAGATAAAGTAATAAGAAGCCTAGAAAGATTAAGTATAGTTTAAAAAAATCTTTTGGAGACACCTGGGTAGCTCAGTTGGTTTAGCGTCTGCCTTTGCCTCAGGTCCTGAAACCAGGGTCGGAGATGGAGCCCCGTTTCAGGCTCTCTGCTCAGCGGGAGCCTGCTTCTCCTTTTCCCTGCTGCTTCCCTTGCTTGTACTCTATCTCTGTGAAATAAATAAATAAAATCTTTAAAAATAAATAAAAAAAAAAATCCTTCAGGTCAGATTCCTGAAAAAAATATATACTTACATTTTTGCTACCAATTATGCTACAACTTATGTCTACATAGATATACATGCACACATTCTTATATAACTATATACATACGCAGAAGGAGACACACACATGTGAATATAGGCACACACACAGACAATAGAACCTCCATGCCTTCTTTAAGTTATTTTCTCAAAGAACCACTTGGGGAGATGCACAAGGAATTAAGTAAACATAGGTGAACAGCATTATACTTGTGTTGCTCTGATGTAGAAGTTTTATTACAGTTAAATTTTTGAGCACAAATGCCTGAGGCTTCCATTTGCTTCATCAATCCTCGGGTTTTAACTTGGTTAAACACCATACCATGAAAGTTTAGAGAAATAAATTGTAGTCTTTGGGGACAAGTGCAGAGTTTATAGAAATAAATAAAATAAATCTTAAAGTGAACATTAAAAAATAAACGTGAGAGAATATTCTCTGCTTTTACAATTCCACCTCTTGTCTGTTTCCATTATTCATACTTTTTTGCTTTCTTCTCAGTTTCTCTTTGCAAATCTGAGCTGCAAAGGAGTATCTGTAAATCATCCCACTTATTTTTTCAAAGTGAGATACATGTTAATTTATGAGTTACAACTAAAATATTTTTGAATAATGAATCCAACTATAAAATAACAACTTCACTTCATCATTCACTGATAATATTCATATTCTACATGTGTGTATATATCAGTCACGTACTGTTCACTCTTAAGTATCATTTCAGTTATAGAGCATTGAGTTATGTCAGCAGACATGAACTCTACAATTATAATACAAAGCACACACACACACACACACACACCTGCCTGAACACCTAAACTAGATGGTAGAGTTGACATCCTGAACATGCAGGCAAGAGTTCAAAGCTGTCTTCCCATTTTAGAAGCACCTTCAAAGTGATGTGCATTATTTCTTAAAAAAAAAAAAAAGTTGCTGAAATCCACAACTTGTTCTTAAATGTATTCTGTTGGTAGATGAGACGTTATATGAAGTCATGGAAAGATATCTCCTATCATAGCCTCTGAAGTATAAATGCAATAAGAGAATTTGTTCAACTTTTCTTAGAGTCACCTTTGATTCTTCTAGAGTTTTAATGTCAGCATCCAATTTGTTAATAGAAAAACTTTTTTTTTTTTAAAGATTCTATTTATTTGGGAGAGAGAGAGAGAGAAAGCACAAGAGGGGGGGTTGCGTCAGAGGGAGAAGCAAACTCCCCGCTGAGTAAGGACCCTGATGTGGGACTTGATCCTGGGATCCAGGATCATGACATAAGTCAAAGGCAGTCACTTAACCAACTGAGCCGCCTAGACGCCCTGCAAAACTTGTTTTAAATACATGTTTGACATGGTTTCAATCGTTAAGGTTGCTAAGATTTTGTCACTGATGTATTCATGTCAACAAAAAAGGCTACACTCTTGAGGATCAGGGCAGATGCCTAAAGAAAGACCTCTGTGTGCAAAATGTATTTGTGTGAATTTTTGCATTCAGTGCAATAGTACTTGCATTAGTTTGGGCAAGTCATTATCAGAACTATTTCTCACAGCCTATAGAGAGAAGAGAATCTGAAGAAATATTTTCTGACAATAATCTGGCAACCACATAGCCCATTTTACTCTCCTGCACATACATCCCCATATGCAGTCCACCAAGAAGACATGCCTTCACTGTTACATAGAAAAATACTATGATTTTGCAAATAAAAATTATAAGACTTAAAAAGACTCCTTTTTTAAAAATAGTGATACATCCAATAAGAGATGACACTGGGAAAAACAGTGTCTTCTGCAATTCCAGCCAGATATTCATCCCTTATAACACAGGCAAAAACAAAATTCCACCAGACAGGATGAGTGATACAGCATGTGAGTTAGATCTTAAAATGCCAAAGGAATAGCAACTAATAATTTGACAGAAAAGAAGAGGGAAAACATCTCACACAGAAGCAAAACCTATTGATGCTGTTGAATGAAATATTGGAAATGTTGTCTGATTGATCTTGAGCCCAATTTTCTCTTCAGTAAAAGGAGGGTTTAAATGAAAGCTCTGCTTCTAGTGTGGCCCTACCTACTAGCAGCCTCCACAGTCCACAATGGTATACTAAGGGTTCTGTAGATAGCATTCTTTAGAAATACCAACTGTCCTCAGAATGCTGAGAGGGAGGATACAATAACATCATTCATTCATTCGTTCATGTTTTCATGCATTCAAAATCTATTTATTAATTGTTTACTATGTGCCAAGTATAGTGCTATTTCTGAGAATAGAGAGGTGAACAAGACTAAAACCTTATCTCCACAAGTCCTTGTTCATGTGTGTTTATGTGTCTGTGTATGTGTTTGTACATGCAAACAAACATGATCTTTGTTAACCGAGTATGTGAGAAGTGAAAATATATAACTTTGAATCAGAGAGGGAAAAATGATATATGCTGAATCACCAATTCTTGGTACTGGGAAAGTAGAATACCATTGGGCAAGTGCAGGACATAATCACTGATGTACTATAAAAAGATAATTTTGTGGCAATATATCCTACAGATTCATAATACAAGAGAATGACAGGTGTGCCTGGGTGGAGGTTGGTTAAGCCTTGGGTTCTTCATTTAGGCCCAGGTGGCAATCTCTGGGTTTTGAGTCCCACATCCTACATCAGGCTCTGTGCTTAGCACAGAGTCAGGTTCAGATTCTCTTTCCCTCTTCCTCTGTCCCTCCTGATCATGTTCATGCTCTCTTTCCCTAAAATCAATCAATCAATCAATCAATCAATCTTAAAACAAAAAACAAAAACGAGAGAGAGAGAGAATGACAAAAGCTAGGTTTGGTTGTGATTATTATAGAAATGTAAAGGAGGGAACTGAGCTTCAAGTAACAAGCTTGTCTGAGCTGCAGAGTGGTATTATGAGGTAGAGGAAACATGTAATGATGTTATTTTGCAGACTTCACATATCAAAAGCAGTATAGATAGGCAAATTAAATCAGTTTGCTATCAGCTATTTCATTTTGTCTCATTCTTCCAGTGGACCAATATATTTCCTGCTTTTCCTGAAAGATTTACAATCATGGAAACTAAGGTGGGAAAAATAGTCAAGAAAGAGTCAACATTCATAGGCGATACATTCCCAAAAGACTAAGTCAGATTTGCACTCAGTCGAGGCTGCTAGATGTGACTATTATCAACGACCCCTAAAGGAGAAATTTTGGTAGAATCATGGAATGTGCTTTGCAAAACAAAACGTGTTTTTTTTCTACTTCCCACCCTATGACTATTTCATCAGTTTTCTAACCACCATTGGTTTTGGGGACATAACAGAAATTCAGAAACGACTCTTGAATAAATGAGTGAATAATGATCAACTAGGAAGGGTTAAGGACTGGATGTTAAAAAGTAGAGGAAATAAGTGTAATGTATAATCTCTAGCACAAGTTAGTAAATAATGGTGTGATGAACTAGCATACATACGTCTACACCCCTTAAAGGTTATCTCGGGTTAAGGAAAGTTGTTTTGGAGAGTAGAAAAATTGGCTACAGACACTGCCAGAGGAGAGTGACTGGAAGGGAACTTGGGAGAGATACAGTATGAGAGTAAGGAGGACAGAACTGAATGGGGGGGGGGGGCTTAATATGTAAATGAAGATAATCTTAGAAAGAAGAGTCTCTTTTAAAGATTTTATTTTTTTTAGCTTTTTACTCTTAATATTTTCTTCTTTGTTTGTTTTTTTTTTTTTTTTGGTTATTCTTTTTTTATTAGTTTCAGAGGTAGAATTTAGTGACCCATCGCTGGACTATAACACCTAGTACTCATTACATCAAGTGCCCTCCTTAATTCCATCACCCAGTTACCCCATCCCTACACCCACGTCTCCTCCAGCAGCCCTTCGTTTGTTTCCTAGAGTTCAGCATCTCTTATGGTTGGCCCCTCTATTTTCATCTTATTTTATTTTTCCTTCCCTTCGCCTATGTTCATCTATTTTGGTTGTTATATTCCACATATGAATGAAGCCATGTGATGGTTGTCTTTCTCTGACTGACTTATTTCACTCAGCATAATACCTTCCAGTTCCATCCATGTGTAAGTAAACGGTAAGTATTCATCCTTTCTGATGGCTGAGTAATATTCCATTGCATATATGTATCACATCTTCTTTATTTGTTCATCTGTTGATGGACTTCTGGGTTCTTTCTACTGTTTGACTGTTGTGGGCATTGTTACTAAGAACATTGGGGTGTAGGTACCCTTTTGGATCACTACATTTGAATCTTTGGAGTAAATCCCTATAGTACAATTCCTGGGTCATAGGGTTGCTCTATTTTTAGCTTTCTGAGGAATCTCCTACTGTGTTTCAGAGTGGCTGCCCCAGTTTGCATTCCTATCAACAATGTAAGAGGGTTCCCCTTTCTCTGCATCCTTGCCAACATCTGTTGTTTCCTGTGCTGTTAATTTTAGCCTTTTTTTTTTTTTAAAGATTTTTATTTTATTTATTTGAGAGAGAGAGACAGTGAGAGAGAGAATGAGCGAGGAGAAGGTCAGAGAGCGAAGCAGACTCCCCATGGAGCTGGGAGCCTGATGTGGGACTCGATCCCGGGACTCCAGGATCACGCCCTGAGCCAGAGGCAGTCGTCCAACCAACTGCGCCACCCAGGCGTCCCAATTTTAGCCTTTCTTACTGGTATATAAGGTGGTATCTCATTGTGGTTTAATTTGGATTTTCCTGATGTCGAGTGATGTTGAAAATTTTTTCACGTGTCTGTTGGCCATTTGCATGTCTTCTTTGGAGAAATGTCTGCTCATGTCCTCTGCCCATTTCTTGACTGGATTTTTTTTTTTTTTTGGAGGGTGTTGAGTTTGATAAGTTCTTCATAGATTTTGGATACTAGCCCTTTAATCTGATAAGACATTTGCAAATATCTTCTCCCACTCAGTAGGCTACCTTTTAGTTTTATTGACTATTTCCTTCGCTGTGCAAAAGCTTTTTATTTTGATGAAGTCCCAATAGTTCATTTTTGCTTTTGTTTCTCTGATCTTTAGAGGTGTGTCTAGTAAGAAGTTGCTGCAGTCAAGGTCAAAGAGGTTGCTGTCTGTGTTCTTCTCTAGGATTTATTTTTTTTTTAGAGTGGTTTTAAGTTCACAGCAATATTGAGAGAAAGGTACAGAGGTTTCCCATACATCCTCTGCCATCACACAGGCACAGCCTCTCCCCTCTGAGCATCCCCCACCAGAGTGATACATTTGTTATAATTGATGAACCTACACTGACATTCATGATCATTCAAAGTCTATAGTTTATCTTAGGGTTTACTGTTGGTGTTGTACATTGTATGGGTTTGGACAAAAGTATAATGATGTGTATCTATCATGACAGTAGCATGTGGAGTATTTTCACTGCTCTAAAAATCCTTTGTGTTCTGTTCTTATTTTCATTTTCAGTGTTATACTGCATATAAAGGAGTAAGAGGGACAAACTTTCTAAAAGGCTTTTAAAATATTTTTAACATTATTAACATTTTTAGTCAAAAACTGAACTTCGTTTCAAGGTAATCAGGCCAATCAAACCTCAGAGCCAGGTACCTAGGGAGATCAGTATATTTTTCTTAAGGGAAATTTTTAATGACAAGACAGATAGCCATCTGATAGACTCCATTTGATTCAATTGCTTCTGCACTGTTGGAAAAGGTGACTTTGAAATGGCTTCCAGCCCTATATTTTTATGATTCCATGATTCATTTAAACCATCAGTACTAAGTATAGAATAATAATTCAAGCAAATCATAAAATTTTGGTCCCCAGGTTGTGATCAATTTATCTGGGGTCTTGCATCTCAAACAATTGCTTTTATTACAATTACAAACACACACATGAAGGTAGACTCTGCTTATACTTTATTGGAAGACAAATATTACATTCTTAAATTCTCATTCAATAATACCACATGTGACTTTTAATCATTTACTTACCCTGCCAGAGCTCTCAAATTAGTGTACATCATTTTTGAATTAATATTTCTAGTATATGCTAAAGTATTAGAAATGAAATTGTATAACATATATTTAACATAGTTATTTTAATTTCATGCAATAGCTGTTATATCTAGCACTTGTTATTTGATAGTTCCTTTCCTTAAATAGGCGTGTAGGTAATCAAAAGGCAGTATTTATATAGAGGCTACACTAATTTATGATCTGTTAAAAAGCAGATATGTGTCATGGATTTATTTTTGCCAGTGCTTTGCAAAGCTGAAAGAGTAATTACCTCTCTAATAGTTTCTTTTAAAATTGTTAATGAAAGAAATCATCATTGAGGTTCATTATTCTTAATTACTTTAGGTCAATTGATCCAGCATAATACTTATAATACAAAGTAGTATATAGCATACCTTATTGTCTAACAACTTAATAATAGCATAAAAGGAGGAATAAAAATTTTCAGTATAGATTTGAAAAAAATTATGAAAATTTTGAACATAATTTACATTAGTGTTCAAAAACTCATGTATTTTAGAATTGACCAAGTATTCTAAAAACCAAACTGACAGCAATAATTTTTTCCCCTAATTTATGTTAAAATATTTGTGCCCAGAACCTATATTATCCGGACAGGTTTTACAATATCATATCAGATACAGAGGGGAGAGATATAATAAAATCTGATATCCTAAGTTCTTGTTCCTCTAAAGGCTTCTCTAACTTTTCACTGAATAACCTAATTAGCTTTATTTCATGATTATTGATCTCAATCTATCTTGTCCTTGTTAACCAGACTTTAACTCTTTAACTCAGAATCTGCCTTGTATTCTTGTCAATCTCAAGATCTTGTTTTGCCTCACTCTTAACTTGCCATTCTGATGTTTAAAGTTCTTTCCCATCCAGTTTAATTCCTTGGTTCACCTAATATGTGGCAAGACTATGAGCTAGTATGAATTGGATTCCAGGTGAATACCAATCCTAAATAACTAGAATCACTTTTGTTCACTTAACATCTTTTTGACTTAGCAACCAAACCTGCCCTAATTCTTACAGGTAAGACTTGGAAAAAATATATATTTTAATGATAACAATAATACATGAACAATGTTTAAAAAAAGTTAAGTGCTACCTAAAAGTGTAGATTAAAAAGTCAAAGACTTCCCAAGATTCTAATGAACTCTTTGGAAGCAACCACTATTGCTTTTTTGAGGTTTGAATTCTTCTGAAAGTGAAATCCATAATTCTAAGTAATAGTATTCTTTTCTCTTTAGTCATTGTTAGGCAGTATTTACAGACTTTGTTTTGAAAAATGAAGACGACTTCATTTTCTATCTCAGCATTTATTAGAGATACTCCAGGACTGGGGGCCTTCAATACAGAACACTTGGATGGTAGATGACAAACAAAAGCCATTATTTTAAATATAGCATGATTTTCTATATATTAAAGAAAATACCCAATAGCCAAGAATAAAGAAGGCTCCTGCTGAGAATATGGAAACTGGCAAGAGACTGTAGTCCCTTTCTAAGAAGAATAAACTGGAAAACCTACCAAATTATAAAACACTGTAAGGCTTCAAAGGGCTGAGATTGTCAAATAACCTAATAAGTAAAGGCTTCCTAGAAGAGGTGAGGCCCATGCAGTCTCACCTTTGCCAGAGCAGTGGGGGAAGTATTTTTTGGAGTTCATTAATTAGTTTCTCTCTCATTTCTTTCTTTTAATAAGACTCTATCACAGTTCAGTTGTCTGTTGATAGTTTTTGACAAATGACACCTTACTCTTCTCTAGAAAATCCATCCTTTTACTTTTGTCATGTTTACATATGTCAAACTCTTTCATGTCATGTATCATTATCACCTAAGAGATTAGCAAATGTAAGATTAATACCAGTCATTCATTTACTAAATGATTATCCTTTGGTCATCTACAATATTTTAAGCACTGTGGTAGCTGCTGTGTATAAAGGAAGTCATAAAAGAGAATAAATCTTGCCTTTCAACATACACTCTTTAGTGGGGAGACAGACCTTAAACAAAGACACAAATAAATGGCTGTAACTATAATCTGTAGGTAATGATATAAAAAAAATAGAGTGAATAATAGGAAAAAGAGTTTTTCTCATCTCACCCATAATATAACACAGTAGTTTTCCATAACGTGGTTAACTTTTTGAACAAATCTCACTGTTTTCACTAGCTCACATTTTACTTGTGTTATATTTGATAATAATAGGAGAATTCCTGAGAATATTTCTTTTTTAATATTAATAATAGATCTTTGGGTGTTCAAAAATGTGGCAAAATATTTGATATTTAAGGGAAAATGTTAGATGCTTTTTCTAAGAAACACAATACATTAAAATTTATCCAATAAAAAGAAAGATTATACCAGGTTCTGATTATTAGAAACTTATTTTAAATATAAATATATAGAGACATTTAAAGTTTTTAAAAATGAGAATTATAACCACATATAAAAAGATATATAAAAGATATAACTAAGCATGAGATAAGTAGAGTGGTTATTTTAATATCAGAAAAATAGACTCCTGAACAAAGAATATTAAGTAGATAAAGAAGACATTTCATAATGTGAAAGATGCAATCTATCAAGAACATAAAATACCTCAAATGTCTACAGACCTGGGGGGAGAAAAAACCACACTTCTCTACAGCAAAGGAAAGGAAAAACTCTGTCTCTCCTCTGAACACCCTCAGAATGTTTTACTTCTGACACCAAGTATGTGGGATTTTCCACACCAAACAATTCTCCTTCTTTTCAGACACCTCTGGGTATCCTGAAATTCCACTCAATTCTAGAAATAGCTATGTGGAGTTAGCATCAGGTCAAAGGGTTCAGTCCCACAAGACTGCCTCCACTTCAGACACCAATCTCAAGTGACCTATATTTATGACTGACCAGCTATAAATTGGGGATTCCCACAGCCTCCTTCTTGCTTTGATAATTTGCAAGAACAGCTCACAAAACTCAGGGAAACACTATGTTTACCAGTTTGTTACACAGTAAAAGTTATGATAAAGGATATAAGTGAACAGACAGATGGAAAGATATGTAGGGCAAGGACCAAAAGAGTCATGAGCAGAGGAACTTCCGTCTCTGTGGAGGCAGGGTGTATCACCTTCTCAGTACATGGATGTGTTCACCAACCCAGAAATCCTCCAGACCCCCTCCTTTAGGGATTTTTATGGGTCTTTGTTGCATAGGCCTGATTGTTGCATAGCCTTGATCTTCAGGCCCTCTTCCCTCCCTGGATGATGGGAGGTTGGGGCTGAGAGATCCAAGTATCTACTGATGGCTTCATTTTTCTGGTGACAAATCCCCATTCTGAAGCTAATAAAGGGCTTGCCAAGTTGCTTCATTACAACAAAAGGTGCTCCTATCACCCAGAAAATTCCAAGGGATTTCGAAGCTCTCTGATAGGAATTGGAGTCAAAGACCAACTGTTAGAACAAAGAATACTCCTAGTATCCCTATCACTTAGGCAATTACAAAGATTTTAGGAGCTCTATGGCAGGGATGGGTCAAAAAACAAATAGAACAAAATGCTCCAAGCATTAGGAAATTGCAAGGGCTTAGGAGCTCTATCTAGGAGCTGGTGACAAAGAGCAAAATATGTATTTCCTATTATATCACAATTCCACCAAACTTATTAACAGAGCATTTAAAGACTTGATACAAAAATGGACAGAACTTAAGGCAATAGACAAATTGGCAATTATAGTTACAAACTTCAACCAGCCTCTTTCTAACAATTGCTAGAATAAATAGACCACAAAAATCAATGGGGATATAGAAGTCACTAATAATATTATTAACCAAATCAAAGATTGAAGACATTGCTTTGAGAAACTCAAAAAGAATAATAAAATTAAGTGTGTAGAAAGAATAAAATATTAAATATAACAGCAGAAATAATGAAACTGAAAATGTACAGCAATAGAGAAAATCAAGAGAACAAAAAGACTTTTTTAAAAAAGATAAATATGATTTAGTAAATCTCTGGCTAGATCAATCAAAGCAAATATCTCACAAACTTCCATCATTAAAAATAAAAGGGGGGTATCAGTACCTATCTTAAAGACAATGAAATAAGAATGAAATATTATGAACAGCTTTTTATAAACGGATTCAATAGAAAGAAAAAATGGGCAAATTCTTTGAAAGCCACTGTGATAGGCAGAATGAGCCCAAATACATCTGAGCCTTAATCCCTGAAATCTGTGAATCTGTTATGTTACATGGTTAAGGGAACTTTGTAGATGTAAATAATATAATGAACCATAAAGCAGGGAGAGTATCCTGACTTTTTTGCTGAAATCTAATCATATGAGCCCTTAAAAGCAGAGAATATTCTCAGGCTGGTTTTAAAGAGATAGGGCAGAAGAAGGGTTCCAAGAAATTTGACAGATGAGAAGGACTCCTCTTTCTTGCTGGAGAGATGTCACATGGAAAACATGAGAAGGAGTGTGAGTAGATTCCATTTGACTGGCAACCAGGAAACCTGGAACTCAGCCCTACATTTGCAAGGAACTGAATTTGGCTAGCATCTTAAATGAGCCTGGAAGTGGATTTATCTTCAGAGCCTCTCAAAAGGACATCTTTGGGAGACACAAAACAGATGACCCAACTAAACCATTCCATACCTGGGTTTCTGACCTATTGAAGTGTGAGAAAAAAATGTCTTGCTTGATGGCACTAAATTTGTGACAGTTTGTTATGACTGCAATAGAAAACTATTACAAATATAAAAACTGACTCTAGAATAAACAGGTAATTTAAGTTGACCTACATCAATTAAATGAGTATAATTCATAGTATACAGTCTTTTCACAATGAAAACATTATGTCCATATAGCTATACTGGTAGATTTTGTTAAACTTTTAATGAAGAAATAATACCAATGCTATATTATCTTTTTCAGAAAGGAAGAGGGGTGCTATAATAATTCATTGAATGAGGCCATCATTAACACTTAAATAAGAAAAAAATTTACTTTACTATTGAATTCCATGGCATAATACCTTACATTATTACTGATGAATATATCAATACAGAATATATTAATATATTATATAATAATATATTTGCATATAAAAAGCAATGATGTATAATAGTCTAATACACTATGCCTGCAGGGTTTTTTTTTCCCCCTAGAAATTCAAGACATACATTAACTTATAAAAACAAATCAGTAAATTTTTCCATATTAAAAAAATGAAGGGGAAACACTATGGTCTAACATCCTGTCTCCTTTCACCAAGACTGCTACAGTAGCATACTGATCACCTGTCAGATTTCACTCTTGCCCATTCTCTCTGTACAATCTAATGATATTTTAGAAAGTGTTAGTTAAAGCTTGCTATATGTTTACTCAAACCTCTAATGGATTCCCATTACAATCAGTAGAGAAAAAAAAATGAAAGAAAAAAACAAAAAACTAAGCTCTTTATAGTATAGTCCAATATCGCTTTGCCTCTTTCTCTGACTTTGCACCCCATCTCTGATCACTTCTTCTATTGAAAGAACATGGTCTTCTTTCTACTCTTTACCTGTCTGTACCAAGCTCAGACCTATGTAGGGGACTTAGTAATTTCTTTACCTTCTTCCTGGAACATTCTTTCTTAGACCTACCCATGACTTGCTCCCTCATTCCATCTGGGTCTCTTCTCATAGCGCATCAGCTCTGAGAGGCCTTTCCAGACACTACTCTATAAAATCTCCCATTGAATTTCTCCCCCTACATCGCTTTGCTTCTTGTTGTAATATTTACCATAGTACCTCAACATGTTTTGTTAACTTATATTTATTCTTTTTCTTTTCCCCAAGTCAAGGAACTTTTATCCATATGTTCAAATTTTGTAGTACCTGCAGGAGTGCTTGGCATAAACTAGAGAGTAAATATACATTTATTAAGCTAAAAATGAGTGAATTGATAAAATGATGGCTACTGTTATCCCCTGCTAATATTCTCCTTATTTTTCTGTTTCAAGTTATTTGACTATTTCAGGTTTTTCTTAAATTCATGCTGTAGAGGTGGATAATGCCTTTGTATCTAGAAAGATGAAAAAATACACGACTGAAGGAGGTCATTTATGTGAAGTGTAAACCTTGTTGGAAATTATTAGAGAAAATATCATAAATTTTTCCATACAACATTTCAAGCACAACTTTAATGCATTAAAACAGAGTGGACCTGAGGAATTTTAGGGCAATGAAAGTATTCTGTAAAATGCTATAATGGTAGATATGTGTCATTATATATTTGGCAAAATGTATAGAATGTACAAGACCAAGAGTGAATGGGTTTTGCATAATAATGATATGTCAATGTTGGTTTATTGCTTGCAACAAATGTGCCACTTTGGTGAAAGGTGTTGACAGCCCGGGTGTGCTGAGGGGTGGTGGTGCTGGGGGGAGGCCATTCCCGTGTAAAGAAAGGCAGGGGGTATATGGCAACTCTGTACTTTCTGCTCTGTTTTTCTATGAACCTCAAATTACTCTAAAATTTAAGTCTATTTTTAAAAAGAGTAGATTCTTCAATTTACTTGGCAATTCAGTGCACTTGACAAGCATTGACATAGAATGTTTTTAAAAAAATATTTCAAAACATTCTGTGATATTTAATATTTTATGGCAATTACTTGTATTCTTTGAAGTGAGTAGACACATTTATTTGCTCTAACACTTAATGCTGTTTACTTAACCATTCTATTCTAAGGTATTTTTAATTATTATGGGCATAGACAAATGCTTAGGAAAATAATTTATAATGACCACTTTAATTTGTGAGTTCTTGCATATACCCTATACATTATTCCCCATTTATCTTTTCTGAAAGATAACAAGCCATTATTTCTCTTAACCAATAATAAAGAATGCGACAGGCACTGAAAGACTAGTATTTGTCATTAGATCAAATAAGATTTAATTTTAGTAAGAGATTTTTAACTATTGTTTTAAAATAGGCATCAAAGCACATATGCTACAAAAATACTAGAAATGAATTAAATATTCAAGGAGTTTGTATGGATCCTATGGAAATTATCTGTTTTGAGCTGTAATCCAAAGAAAAGGGTTCACCCATATGGAAGAGGGGCTTGTCAGCATTAACTTGGTATTTTATTTTTAGGATTTCCAGAATTATACACTTAATATAGATCTGCAGGCCTTTATTTGAAATTTTACCTGAGACCCAATAAATTCTGAAAATCTGAAGGCTTTTTTAAAATAACTCATCTGTCTGTAAAATCTGCTTTGACTGAACTTGTTTGATGGAATGCCTGACCTGAACAAGTAGAAGGCTAATTATAGTCTTTATTGATTCCCTCCTACTGTGAATATTTATATGTTTTTCTGAAGAGATAATAATATGGTCAATTAAAGAATAGTACCTTAGATCCAACTGAAAGGTATTGTAAAATAGATTGCGTATACACTATACTACTTTTTGTACAATCTAGTAATTCCTGAAATCTAAAAGGCCTCTGGCCTCAGTGGCTCTGGATAAGAAACTGTCAGTCTAAACATGCTTATGAAGATAAATTTTGAGCAATATGGATGGACATTCATTGAAAAGTAATGAGCTTAAATTAACATCTGGTATGTAATAGGTGCTACATAAATGTTAACTAGTATTATTAACCTGAATTATTGGTCTCTCAACTATAAAAGAAGAGGGTTTATCAACTAAAAATCAAGTACAACATCTCAAACTCAACATGAATTCACTCCCACTTTCAAACAACACAGTAAATATTCTTTATTTTTTTTTAAAAGATTTTATTTATTTATTTGACAGAGATCACAAGTAGGCAGAGAGGCAGGCAGAGAGAGGAGGAAGCAGGGTCACTGATGAGCAGAGAGCCCTGTGCGGGGCTCGATTCCAGGACCCCGGGATCATGACCTGAGCCGAAGGCAGAGGCCTTAATCAACTGAGCCACCCAGCTGCCCTGAACAGTAAATATTCTTAATCTGCAACCTTTCCCATCCCATCTCAGTTACTGCAAATCTAGACTTCTAGTTATTCAGATCCAAAACCTTGGTACCATTCTTGATACACTGATACTGCTCATTCTAGAATACAAAATAAGCTCTTTCTAGAATACAAAATATTCATTCTAGAATACAACAGAAAATCCTGTTGGAATCCGTTGGCTCTAACTATAAAATATATTCAGAACCTGGCCACTTTTATTCAGCTCTGTTATTAACCCATGTTCTAAAAAAATCTATCTTATCTGGATTATAGCAATACCTTATATATTTGATGGCTTACCTAATTTTATTTGACCTTACTCCACCTCCTGTGTTCTTAACAAGAGCACCTAGAGATCCTTTTAAACCTAATTCATACTACCCAAAGCAATCTACGGATTTGATACAGTCACTATCACAATGTTAATGGCATTTTTCACAAAACCAGAACAGATCATACTAAAATTTGTATGGAACCACCAAGAACTCTAAATAACCAAAGCACTCTTGAGAAAGAAGAACAAAGCTGGAGACATTGCAATTCCAGATTTCAAGATATACTACAAAGCAGTAGTACTCAAAACAGTATGATACTGGCACAAAAATAGACACATAAATCAACAGAACAGAAAAGAGAGCTCAGAAAGAAACCTATGCTTAAATGGCCAATTAATCTAAGGAGGCAAGAATATACAATGGGGAAAAGATAGTCTTAAATATTTAAGTTATTTTCAAGCAGCCACAAACAATAAATCAAATGAATATTTTTAAAATCAAATCCTCTAAGAATCTTTACTAGGTAATGCACTAAATTTTCTATTAAGCTGATAATGGAAAATCACTAATTCACAATTATATGTACATAGCATATTCTGAGTCTATTTTTACTAATATATGAAGTTGAAAATGATACAGCTGCTTAAATATTACATAATTATAAATCTTCTTTATTATGTTTGCCTTCCCTGTAATTGGTACTGAGACTTTATGATGCATACTTGAATGCATACTTGAAAATAACACATTGAAGCCTACTATGCACCAAATATTAGTATTGTTTTATATCTCTCACTTAATCCTCACATCAATTTATGAGGAAAATAATATCTATATCTACAGATGATGAAATTTTGTGTTACCACATAGATTTAAGCCTCTTGCTTTTTCCACAGTGCTACTTGTGTTAAAAGATATATTAATAGATCTACTTATAAAATATTTTATACTTTTCATTTGATGAAATGTTTGTTCATTTGTCCATTTTTTCTTGCACAAATCTCTAGTGATTTTAGTGCTGTGGGTTTCTATAATAAGCTGGATGCCCATGCCAAAGAGAAATGACATTATCAATAAAGTATGGGTTAATTTACAGAGTGCTACAATTTTCTATACATTTTATATTTCTATACATTTCTATAATTTCTATACATTTTTCTATACATGTTTTAGGACCTAAAGTCTCATTTTAAATGCTGCCTTTGGAGAAAATGAGCCTCCCAAAACAATAAATGTTCTCTAACTGGTTCAAATCTCTGCACTTCCATGTTCCCAAAACAATTTAGTGGCCAAGTTATTCTGCCTATTTAAGTCATTTAAAATTTAAAGTTAAAATAGCCACATCTACTAATTAATTGGGGTGCAGATGTCAGATATAATCCATTAATTCTTTCAACCAAAAGATGGAAATATAGGAAAGTGGGGGATGAAAATGCAAAATAGATAATCAAATTAGATTATTATAAATAACGAAATTATAATATTAATAATAATTATACATCCAAAAATAAGGAGGACCCAAATAGAGAATATTTTCAGGGTGAACAGATTGATATTTTATAGAAGGTGATTAGGATAAATTTTAAAGTGTTAAAATTCAAACTGTAACAAAAATCAATTAAAAGACGTTGTTTGAAGAGGAAATGAAGAACATTTTCAGGCATGGTTCATTCCATGTGCAAATGTCCTGAGAATAAGCCATATTGGCTTATTCCAAGAATTCAAAGAATATTAGAGTGCCTAAAGCACAATGAAGGAAAGATGGCAGTAGTCAGAGAAAAGCATGGAGAAATAGAGAGGAACCCAATTACACAGTAACTTTCGGACCAAAGTAAGTAATATGGTTTGATTCTAAATGCAGTGGGAAGTTACTGAAACACGTAATCTACAGAGAAATATGATGAGATTTATATTTTAAGGTGGTGTAGCAGCTGGATAAAAAATGGATTGGGATAGAAGATGAATAGAAGTGGGGAAGGAAGTTTATATGGTACTGGTAGTGTCTAGGCTAAAGATGATGGTGGTGTGGGCTAAAGTTCTGCAGGTAAAATGAGTAAAAGAGGATGAATGGATTATAATTTGTACATAAGATTGAAAGGATCACTGACATTGATTCTTTTGGAGAGATCATGGAGACATGGAGACAGGCAAAGAAAGAATCAAGACAAGAAGTCTGGGTTAGGAGGACAAGGAGACAATGAATTAATTAGGGAGGCATCAGCAGAGAGTTGATTTTTCAATCTGCTGGAATTTATGATTATCCTCATAAGTTAGAATATTCAGAGACCCAAGAAGTGGACTCACGCTTTTACCCTGGGGAACCTAGATATGTGGAAGGAGGAATGAACAACAGACTGCAAGGCAAATCCAGAGAAGTAAGAGGAAAACCAGGAACAATGGTATAAACGATGCTCCCCCTCCCCTCTATCCACCCACCCCTCTCCAACACACACACATAGCTTTCAAGGAAAGAGATTACTTTGCCACCCTGTCCTAGTTTCTGGAAGGCGAAGTGAGATGAAGATAGACAAATGTTCCCCCATTTGAATAAGTCTTATTGACGGTAGTAGAGGCAGCATCCAGTCAGTAATGGACTAACGAGCAAATGCAGCTGGAGTTGGTGGTGGGGGGGTGGAGGGCTGGCCTTGGACCAAGGGCAGCATTGTTTTGTTTTGGTTTGGTTTATTCTTAAATGCTGTTTTTAAGTGGAGCAGTAGATCACAGTTTAATGCTGATATGGATATCTAGAAAGAGTTTTATGATGGCATGGGGAGACAGGATGAGGGAAATCATGCAGACTTTGAGAATGAGACAAGGAGTAAGATCTGAGCTAAAGTGGGGGAAGTACTCGGATGGAAAGACAGAGGTTTTCATATTGCAAGAATAGGTAAGAGAGAAAATGGGATTCACACATGTACACGTTTGTATACTCAGCAGCATTTATTGCTAACACTGCACATAACATTTATTCAGGCATTTGTATTAGACAAGGACAGTGATTTTTCTCTGCTATTTGTATAATTCTCTTACATTGGATCTCATTAAGAAGTCTTTCTTTTGCCTTTAAAAGTCAGCACTTTATGGGGTGCTTGGGTAGCTCAGTCGGGTAAACATCGGCCTTTGGCTCAGGTCATGATGTGAGGTCAAGCCCAGTGGTTGGCTCCCTGCTAGGAGGGGAGTCTGCTTCTTCCTCTCCTTCCGCCCCCAAACCCCCGCTCCTGCTCTCTTTCTCAAACAAATAAATAAAATATTTTTAAAGAATCAACATTTGTCAGTAATCCCATTCTTGTGCAGAAGTAAATTATGGTTTGAAATATTTAGATAAACACTAAAGTCAAAATGTTCTTTTATTAAGTTACTGTATGTTGTATAGTTCATTACAGAGCACAGAGTGTATTAACAGAAATTGTTAATGCATTTCAAGATTTGCTTTTATTTTTCATAATATTTCTGCAATTTAAAAAATTCTGGGGGCACCTGGGTGGCTTAGTGGGTTAAGCCTCTGCCTCCGGCTCAGGATGATCCCAGGGTTCTCGGATCGAGCCCCGCATCGGGTTCTCTGCTCAGCGGGGAGCCTGCTTCCCCCTCTCTCTCTGCCTCTCTGCCTACTTGTGATCTCTGTCTGTCAAATAAATAAAATCTTTAAAAAAATTCTGAATTGAAATATTTCTTTCAACAGTTTAAAAATATATTTCAAGTAAGAAAATCTCCCTTCCTATAACCAAAAAATGAAATACTATTTTTCTAGTATTACACATGATTTGAATAATTAGTACAAGAAAATTTAACTAATGAATGAAATTGGATTTTGCTTTTAAAACATGGAAAGGATAAAGCATTAGAATCTGGATCATTCTGAGAAATTGATCATAGCTTTCAGAATGTGTGTTAGCTGTGGATAACAGCTGTTTTTGCATGAAGTGCAAAGGAATATACCTTTCATAATGTCAAAGGTACTTGCAGAGTAGCAAACAATGTTTGACCCTCTTTTAATTTCTACCTCTTCAATTCCTCCTTACATAAAGATTTAATACCAACATATTGACAGACCGTATAAAATATATACCAATGATTTGTGACCAACTTAATAACTTTTGGGTTTCTTTCTGCATAATGAAACAAATGATTTAAATTATGGACTTTTTAGTCCATTCCATAAATTTATGTATTCCTTTCTTGAATCAAAAAGATATGGAGTTCCCCAAGGATGGATACATGCTTTTAAGCCCATTTTTTATTTTTCTTTGAAGACATCTCATAGACTACCACTACTATATGGTGTTTAAATAATGATAAATTGTGACAGAATTTCAATGAGATATTGAAAAATTGTGCAGAGCACATGATATGTATATTAAATTATTTCATTTCTCACATATGAGCTATGAAGCTAGGACTGGCCCAACTTGCAATCGATGAAAGTGTCATATCTAATTACACTAATAAAATGTATATTCTCAATCACCAGCTTGTTTAAAATACATTCGAAATTCCAAAGAGTTTACTAAGTGAACAAATTAAAATCACTCGGCCTTGGCATAGTTAGGGTATGATATATGGCACAGTTTACCTCTCAAGCACTCAGTGTAGGCTTCCTCATGGTTTTAAAATACCTTTAGAAATGTTATTACCTTGAATGTTTAGCATAGGTTGGCTCAAAAATTAGGCTTTGGGCTGATGCAAAACAGAATGTGAATTAATTCCTGTCTGCCAAGTACATGTGAAACAACTGTTCTTAATAAGTCAATTTATATCCAGTGTTGCAGGGAAAACTCTCTTGTATGTTGCAAAGAGTCACCAAATATAAGAATCTTCATTTCTGAATGCTTGCTCTTATACAAGCTATTGTATTAAAAATTAAGTGCCTCTGGATTATGTAACTGCCTAAACGTGCGGATGAAAGTTTGTTATGGTAAACAAAATTGGCATGGAGAGTTTACAACCCAAAGAATTCATGAAGAAAGAGATAAAGTGCATACTTTGAAACCTTGCTGGAGCTACTCGTGATACATGGTGATACTCATTGACAGTATACTATATAGTCATCTGAACTCATTGAACATTGATAATGCTTGGCCCAGCCTAGCATCCCATTCTCAGGAGCCTGATACTGGTCAGGAACCAGCCTCGGACAAGCCACAGACATCATGGCTGATTATAGCTCATTGCCTGAGAGCCGCATTTTAATCTATCTCACGTTCTGCTTTGTGGTGCTTGGGACACCTGGGTGGCTCAGTTGGTTAAGCAGCTGCCTTCGGCTCAGGTCATGATCCCAGCGTCCTGGGATCGAGTCCCACATTGGGCTCCTTGCTCAGCAGGGAGCCTGCTTCTCCCTCTGCCTCTGCCTGCCATTCTGTCTGCCTGTGCTCGCTCTCTCTCCCTCTCTCTCTCTGATAAATAAATAAAATCTTTAAAAAAAAAAAAAGATCGGACACAGAACTCATTTTAGAACAACAGCAGAGTTAGCCAATGCAGCAAATAAACTAGGGAGGGAAAGTGTGTGTGTTTGTAGTGTGTGTGTGTGTGTGCGTGTGTATGTGTGTGAATGAGTGTGTGGTAAAAGTGGGATTTCCATAATTCTGTGGCAAAAGTTATTAGTAGAAGTTCACATAGTTTTGCAACATACACATTTCTTTAAAATGTTGTAGGACATAGAACATTTTAATGGAAATTAGCTAAATGAAAAAACCTAAAGATATTTCAAATATTGTTTCTCTCTCTATTTCCCCCTTCAGAAATTTTCTTTCTTATCTTAGACAGCAGTTGATCTCTAAGCCAGAAGTTATTAATCTTTTCAGAGTCACCAACTCTTTAAATTTGATTCCCGGAAGTTAAAAGGACCTATTTATAAAACCAGAATATTTTGCATATAATTTCAGTGCAGTGTGGCTTGCCTGAAGCTCACCTTCAGATTAAGAAACTTTGACTGGAAAGAACTAATAGGTTTTCCCCTTCTTGGTGTGTACACTTCAAGGCAGAGTTCTCCTATTAGTAAAAGGTAAAAGAAAGTTTTCAAGGACACAAAATAAATTATCCCACTAAGGTTTAATATGGTCTTATTTCACAGGGGAGGAAATACTTGGATTTCTCTCTTTGGGGCTTAGAGATGTCTCCTGCTTGCAGACAAGATTTTCATGTGGAAACCAACGTGAATCCAGCTTAACAATGACATGTGGCTTGCATTTCTTGATGTATATCACTAGTTAAGGAGAGCAAATAGGGATTTAGGGGTAATACAGTAGTAAAAAAAGTATGCATGTGGCTGGACAGCCCATTCTTGGGATCCTGACAGAGGTCATGGCAGCCATTGGAGTCAGGGATCAGTTTTTCCCAAGGATAGAATCATATCTCTAGCTTCTGAACACAGATGAATCATTTTAAAATTATGCTAATACTACACATCTTGTTAGCCATATACTCAGAAATGCATACTTGTGCATACCGTCTTTCACATTAGACATTTTAGGCACTACAGTTTTATCTCAGCTTTGCATTTAGTACAGATACCTGAGAGTTGTGATTTCTTTTTGCTCACTCTGGGAAGACATGTTTCTATAGCACTTCTTTTTTGAAGTATCTACGTTTTACATCCCAGAGACCAAGAATGTTATTGGTGTGATTTTGGAAAAAACAAACAAACAAACAAACCAAAAAAACAAAACTCCTAAAATGCAGAAATTGGCTGACATTGTTTTTCTCATTTTGTTGTTAAGTTGATGTTAAGCTGCCTGATGTAGAACTATGTTTTCTTTCTTGGATTTTGCCATCTTTAGAATCACAAACAATGCCTCTAAGATAACTGATGGTAGACAAGAGTAGAATTTGTTATGTAAAGCCTCATTGGGACATATCCCAAGATCTTAGCTTTCTTGTAGTTGTGTTTAAATCAACTGGTTGAGACCTATTAATGGTATACCAAAACATTAGCTATTAAGATTTTTAATTGCCTAAAATTCTTAATATAGAAGTCAAAATCAATGCAAATGGGAGTTATAGGAACATGACTTAAAATTTTGCTTTATAGTTAAGTTTACTGGAACTTAGTATGATATGGATAACAGTGTCCAATTAAAGGTAACTTTATAATCTGCATTTTGAAAAGATATCACTACGTTGTTTAAAATTATTTAAAAGTAAAAAGTAATATTTTAGGTGCAGAATTACTTATCCTTCATTTCTAATTCATGGCTCTGTGGGAACTGTGGTTTAAAGTTTTGTTTTTTTATTTTTTTTAGAGCACTTACTTTTGGTGACTAGTTGTTAAACAACAAGTGGGCAGAAATCTAAATGACCGCTTGCCCCTAGGACACTTCTGTAATTATAATGAACTTTCTAAAATTTAACTTACAAGTTTGAATTTTTTGCTTACTTAGTTCTGTTATCTGAAGTGAATGTATGCCTTTCGTATATATTCATGTATGAAAGTATTTACTTAAAGAATTAAAATTGTTATCAATGGTAAAATGTATTTTGTTCCTTCTCTTACATTAAATTCTATTATAAATGATGGATTTAAAAATCACTGAATATCTGATTTATAATATCAGTTCAAGAGTACTCCAAGATTTTGCTAACAGGCAATCCTGTCTCATTTCTGCAGTGCTTAATGTTGATACAACTTCTTGAGAAGTTGTTGGAACTTACAATGGAAATGTAGAAAAAGCTTATAATAATGTAATACTGCAGCATGATAGAAAGTAAAGAAATAGTGCCACGTGGTATCACAACACAAAATGGATCAAAGAGACAAAGTAATGAGATCTGGATCTAATGCTTCTTCAGGATGTCAGAGGATTATTAAGATCAGTTTTGGCGAGTCCAAAATGCATTCTTTTTGTTACTATTTGGTAGTTAATATGACTTTGTACTAGCAGTGAATTCTCCTGAGAAATATTTATTCAACAGTTGGTATTAATGAGTTTATTTTATTGTTGTTCATATTTTTTGTTCATTTTGTTTAGTTTTTTTTTTTTTTTTCCTTCTTAGCTACTGCCATGAGTGAAGTGATCTTAAAAAGACTCAAGGTATGGCCGAAAGTATACTCTGAAAATTACTAATAGCATGATGCAGACAGGTTATTTAATCTTTCTCAAATTCAGCTTACTTCTTTGGCAAATTGTTTCAATCATACTTTGAAGGAGATTTGTCAGGGTTAAATAAGGGAGCACAGATGAAAACAGCTAGTACCTCATTTGGCACTGTGGTTATTCAATAAATGTTCTTTGTTCCATTCTTGTTTGAGTAATAATTCCTTGGTGAACCCTTATGTTTATAATTTAAAAATGCAAAATTGTGCACATGCTTGGAGACAATAATAACACAATTTTCATTTCATAGGGATATTTATGTTACAATGGATGAGTGATTAGATTTTGTGAGCTTTGTTGACAGCTCATCCATGGACTCAATAGATTGCTCAGGTTTCCTTACTCAAGAAAAATGAGGATGATATTTAATATCTAGAAATCAATTAAAGATAAATTGGGATTAAATTCATTAAAGGGATTTAATTTAGCTGTGTTTCTTCTTTAAATTTATTATTCTCAATAACTTTTATCCCACTTAGGAAATTAAAGCACAACATTCTACTTAAAACATTTCTGGGCTGAAAATAGAATGTGCATATTATATATAACCCAAACCATGCATGTATTTTTCAGATATATAAATGCCCTTCTTAAATAGTTCCATGCCATAATGAAAAATTAATTTATGTTGAAAGTCTTTTATAGTGGAAAATCCAGAGCTTTTCAGTGTAAGGAAGTGAACTGATGATCCATTTCTCTCCCTTATTAACTGTAGAACTTGAAGTAATTTACTTATAACTCTTTCTCAGTTTTTATTTCTACAAAATAGCTCTACTGCTACTACTATAATTGATACTATCTCCTACCACTGTCTCTACTACCTACTTATTAAGACGATTATGAAAGCAAAGTAAAATGAAAAATATATATGAAAAATGCTTAACCAATGTCTACATTGAAGATCATCATTACTACTTCTGAAACTGAAAACAACTCCTCAATATTTTTCAATATACATGGCTCCATCTCCTACTTGGTTCCAATATTCACTTCTACTATTCTAGCCTGTCTATAACTAGTAAAACACTCTTAACTATATGGAAAATAACTTGCCTTGACTTTTGAGGTGTGTGATTGCTTAGATTATTCTGTGATTTGTGAGACTTTTCCTTGTATTTTTCTATCAAAAATTATTTACTGTTATTTGAAAGTGAGAATTCAGAAAGTCATAACCATATATTGGTTGTTCTATCAAATGCAGAAAATTCTATAATTTTCTCTGAATCCTATAAATACATTATGCATATTATTTTTTTTTGGAAGCATCATCCAAGAGATTTGGAATTCAATTAACATTACCATCTCAGGTTATATGATGGAAGTCATAAAGACAGAAATTAAACAAAGAGATTTATTTCTTAATGATGGGTAGCAGCTGATTCAGGACTTCTGGGAGACATGACAAATTGGGAAGGAGAGATACCAGTTTGGACTAAGGCACTGAAAGACTGCATGATTCTGGGAGATACAATTATTACTGAACATACAGTTACTAGGAGTTGATATAAGGGAGGACAGCATACAGAACATATGAAAACAGTAACAAAGTTTTATTAAGTATCTATGATATCTTAGTTCATTAAAGATACAGTGTTTCAGAGTGTGAGTTTTGTAACCAGGAAGACTGTGCTCAAACCTAGGTTCTGCAATTTACCAGTGAGTGACTTTGAGCTGTTTACCTTGCCCATCTAGCTAGGATTCCTTACCTATTAAGTGGGGATAATAACAAGAAAAATAACAATATTTAACTCATAGAATTATTTTGTGGGATTAAGTTTAAATATCTAAAGCATTGAGAGTATGGGAAAGGTCTGTTCTAACTTTACAGATTAGGAAACCCAGACCTGGTAAGGTGAAGAACTTGGTAAGGTCTTTGTAATCAGCAAGTGTCAGGACTGGAATCCATCTGCTTTTCAGTTGATGCTCTTTCCACTGTGCCAGAATGAGGCTATGATACTGACAGCTGTGAAGGGCTACCAAGAAGATGGAAATACAAATGAGCTATGCCTGAGTGAAGGATGAGGGAGGGAGGTTGGCAGGGGAAACAGGTAGACTTGATAATACTTTTTATTACAGCTAATAGAACTTGAATGTCTAACAATGTACTACTTGATATATGTGAGGTGAATTGGGAGGTGTTTTTGGAAGGCTTGATAACTTATTTTTGGATGTTTGCTGGTCTGTGGCTGATTTCCCTCTGTTGATGTATCTACAGCCCTCTCTACTTTTCTCCTTCTCATTAAGTCACATTCAGTGATTTTCTTTTCTTTTTTTTTAAGATTTATTTTTTTTATTTGAGAGAGAGAGAGCAGAGTGAGAGAGAGCTCGAGCCGGGAGGAAGGCAGAGAGGCAGAAGGAGAAACAGATTTCCCACTGAGTAGGGAGCCCAATGTGAGGCTCGATCCTGGGACCCAGAGACCACGACCTGAGCCAAAGGCAGACACTTAGCCCACTGAGCCACCCAGGTGCCCCCACATTCGGTGACTTTTCTATGCAATGGTCCCAGCCCAAGGTGACTAAATTTAAAAAGGCTTTTATGAAAACACAATCATCTTGTAACAAAAAGTTTTATCACCATGGTTGAAAACAGTCATGCCTCCCCTGGTCTAGTTAGCAGACTAAGATTAGATTACAAAATCTTCAGTTCATTCTTCATGTATTTGCCAGCATGAGTTTTCGAACAATGTAAATCAAATGTTGTCCCACCCCCAGGCTTCAAAAACCTTCGAAGTTTCCAAACTAACTTTCAACGAGACCTAAACCACTTACCGTGATCTTACCGTGGTCATACACATTTTGGTGTGTGTTTAGCCCTCCCATATCAGTTCATAATACTATGCTAGCTTATTCAGCTCCAACCACACTGAGCTTTCTTCTTTCTGTCCCTTTACTATGGAAATCATACTTCCACTTTTTGCTATTCCCTTTGCTGAGATGGTCTGCTTTAAGGTCAGTTCTTAACATTTATATCTATTAGAAAGTATTTTCTTTATTAATTTTTTTTTACTTGTCTATGTTCTCTTTCACTCACATATAAAATATAGTATAAGTGCCATGAAATCAGGGATTTATGTGTCACGGTTAGTTCTGTAACCTTATTATACTTACGTAAAATAACATGTCCCTTACACACAAGATGAATCATCAGTATGATCCACATTTAGATGATCACCCCTCCTTTACTACTGAATTTGCACTAATCCATTTTCTTTTGTAATTCATTTACTATATAATCTGTAACCAAAAGGAATTCAAGATGTCTCTAGGGTCAGAAAAGTACATGAAAAAAAGAAAGAATTAAAAATGGAACCCATATGTTCCTGAGGAATGCAGTTTGGTTTTCTGAGGCAATCCATTGAGTGGTTACAATGGCCTCTTAAGCAATTGTATTTTCTTGAATCAGTATGCTGTGACTAAGCTACTTGTGATAACAGAGGATTGATTTCCCTCTTATACTTCCTTTCCAAGTTCCAACCCTACCATAAGAAGAAACAATTAGATTCCCTTTAAATGCGATGTTACTGATGAGCTTGTTCCATGGTCAATGGTGGAAATCAATTTTCATTTAAGAACCTACAGTACTTTGCCTTTTTCCTTTTTTTGTAGTCTTTATTGATTCTTTTTCTCGGGGAAAGACACTATCCATTCTGCTATAGCCATGCACGGTTTCTGAGTTCTATAATAATAGAGTAAAAGTTCCCAGAGAGCTTTCCTAAATTGGCAATATGTCCACTTTTTAATATGTAGATGAGGGCCATTCTATCTTTTCTGGAACATGGGAGAAGACATCCATTTAGAAGAGAGAAACATTATTGTAGCAAGATTCAAAGTGAATTCCTAGATTTATAAAAACAAAGGCATCTGCCTTGTGGAGAATGCCTCTTCATCTCTTCGTTTCATAGCAAGGTTGTTTTGGAGACTTGCCTCCTCAGATTAGACAGTCTTCCCTTCTTTGTTTCGAGGAAGATTACCCATGAAAATTTTAAAAAGTGAAAATGGTCTCTTTCACATTTAGTTTTCACATGTACGTATTTTCTACCGTGACTTTCCGGATAAACATTTAATAAACTCCTCTTCATGTAAAATTACTTCATGTCTTTTGTAATGGATAATGTGTCATTTTTTTAAAAATTAAATTTAATATTTTTCAGTGTTTCAAGATTCCTTGTTTATGAACCACTCCCAGTGCTCCATGCAATACGTGCCTTCCTTAGTACCCACCACCAGGCTCACCTAACCCCCCCCATGCCCCTTCCCCTCCAAAACCCTCAGTTTGTTTCTCAGAGTCATTTAAATGCAGGAATCAATAGGAGCAAACAATGGCAACAGAGCTTAAAACATAATAAAATGTAATTATTCCTGTTATTTTATTTATAAATTACAGTTGAAAATGAATATGCAACCTCTTTTAATAGAAACAGAAAGAAAAAAAAAAAAAAACTGTTTCCAGGATCCAAACGAAAAAAAACTTAAAATAAAACAAGTTTTGACTCCAATACTTTGGCATTGCACCCTGCCAACAAAACTGTATCTTACTTTAACTTTTTTTTTCATTTTTAAAAAATGAAACTAAAATAAAATCATCTAGCCATATGTACTTTTTCTGCCCTACTTTGAGTTATTTCTACTATCCATTTTTTTCCCAATTGAAAATTATAGAACATTTATTATCTGAATTATGTTATAAAGTATTCTAGATTATAGAATTAAAAACTTAACTTGGCAATAAAATGAGAAAATTATTTTCTTTTTACATCATGCTTATGAACACATGTTAATTTATCTAACTTTTTAATTAAAAATACTTCTAGTCATCGATAACTTCAAAAATGAGCTTTAGCTGTGTTTATTAATTGGAAATTTGTGCTCCGTTTTTATTTAAAAGTGTTATATACTGTATGTGTTTGACTACTTCATAATTCTAGAGATTTGGTATGGTCTTTATTTCACTTTCTTTGTGGATCTCTTAGCATTTGTAGCATTTGTAGCATTTGCATTTGTTTTCACCAGTGTAAGCAGATTTTCCCTTGGCCTCGCTGGTGGATTTGAGCATTGCACTCTCTAGTCAATGGAGTTGGATAATCAGACCTTCCCTGGTTTACTTAAGAAGAAAGTCTTTGGAGTACACAGATTTTGGATCAGATTGGCACAGCAACCCCACCATCAAGACTTCGTGGGGTTTCTTAAGAGTAGTCTCTCTAGGGGCGCCTGGGTGGCTCAGTGGATTAAGGCCTCTCTGTCTTTGTCATGATCCTAGGGTCTTAGGATGGAGCCCTACATCTGGCTCTCGACTCAGCGGGGAGCCTGCTTTCCTTCCTCTCGCTCTGCTTACTTGTAATCTCTCTGTCAAATAAATAAATAAAATATTAAAAAAAAAAAAAAGAGTAGTCTTTCTATAGAATGTTTTCAGCTGTGCTGTGACCGCTAGTCTTTTCCCTCCTGGGAAATTCACCTGTATACCAGCAATGCTCCTCGGATTCTAGGATTCTGTTGACCCCTTGGCTGGTCAGTCAGACTTCTCTGATCCAGCCGGTAAATCAAGCAAATTAAAAAAAAAGGGAAAAAAAAAAAGGAAAGAGCCAAATCAACAAAGTAGATGTAAGACCTGGTTTCTATTACCACCTAGATATCTACACTTTCTAGAGTGAAAAAGTATGAGAATCAATTTTTTTTTTTAAAGATTTTATTTATTTATTTATCAGAGAGAAAGGGAGAGAGAGCGAGCACAGGCGGACAGAATGGCAGGCAGAGGCAGAGGGAGAAGCAGGCTCCCTGCCGAGCAAGGAGACCGATGCAGGACTCCATCCCAGGACGCTGGGATCATGACCTGAGCTGAAGGCAGCTGCTTAACCAACTGAGCCACCCAGGCGTCCCGAGAATCAATTTTTAAGATGTTTCATAAGGAAGTTTGAGGAACAATGTGTGTATGTATATATTTAAGTGTAAGTTAATGTTAATAAGGTTAAAATTTTAAATTATCTACAATGTATATATAAGTATATAAAATATATATGTATATAATATATGTTTATATATAATATATATAAATTATATAATCACACAATGATAATATCTTATCATTATATATTTATATATTTTATATATAACCACATAATGATAAAATATTATCATTATGTGATTATATATTTTTCCTTTTTATTGTTACTGAAGTTACTTATACAAATAAGAAATTATCACTTAGTTGAAGCCCACACTGAAAGATTTAGAGAGGAAAATTGGAAGGAAATTTTTGTGCCAGATTCTTCTCCGCTAACCATGGATTAGTTTCTGGCTATCTCCCACTCACTTTGTGGTTCATTAGTATGTTTTGTGTATATTCTGATTATCTTAGTGATCCTTTTTATAGTCTTTATTTCTGGAGACGTTTACATTTAAATTATATAACACGCTCTTCATCTGCAACTTGGAACCTGACAAAGAAATAGTTTCACCATATTCATGCATTGCCCTCCAAATTTAGTAAGCTAAGTGTATGAAATTAAATGGTATGTTTCTAACTAAAAGAAGCATATTTTCTCATGGTGGATAGGGTTGCCGGAGAAAATACATGATACTGAGTTAAATTTGCATTTGAAATAAACAATAGACATTTTTATTATTATGAGGATGTTTCAAGTATTGATTGCATGGGAATACATTAAGAATTGTTTATTATTATCTAAAAATTCAAATTTAATTTTAGTGTAAGTATTACCTTTGAAATATTTGGGACATACTTATAATAACAATTCTATTAATCTTTTTTCTGAAGTAGAAATTCAACTCAATATACATTATATTTATTTACCAAGTTTGAGAATTTAACAGTGGGCAATTAAAGATATGGAAATAATATAAAATATATTTAAATGCATAACTCTAAAATGTAGACATGATTACTTGTAACATTTTTTTTTAAAGATTTTATTTATTTATTTGACAGACAGAGATCACAAGTAGGCAGAGGCAGGCAGAGAGAAGGGGGGAAGCAGGCTCCCTGCTGAGCAGAAATTCCCAGTGCGGGACTCCATCCCAGGACCCTGGGATTATGACCTGAGCTGAAAGCAGAGGCTTAACCCACTGAACCACCCAGGTGCCCCTACTTGTAACATTTTAATGTACTTCCTTACAGACTTTCTATATGATTATTTGACCAGAATTGAGCTCATAATATGTTTTTACTTTAAAAAATATTATGGAACTATTGTCACTAGACTAAAATTTGAACATAAGTGGCTTGAAGACAGGTAATAATATTTGGTAAATGTATTGGTCTTTCCAACTTAGTAAAAAAAAATGAATTATTTTATAACTTTTAAAAGACAAAATATTGTGATTCAGTCTTCTTTTATACAAAAATAAAGTCATCTCAATGCAATTTCAATATATTTATGCTAAGGCATATTAAGAACTGTTTGGTTTAGTGATTCTTCTAGCATGGGACACTGTAAAAATTATTCGGTTTTTCATAATTTAGAAAGGTTGGAAAATCATTTTTCTTCATAGTTCCAATGAAACAGCAAAATAATTAAGCAGTATAGCAACAGATCTGGTGCAGGAACTAAATTCCTAGAAACTGAAAAGAAATGACTACCTAAGAAAGAAAATTAAGGGAAAAGATAGTGAATAAAACTTCATCTTTGTGTAACAGAATCTAATAAAGTGACTCCTGAGTTCTGGTTCTAAAGTACTTAATAAAATACATGAAAATTTCTTTATAAATGATTTCTCATTTATGAATTTTAATTTCTTTTCATCTCTGGTGAAGTAAAATAAATCTAGCATTTCTAAAAAAGTAAATATATGGATGGTAACTTTTCCAAAGCTTTGTATATTTAAAGAGAGTAGTGTTTTCAAATGTAGAAATCATTAGATACATTATTTCTGAATATTAATTTATTCTTTCAAAATTTTGAAAAAAACAAACCGATTGTCTTCTTAATACCGGAGGAAGCTATGAGACCGGTTTTGGTACAGCCTTGTTTTCTGTGCTCTAAATTTCGTGTCTATTTTCTGTACTCACATCAACAGGCCTTTTTTCTTTTGCTTTCATTTGAACATTTATAATTTATTCCTCAGGTACTCAGAGATCCCTTCAGTTCAGATCTCTTCAGAGATCCCTTCACAAGTTTACCTTCAACTCAATTTTCTTCTAGTTGTTGTTTATTACCTTTTAGATCTTTGTTTTTATTTGGATAAAAGATATCTGAATGTAAGATCAACACTCTTTCCTTCATGCTTGTTGTGATATTTTCATTTGCTTACCAACTGCTTTTTCTCCTTTTTATAATCCTTTTGAGACATATTTTTCATTTTGCATATCATCAGGCATATTTTGCAAGTTCACCCATTTTTAGTATGCACCTCAGTGATATTTAATGAATTTATGAAGTTCTGTAATCATTACCATAAATCAGCTTTAGAACATTTTCATCATCCCATTGAGATTCCATTTATTGCTAACCTCTGTTCTCTCCAACATCTGGCCCCAAGGAACCACTAGTTTGCTTTGTTCCCATAGATTTGCCTTTTCTGAATGTATCATGTAAGTAGAATCATACGATTGATAGTCTGTTTTGATTGGCTGTTTTCTCCTCGTCTCTGTGGGTACTTCTAGTTTGTCTTCTATATCAATGATTCAGTGTATCTCCACATTCACACATATTTCAATCTCATGTTGTTACCGTCTCATCTCCAGTAGTTAGCACTATGTGCTAGTTTTTTAGGAGATTGAAATAGGTTTATACCTCAATTAAAGGTAGCATCTACGAAGTACAGAGAAATTTTCCAGGTTGAGCAGATGGTATAGTCCATAGGTCTTTAGGAATATACCATGTAGGGACATGACAAAATGTCTTATGGATAGATTCTTTTCAGGTAATTCAAGTTCTTTAGAAAAATCTTTACAAAGAATTAAATTGGGTGGAGTGCCTGGGTGGCTCAGTGGGTTAAAGCCTCTGCCTTCGGCTAGGGTCATGATCCCAGGGTCCTGGGATCAAGCCCCACTTCGGGCTCTCTGCTTGCTGGGGAGCCTGCTTTTCCTCTCTCCTATCTCCTATCTCCTCTGCCTACTTTTGATCTCTGTCTGTCAAATAAATAAAATCTTAAAAAAAAAAAAAGAATTAAATTGTACCATAATTATTTACCTTGGCATTTATTATGACTGGAACCAAGTAATTTATTTATTTATTTATTTATTTTTAAAGATTTTTATTTATTTATTTGACAGACAGAGATCACAAGTAGGCAGAGAGAGGCAGGCAGAGAGAGAGAGGAAGGGAAGCAGGCTCCCTGCCCAGCAAAGAACTGGATGCAGGGCTCAATCCCAGGACCCTAGGATCATGATCTGAGTTGAAGGCAGAGGCTTAACCCACTGAGACACCCAGGTGCCCCACTAAGTAATTTAAATAGTCAATAAAGCAGTTAAAAGTATGTCATCTAAGAGAGATACATAACTTAATGAGATTCAAGCGTTGAGAAAAGAAAGGATGCTTTGCCTGGGCCAATTGCCACAAACAACTTGTATCAGTGATTAGTTGGGTGGATAGACTTTCAAGAGGTTTAATTATGCCCCAAAATTCTATACAGAATTGTCTTTGTACGTTTATTTTTCTAGGGACTTTTTTAATGACCTACTAAAAGGGAATTAATCCCTGCCCTCCAACTTGTAAGAACTTCTGTCAAGTCTTCAATTAATTTCTTCTTAGTAATGGCACAGAGTCATTTGAGGCATGTAATTGTTTATATTTGATTTCTTTTTAATCTTCTACTTTATTGCCCAGGTTGCCCTATAAAACAACAAAAAAAATCCTTTTTTTATTTCTCTGAGTAAAAACACTTAGATATTTTATAGTCAGCATTCATAAAGAGAAAAATACGATTGATATTCTTTTGTGTATACAATTTCAATGATAAATAATTGTGCTGAGGATAATGGTCCTCGTAAAAATCTTATCAGAGAAATTAGTCTCATAAAGACAGAACTTCTCTCTCATAGGATTGTTCTTTAGGATATCTGACCTATGAACCAAAGCAACATTTCTGATAAAATCTAGAAGCATTAGAACTTAAAAAAAAAAAAAAAAAGATTACAGTGTCAGAATATAAAGCAAATAGATTAACAAAAACTCTATCTTTAAATTATCAGGTCGCATAGGTATATGTTGATGCAATCATAATATATTGTAAAAATGATTCTCTCATTGTCTTTTTTAATCAGATTGTAGTCTGAGAGCTGAAGCTGAATGTTATATGAAATAATCACTACGTCTATAGAATACGCAAATGTTAACAATGACCTTGATTGCCATAGTAAGGGTACAAGGTTCACTGAACAAAATATTGGTAATTAGCTCTGATTTTACTGTTGTTCAAAGTGTTAATTATTTAACGAGTTTTCAAGTGCTTAGCTGTGTTTTTTTCCCTCAATGAAAAATTTATACAAATGGATAATCAACACATTTTTATTTGCCCGTTGAGGGAAGGAAAAAACACAAAAAATGTTTTTAATAACTTTTTAGTCAAAATTTTAAGAGAAATGTATCTCTTCCAAAGCCCATTCCCTTATATTCTTAGAAAAACTGAAATATTGGTGGAAATATTTAGGAAATTTGAAAGCAATTTTCTTTAAGGAATATGCATTTGTTTCTAAATCTGATAATTAAAGGAACTTAAAAGAAGTACTTAGATTCTTTATGGTGTTCTACGATTCTCTGTAAAATTATTCATCAGAAATGTAAAGTCTGCAAGAAGTCAAGTTAAATGAAGTTAAGTGAATAATCTAACAGTGTTTAAAGTTATAATGAAGAGTCACCTCAGTAGATATATTTACTGTAAGCATATATGGAGGAAATTTGCAGTAGTATAGGACAGTCGCACTTGGTGTAACCTGAATTTTAGTATAGTTGGAGGCTATTTAAACTGTGGCTTTGTCACTGAGTTTATCTTCTCTACTATATGGGAGAAGTGAAAGTAGAGGTAAGAAACAAGTATGTCCATCACCATGAAAGAAAATAATAAATAAACAAATATATAAAAAACTCACAAAAGCAAACCACACACAGTTTAGAGATCCATAATAATTGACACATGAATTTCCAAATGTTTGTCTACATCATGACCTCCTGTCCACTGGCACACACTGAAGACATACACAGATCTCATGGAAGCCATCAACACACAAAAAAGCCATCAATACACAAAATGTATTTCTACTATTTCACATTGTAAAAAATAATTTTATTTTTTACAATGTGAAATAGTAGAAATACATTTTGTCCTGGCATGATGAGAGTGTTGTCCAATAAAGAGGCTGGGAGGGAAAGAGAACCAACTTTGTTTTATTTTAGAGTCCTCTACTTCTAAATGTGTAATTTCAGGTTTAGATGATTTGTGTTTAAAAATTAGCACCAAGATTCATTGCTCTTCCTCTCATGAACCAGGACGGTGAAAAATATTGGTTTTCTACTTTTGGGAAAGGAATGCTCTCTGCCTTTACTTCACATTTCAGCCTCTGGCCAAAGAGAAGTCATTTCTGCTCAAATTTTGTCACCTTCTACATTCAGGGGAGCAGAATAAATGCCTCTCTTTCCATTCTCTTACTGTCTTTTTTGAAGGAAGAAAGAGACTGCTATTCTAATGATTCAGAGGACTAAGCATTGGTCATTCTTTAATAGGCATTGAAAGATTCTGTGCATCCTTGAGGAAGCTTTTTTTCTTTCCTTTTTCTTTAGGTAAGCCACTAAGAGTAGAACTGTCAGGGCCTGCTCCGGGCAGCTCTAGCAGTTAAAATCTTACTGAATCCTTAGTAACTCTGTAACTGAATGGAGCAGAGGATTCTACTTCTGGTCTGGAGACAGAGCTGTATCCTTCTAGTATTCCTGAACATATAACTCTTAAGAATTAGTTTCACAGAGAATGTTAGTAGAAACAGATTTGCTCTTTGCTAAGTAACATTCACTAATTCATCATTTACTGAAGTTTAGTCTTGCAATATGAAGCATCTTTTCTATTACTAATCAAGTGTTCACTTTCCTTCATTAGGCTATGGACCACATTGAAGAGGATCAGATCACAAAACCAGCATTTTGTTTTGTTTTGTTTTTAAGATTGTATTTATTTATTTGACACAGAGAGAGAGTGCACGCACAAGCAGGGGGAGTGGCAGGCAGGAGAGGGAGAAGCAGGCTCCCTGCTGACCAGTGAGCCCAACGTGGGGCTTGATCCCAGGACTCTGGGATCAAGACCTGAGCAGAATACAGATGCTCAACCAATGGAGCCACCCAGGCGCACAAAATCAGCACTTTTATAGAATAGATTCCTTATTATTATTATCTTTTTTATTTTGCTCCATTTGTCCACTTTCATTGTATCCATATGAGCATATAATAAGAACTTTTGATGTAAATTTTTATATTTTTAAATAGGTTGATAAGTAGATTAAGCAACTACTTAAAAACTCAGACAGTGATCTTTTTTAGGAATTATTTTCTTAGGGTGCCTGGGTGACTCAGTCAGTTAAATGTTTGGCTCTTGATTTTCACTCAGGTCATGATCTCAGGGTCTTGAGATTGAGTCCCAAGTCAGCATGGAGGCTGCTTAAGATTTTCTCCCCCTTTCCCCCTGCACCCACCCTCCAACTCACATGCATTTTCTCTAAACTAAATAAATAAATCTTAAAAAAAAAAAAAAAAAAAAAGAGGGGGCGCCTGGGTGGCTCGGTGGGTTAGGGCCTCTGCCTTCGGCTCAGGTCAGATCCCAGAGTCCTGGGATCGAGCCCCGCATCGGGCTCTCTGCTCGGTGGGGAGCCTGCTTCCCCCTCTCTCTGCCTGCCTCTCTGCCTACTTGTGATCTCTCTCTCTGTGTTAAATAAATAAATAAAATCTTTAAAAAAAAATTAAAAAAAAAAAGAGTTATTTTCCTTCCTTCTACCCAAATTCTCATGTTGAATTTCCCCTCATTACTTCTATATGGGAAATATTTTACCCAGAACTATGGTTTCCTTATTGATTAAGTGGCAACATTACAAAACCACAAATCAATGTAAGACACAGCCTGGAATTGATTGGAAAAGAGCAACATTAAGTGGTGAGAGGATTCTAGTTATAAACAAACTAAGGAAAGCACTCAAGGAAATCTAACCAGTCTGAGCTGGAAGCAGTTAAGTCTCATTGAAGAAAACAAAAGAAAAATGAAAGAAAGAAATCAAAGAAGAAGGAAGAAGTAGAAAATAAGATGTCAATGAGGGATATCTTACAGGTCTTATCTGGGGAACCAGATATCAGAAGCCAAGGCAAGCCTTTTAAACAGGTTCAACAAAGTTCCTGTGTTTTGCCTTTATTAATTATCTGCATAAGTTTACAAGAATAAGCTAATCTTATTGCCTTAAAAAAAAAAACTAATGGTTTCTTATTTTATTTTTTAAATATCATTTTATTTTGAAGTAATAGAACAGAGCAGAGTAGAAAAATAGGTTTAGGTATTTTTTCAATTAAAAAATTTACATTTTATCATGTAAAATATTTTCTAATTTAATAAAATTAGGAGTTGAAATAGATGATCTTAGGTGGATTTTTCATTCAGCAACTACTTTAATGTATAACACATATTGTGAGCTTTTTAGTTAAAAGTGGAAAACTTTATTTTACATTGTTAAAAACAAAAATTCTATTTGAAATTTAAAGAAAGATATTGCCTGAGTTCAATTTTAGAATTATGAAAGAATTTGGTTAAAATTTATTATTCTGAAATATTTTATGCCATTATCTTAGTTCTTTATTAATGTTTATTTTTCATTATGAGTTATATGGCAAATATATATGGCATTTTTAAAATAAAATAAAATGGTGTATGAACTGAAAAAGTTAAAATGGTTAGATATGTATAAAGACTTCTGAGTAATAAAAGCCCTGAGTAAATTATAACAACATTTATTTACCTTTTGTTGTCTTCTGTACATATGAGATTGATTTTGTTTGAACTTTATTTAAATAAAATTTTATTTCATTTTTCTGGTTGTATTTTTATGATTGCTTACCAAAAGATAGTCTTTTATTCACCATATGACTTTTCTTTCATTTTATGTCAATGAAAAATGAAATTCATACTTTTAAAGTAAGAAACTAACTTATTTTAGAAGGTTGAACCTCTCAATATCAGCTTTTCTCTTTATACCTTTTATTTTCTACCAATTCTTGATTAAGTTAGACTCTGGATGGGAGGCAACTTAAGGGCAAAAGATCTGTGCAGAAAGACACTAAGATGATTCCCATGATCCCCACTTGCTGATGTTCACACACTGTGTCATATTATATCTTTGAGTGTGGATAGGACTTACCTTGCTTCTCAATGTAAAATACCATAGGGTGACAGGACTTTACTCCCAGTATTATATTATATTATGTTATATTATATTATATTACCCTGTCTTGCCAGAAGATGCAATCTGGAGACTATCTCCTCCTTGTCTGCCTTTTAAGAAGAAGGTCGCTAAAAAATTAAAAAAAAAAAAACAAAAAACAATTCTCAGATGGATAAATCATTATCTTGTAGAATCTTGGTTTCCCAGGGCCAAGTACAAAGATCTTAAGTTTCCTGAAAAAGAAAAAAAGAAAAGAAAAAAGAAAGGAAAAGAAAATAAGAGAAAAAAAAGAAAAGAAAAAAAAAGAAAGGAAAAGAAAAGAAGAGAAAAAAAAGAAAAGAAAAAAAAAGAAAAGAAAAAAGGAAAAGAAAAGAAGAGAAAAAAAAGAAAAGAAAAAAAAGAAGGCTGTCAGAAATCTTTCAGGTCAAGGGGTTGAATGAAGCCAATGACACATGGGGCAGCAGATACTTCCCTAGTCCAACCTCCACTGAAATGTTTTTGAGATATAACGTGGTGTGAATTTAAGGTGCACAAGACGTTGACTTGATACATTTATATATTGTAATATGATTGCCATTGTACTCAGAGTTAGCACCTACATCATGTCACATGATTATCATTTCTTTTTTTGTGATTGTAATTGAGATCTAGTCTAGCAAGTTTGATACTTAATATTGACTATATTCATTATACTGTGTTTTAAATCTCTAGGGCTTATTTATTGCTCATTGGAAGCTGATATCCTTAAACAAAATCTATCCTATCCCCAAATCCACGAACCCCTAGTAATTGCCACTTTATTCTGTTTTTTATGAATTTGACTTTTTAGATTTCACATATAAGCAATGTCATAGAATATTTGTCTTTCTGTCTGTGATCTCTCACTTAGCATAATGCTCTCAATATTTACCCATGTTGTCCCAAAAGGTAGGACTTCATTCTAATGGCTGAATCATATTCCATTGTGTTTACACACACACACACACACACACACACACACACACACACTCTTCGTCCATTCATTTGTTAATGGGAACTTATGTTGTTTCCCTATCTTGGCTATTGTGAATAAATCCTAAAACTGCAATTAACATGAAGGACATATATCTGTTCAATAACGTGTTTCCATCTCCTTTGGTATAGACCCCAAAATGGAATTGCTGCATCCACAGTCCTTGCCTGTAGATGAGGACCCAGCTGAAAGATACTCTGCAGCTGTTTTTTAACAGAAGAACCTGCTGAAATGTGCCTGGATTTCTGACCCTCAGAAAGTGTGTGATAACAGAAGTGTGTTATTTTAAGCTGACAAGTAATAGATATCATTACACATCTGAGAAAACTAATACCAGGTTCTAGGATGATAGTTTCCTGAAGAAGTTCTTCTTCTCTCTGTTGCTATCAGCATGATAATTACCTAAACACATATTTGTATATCATATTATCGTCAGGAGCTTTCAAAATTGAAAGGAGAGCAAATAAAATTCAAGTAATAGGAAATGACTAGCTCAGATTATTGGTACAGTGAGTTCCAGGATGTTGCTTATTCTCAAAAGAAGAAAGTTGTTTCATATATTCTGTAGGGAGTGATGAGTTAATCATTTCTACATTTCTTTCTACATTTTCCTTTGGCCCTTTCACTGCCCCTGACACAACTTCAGACTGATTATAGAAACTAATTAATGATAAAAATGATTATTTATTTTGGTGACAAATTATTTTGTCAAGTTGGCTTAAAATATGTGGTTTGTTGAAAATTATGTCAACAAAAATCTCTGAACATGGATGTTTATGGTGGCTTTATTCATAATTGCCCAAACTTGGAAGCAACCAAGATGCCCTTCAGTAAGTAAATGGATAAATAAGCTAAGATACATGCAGACTATGGAATACTATTGTGCTAATGAGTGCTAAAAGGAAATGAACTATCAAGCCATGAAAAGACGAGGAGGAAACTTAACTCCATGTTACTACCTGAAAGAAGCCAATCTGAAGAGACTGTATAATTCCAACTATATGACCTTCCAGAAAAAACAACATTATTGAAAGAGAAAAAAGACCAATGGTATCCTGGGGTTGAGGGCTTGAGAAGGATAAGCAGGTGGGATACAGAGTATGTTTGGGGCAGCAAAAATGCTCTGTATTATACTGTAACCTTGAGTACTTATCACTCTAGGTTTGTCCAAACACAGGCAATGAATAATACCAAAAGTAAACCAGATGGTAAACTAAATATGGGCTATCAGTGACTATGATGTGTCAGTATAGGTCTATCTTTGGTAACAAATGAATCATTCTATTGAGTGATGTTGGTAATAGGGAGGAGGTGATGGACGTGGAAAGGTAAATATATATATATTTATATATATATATGTATATTTATGGAATCTCTGTACTTCCTCCCCTGCCACCGCTTCGTTTTGCTGTGATCTAAAACTGCTAAAAAAAAAATAAATAAAGTCTTAACAAAATAATTTTTATAACTTTATGGTTAATTCCTTACTCTATCTTAAATCTTTTTCCTATGTTCATATAGTAATTTCTTATGGTAAAACATTCTTACGGTAAAACAAAGTAGCCTGTAGAATTTATGTATTTAAAGCTACGAAAGACATTAGCAAACACTTCATTTTAAAAATGTATAATATACAGAATTGTAAAACTTCCTGTTATTACAATAATCAATAAGTACAATAATCAATAAGTCCTTCTACACGGATCCAGTCCTCTCCTTTTTATTTGTGAAAATAGCACAATGTTTGCACCCTAGTGTTTTCCTCCTGGGTTTGCAGTGAAAACAACAACATTTGAATTAATTAAAACACAGGAGTTGTACTGACACATCAAAAATCATTTTATTAATTCTGTTAGGAAGTCATTGGAGTTTGCTAGTGTTTTAGGAAGAGCAATATTTTTGTGCCTGTAGAAAATTGGTCATTAACATTGCTTTGTTAGTACATTACATTAATTCCATGCCATACTAGTATCTGCTCAACTACAAAAACAGATTTGTAATTTTGATAACAATTTTAACTGAACCTCAATGCTTTGCAAAAGTGTTTCCGACAGTGTTTTGCTTCTTGTAACCTGTTTCTAGTTTAGAGAAGCTGAATGCCATATAAAATAATCATTAGTGCCTATAGAATAAGCAAATGCAAACAATGACCTTGAATCCCACAATAAGTATGCAGGATTCATCATGCACACATATTGGGTAATTAGCTCTGATTTCACTGTTGTTGAAAACATTAATTATTTAATGAGTTTGAAGTCCTGAAATATTTGCTTCTGATATGTATATATACGTATATATGTATATGATTATATATATGATTACACTTTAGTAATCAACACTTGGGCTTTAGTCCAATGAATGGAGGCTGAAGTGATTTGTCAAAATCTGATTGACAAATTAAGTTATGTCTTTTGGAAATAAAGAAGCAGAGATAAGCTATTTAGATCCCAGATTATATGGTACTTGATGCTGTAAAATAGATTAATAGAACAGGTAAGAGTGAAGAAATCTGTTCAAGATATTGTGTCTTTAGGCAGAATAGGTACCATGCTACCTTCAGGTTTCTTTTAAAATAAAAAAGTAAATGTAAACAAATTGGAATTTCCAATTTTAGGAGAAAAAAAGTGAAGGTACTCTGTATAAAACAAGATAAATCTTAGAACACAAAGGTCTTTGCTCTAATAGGGTGATGTATGGAAGTGTTGAATCACTATATGGTACACTTGAAACTAATAGTACACGGTATATTAACTAACTGGAATTTAAATAAAAACTTGGAGAAATGCAAAGAATAAATCAGGGGTAAAAAAAAAAACCCAAATCTTCTATGTTCTCTGAAATGCAGATAGGCACCAATATATGATGGTTCTACTCAGAACTTTTTGACATTCTGATGGTACAAGAGCAATAGGCATTCAGTAGAAACTAGAATTTTGTGATCTTTTTCTGGCAGGTGCTCTGCAGTAGGATTCTCATTCATGATGCTGGGCAGAAGTGAGCCACAGCTCCCAGACAGCCACATGATCTGAGGGCGAGCAATCAACACACAACAATTTTGGACCCACACAAACGTTCTTTTTTTTTTTTTTCCTGGTTGTTGCTGGTTTCGTTTCATTTCATTTCATTTCTTTTCTTTCTTTCTTTTCTTTCTTTCTTTCTTTCTTTTACTTTTAGTACAGTAGTCAACAAATTACATGAGTTATTCAGTACTTTATCATAAAATAGACTATGTGTTAATGACTTTGCCTAACTATAGACTGATGTAAGTGTTCTAAGCATGTTTAAGTGAGGCTGGGCTAAGATATGATGTTTGCTAGGTTACCTGTGTTAAATGCATTTTCAGTTTACGATATTATCAATTTCCAATGAATTTATTGGGATGCAATCCCATCAGAAGTAGAGGAAGACCTGTGGATTTAAGGAAATTACCTACTCTAAAGAGTAGAGACCCCTAAAAACAGAACGCATAAAATAAGAGCACACCGTGGTATAAAAAACTTATAAGAAAAATACAAATGGTGGCAAAGAGGGACACTCTCCCCCAGTATGTTCTTTGTTTACTTAAAATCCTTTAACAAGGGGAGAACATCTGGGTCAGTGCACTACAAAGTGCTACAGTGTATTACAAAATAAAAGAACAGCATAAAAGCAGGTTATTGAGGAGTATTTTAGTCTGAGAGGAGAAAGAATGTTTACCCTTCAAAGAAAGAAATGAAAACAGATCATTCAACAGCTCACCAGAAGATAAAATTGCTATCACTTGGAAAAATATTGTGAAATTTTTTTTAAAGGAAAACAATACCATGGACTCGAAAGAACAAGAATAGGATCTTTAAAGTTAAAAAAAAATAGTCAATTGAAATAAGTTCAAATGTTTGAGTTAGCGAGTACAGTTTTAAAAATGGGATAGTTGAGTCATAAACAACTTTCATCATCAGTGAATGACAAGAAGATTGTCTCTCTATGCTATGATTACGGTATGGTACACATTTGCTTTATAAAATAATTATTGGAGCAAACATAAAAAGGAAGAATTGATCTAAAAAGAAAGCCAAAAGGTAGGCAAGACTGAAAAAAATTAAATCATAGCAAATATTAAAGAGATAAAATGAAATTCTGCACTGAAACCTGCAAATATATATATTTCTTTCCTTTTTAATGAGTTATCAATAATATGTAATAAAAGTCAACCATTTTACAGTGTCTTGGTCTGAATTTATATATTTTCACTTATGATTTGGTTTTGGAAACTTCATTCTCCTACAATTATTAGAAAACTAATGTTTGCTGCAAATACTATTCCACCTAGAATATTTCTATGGCAATATAAACTCTTTAAATTGAATTCTCAAAATAAAGATGTCTTCAAGGAGCAAACAATATAAACTGTTATATTGCCAGTTTGTTACACTTTTTGTCTCCAGGAAACTTCTAGGAGAATGAATCTTTTTTTTTTTTTTTTTCATAACTTAAGTGGAATTTGTTTATCCAACCCAACTTTATCCTACTTCTGATGAAATACGTTCTAAATCCATTACAAAAGGAACATCATTATAACAGAGTGCACTAAACTGAAAGTATTTTAGGATCCTCGGTAATGGCCAAGAATAACACTGCTTTTAAAAATCATTTAGAATGAAAATCATTGTCAAAAGTTATTCAGTACAGAAAGTGCTTTCCTTTCCCAGTCCTCCTTCGTATCTTCCTAAGTTAAAAATAAAAAAAGGAGGCCAAAACCTTGATTGGGTATCTTAGCACAAATTCAAAGAGGGCATAACCCCGACTTGCTGTCACTGGAATGAGATTTGACCCGTGCGTGTTCTAAATTTTCTCTTCTCCCAGGGAAGCCTGTATTCTATAGACTAAGAAGAGAGAATCCTTGCTTCATGTTCCCCTCCTCTATGTTCTTTCTAAACAAGTTCTGAAGCTCTTCCAATAACAAGCCATTTTTCCCAGTGAAAATGTCACCGGCTATTTAGAGCAGGTACCCCTAAAGGTGAGTAAGGCTGTGTGCTATAATGTGATTTCTGGATTAGCACTTAAATAGGCTAAATATAGTTCGAGAGAAGGCTCTTCATGAGCTAGTCTTTCCATCTACCTCTGTTCCCTCCGTGTCCCAGCAGACTAGGCTGAACCTTCGCCAAATTCCAGTCCCTTCATTTAGCCAAATGCTCTCCACCTTCCGAGTCCTTTCACATACCACTCTTTCCTGGTGTCTGTTCCTATTAACACCACCAGCAACGTTCTTTGCATCTCTCTTTGCTCACCTGATTTATACAAGTTACTTTTACAGTCTTTGATACATGAAAAACATATGAGATATGTTATATTCCAACAAGCATCGCACTAATGAACTATCATTAATAAGGCATGCAAATGCACTTTTGTCATCCTAGCAGCGGCAATGTTTTCCTCCTAACCCATATATGTATAACCAATTAACTTAAGGGGAAAAAAAAAAAAGATTTAAGATGGCCTTCAAGTATTTTAGAATTTTAGCTGCAGGCCACCAAATAGGAACAATGTTTGTTTAATCTCTTATTTTTCCTACACACTTTACTCTCAACAAATAAATCCCTCTTCCACATTATATTAACCTACTTACTCAGCAAAGCCCAAATGAAAAATAAATTACCAATATAAAGACTCTGGTTTCATGAATTGATTCATAATACTAATAAATACTTGAGAGTTTCCAAATCTTCAATTTATGAGCTGGATAATTTTAATCCTGAAAATTAATTTGACATTTGTGCAATGGCCAACACTTTCACAAATGATTACACATAATTATTTGAATAAATTAAATTTAAATTATTGAACTATTAGTATTTAAAGTATTTTGTATTTTTAAATTGGATAAAGGAAAAAAAAACTTGTTTCTCTTAAAACATTTCATTAGAAAGTATAAGAAACACATGGCTCTGACATAGGGACAGCAGTCAGCAATGAATGCTTGTTTTCAATGAGATAATTTCTTTCCACCTTTGATTTCAGTTGTAGAGAACAACTAATAGTTATGTATGGCAAGATCTTCATTGCTCTGTAGTGCTAATTAAAACTGACACATTGTAACATAAGCCTGAAAGCCTAATATTTGTGGAGCATGAATAATGATCATCTCAAGGAAAATAGCTTTTTTCTATTCATTAGACCTCATCACCAGCATTTACTCAGCTCTTTCTGACTGTAATCATCATTTGCATATATACATACACTGGGTTTACCTAATCCTATATCTGTCTGAGGTCAGGCAATAATATACATCTTTTAAAAAAATATTTATTTGTTTATTTATTTGAGAGAGAGAGAGAGGGAGGAAGCATGAGTGGGGAGAGGTGCAGACGGAAAGGGAAAGGGAGAATCTCAAGCCCACTTCTAGTTCAGCAGGGAGCCTGATGCTGGACTCAGTCTCAGAACCCTGGATATCATGACCTGAACCAAAACCAAGAGTCAAGTGCTCAACCCACTGAGCCCCCCAGGCGCCTCAGTATATATCTTTTTGATGGAAAACAAATAGACATTTAAAAAACTTTTTTCTACCATAGATTGCTGAGAAGGTTTGCAAAAGAAGCACAGTATCGGGGCGCCTGGGTGGTTCAGTGGGTTAAGCCGCTGCCTTCGGCTCAGGTCATGATCTCAGGGTCCTGGGATCGGGCCCCACATCGGGCTCTCTGCTCAGCGGACAGCCTGCTTCCTCCTCTCTCTCTCTGTCTGCCTCTCTGCTTACTTGTGATCTCTGTCTGTCAAATAAATAAATAAAATCTTTAAAAAAAAAAAAAAAGAAGCACAGTATCAGTGAAAACATGATGTTGGTAACACACATGCTTGTTGGTAATTAAGTACAAAGTGATATGATTCTTAATTTTGGTGGGAGGGTGAGAAGAGTCATTACCATAAATGGTGCCGTAAAGAAAACTCAATGTTCACAGCATTTCCCTAGAGGGATTAAGAGGCCAGTAAATCTTGGTTTGCAATGTTGTTGGGATGGAAGACAATATATATATATTTTTTTACCATAATTTACTTTTACTTTTATTTCTGAACTTATAACCTACCTAAGCAGCTATTGTTGCTGCTGTCATTGTTGTAATTCTCCTTCCAATTTTAGTCTCACATCAACTATCTGTCACCTCACTAAGCTGCACTCAATCAGTTGCATTTAAACCTCTTATTTGTTTGCAAAGTTTGTATAATCAAAGCGGTTATTCCCGATTACTACATGCCTTTTCATTTAAGTCAAACAAGGAAGATGATTCCAACTTCATTATCACAAATCTTTCTTTTCATCTTCTCTTCCTGATAAGTGGGAATTTTGAGGTAGCGTGTATTGTCAAATGATATTCTGTCTCCTCTCTGAGTCAATAAAATCCCTATTCTTCTGTGTAAAGGGGGAGGTATGTTTTTTTGAAATATGGTTTTTAATACCTTGATTACTTATAAAATGTTTTGCTAAACATCATGAATATTGCTAATATAAAAAAATTGACATCTGGAAAATATCACTTATTTTTCTCTTGAGGATCAAATGTAGTGATTAAGTAGGGAGGTTTCATAGGTGAGGTTAATTTTCTTTTGTTAATCAATTTTGGTTAGAAGTCTGGTGAAACAGAGGAATTTCATTTATGTGTTTATTTACTTATTAATGTGTCAAGTTTTTATTTAAATTCTAGTTAATTAACATATAGTGTAATATTAGGAATAGAATCAAGTGATTCATCACTGACATACAACACCCAGTGCTCATCACAAGTGCCCTCCTTTTTAGTGGCATACAGGATAATGTTATCAAATAAAGTTGATGTCATTACTTTATAATGATCGTTACCATTAAACAAATAATTATTCTTACATAAATTATTGGATATTTATGATTTTCCTTTAATTATTTTCCTTTTATTTCAAAGCTTTATGAATATAGAAAATAGTACTTCTTTACAGTTTCTCATTATTTTTGTTAATCATGTTTAAACAGGTTTCTGTAGATTTTCTTTTTGTTGCTCACTTATGCAAGAGGTTATCATTTGTTGCTTTTTTAATAGATCTGAATTATTTTTCATTTTTCTTTCAAATACTGATTCCTAAGGCCATATATGTTTTAATGTCTTGCTACACTTGGCTTTCCATCATGTATTATAGATTTATCTTGTGTTATATTTGAACTAAATAAAAAAGATTGAGTTTGCAACTTTAAGACCTTTTTTGATGTTAGTAGATGTTATGACTGAAATTTTATATTTGCAACCAAGGAGTATTTGCAATCCACTGACAGAAGAGAAAAAAAATACATATAATCATAATTATATTTAATAGCTATATTATTATTAAATAAAAATGATAGGAATATATCAGAGTATAATGATATTTTGGAAATGACATGAAAAAAATAATTTAAAAGGATGTATGATGTGTAGTGTTATAATTTCACACTTATTAAGCCAATGTTCAGTTTAATTTCCCTACTGGTCTGCTGGTTTCTTTCTCTCCTTCAATATTAAGCTTACTGTATTCTCATGTGTAATATTTTACCTTGCACTTGTAGCTCTGAAAGAAACATGTGCAATTTCTCCCATTGGATTCTCCTAAGTCCCCCTGCCTTGCATGGTCTTGGGGATTTAACTCTGTCACGAAAAGATATCGTATGTGCATACACTGTTTAATTGCTTTTTTTAATCTAATGGCTTTTACTAGGGTCTAAAATTATCGGTAGCAAAAGCAATGTCTCTAACTGGTTGTGTACAATTCCAAAAAGTATGCTAACCCCTCACTACTTCAAAATCCACTGCTCATAGTTACAATATATCAGAGCATGTCTAACTTGCCCTTCCTTTTCTTTCATAGCAATCATGTCATCTATATATATTTTTTTATCTCTCTTTAAATTCATCTTGTCCATTGAGGAGCTTTCTTTTTACTGTATGATTTTATTAACAACATACTGTCAAGAAAACAGGGCACCTCTTGATGATACTTTCTTTAATTTTCTTCCACCATAGATTTTTATGCAGATGTTTTAAATAAAAGGTACAGTGCAAAGCAACAAAGAATAGTTGTTTCTTTTTGGTAACATGACATGTTATTATTATTACTTTTTCAATATAAGTGTCCCACAGTATCTACCATTCTTCTCAAAATTACTAAGAATACTTGGAGGGACATTCCAGTGACTTATAGGAGGGGGTGCATTTACATCTGAATCTCATAAGATAGAGTACCTCAGTTGATATCTACCTTGCATTTATACATGCTATAATTAACAAAACAAACAAACAAAAAATACGGGCACCTGTGTGGCTCAGTTGCTTAAATTTCTGCCTTGGGCTCACGTCATGATCCCAAGGTCCTGGACTTCAGCCCTGAGTAAAAGGTTCCTGCTCAGCAGGGAGTCTGCTTTTCCCTCTCCCTCAGCCCCTCCTCTTGCTTATGTTTGTGCTCTCTCTCTCTCTCTCTCAAATAAATAAAATCTTTTTAAAAAGTATTTAAAAATGAAAATAAATAAATTGTGAAAAAATAGATTCTAAGAAGCTACTATTAACAAATACGATGAATCAATAAATAATACGGCTAGAATTTAACTCTTGACATCAAGGGGTAGAGAAGCTTTATACTCTCAAGCTTGCTCCTTTGTTTTGGGTAGCATATAGAAAATAATCCCAATGTGGGTAATCCATGACAAAGTAGATCACATGGGTCTGGAGGATTGCTATAAACACAATATATACTCGTGTATATTCACCTAGAAAATAGCATATGCAATTAGACACCCTCAGTAAAATCTGCTGTGTAAATTCTAATAGGTGCAAGTAAATAGTTGTCCTTTTACACAAAGGCTAATAGGATTAACAGATTTTGCACTTAAAACAAACAGATACATCAGTCAGGAAAGGCCAAGCTATGCTATAGTAATAAACACCAAACATTACTTCCCCAGAACAACAAAGGCTCATTTTGTACTTATTCTATATGCTATTCACTCTAAATATGCCATGTTGTCATCGTTCTCAATGTAGGACCCAGGCAGCTGGAGGATCCACAATCCAGAATATATCTACACACTATGCTTTATCCACATAAATCATTGACTAAAATGATCACATGGCCCTACCTCTTCCACAGCACAGGGGAACAGGGAATAAAATGCTACCAGATGGCAGAAAGACACACATACCTAGCAAACAGCAGTAAAAGGCACTATAGTTGGCCAAGAACTTTGTGTCCCTTTTGGCCATTTGTTTTTAGTAAAAGAGAACTACAGTACCTGAAGTGCTTTGCCAACAGCTCCTTTTAAGAGTGATTATGCTTATATTTCAGGTTTCCATAAAGGAATTCTTATTGCCATTAATGTCTCAAATATCAGAAAAATATATTTGAATATTTTGATAGACCTGCATTTTCTGCCTTGGATGAAGTAATAAAAGTGATTGGCTCACTTCTCCCTTTATAAAGTCATCCCCCGTTTCCACTCAAGTGAATTACATCAACTGTAGGATTTTAGGTGGCCACAACTTTGATGAATTTTTACCTTCAGTGTAGGTAGAGGGCAGGGAATCTAGATACCATTTGACACTGTATTTGAAAAGAAACAAACAAACATAAAGAATAAAAACCACAGCTTGCATGGAGCACTGGGTGTGGTGAAAAAATAATGAATACTGTTTTTCTGAAAATAAATAAATTGGAAAAAAAAAGATATTGAAGAAAAAAAAAAAGAATAAAAACCATTTTGGGATGTTTTCTGTCTCCTTTTATATTGACATTTTTATCTTTTTTTATTTTTGACATTTTTATCTTTTTGTAGAAAAAAAAAAGACTAAATTAGACTTTTGCCAAGAGAGGTGCTAAATGCTTGATTCTGATTTTGGTAGGACTGTATAGAAATTGCAATGAAAACACAATTAATTTTGTAATGTGAAGGATTTATGTCCAAGCCTGAATCAAATTAGTTATATGTCCCGAGGCAATTATGTATTCTTTCAGCATAGGGGTTGGCAAACTATGACCTAAGAGCCAAATTCAGCTTGCTGCTTATTTTGATTGACCCACAAACTGGATTTTGTATTTTTAAATCACTGAAAAAATATAAAAAGCTTTATTTCATGACACATGAAGAGTACATGAAGTTTAAATCTCAGTGTCTATAAATAGAATTTTGGAACACTGTCATGCTAATTTATTTACATATTATCTGTGGCTGCTTCTATGCTACAATAATAGAGCTAAATATTTGCAGCAAAGACCATGTGATTGCAAGCTCTAAAGACTAGGTGATTATTCCACATAAAAACTGAACAAAAGGAGGGAGACAAACCATAAGTGACTCTTAATCTCACAAAACAAACTGAGGGTTGCTGGGGGGAGGGGGCTTGGGAGAAGGGGTGTGGGGTTGTGGACATTGGGGAGGGTATGTGCTTTGGTGAGTGCTGTGAAGTGTGTAAACCTGGCGATTCACAGACCTGTACCCCTGGGGATAAAAATATATGTTTATAATAAATAAAACATTAAAAAAAAAAACTGAACAAAAGAAGCTCTGAGATTGGGGACAGCAAACACAAGATAGTAAGGAGATAAGATACCAGACTGAAAATGTAGGGCAAAATACTTCTAAAGACTAGGTTTTAGAGAGATGATGGAAGATTTTGCTCTGATGAAATAAGAAATAGAAGGATATATAAAAGGAAGCATATGAAAATAAGAAAGAACCTTTGGTATCTTATAAAGTCTTCTAAGATTAATAGGAACATTGAAAGATAAAGCAAAGAAATTCTTTAGGAAAATACATGAATATACAAAAACATGGACATGGAACAAAAGACACAAGAAAACTGAAGGTTAAATACTGGAGATCCAATTTCTCTCTAATAAGAATTGTATAAAAAAGACAGCAGAAGTAAAGTGTGCATGGAATTTTAAAAGCAACATTAAAAAAAAAAATGGAGGTAGAGTGTCTCTGGATTGAAAGCTACATACTTTGAAACCTCAGAATCTGAAGTACAAAGACAAGATGCTAATCTTCGCTAGAGGAGAAACGTGATATGTTCAGTTCTCTGCTCAACAACAACATCGAAAACCCTTCTTTTTGTTCACACTAGCCTCCTCTCCCTTCCTTGAGAGCACCATCTTGGCATTTGTTATTTCCCTGTGTGGAATGCCTTTTCCATAGATATTCCATGGCTTGCTTCCTCAGTATAGTCAGGAATTTATCCTTTTATTGTCAAGAAAGGATAACAGATCCATAGTCATTTCAATATGTCATGTATAATGTCCACTAAACAAAACAAATTACTGTTTGTACAATAAAATAGGGAAGTGTAATTCACAATAAAAAGCAATCTGTCTGTCAATAGAGAAAAATCATAAGATAAACAGACTTGGGGATTGGTAGACAGAGACATTAAGACAAACCATAATAAATAGTTTAAGGAGTTAAAGGAAAAGATGTTTAAAATAGGTAGGCAGATGTGATTATTGACAGAGAAATTAAAATTATAAAGAAAACAATGGAAAGTAAAGTTGCTGGATGAGCTTTATAATAGATTGGGGACAGCAAAAAAGTGGGTATTTATTGTACAGATAGATCAACAGAAATTATTTGCTCTAAGCAACCAAAGGAATAAAAATTGAAAGCTAAAATCAAGAGGTTCAATGTCCCCTGGTAAATATTGTTTGGCCTAGTATACACTTAACTGAGTCCCAGAAGTAGAAGAAAGTACATTAGAATGAATATTGAGACTACTATGGCTGAAAATTTTTTAAATTGAGGGGAAATATCAACTCATGATCCAAGAATCTGAACAATAGTTAAGCCTCTTAAAATCAGAGAAAACAGGGGCATCTGGGTGGCTCAGTGGGTTAAGCCTCTGCCTTTGGCTCAGGTCATGGTCTCAGGGTCCAGGGATCCAGCCCTGCATGGGGCTCTCTACTCAGTGGGGAGCCTGCTTTCCCCTCTCTCTCTCTCTGCCTGCCTCTCTGACTACTTGTAATCTCTATCAAATAAATAAATAAAACCTTTAAAATAATAATAATAATAAAAATAATTAACCCAGCGAAAACAGTACCTAGGCATACTGTATTTAAATTGCTGGAAAGTAAATAAAATAAGAAATTCTAGAAAGCATCCAGAAACAAAAGGTACAGTACATTTGGCAAAACAATTATACAAAAGATTACAGGCTAGTGGTTAAATACAGCATAATATCAATGTTGTATTTACCAACTTAATAATTATATAGTGGCATGTAAAATAATGACATTGTTCTTAGGAAATACACGCTGAAGTTATTAGCAATGTGATGCCTGTAGCGTTTAAATGGTTTAGAAAAAATATGTAGATATATGCATGTGGGCTTATGAGAGTTCCCGTTACTCTTTCTACAACTTTGCACTAAGTTTAAAATTTGTAAAAATAGAAAAGACATAAAAGGAGCGAAAGAGCTGAATGTACAACCAGATATGTATTACAGATGATTTATTTAAAACATTCAATTTGCAATGGTGGAAACCATTCAAACTTTAGTAGAGTAAGCAGCCTCTTCTTGACTTGATTGTTGATGTGTAGAAATATGTGTCTGTAATAGAGAGATTTTTAAATTTTTATCTAGATAAACTGGAGATACAGAATTTCATGTAAAGTATTTTACATACCAGTACAAAGTAAAAAGTATGTACTGCACATTTGTGGCCATGAATTTGTAATCTCACTACTGATACATGTGAAAATACTTCTGAAGTCACTTTATAACTTTATAAAATTTTAGGTAGGCTTGATTATTCAATAATATGAACGTTTTAATGTGGAAGCTTTGGATTTTAACCTATCTCTTCTTTAATAACAAATTACACTTTTGATGTTGTTGCTGAATTACAATTCAATTTAAATATTATATTGCAAGCTTTTTGTCTTCATAGATGGATTAGTAAAAATCATGGCTAAGATTTTCTAAATTCTGCACTTCTAATATTTTCATATATTAATTTCTTATATTTTAGCTTTATAAACCTATAATTCTAAATCATGTATATCCCAAATTCCTTCTATTCCTATTCCATTCCAAGACTAATGTAAGCAGTAAGGGTGAGGGTGAACAGCAGGGCTCTAATGCCAGGACTATATTTAGGATTTTGCATATCGTACTACAGGGAACACGGAAACTAAAGACTGGAGCAAAACCATAATAACTTCAGAAGTCCATTAACTCTGAGGATAGGGGAAGTGGAAAGTCACCATAACTGAATGGAGGTAAAGTTACTATTAAATTTGGTTTATAGATTCAGGTTTGTTCAGAAAACAAGACAATCCAGGAATAGGGCAAGAAATGTGCGTTTGTGTGCATGTGTGTGTATGAGAGAGAGGATAGATGGATAGATTGATTATGGTCGTAATGATTAAGGGAATAGTGAGGTGGGAAGGAACAGGAAAACTCTGGTCATTTTGTGAAAATACCTGTTGGTGTCTCTATATTTATTTAAAGAGTTGGTATGGAGAGTGGTGTATACCTGTAAGCCTGACTCCAACAGTCCAAGGTAAAATGGAGTCTCATACTGTAGATAACACAGCCGATAAAATAAATCAAATCCCTTTGCCCATATTAAATTTCAGAAGCTCATCTGATAGCATTTATGTGATTAATGAATCCCCATTCTACTTTTATATGTACAGCAGGTGCTGGTTTTGTGTATGCCATGAGAATTGTGACTTAATTGCCTGATTGATGGTTAGACTGTCAACATTATAATGCTCTTTTCTGAACCTTGAGCCCATATTACATCAAAGAAAAAAATAACTGTTACAGTCCTAATATGCTGTAAAATATGCAGCATTTACCTTGTCCTTCTTATTAAAATATCTCTTACAGTCCTTACTTGTCCTAGATCTGTACCCAGAATTGCTAGTGTGCTCATACTTTGTGGGGCTCAGAAAAAGCTCTGTTTGCATTGCTTAAATACTATCACTCTTCAAAATTTGTTTTCTGTTTGCCTCACTCCCACATTTTCTCAAGACCTTTCTCTTTACTAGATAATAATTTATACCTATTTAAACATAGTACTATGATTAAGATTTAAAGTGACTTATCTCTATAGGTACAACTATTTCTACATTTCTACATTTACCGAATTTTATGTATATGTATATATTCACATATATCTATCTATATGTGTGTCAGTATCTCTATATGTAGATATTTATATTTATATGGAGATGAAATAAAATCAGAATGTAAGACCCCAGAGTGACACAAAACTTCTGAAGTATCTCATTTTAAAGTCTCTTTTTAAATAAAGAATATGATCAATGCATACATTTAAAAACATAATCAGTTAAATTATTTGTTATCCACAGAGCTTCTAATATTATTGTAATAGGCAAAAAGTTTTCTTCCCCCAATCTGAATACATTTGGATTCACATGTATCCATATGTATATATGTACACACATCATACATGCACACACCCATATCAGAGTTCCTACTTTCAGCAGGGATTAAAGTAGGAAGAAACAGACTAGCAGAACACTTTTTTTCCGTTCTTCATTTAGCAAATGGTTATCTTCCTGAGGCACACATGCATCAAAGACTACCTGTCTGACTAATCGTAGCCTGGACTTCACAGAAAGGTTGTTTAAAGGGAGGAGGCATTAGGCCATTGGATTTTTAGTAACACTACTGTGATAAAGTTAAATGGACTAGTTAGAAGACTTTTTTTTTTTTTTTTTGGTTAGAAGACTTTTAATTCTTTCATCTTCTGATCCTTTCTATCACATAGTGGCTCTTGGAAGGTTCCTGTGATATAGAAACCCTCAGGACAGTTTGCTGAGATTATAGCATGGACGAATGAAGGTATGTATAACAATCATTCTGACTGTCCATGAAGAACACTGATATTACTGCCCTAACAGAGTATTTTTCTCATTAAGGTAAGATATGCATGCTCTCCTAAATTCAGAACTACAATCTATTCAAGACTTTACCTGAAGTAAAACCTATTTCCCAGCTTGGGAGGGCTGAGAGTCAAACTATGGTGAAGAACCAGTGTTCTTGTCCTGGGGTTTATGGCTAGGTTTTCTTTTATAACCCCATTTATTGAAAGTGTCTCTAGGAGGAAATTTTAGCATGTTTAATTGACAGAATATGCAAAATCAACCAAAAGAACTGTATACGAAAGACTAAGTTGTCAATCATGGGTGATTTAGACAGTTTAGAAAGGGCTCTCATAATTACAGATATTATTTTTTCTTGTGCAAAATAAACTAAATTTTAAGAACTTTATCTATCACTAATTGCAAAATACAAAGTGCCTGGTTGTTCTGCTGATTTGTGCAGGTAATTTTCTAACTATTTATTTAAACTTCGTATGCATAATGAATTTACAGCTGATTCTAACCATGATTATAAATACAAATGAACTATTGTAAATTATCACATCAAATACAAAACTTGGGAGTAATACTTTACAACTAGTGTTAAATTTAAATAGCAAAAATAGAATCCTTACAAGTCAGTTAATTGTTAAGGTAAAGACAGTAAATATACCTCCCTTTGAGGTTGACCACTGCTTCGGATTACCTACTGTTGAGTTGTTCCCTGCTTTTAAGGTCCTGTTTAATTTATATAAAGACTATGGAAAAGAGCAAAGGCATTCTTTAGAGTAGAACAAATTGATTATGTGCTCGTGTTGGAAGGTTGGTTCTTTACTAATGCATTCAAAATTGTGAAGAATTGAAATAAGTATATAGACCAAATGGGATAGATAGGTGGTATATAAGGACATATGATTAGGAAATTATAGAAAAAATTTGGGTCAAATTAAAAATTAAGCCAAGTCAGTCATTATTTGTCAAATCCACCCATTTAATCAGGATCAAGCACATGCACATATAAAAATAGACACACCTATACACACATCCAGCCTCTGCCTTTAGCCCTGAGTCTTCCATCATTGGTGATTAGGACCTCTTTAAGGTAAACTACACTTGTAGATTTACTCCCATTCCAGAGCCTGGGACCTACTCTGATCCCAACAAAGCTCAGTATAAGTAGTTCTAGGTTAATATATTTTCAATGATACAGGCAATTATATGAGAACTCTGTAATGTGTTATATTCAGATAAATGAAATCTTGTCCATTTGTTCCAGCCAGATTGGTCTTCCTCCACATTGGAGCTCCAGAGTTTCTGCATTTACTGTTCCCTTTGCCTCAAATACTCTTTTCTAGATACATGGCTTCTTTTTTTTTTTCTTTTTCTACAATTATCTGCATAACTGCCATTATGATAATTGCTATAAACAGCATCCAGCCTTGTTATTACAAACTCCTTAATTTCTTCCTCTTTCTCCCCCTGCTGTAGCATTTGTCATCTTCTGACATAAGACATATTTACATTTCTCTTATGTTTCTCTGCCCTCAGTACAAGTCTTCACAGTGCAGGCTCAATGAATCAAAGACATCATTTTGTTTACAGTTATATTCCTAATACCCAAAAAACATCATTTTGTTTACAGTTATATTCCTAATACCCAAAAGAGTTCCTGGCTCTGAGTAGGTGCTTTTTACATTTTTATACCATAAATGAATTAAGATTATTCCAATGCTGTGTTCTAAAAGGAATATTACAATGATTCAGCTATTCAGCCATCATATTATTGGATAAGGATACAGAATACTTCAGGCACAAGTAGAGGAAAAGAGCAGTCTTTTATATAAAGTAGCACATTAACAAAAAGGTTGTCAGGGAGGGAAAAACAAAGGAAATACATCCATCTGGTGAACTGGTGGAAGAATTTCAGGGTTAAGCTCTAATGCTGTTTGACTAAATGGAATTTGTCTTCAACTGAGAAAAGGAATGTCCAACACTCTGTAGCAACTCACTTTAGCAGGAAGTTCATAAATCATGTTTTCATGCTGAATCCTTCTACCTTCTACCTTCATCCAGGCTAAGTCTAATTATTCCTAGACAGATGACTATTTTTTTTTTTTTTAGGATTGTCTTACCTTTTTAAGAAGCCTTAACACTTAACCTTTAGAATTTTAAAAGTTGCACCTGTGGTGATATCATCATCCCAGAACTGACATGTATTGGAAGGCATGGTTACTTTGATAATTCACATAATAGCGATCATTCCCTGTGTATCTAAAGATATTTTCATCGTACCAAAGCTTGTTCATGTTCATTATTTTCAATATTGATTATGTTTGACTGATAAACTCCCTTCTAACCCCCTGCAATTTTAATTTGGTTGCTTCATTACAGATACTGAGAGATGAAGGGTAAGAATCCTTGAGAATTGGCTCTGAATTATTTTCATGAATATACAGCAGAAACTGATGGGAAGTGCGGGGAAAAACACATTGGGAGAGCTAGGGTTCATGTCTTCTCCCCCAAGGTGATGACTCAAGATGAATGTTGCTGCCACTGCCCATCTCGGGAGCTCAGGAAAGGACTGTCCAGGAAAAGAAGTATCTGAGATCACCTAAGAGGCTGGTTGCAGGGGCTTCAAAAAGAACAGAGCTCAAACTTTCTCCTTCACTCCTTGACAACAGATGACTATTTTTCTAGATATCTTCCAAGAAAAAAAAATAAATAAAAAGGACAGTATTTATTAGCACGTTCACAATATGAAATTCCAGGCATCTGCTATGAAATTAGCAGCTTTTCATTGTGAAGGGGCTACAATATTTTTAAGGTTCCCCATCTCACATATAAATGCTAGGTTTGAAATCTGAAAAGTTTAAGTGTTACAAATTTGTGTGACAAATACAGAAATATATTACGTGTATACAATATACTAGACAAAGGGTTAGGAGATTTGTATCTATTAATTCATTGAAAACAGACACACACACACACACACACACACACACACACACACACACTAGAGATGAAAGATTGAAGCTCAGAAGTTAAAAACCATGCTCAAGGTCACAAAACCAGTAAGTTCAAAGCCCTATTTACGCTTTGGTCTTCTGATTCAGAGTCCAGTAATTGCTCTCTTATATCATAGCTACTTCTTCTGATGTTTCAAAATAGATGACTATTTCATGCTTCTATTTTAATATTACCTTTATATTGCTAACATTCTCAATTATTTACTTTATCTCCTATCATGTTTTTGAAAACAAGATTCTTGCTTTACCTGAGGAGAAGTAATTGTCAAAGTTAGTCGTTAATGATATCATTTCTCCTACTTGTTCTACTTCTGAGTTATTTTTATCTGGTGGTTTATTTATTTTGGCACAGCAAGATTCACAGCTTCCTCTGCAATTTCGTAAAATGTTCTTGCCTTGTAACCTTGTTGGCTGCCCTAATTGCAATGTTTCTTTAAAATAAAGTGAATTTGGAATGTTATTTAAATACTTTTAAAGTTTTTTGTTTAATTTTATAAGCTTTAACTGCATACAGAATAGAGCATATTTGTGACTATAATGCACATTTTTTGTTCTCCATCTTTTCTTCTTATCTATATTCAGTGATTTTCTTGGAGACTTTATACCTTATGGTTTTGCCTTCAGAGACTGCCTAAACAAATATTTTTTATTAGTTTCCATATTGGATTGAAATAATTCATATTTCTAAGAGCAGAGCATGTTACTCTTTACCCAAGATTTTTATTCAATGTGCATTTCAATAGTACTGCCCTGTTTTTGAAAATACTAGCCAATCAATTCATTAAACCAGTCATATAGGCATGTTTGCCAGATCAGTATGGCATTTGTGTATTTTTACTTGACGTGTGTGTGTGTGTGTGTGTGTGTGTGTGAAGTGTTTATCCCACTTTGGAGTACACTGTTGTTCTCCAAAATTTGTTCATTCAACAAATGTTTATTGAGTGTTTACAATAAAGCAAACTTTGTGAGAAGTTGGAAATGCAAGGTAAATAATGAAGGTCTACCTCTCAAGGCTTACAGTGAAGACAGAATGTACATCACATATTTCCATATGATGTTGTGCTAAGTCCATTCCAGAGGACCTAGGGTTGCTGCAGGTTTATAGAATAATCAAGAAAGGTAGTGCAGTAGAAAATTGATGTGTAGAAGGCCAGATATCTAAGGCAAGATTGTGATATTGGGAATTTGAAAATTGTTTCTTTCAGCTGCATGAAAATTTTATGGCGTGAATGAGTGCAGACTTGGGTAGGGAGGGAGGAAGGGATGAGTTTATATATAGCTCCAGAGCCTAAGGCATAAAGTTTAAACTTTATGATAGAAGCTAGGGAGAACAAAGGTAAACGTAATACCTGTGGGCCTGTGGGCTTCTTTATAGATTGTTCTGTTTATGGTAGAAAGATTGTTGACCATTGCTGTATTTAAAAAGCCAAAGAGAGAAACTTTTCAATTCAATGCATGATATGTCTATGCTTGAGGTTTTCTGCTATGCTTAGCTTTTGGATAATTAACCTATAAGAAAAATTCAAGCTCTCCATTTCTCACACCATATGTTTGATTATCTCTAATAACTGGCAAAACTCTAATTAGAAGTGCAAAATTTATTTTAATACTAGCTGGTGTAATTGGGATGTAGAGGGAAAATTAAAAGGTCCAAGTTCCAGTTTAATTCTTAACAATTATTATTAGCTAGAAGATGGACTGAGCATGGATATCATTCAGATACCATCCCTAGGTATTTATATACATTTTTATTCTACTACTGTCTATGAAACTAGTTTTATTATCTTTACTGTGTGTGCATGTATAGGATTTTCTCAAACAAGTTAGGTGTATCTTGCTCGGATTCCTAAAGGTAATAGGTGACAAAAAGTAAGTTTTAAACCAGATGTATCTGATTCAGAGTCTGAACTTTCTATCCCTTCCTCATTTCATTCCAGGCAAATTTTTTTTTTCTTTAAAGATTTTTATTTATTTATTTGACAGAGAGAGAGAGAGCACAAGTAGGCAGAGAGGCCAGAGAGAGAGGGGGAGGCAGGGTCTCTGCTAAGCAGAAAGCCCAATGTGGGGCTTAATCCCAGGACCCTGAGACCATGACCTGAGCTGAAGGCAGAGGCTTAACCCACTGAGCCACTCAGGCGCCCCTCCCCAGGCAATTTTAGTTACTAACTTTATAAATCCCAAAATTTGTCAGATCAATGGTTCTCAAAGTGTGGTACCCAGATCAGCAATACCTAGGGACATGTTAGAAGGTCAAATCCTTGAGTCTCACACCAGACCTATAGAATCAAAAACTCTAAAAGTAGATACAGCAATAAGTGTTTTAGAAATCCCTCTAGCTTATTCTTATACACATCAAAATTTGAGAACCTATTAGAATATCATGTTTTACATGATGTTTTTCAACCTTGACTGCACATTAGAATTACCTTGAGGACTGGAGAAATACTGATACTTTGGCAACCTCCCAAGAGATTATGATTTATAATATTTGTTCTGAAATTGGGTGTACTGTACATATATATATATGTATAAGTATATGTATACTTATACACACACACATATATGACATGTATGTAGTCTCCCAGGTGATTCTGAATATGTATTTAAGGTTGAGGAATATTGTAATACATTAGTGCTTACCATATTTAATGTGTATTTAAAATACCTGGGGATTTTGAAAAAATGCTATTCTGGTTCAGTGTGTCTGGTTGAGGCTGAGATTCTGCAGGTCTTGCAAACTACCAGATGATGCTGATATTGTTGGTCCACAGGACATATCTGGAATACAGGATTCTCTGAAAATTTTTAATTCATTGCATAAAAGAGGTAATACTGCTTTGTCTATAAGAGGGTATGCTATGTTCTGAGGTTGGATCTGAAATTTTGCTTAACTGTGCTATATAACCTTGAACAAATTTCTTATTCCCTCTGTAAATGAGTTTCTTCATAATGTTAACTACCTTAGATGATTTTGTGGATATTTAATAGATTAATCAATGAAAAATGATTGTTACAGTGTGTGATATTATGATTCTAAGTAATGCATATTTGGTCAGTCAGATGACCAAAATATATTTCTCACGTATATATGGTCTTCCACAGTTACTAGTTTACAGTTCCCAAAAGCTTTGGAATTTGTTAAGTGATGAAAACCTTATAGCTGTCTTCTGTTAAGTTAATGAGGCAACATCTGGATCTCACCTAAGGATGGAGGCTGTCATTCATGTAAATAGAGGGCTGTAATTTCCAGTCTTACTTCCATACATCAGAAAGGAGGGGCTGGAAACTGAGTTCAATTACAAATGGCCAATGATGTAACCAGTCATGCAAATATAATGAAACCTCTGTAAACCCCCTACAGGATGGTCTTTGAGAGCTTCTAGGTTGGTGAAAATGTGGAGAATTGGGGAGAGTAGTGTTGTCGTGGACAGTTCTCAGAGCCTTGCACCATTTCCCCATTCTTTGCTCTACATATCTCTTCCGCGGACTTTTCCTGAGTTATATTTTCTGATAAACAAGTCATCTAGGAAATAAAATGTTTCTCCAAGTTCTGTCAGCCATTCTAGCAAATTAATCGGGCCCAAGAAGAGGGACATGGGAATCCTTAATCTGTTAACACAAGTACAGCTTGGGCTTGTGAATAACACCTGAAGGAGGGAAGATGTCAGTCTTGTGGGTCTGAACACTTAACCTGTGGAATCTGATGTTATTTTTGAGTAGATAGTGTCAGAATTTAGTTGAATCGAGTTTAATTGTAGAACACCCAGCTGGTGTTTCAAGAATTTCTTGTTCATGTGGGAACACCCCCACCTCCAGAGGAATTGTATCTGCACAGATTTATAATATTTTCCATTTCATAATAACTTATTATTATTAATAATATTACTGTGAACTTTTCATTTTAGTTTGACCTATATTAGACCAGTTTAATACATTTTGCATAGCAGTGAATAGCACATATAGAAATATCTACATGTGTTTTTGTGGTTTACATAGGATTATGTTGAAAAATTATAAGCAAAATATTATTGAAAAAAAGAGAAAACCACAACACAGATTTATTTATCCTCAGCACCAAATTGGTAGATACATGTAAAATGTGTAACATCCCAAAATGCCCAGTACTGTGTAGTTGGGTACCAGGTATAATACTTTCAATCACCTGAGTAGTGCTTTAAATATTTGAGTATAAAGCTTATAACCTGTTTAGGCATATGTCCTTCTCTGAAAGTCCCTGAGTTCTGGACACATGGCTTCTAATAGAACTAATCTTTGATCCAAACGCTTTTCTATTAAATACAAAGGATTTCCGAAGAGCTTCTTCACAATGCAGTACTAAAAAAAAGTTTGTTGGATATAATAACTAATTAAATTCATAGTTTCTGATTTTAACAGGCCTCAAATTGCTTTGTATTTTCCCTTAGAGAGTTTGACCTACTTAGCAGATCGGAGAACTTTGTGATCTGAATCATATTCCTCTCTGACAGCAGGAATTCAAATCCCTTGAGGACTTACCTTAAGTAGGATTCATTAGTCCTCTGTAGTCCAGTGCCCCAGCTGCCCATGCTGAAGACAAAAGGGTAGCCAATTTAATTAACCACAGCCTCGAGGAGCATAATTCATTACCAATTTTTTCCAAGTAATCTAAGACTATATCAATGCTCCAAATGAAAAGATAGATGGAGCCAAGTGGTCTATTCAGGAAAGAAATCCCTTAAACCTAATTGCTCTTTTGACTATTTAATTGAAGGTAAAACCAGAGGCCATGACAAGACCACAAAACTTATCATCAGAGTGGAGAGACCTATATTTCTTTTATGTGATAAGAAGTCAATAAAGTATACAATTAAGCTTTGGGAGGAGAATTATCTGTAACCCATTGTACCAAAACATTGTATCTCTTCTTCTACTCTTATTTATGCAACTAATTTTATGGCAAATGAACAACAGTTGAATGGTTTATTTTGATATTACTTATAATAAATGTCTGTCATAAATCCAATAACTAAGAGTAGGTTCCCAACAGTAAATTAATTTCATTTACTCCCTCAGATATTAAATGCCTACTATGTGTTGTGCTAAGTGCAGAGAAGGTAAAAACTTTTTTAAAGTGGTTTTTAAATGCTATCCACTTATTATTAAATAATGAGAGATAATCATAAGAAATGACATTTTGAAAATTGAATAAAGTGAAGTAAATAATGGTAACAATTGTGGGCATAATTAGGGAAGATGACTTAAAAGAAATATTACTTGATTGGGTCTGAAAGACAGATTTGGAAATCACAAGGGGGAAGATGGGTGAAGGAAACTTGATACAGGGACTATTATGTGAGGTGAAACCCTAGCATCTCCCTAACTTTTCTGTGATAGCATGGCTGGAGAAATAAATAGAAGTGAAGTAAATAGAAAATAAAATTATTGATAACAACTACCCCCTGATTTTATGGATCAGGTACTTGAATATGTCTTTTCCACATGTTAATTTATTTAGTCCTCTAAACAACTATCAATGTTTTCAATCTTATCTTCACCTTTTTAAATAATGACATTGTAGAATTAAGAAGACATGTACAAAGTCCAATGTGATTTATATGTGATAAATGAAGATAAAGCCCATGGCTTTACCTACATGTCTACGTGATTCAAGCTTGCAAATCTTTTCATACTCTGTACTAGCAAGCACTTGTAGGCTATATTACGTCATATTCTATACACAAATACTGGTCCATTATAATTAGGAGATGAGTGACTACACTTGATTTCTCACACATACACACACACACACCAGCAACAAAAACAAAACAACAAAATCAGAAATCCAGCAACAGATTAGATATTTTATGTTAAGGATATTGAACACAAGTAAGAGATTAAGAGAAATTGAAATAATTTCAAATTATTTTTAACATATTATATTCAAATAAATGTTAGAAATATGTAAATATAATTATTTACTTTCTTTAATTAAAAATACATATGAGGGGCACCTGGGTGGCTCAGTGGATTAAGCCTCTGCCTTCAGCTCAGGTTATGATCTCACAGGGTCCTGGGATTGAGCCCTGCATAGAGCTCTCTGTTCAGTGGGGAGCTTACTTCCCCCTCTCCCTCTGCCTGCCTCTCTGTCTACTTGTCATCTCTCTCTCTCTGTCAAATAAATAAATAAAATCTTATACACACACTCACACACACACACAAACACACACACACATATATATATGGGATACATTTTGTGCATATTACCTCATTTTCAGTAAATGGTATGTGGTATATTATTTTTTTTTCCAATTTATTTATTTTCAGAAAAACAGTATTCATTATTTTTTCACCACACCCAGTGCTCCATGCGTAGTGATCCAAAGGGGCACGTGCACCCGAATGTTTATAGCAGCAATGTCCACAATAGCCAAACTATGGAAAGAACCTAGATGTCCATCAACAGATGAATGGATCAAGAAGATGTGGTATATATATACAATGGAATACTATGCAGCCATCAAAAGAAACGAAATTTTGCCATTTGCGACAACATGGATGGAACTAGAGCGTATCATGCTTAGCGAAATAAGTCAAGCGGAGAAAGACAACTATCATATGATCTCCCTGATATGAGGGAGTGGTAATGCAACATGGGGGCTTTAGTGGGTAGGAGAAGAATCCATGAAACAAGATGGGATAGGGAGGGAGACAAACCATAAGTGACTCTTAATCTCACGAAACAAACTGTGGGTTGCAGGGGGGAGGGGGTTTGGGAGAAGGGAGGTAGGGTTATGGACATTGGGGAGGGTATGTGCTTTTGGGTAAATTGGAAGGGGAGATGAACCATGAGAGGGTATGTGGTATATTAAAAGGAGATTGTTCTTATCATTATTATGTATCTAGTAAGGACTATAGACATAAAACAAAGAAATACAGTAATAAATACTTTTTAATATAAATTTCATTGATTAAGAGAATAGTAACAATGTCAAACTGTGTTACTCAACTAAATTTAAGTAAAAGTACAGCAACACTCCTTGTAAATTCAAGAAGCAACAATTTTTGAATGCCTACTCTATACCAGGAACACATTAAAAGGCACAATAAACTTTGGCTACTTGAATCTGAGCCCTATATTTTCCCCAGAGTAACTAGTTGGTGGGACTTTGAGGCCCTATATTGATTTTCATCTACATTTCATTACTCTTTGAAACTAGATGTGATCATTTCAAATTGCAGCATCCAATTTCAAAAATATCTGTGTGCAAGGTCTGACAGAAGCATAATAAAATAAGTGATTAGGGAAAACTATTTTTGACAAGCTCTTCCAACTCTTGAGAAGTTCCAATTTATTTATGCCGAGCTCTGCTTCCTCCTCAATCCATATGCCACTGAAATGTGTGCCATTCTTCTCAGCTCCCCAACGTAATGTACAAGCATCTGTTTCTATAATTACAAAACTTAGCAATAGATATACATATAGGGTTTTATGATCAATAATATTCAGTTCTTACTACAGTAATTTGAAGATTGATCAGATAATTGTATCATTAAATATAAAGTGGCTATTATTTCATTGGACAAAAAAGAGAAAACTGGTTTAGAAGAAAAAAAAATCAAAGAAAAACACTTAAATGACTTATAATAGAGTAAGGGTCAGAAAATAAAGGTGGAAACTCTGAGTGGATTTGAAGATAGACTCAATATAAGGGAACCTGTCTTAGCAATCTATTGTTGAGTAATCAATTACCCCAAAATGAGCAGCTCAAAACAACATGTGTTTATTGTCTCAGTTTTTATGGGTCAAGAATCCAGGCACAGCTTAGCTGGATCTTCTACCTCAGAAGCTCTCACAGACCACCCTCCATGTAGGCTGGGCTGCATTCATCTCAACTGGAAGAGTCTGTTTTCAAGCTCTTGTGGTACAATTCAGTTATTCCCTGGATTTTGGCCTCTCTAATCAGGAAAGCTGGCTTGTCTGATTAAGGTATGCAGTCCATGAGAACAGTAGATCTGCTGGCATTACAGAAATCACAGTCTTTTGTAACTGATCATGCAAGTAATGACCCATTGTCTTTTTGTTCTGTTGGATCACCAGCTCTGTCCCACTCTCAGGGCCTGAATACTGAGAGTACTGAGAGGCAGGGATCACTGCAGACCATCTTAGAGCCTGCCTACCAGAGAGCTTATATACATATCTATGATGGAGAAGTTCTCAAGAGGCTATAAGCAGCTATTGTATAGCTTTCAACTCAAAAATTAGAAATATTTTAAGTTACTATTTACCAATAAAAAAATCCAAGTTGTTGTTCGACCTTAAACATTTGCAAATATTTATACATACATTTTTAACCATGTTAACTCTGGTAAAATTTCAGGTTTTTTTCTTATTTTTTAATATTCATGAAATTCACAATTAAAAACAATTTATTATGAAGTTCTAACTATTTGAAAATTACAAAGGAGGACATTTGCAATTATTTATCACTCCATATCAAAGCAACGATGAAGGGGTCAAATCCCTTACTTTAATGCATAGATTAGTTTTTTTTTTTTTTAAAGATTTTATTTATTTATTTGACAGAGAGAAATCACAAGTAGGTGGAGAGGCAGGCAGAGAGAGAGAGAGAGGGAAGCAGGCCCCCTGCTGAGCAGAGAGCCCGATGTGGGACTCCATCCCAGGACCCTGAGATCATGACCTGAGCCGAAGGCAGCGGCTTAACCCACTGAGCCACCCAGGTGCCCCTAATGCATAGATTAGTTAATATAACTTTAAACATATATGTGTGTAAATATGAGCAATATTCATTGATAGATAAACAGAGATTGTTGTTGTAGTCGGCTTTGTGCCAATAGCTCTTGTATGTGTGCCAGATGTAGCAGCAAATAAAACAGAAAACGCCTCTGTTCACATGTTGTTTGTATCCCAGTGGGTTAATGAGACAACTATCAAAAAGGCAGAAGTCAGTTACAGATAGTAATATGAGAAAGGTAAAGTAGGTGGAGGGACTGAATGGTAGGGACCCTTCTGAAGGTTGGCTGCATAATGCAGGACTTAGGAAAAACGGTATTTGAGCAGAGACCTGAATGACAGCTCTCTTATTATCTGAGAGCTGAGTATTTGGAAAGAGGGCAAAGCAAGTCAAATGTCCCTGAAAACAACAAAGCAGACAGGCTGCATGAGAACTAAAGATTAAGGTGCATGTCCATAGCGCATGATGGATGGGGACTGGTCTATATGAGTTTGCACAAGCCATAAGACACTTCATAGAGATTCTTGTGGACCCTGTAAATAATTTGAGGTGTATTCTCATTGAAAGAGGGGACCATTGGAAAGTTTTCACATAGAGAGTGGCAGGACCTGGAGACAGCCTTTTGTGTGAAGTCTTGGGGGAAGTAGACCTGTGTCTTGAAGGGCTGAGAAGTAAAGTGAAACGTTTTTTGAAGATAGAAAACCATTTTATTTAATTATAGGAACCATCCAACATAAAATGATGCTGCAGAAGAGAAGTGACCAATTACAATTCAGAAGGAGATAGTAGGTAATTTCATAGGATGAGTGGAGATGTTGGCCTTAGAGAGAACATCAGGGTCAAATCACTCATTTTAACAGAGAGACAAGTAGGTGGATGAGTGTGGAAATGAGATGTTGTTGTAGAGTTGAAATGAGATAAGAACTTCTTGATGGCATTTTTAGGAGGCAAGAGAAACATTAGAATCTCAATAATATTTCTTCATAGGATGAGATTCTACGACTCATATATATTCCTTTAATTATGAACTCACTGAGACTCTGTGATTTCTGGGATAAACATTTCTTTAGGCTATGCATTCAAAAAGAGGAAAACTTGTTCTAAAACAGTCATTCCCAAATGCTAATTGACACTAGATGCACAATGAGAAAAATGAAAATAGCTTCTGGTGAATTTTTCATGAAGCAAAATTTTAGTTTATTCAGGGGTTATGGTCTTTCTACCACTTGTGTTAAAATGTCATGTTTTTTTATTAAACAGTGATGATGAAAGACAAATTTGTTTTATTACCACTAATTGGGAAAAGGTTAACAGAGTTGACAGTCACAGATGGGGGAACAATTCCTTTTTCTTTTCTTTTTTTTTCCTTTTTCTCTTCTGAGCATCCCCAATTTTTTCCCATAATGTTACTTAAGCAGTAAAAAATTAAATTATTTTATAAGAGAACACAAATTATTAAAAGGTACTATATGTTGAAGAAAAACAATCACTTTATGAGAGAACAAAAAGCAATAAAAAGTATCCCTGCCTAACATCAGGGCTACCCTTATTATACATTGCTTCTTAAAGAAGTTTATCTGGAGTATTCCTTTTCAAGGATCATTCATTGGAGAAATCAGAAAACCAGTATATTTTAGTTAACTTTCAAACACATGAAATGTATCTTATTGTCTCAAATTTATTGATTTCAATAACGTGATTTGTTGGTCTCCAGTATAAATTAAGAAACAGAAATGTGCTATCTCAAAAAGGAATTTTTTATTAGCCTTTTCTAGGAAAAGAATCAAGATCAGGAAATACCCTAAAAAAAGATTAGTACATCCCTACAGAGACTAGAACAAAGGACTCTCAATTCAAGCTTTCTGATTTATATAAAGATTGCTATTAAAAAAAAAAGTTGTATATGTATCATTACCTATATTCTCATCTTCTCCATAAATCTAGATAGGGAGAGAGGACACATTTACACGTACATTCAGACATAGCATATATTGGATATACATGTTTGTGTGTGTCAAGCATCATCTTATTATTTATTTATTTATTTATTTATGTATTTAGTGGGCTCCATGCCCCATGCAGAGCCAACACGGGACTCAAACTCATGACTCTGATCAAGACCCAAGCTGAGAACAAGAGTTGGAGGCTTAACCAATTGAACAACCCAGGTGCCCCTCAAGCAGTATTTTAAGCACTTTGCAAATAATGTTCCAGATGTATAGCTTGAAATCGCTCAGCTATAGTAATTTTACAGTAAGTACAATTTGCAAAATTTTAAATATGCAAATAACTGTAGAAGATTATTTATAAAGGAGTTTTAATTCCATTTGGTGTTTTGTTTTTGTTTTTGTTTTTTTTAACACATCAGTTTTAATGGCCACTTTTTGTCAAACCTACTTTCTTTTTTTTTTTTACAATTTATTTATTTTCAGAAAAACAGTATTCATTATTTTTTCACCACACCCAGTGCTCCATGCAAGCTGTGCCCTCTATAATACCCACCACCTGGTACCCCAACCCCCCAACCCCCCCCCCCCGCCACTTCAAACCCCTCAGATTGTTTTTCAGAGTCCATAGTCTCTCATGGTTCATCTCCCCTTCCAATTTACCCAAAAGCACATACCCTCCCCAATGTCCATAACCCTACCCCCTTTCTCCCAACCCCCCTCCCCCCAGCAACCCACAGTTTGTTTCGTGAGATTAAGAAGTGGGTAGGAGAAGAATCCATGAATCAAACCTACTTTCTGAGGGCACTAATGAAATACAATGTCATCTTTCTGAAGGTTTCCTAAATCTAAATTTTTTCCCTGCAGTTTTTAATTAATCATGGCTAATATTTATTGAAAATGTATTATGTCTCAGACCTTTCTTATCCATCACCAAATCCCATCTTTAGAGCAAGATAGGGTACTTAATATCACTTACTTGCTTTGCTCTGTGGAGAAACAACCTACAGAGCATAAGTAACTGGGCTATCCCATGATGCATCAGGAGCTGAATTTGCGTCTGTTGGTTCCTAAAGCACAAACCCGCTTCCAATGAAACATTTCTGCAGTTGAATATGTGAAAATGTGTATTGGTATTTCAGAGGACAAATCCTGTATGTTGTCTTCTCTTTTGAAGTCACTAAGGACTTGTGCTAAGTAAGACCTTAAGAAAACATTATGGATACGGATCCATGGTTTCTAAGGCACAAAGTCAAAATTTTTTTCCTTTATTTTTTCTTACGTATATGAGGTTTCTTAGGCTTCCTTAAGGTACACCCAGGTTATATATTCTCATGTGACAAAGAAAAGCAATTATCTTACTTTAAGGAGAATGTTATAACTCTAATCCATGCTATTCATGAATTTCTACTTTTTTATTTTTAAGACATAGCTAATTATTGAATTCCATATATATATATTTTTAAAATTTTACTTTCAAAGATTGGATAGATATTAAAGCTAAAAAAAGTTATACTACTAAAATATCAGCAGTTATGTTCATATTTTCTTATTGCCTGGCACATTTATGCTAGCAACAATTTTCTCATTTGATATCAACTAGATATCATGTTATTCTCTCTGGCCTTTTCAGTGCTTCTTTCTATCTTTGCTTCATCTTCTCTCTCTCTCTCTCTCTTTTCTTTCTTTCTTTCTTTCTTTCTTTCTTCTTCTTTCTTTCCTTTCTTCTTTTTTAAAAAAAGTACAACCATAAATATCTATTGCACAAACAAATTTTTGGTTTGTTTACACATTTCACATCCAATTTCTTAGACTTTTCTTGTGCAGAAGAAAAATGAAGAAGGTGCTTGGGTAGATAGAAAGGACACCAGACTGGGAGCCAAAGGCAATGCTCCACTCCTGCCTTATGGTGTGTTGTGCAAATTAGATTACAGGATTCAAGGTCTCTGTCTTCATTTGCTGACTTCCTCAATGGAAATAACAATCTGCCCTTTCAATCTCAGGGAAAGTGAGGATGAAATTATGTAGACAAAAGACAAAGATATGGAAGTCCCTGGCATTTGTAAAATGTTGGAAGTAAAACATTGGAGGTATTATTAAGAATACTTTCTGTTTCTGAGATCCTCCTGTAAGCTTGGATCCTTCTAGGAAATTTACTGTAACTACAAGTAGTATATTCTTACTTACTTGCTTTCTCCTCCTCTTTCTAGAATATCTCCCTTTTCAACTAAAGGAAATTTTTTGGAAAGATAAGCTTACTTTTTATGCTCTTACTTGATTTTTTTTTTTTAAGCACACTTAACATTTAAAATTCTTGTGATATGTGATCTTAGAAACTTACAAGTTCTAAGTTCTAATTAATTTAATTAATTCTGGAATAAATGTATAAATTGTAGTAGGACTTGACTATAATCATTCCTTTGAACACAGATAATTGCAAATTCTTTTAAGATGTAGTGGTGGTTTTTAATGGCGCAAGAACTCCTTTTTCTCTGAAGAAACGCAAGAGGTAGATATGCCTGGTCTGATTTCTGGGGGATTGTGATGTGAAAAATTTGTGTTTGGGAATTAGGTCTACCCTGACTTAAAAAAGGAAGCCACCTAACAAAAAATGAACATATTTTATAAGTTTTCCTACCATCTTTATCAAGTTTTTAATACATTTGTGTAAAGTTTGAGATTAAAGCAGTTTGTATAAGGTGGTATGACTTTTGTTTTTATTTCCATTTTGGTTTTGTTTTGTTTTGGTAAAGTTGTTAGCCAAATTTTGGAAAGAGCCCAAATGTCCATCAACTGATGAATGGATACAGCAGATGTGGTGTATCTATCTCTATATCTGTATCTGTATCTATATCTATCTATATCTATATCAAAATATTAGTCATAAATAAGAATGGAATCTTGCCATTTGCAGTGATGTGGATGGAGGTAGGTGTATTATGCAAAGCAAAACAAGTCAGTCAGAGAAAGACACGTACTGTATGATTTCACTCATATGTGGAATTTAAGAAATAAAACATATGGACATGGAAAAAAAAGAGAGGCAAACCAGAAAACGGACTCTTAACAATAGAAAACAAACTGAGGGTCACCTAGAGGAAAGGTGGGCAGGGGGATGGGCTAAGTGGGTGACAGGTAGTGAGGAGGACACTTGTGGGGAGCACTGGGTGTTGTAAGTAAGGGATGAATCATTAAATTCTACACCTGAAACTAATATTACACTGTATGTTAACTAACTGGAATTTAAATAAAAACTTGGAAAAGAAAAAAAAAATTAAAAATAAGTTACAAATTTTCTTACAATGTTACTGAGTAGTTCTATGTATGAGGAACTAATTTAAGTGATTGAGATAGATCAGTGAAGGAAATAGGCAAAGATCTCTACTTCTGCGGCATTTACACTCTGGTCAGGGGAAACAGATAGTACACTATAAATATAAAAATACACTTTGGAATCTGACAAGGCGCTGTGAAAAAAGAAGTTTAAAGCAAGATAAGGGGCTATGGATACCTGAACAAAGAAGGAAAGGATTTAAACTTTGATAAGGGTAGCACTCACTCAAACTGTGAAATAATAGTTAATAGATAAAAAGTTAGAGAGAGACCTTTAAACATAAGACAAATTATGTTCAAAACTCTGTTGGCCTTCTATTTTATTGAAATTAAGAGCCACATTTTTGCAATAGCTTATATTTCCTCAGCAATTTGAAGGCAATTTGTGTTCTTAATCAATGACCTCTTCTATATTAAGTATAAAAATAGCTGCTTCAACAGAGGAATCTCAAATTTCAGTGACTTAACATGATATAATTTTTTACTCATTCAACTCGAAAATGAATATCCCTGATGAATGATAGCTTCTTTTCCAAGAGGTGATTCATAACCAAGCCCCTGCTGTCTTATACTTTGACATTTTTAAACATGTGGCTTCTTAGGTCGTAAGATCCTTATCATCAAGCCAGAAGGAGCATATGGGGGTTCCTGAGAAATAACGTTTTTGGAGGAATACACATATTGCTTTCATTCGCATTCCACTGGCTCAAACTCAATTATTAGATCACTTCTGGAGAGAAGGGAGGGAATCCAACTGTATGGCCAGAAAAGAAAAGAGTTAGGTAATCTGGTTGGGCTCTTCATGATAATAACTATTATTCCTCTCTGTCTCACTCTTCTCTAGCCAGGCTAGGAACAGTTAGATATATTCCTGCCTCAAGACCTTTGCATTGGCAATTCCAAATCCCATTGCATTTCTCTAGCCGTATGCATGACTCCCTTGCTTGCTTCATTCCTTCAATTATGCAAATGTTACCTTATTATGGAGGCCTTTCCTGGCATTATATTTGCTCCATTTTCTGTTTTATTGTTCTCCATAACATAATATTTGTTTCACAAAAATAATATGTCTCTCCTTTGTAACTATCCTTTTTATCTTGTTCTAGGAAGTTTAATATTGCATTGAAGGGTCATAATCTGCTTGCCTTTCATGCATATATAAATATATATCTCCCTAACATATTTATTTGTTTATTGGCTGTCTCTTTCACTAAGCCAAAAGCTATGTGAATACAGATATATTTTCTTTTGCCAGTGTAACCCCAGAGCAAAGAAATGTCTCTACCACATAATAGGTGCTCAATAAATATGTTTTGGGATGAATGAATAAATTAAGGAGTATGTAAATGTCTGCACAATGTCACATATATTTTTAAAATTATGTTTTCATATAAGTCTCCCTCACTGGGCTTCTTGAAGGGAAGAAAGAGTACATTTCCTATTATGTAGGAGATGGATGATAAATTTTAGATGAAGAAAGGGAAATAAATAAACAGATGAGGAAAGTTATGTTGAGAGAGTAGAGTAAATTTTATTCTTCTTTTTAAAGATTTTATTTATTTATTTGAGAGAGTGAGAACGAGAGAGAAAGCATGAGCAAGGAGGAGGGGCAGAGGGAGAGGAAGAAGCAGACTCCTGGCTGAGCAGGGAGTCAATGCTAGGCTTGATCCCAGGACCCTGGGATCATGACCTGAGCCACCCAGGAGCCCCCAAATTTTCAATTATAGTAATAGGTGATTACTATGTGGTACCCATCTCCCACTTCAATAAAGGGTTTTTTGTTCTGCAAAAAATATGTACACACCCATATGCGTGTGTGTGTGTGGGTATGCATATATATCTATATATATTAATTATCATGTTCTTATTCATGTGGCCTCACTCAAAAACTCATGTTATTTTCTCTATCAGGTTGTTTCTGAGCACTTACAAATTTCTTTTATTTTGGCTTCGCTTAATTCAATATGGCTTTGTTCTTCATTAGTTCAATAAGCACAATTTGACATTCTTTTTTTATTTAATATAAACCCAATCAAACAGTATATGATAAGTTATTAAGTATAGATGTAGCATATTCTGCTAGGTTTTAGTACATTAAATGAGGATTTTGATAAAACTGAAATATCATTAATTTCAAAAAGAAAATATACCCAGGGCACCTGGGTGGCTCAGTGGGTTGGGCCACTGCCTTCGGCTCGGGTCGTGATCTCAGGGTCCTGGGATCAAGTCCCGCATCGGGCTCTGTGCTCAGCAGGGTGCCGGCTTCCCTTCCTCTCTCTCTGCCTGCCTCTCTGCCTACTTGTGATCTCTCTCTGTCAAATAAATAAATAAATAATCTTTAAAAAAGAAAAGAAAAGAAAAGAAAATATACCCAAACACACCAATGAATCATAGAGAACACAATGGACTGTGCTTATATTTTATGACATTCAATTATAAGCTTACATTTAAAAAAATCTAGTCTCTAGGGTGCCTGGGTATCTCAGTGGGTTAAAACCTCTGCCTTCCACTCAGGTCATGATCCCAGAGTCCTGGGATCAAGCCCCACATCAGGCTCTCTGCTCAGCAGGGAGCCTGCTTCCTCCTCTCTCTTTCTGCCTGCCTCTCTGCCTACTTGTGATCTCTGTCTGTCCAATAAATAAATTTTAAAAATCTTAAAAAAAAATCTAGTCTCATTATTTCCCTTTGTGATAAGATATTGCATTTTTCTCTTATCCTACTAGACTATTTCAAATAATTGGTAATATACATTTATACACTTACACAATTAAAATAGGCATATTTGATTATCACAGTCTTGGACTAAATTTTCTGGAGAATTGGGATATCATCTGTGGCTTGATTTTTATCTCTAGTTTATGTCATTTTGCCCTTCCCTTCACTTTCAATATCATCTTATTTCTCTAAGTTATAAAATGCTATGACCTTTTATTAAAGTAGAAAAAAATAATAAAAAGTCTTTTGAAATGATATAGAGAACCACAATTTGTTAAATTCAATACCAAAAGAGCATCTATGACTCATTCAGGACATAACAACTCTAAATTGCCCTAAGAATAGGAGGCATACATGGTATAATACATAATACTAATGGTGAGGGAATGACTGTGACTGGCTTATAGAATTAATTCCGAGTATATTCAGTGTAGTTTCTTGGGAAAGATATTTAGCTTTAAAAATATTAGCTCATAAAGGTCCAAAGTCTTTATTTTTAAAGAGAAATTGAAATTCTACCTGGAAAGCAAACAAGACAATAGATTGATATAAGTAGTCGCTAATTATGATATGTCTAATGAGAAATTTCACAAAATAAGCGTCACTCTTTTTATACCTAACCTGTAAATCCTACTTTGGTAAGTTTAGTACTTCAGTGAAGGGGCTATGCATATTTTCACTTGTTTGGATCCTTGGCCTAAGGGTAGAACCATCTAGTAATATATTTTAAATTATAATTTGCTATAACCTAATTAGCTAGAATTTCTTTATTTACATTTATAATTATTATTTTTGTCATGCTCTTCATAATCAAGTTTTCTGTGAAAAATAGCCACACAAAAGCTAACTAAAACAGAAAAAATGCTCTTGGATCTTAGTGCATATGAGGTTTTAAGATCTCTTATAATAAGGGCACCTGGGTGGTTCAGTGGGTTGAGTTTCTGCTCCTGATTTCAACTCAGGCTATGACCTCAGGGTCGTGAGATCCAACTGAGTAGGATTCCACACACAACATGGGGCTGCTTGGGTTTCTAACTCTCCCTCCCACTCCCTGATCCCTTCCCCCTGCCCATGCACATGCTCTCTTTCTCTCTCTCTAAAATGGATAAATAAAATGTTTAGTTTTCTTACAATATATTCTCAATAATAGACAGAAGAAGAAATGTCAATAGGATATAAATCACACATTTAAGGGCGCCTGGGTGGCTCAGTGGGTTAAAGCCTCTGCCTTCAGCTCAGGTCATGATCCCAGGGTCCTAGGATCGAGGCCCGCATCGGGCTCTCTGCTCAGCTGGGAGCCTGCTTCCTCCTCTCTCTCTGCCTGCTTCTCTGCCTACTTGTGATCTTCGTCTGTCAAATAAATAAATAAAATCTTAAAAAAAATCACACATTTAAGGAAAAAATTATTAGATGAAATAAACATATGAGGCAATATGTAGTTTTACTTTATTATATGTCTTAAAGCAAGCTGTTAAGGATAATTATACTTAATAGTACTATTTCTTTACAGTTGATTTAAGTAATTGTGTATTTCAATGGTAATGTAATACTATTATAAGTGCTTTATAAAGTCTGGTTCAAGTAGAGGTCTTGTAGACACTTAATACCAACTCTTGATTTTGGTGTTAAGTTCCAATACTTAAATTCCATAGGATATTTTCTGAAGAATTCCAAGCAACATTTTACCTCAGTCTGACCTGATAATTTGCCTTATGGAGAGTCTAATTAGTTATCAGCTAGATGGGTCTCTATGCTGTTTTTGTAGCAATTTGGCCTCAAATAGGCAGTAAAATAGAACAAAAGTTTTATTTTCCTAGGCAGTCACAGTTTAAGAATTGTAGGTAGCGATGTTATTTCTTTTCAATGTAAGAAAGACCTTACTGGGTGCCTGGGTGGCTCAGATGGTTAAGTAACTGCCTTCAGCTCAGGTTATGATCCTGGAGTCCAGGATTGAGACCCACATGTGGCTTCCCTGACCAGCCAGGAATCTGTTTCTCCCTCTGACTCCCCCCCCATTCAAATAAATAAATAAAAAAGAATAAATAAATAAATAAAGTCTTTTTTAAAAAAGATCTTCTTAATAATCACACCTCTTAAAATGGAAATTTCAAGAACTGGAAGTAAAAATTCTGGAACAAAGTTTTATTTATTATGTAACTTTCGGTAAGTCTCAACGTATCTATTTCTCAGATAAGTGTATTATGCTCTAGCTACCTAAATTCTGGAGTAGTTTTGAGGGTTACACTAAGTTACTACATGGGAAAATGCTTTCTATTCAGGAAAGTGCAAACGTGAACTATTTACTGATTTTGTTAGCATTTTTAAACTTGTAAATTCTTTTCATTAAATGACTTAATTTCCAGTTATAGTCTGTATTAATCAGTTTTGTTGGACAAATTTTTTCTAACGTTTTCTTTGTTAAGTAACCATTAAGAAGAAATACAATCATGATAACAATTATGGTGAAGATAATAATAAAAACAATAAGATAATGATGGAAGGTATTTATATGGGCTGCATCAGTATTTTAAGTTATATATATATACATATATGATAATATATTATCACTTATATATATCAGTTATATCCTGCAAGCATCTCAAAAGTTTGACCATAGCACTCTGGAGAGGTGTATTCTTGGTTATGTAGTTTATTAATCATTTATGTCTTAGGATAAGACACTTTCTCTTTTGTACCCATATAGAACAATAATAGAGGATTAAATGACAAAAATCCATGCTTTAACCAATGTTTTCAATTTCAGTGGGAAAGATAAAACTACACTGGGGCAATCACAAATGAAACAACCTCAATACCACAGTTTAAACTATTTATATATAAATTTTGTGTTGTTGAAGTGTAATTTTTAAAAAGTCAAAAACGTGATTCTGATAAAAATACAACATGGAAGTGTGGGAGAAATTTCATTCAACTCATTAGTGATTGAACCAGTAAGGCATTAAGTTATTCAGCTATTACTGAGCTAAAAAGAATATGAAGAGGTAAGTATTTATAAGCAACTTAAAAGGTGAATGTTGAAATAAGTATTTTAGTCAAGCCACAAAACTGATTAATGTTCTACAAAGCAATAAATTGTTGGGGTGCCTGAGTGGCTCAGTGGGTTAAGCCTCTGCCTTTGGCTCAGGTCATGATCTAGGGTCCTGGGATCAAGCCCCACATCAGGCTCTCTGCTCGGCAGGGAGCCTGCTTCCCCCTTTCTCTCTGCCTGCCTCTCTGCCTACTTGTGATCTGTCTCTGTCAAAGAAATAAATAAAATCTTTAAAAAATAAAAAACAAAACAAAAAAAATCCAACAAATTGTTGTCAAAGGGGTGATCACTTCTACCAGACAGAAATCTACATGTTTTTCAAAAGAAATTTCATGTTTTTCAAAGACTTTAACAGGCTTACCTGCAGTTTATAAAAATCTAGAAGTACTTGCTTTTGATTTTGCTAATTCCTCTTTGGTTACTCTCTAGACACTATACATGTATACATTGCTGTGATTAGTGGCCTTTTAAGAAGGGTAAGAAAAAGAGAAGCCATTCTCCCTCTATCTCATGAGAGCATAGCAAGAAAGTGGCAGTCTGCAAACCAGGAAGAGGGCTCACCACAGCAACCAAACTGGCTGACGCTGATGTCGGATTTCCTGGCCTCCAGAACTGTGAGAAACACATGTTTACTGTTTAAGACACCACCTAGGGAGTTTTGTTGTCTGCACGGGCACACTAAATAAATACTATCATGTAGAATTCTAACATGCAGAACTGATGAAAGTAAATTGTGTGGCTAGATTTGTTAGAAGCTGAAACCAAACCACTCTCAGAGGGGATCCTAGGGCATTATGTGTGTGGTGTGGTGGAGTGGGCATGAGAAAACGCGGCCTTCAAGCCAGCCGCATCGTTGAAATGGTTGCCAAAGCTCTGGCTCCTTAAGCTAGAAAAGAAGGTAGTCATGAGGTACTTAGGAAGTGTCTTTAACTTTTTTTGGTAAAAAAGCATTCAACTGTTTAATATCATCATGAAAAGAATTAGAAGTAGGAAGCATTAGTTTTGGCTTATTATAAAGAGAAGTTTTGTGATAGTGAAATATGGGTAGAGATGAAATGGTGCATTCATTCACCAGAGGAAAATATTCCCTGAGAGTTGAGCGTTTTTCCCCATACTATTTCACCCAGAATTTTACCCCTGATATAATACATTATACACTTCTATGCTATGTATTTTCTCCAACAAACACATTTTTGCTATTAAAATTTTCTCTGTGTTAAAATCCCTCTTTTAGATTGAATTAAATTATAATTATTATCAATATACTATTGGCATCCCTACATATATGGTTAATTTGCAAAATAATTATGAATTAAGTGATTAATCTGGAATGCATTTTTAATTAGATGAATTAGTTTTCCTTCAGTTAGTTCATATGATATACTAGGATCTTAAAGCTTTCACTATTAATTATTTTATCCTATTTGATTTTTATAGATGTGAGTCCTGAGAAGGTTTGTCTGCATGAAAAAAATAGTTGGGATTAGAAAGAATCTGGTTATAGCTATGTGACTCAATTATTTTGGTCACCATATCAATTATATGACAAAATCACATAGTGTTTTATCATTAAAAGTTATTTTTAGTGATTTATTAGCTGACAATTTGATGTTCTCCTTCAATTTTCTTGAAAGCAAGGAGTTGGAAACCTCCTGCTTTGTGAAGTGATTTGTTACTCACTCCTTGGAATCATTCACTCTCTCACTAGTGACGCCAATATTTCACGTTGTAATTTGTTTGGTATCCTGAGGGTTTTACACCCCTCAGCAATGCACCCTGTTAATATTAGGCTATGTGTGAAAAATATACCTTCTTTTTAGAATATAGGAGATGGAGATATGTGAATATAATATGGGAAAGGACAAAATCAGATTTTTTCTCAGGAGAATGAATTTTAGAAGATAGTCCATGTAGAAATGAGTATTTCAAAAATCAATGCTTTTGAAGACCGTGTGCATGAGTGTCCCTTGCAAAATAATTGCACCTACCTAAACATTTACCCTGTATCGAAGGCGGTGGGAACTTGCTCACTGAAGAATCCAAATCATCTATGACACTGTCACTGTTCAATTTTAGGGGAGAAAAAAAAACAACAACTGTACAAATGATACATAGGAAAAATAAATAAAAGAAATCAATAAATAAAAAACTTTATGCATTTGGTGTTATTCCCATATTATCAAAGAGGAAAATTAAATCAAAGTTGAGAATTCATCGTATTTATTCCTTTCGATTGGCTCTGAAGTGTTTTGCCATTGTTGCACGAAACATATTTGATTGATTATAAGTGATGGTTCCCCTGGGACCGCATGAACATGACTTAGGGGTCCCGGAGGATACACCTGGATTCAACGTCCAGTTAGTTAGGATAATTAAGATTACTAAAAGAAATGTTAAATTATAAAATGATGGCTATTTTTATATCTACCAATATACTTAGTATGAGGTTATGGTTTATGCAAGATAGGAATGTATACATTTTTCTATATATATTTTTCAGGTGCACATATGCTAGACTTATAAAAAATGTTATTTTCTGTTTTATTCATCATCATGAATATTCGTATTCTAGTTCACTCGGATATGATTATTGATGCTTTTCTAACTCCTAATATCTTTACATAATATGCAAATGTTGTAAAATATATATTGGGAAGTATTATGTGAGCTAGTCTTTCTGGGATATTCTCTAATATGGCCATCTATTTTTGTTTTAAAGATAAAATTCTAAAAGATATCCTTCTTTTTTTTAGCATTTTTTATATTATTTTTTATTTTTTTAAATAAACATATAATGTATTATTAGCCCCAGGGGTACAGGTCTGTGAATCACCAGGTTTACACACTTCACAGCACTCACCATAACACATACCCTCCCCAATGTCCAAAACCCAACTACCCTCTCCCTACCTTCCTACCCCCAGCAACCCACAGTTTGTTTTGTGAGATTAAGAGTCACTTATGGTTTGTCTCCCTTTCGATCCCATCTTGTTTCATTTATTCTTTTCCTACCCCCCAAACCTCTCATGTCGCATCTCCACTTTCTCATATCATGGAGATCATAGGATAGTTGTCTTTCTCCGATTGACTTATTTCGCTAAGCATAATACCCTCTAGTTCCATCCACGTCATCGCAAATGGCAAGATTTCATTTCAAAAAGATATCCTTCTTAATATGAGGTTGCTTTGCAGGCATTATGATTATTTATATAGTTTCCTCATATGTTTGGCAGAAATAGAAAAATAAACCATGATACAACAATTGACTCCTACTCCTTTTCTAGAATGACTTTTCTGCCTGTTACATTTAGAGCACGGATATAGGAGTAAATGCAAATATAAATATGGATTTTTTACAGATAAATACATATTTAAGATATATCACCGAATTTTTCATATTGATGTACAAGGTTTTTATACTGAAAGACAAACTAGTAGTCTATGCAATATCTCAAAAATTAGTGAAATGGGAGGTAAGGATTCAGTAATAAGTACTTTTTTAAAAAATATTTTATTTATTTATTTGATAGACAGAGATCACAAGTAGGCAGAGGGGCAGGCAGAGAGAGGGGAGGGGGAGAAGCAGGCTCCCTGCTGAGCAGAGGACCCTGGGATCATGACCTGAGCAGCAGGCAGAGGCTTTAACCCACTGAGCTACCCAGGTGCCCCAGTAATAAATACTTTTAATACTGATTTTTATATCAGGTTAATGCAGCTGTATGTGTACCCCACATGTTAATAAATAGTGACTATAGCTCTAAATGGCCAAAATCATAATCATAAGAAATATTATATTTTATGAGAGTACCAAAAAGATAATTTTCTTGATGTAGAATTAAAAAGTAAAAAAGATATCTCTTAATTCACACTTTATCAGTCTATTTATTAGATTGTGAACTTTTTTTTAACTTATTTATTCGACAGACAGAGATCACAAGTAGGCAGAGAGACAGGCAGAGAGAGATAGGAGGAAGAGGGCTCCCTGTTGAGCAGAGAGCCCCATGCGGGGCTCAATCCCAGGACCCTAGGATCATGAGCTGAGCGTTCAAAGGCAGAGGCTTTAACCAACTGAGCCACCTAGGTGCCCCTATACTGTAAACTTCTTAATAAGGATCTAAAATGATGAATTTGAGAATTTTATTCCACACATACAGTCAGTAGGTGGTTTTTGAATGTATATATAGTCAATACTGTTACAGATTGCTTTGGGTATATAATACTATGAAATATGATTTTTATCAACTACATGTTGATTTAATTCAGTTTTTATGCAGTTTAATTTGGCACTCCTCACAAAGTTGGATATTTATTGAGAAAAGAAATATGATTAATATTATATTTCTTATATCAACTTGGGGGCTTTTATTAACTCAGATACTCATGTAAACCATCAGATGCCAGTGAGTTAAACACATAATAGAGACCTATCCTGATTTCAGGCTAGTGGTTTTCTCTGGGACCTCACTTCTCTACATGGGTCCAAGAAAAGTTGTTTTCTTTGTTCAGCTTCTTATTCTTGCAAGAATGAGAATGACAATGTCTAAGGTCTTTACCAGAGCCTTTACATGATATTTTAGGTAAGTAGCAACACCAATGGAATATGAGTAATGATGATCTGATTGGGCATTATCATGAAAAAGGAGTAATTCTACCATATAATTATAACAGTTTTTTGTTGTAGTTAGTAGAACTGTATTATTACTCTGATAATAACTAGTACTATTTTCTTCTTTCTACTTTTCTTTTTCTAAACCCTGCTGTACATTCTTAATTTTCTATGAGAAGAATATAATTAATTTATAATAAATTTCATACAGAGCATAGGTATATATGCTCACTCAATTTCAAAATTATGTGAAAATATAGTATAGAAATGATTATTTAAATGACCAAAAGAGGAAAAAGCATAAACATTTGAAGTAGAGGTGTCAATTTAACCAACAGAACTGTAATTCAGATTTGTTTCTAAACTTCCAGGCAACAAGAAAGAAAAAAATGGGGTAAACATGATGAACTACCTAGTGTTCTTCAGAATGTTCTCAGAGAAAAGAAAACTTCTTAGTGCTCAATTACATGACATTACTCAGCTGGCAATATATTTCATAAGAGAAATGGTGAAATGTATAATGTCCTAAAAAATGTGACAATGAACTTTAAATTCTATTAATTCTTGCACCGTTATATAAAAGTCAAAAGCCAAATATAAATTACATTCACAGTAATACATAAATCGAGACAGTTTTGTAAGAGATAAACTAATTTGGTTCAAGTATGCAGAATCCTCATTATTCATTGTGATCTTGGAATAAGATCTATAAAATCCATAGAAGGAGATAATGCATATTGAATATTCACTTCCTTGGTAACTCTCCGAGATCTTCTAATTCTGCTATTCACAGCATTGTACATTTCCCTGTCACATTGTATCAGGTTTGCTCTGTATAATCAACAGAATATAGCAGAAGTGATGGCATGAGGCTTCTGAGTCTAGCATGCAAAAGACGTGGTAACTTTACTATGCTTTTTCTTGGATCATTTGTTCTTAGGGAAAGAAGTTGTTGTGTCATAAGGACACCCAAGCATCCCAATGGAAAGATCTGTGTGGCAAGGGACTAGAGATTCTTGCCAACAACTCTTGGAAGGGGATCCTTGAATTCAAAAGAAGTTTCCAGTTGACTAAAAACGCAGCCAACATCTAGACAACAACCTCGTTATAGTTTCGGAGACAGAACTACTCAACTAAGCTATTGCCAAATTCCAGACCCACAAAAATCAGTGTTGTTTTAAGCTCCTCAGTTGTGTTACACAACAATACATAAATAATTCATGGCATCTTTATCAAGTCTTCCCTAGATTTCCTCTGTCTCATCTAGATTTGGGAGGGGAATTGGAGAGCAAGGGATGGTTAGACTTCTAAAAAACTGGTTTTTAGTATTGCTTCTATTCTCAAACATTGAATGTAGCATATTTTGTTTTCAAAATCAGATCTTTTTAACAGGTTAGAGATTTTATTTAACATTTGCTGGACTTAAAGTTCATCCAAATAACTATGAAAAGGTGAGTTATCGTCATCAATTCAATAAATATTTAAATTAGTCTGTTCTCTCCCAAGCATTGTGTCAGCATTGTCACTTAGTCATACAGATTTATATTCTCCTTTTGTGTGGAGTAGTTCTACTCCTGTTTTCTCTTGTGAGCAGGTTCTCAGTTGAATAATCAGAGACATCACACCAAAAATGTAGACAGTGAAATGTTTGGAAATTTTCAGTAATCTTTAGAACACTGGGGAAGAAAATCAATATACCTCTCATGGATTATCTGATTTTAAGCAACTTGGTTTCTTAGTGCACCTGCCAGGATTAATTATGAGCAAATTGTTCCTGTATAGATGAATTGAGTTGCTGGGTGGAATAATTTGATATAAACCTGCTGATTTTAGTGTACTATCTATCAAATCCAATGATTTTGGCTTAAGAATAATTATCATTGAGCCCCTATTTTTGGTTGTATACTTTATATAAAACTAAAAATACAGAAAGATGAGAAGGAAACAAGAATAAAGACTTGAAGAGGTTTTTCAAGTGTGTTTTTACTCTCAAAGAAGTTTATTCAATGAAAGTGCAAAGTGGTAGTTTTGGGTAGCTCCTATTATTTTCAGGAAGAAAATAAAATATAAGTGACAGAAATAGGTTATTTTTTTTTTCAAAAATTCATTTAACATGGTTCAATAGGCAGGCACACATTTTCAAAAATTAAACACTAAAATTTTTAGTTACTATCACTGTTCTATCAATGTCATCATGTGATTGCATTCACATCCACTCCTGCCTCAGCACCAATGGGCTCTTCTTCACATCAAGCTCTCATGTCTGGAGCTGACTGAAAATTATTCAGAATTATTCTGTCAAATCTGCCATACTTCACCCAGACAGGTGATAGCTCCTGAAAAAAGGGAAGATCATCAATGCAAAAAGAACGCAAAAGCACTTCCATAATTTGCCTTTGCTGGAGCATATGATGCTTCAGATAAGCAAAACTTTTCTGATTATGGAAAATTGGCTTGTTTTCCCTGAAAGGGCCACCACAAATACCTTTTTGTCGAGGGGAACAGGAGAAGAGTACAAATGGAGGCCCCAAACTGCTAAATAAACTATGTTCTATCCTTTAGCCCAACAGTAAACTTCTATAATAACAGCATTGAAGTGGCGGGGTGGGGGGGGTGGGAGGTTGGGGTACCAGGTGGTGGGTATTATAGAGGGCACAGCTTGCATGGAGCACTGGGTGTGGTGAAAAAATAATGAATACTGTTTTTCTGAAAATAAATAAATTGGAAAAAAAATAACAGCATTAAAAAATATGTACAATTTATGGTTTTATAGTATGTATATGATTTACATATGAATTACACATATGTTGTATATATAACATAACACAGTGATGCATTGTATATTAATGTCTATTTTCCATTTACATATAGCTTTGCGCAGTGGCAGTATCGTAGCCAATGAGGTTTATCCGAGGCGCGATTATTGCTAATTGAAAACTTTTCCATTTACATATAAATGCACATTTATGAATTTACATATTTACACATTTACATAAAAATTTATACTTTTATTTTTATAGTAATACATTTATATATTTATGTAAAGAGAGAATGTATTTAGGCCTGGACTCAACAGTTTGGGATCACTCAGGAAACTGGGAATTAGCCTGCTTTGTCACACGATATCTTAATATTATTGGACACTGGAGTGTCATTAAGAGTAAACTGTCTGGAAAAGTTTTTGCAAGCATTTTCTGAAGTAAAGGGTGAAATGGTATACTAATTCACAGTCTTATCATCCTGAAAAAGGATACACTGAAATAAACAGTTGTGTTGTATTGACCAGATGGTCATTGTTATTATTATAACATGTATTAATTTAATTATATCAATTGCTATTACATGTATCATGATAATCATCTTGTAATGAAGTATCGATATCTATATTTTTTTCTTAAATTCTTCTTCTTTCTACATTTTTATTGCTGGTTTTTTATAACAAAATTGATTTTTAAAATAAAACTGTTGTAGAAAGAAATTTTGTAATTACTTTTTACATGAATCTTTTTTTCATAGCCATGCAAACATTTTCTTTACTGATAGTGTTTTGTATAATTGGAATGTCACTTTTGTTGTATGTTTCCTATGGAGATTTTTTTCTTTTAGGTAAGATGAATTTTTAAAAAATACATATTTTAATTTTCTTAAAGTTAAATAGCCAAATTTAAGATGGTTTGAATTTTTATAAGCTATCATTAATCATAGCAACTAAAGCAATAATTCATACTGAGTAACTAAAGAGAAAATTCAACATTAATTTTTTGGCCAAAGACCTGAATTGGGATTAACTCTTTGTGATCTTTCTCTTCCCCTTCCCATTCTTAACTTTTCTGTGCACCTTATATCTTCTCTGAATTCAATCTATTGCTTTCACAGAATTTAGGCAGGATTACCATAAGTTTCTAAGAGTGAATTTTATGTCAAAATCAATATGTTTTATCAAGACGTCTTAGTTTTAAAAGCACAGATGAAAATTGAAAGAAAAATTGTAAGCAATCTGAATTGTTACAAAGTCATCATTTCTAAATACAGATGAAATATGAAAAAGCATCATGGATTTTTGGCCATAATTTTGCTTCTACGTTTTTCTTTTTCCTATACCAGAGTGGTAACATTATAATAAACTTATGCTCAACAAATATTTGTATTTCAAAGATTAAGTTTTTATGTTTCAGTTCTTCACTTAACTCAAAATCTATATTTTTTAACACCTGATTTTCTTGTTTTCTTCTAATAGTTCAACAATGTACAAAATAAACATTAGTTGTTCAACAAGATTTCTATCACTGATAGTACCTAATTGAAGTGTATAATGTTACATTTACAATTTTATGTATAACTTCTCTCAGTATATTACCTGATAAATGAATAGTATTATTTTTATTTTTCAGGCTAGATAATAAATATTTGTTTCATTATTTTGGTATCCATCCTATGTGTTCAGCCATTCCAGCATCTAATTTCAAAAAATCATTTTTAATAATCTACCCTTTTTATTGTTTTCTACAAATATATTGCTTTTAGAAGCACTGGAGAATAAATATAAAAAGAGGTATATTAATTTTTTAAGTTCGTCATGATTGTAATCTTTACCAGAATTCTGTGAGTTGACTGGAATTTGTATCACCATTTTTCTTCAGTCATAAGATGGCATGTACTTATCTGTGTGGAAACAATATTAATTAACTCTTCCTTTTACAAAGACTCTATAGTGGCAAGGTTTTTATCTGACCTCTTTGAGAACTTGAAGAGAAAAACTTTCTTGCTAATTTTTGTTGTTTTGATCAGTAATTAAATCTCTATTAAGTCAAGAATTTGTAATATCTTAGCAAATTTTTTGTGGTTGTATTGGACAGAAATTTGCTCACTTTTATTATCTCCATTTAAAAATTTTACTATCTCCATTTTATTATCTCCATTTTTAAAAAAATACGTAGACTGCTTCTTCGAAGATTCATTCTCACATTTTAGTTTTTCATTAAATGAAATTACTGTTTTCTGTTTCTAACATGATTTTGAGTTCTACTCATTCTGAATAATAATCTAAATAATGTAAAGAATAAAATTTAGTTACATTCAGAGTGTATAATATTTAAATATCTATTCATCACAAATAAAGTAAGTGCAAAATTAAAAAATAAAACTTTTTTATATATTTCCAAAGGAAATTATTTATCTTCTAATCCATTAAAATTGTTAAATCCATTACAATTATAATTAAATATTAAATTTTAAAATTAAACTTATTTAAATAATCTGAAATTTATAATTTATTTAATTAAAAATTTAACTGAAATGTATGATCTTCACAGAAATAAAATTATTAGTTAGAGCTACCAATAAATGGTACCTTGTGAATTAAAGAATTGGTATCGTGCTTCCTATATGTCTTATCTAGTCTTTTTTTTTTTCAAGATTTTATTTATTTACTTGACAGAGGGAGAGACAGCAAGAGAGAGAACACAAGCAGGCGGAGTGGGAGAGGGAGAGGGAGGCTTTCCGCAGAGCCTGGAGCCCTGCATTGTTCTCTATCCCAGGGTCCTCAGATCATGACCTGAGCCAAAGACAGATGCTTAACAACTGAGCCACCTGGGTGCCCCATGTTTTATCTAGTCTTATACAAATTTAAAAAGGAGTATCAATATATCAATTTTTTTTAAAAATATTTCTCAGTGACTAATTCATCTAATAGTGCTATGCTAATTCATAAGTACCTCTGGAATTGCAAACTGGAACAACAACCACAACAAAAAAGGCAAGAAAATAAACACAGAACCAATGAGAGATTATTCTTTCCTGTGCAAAAACCCATCGTGTGAACAATTACATAAGAGAAAAGATTTGACAGTGAATTTTCTACTTGCAAGTTCTTCTGCTAGTTAACTCCTCACTGCCCTTCAGAGCAGCTCCATGTCCTACATGGACTGTTATTAATACAGCCCTCAAAACCTTACTCAGATGCTTTTGGTCCTAGGACTAGTTGAAGACTAGAAGACAAGTCTGGCCTGGGGGGTTGAGCAAGGATCACCATGAGATTGAGTGTTTAGGGTTGGGGTACACAGTGTTGGTGTTGAGAGATAGATCTTAGGTGACAGAAAGTGACATTGGTTCTCTAAATGTTTTTGCAATAATACATGTGGGGCCCTGTAAAATCTGAGGCCCAGAGCAGTTGCCCCCTTGTTTGAATTTAAGATCGCTAAAACTACTTAAAACTATTTAAGGTACTAAAACTACCTTTATTTTTTTCCATGTTATTTTATTTTATTTCTTTTCAGTGTTCCAAAATTCATTGTTTATGCATCACAGGCAGTGCTCTCTTTAGTTGTCAGTGAGATTCATGTTATGGGAAAATATTTCAGAATATTTACTTGATAATTTCTAGTTCAGACATTTTCAATTCTTTATGTTTGGAGTCAGACTATAAATAAATCAGATAAAATAAATATATATTTTTTCTTAGAAAAAATACAATAAAATGAGATACATTAAGGATAGAGAGTCAATATGCTGTAATAGAAAAAATGATTTTTCTGAGTTTGAATTCTGGTTCTCTTACTTCAGAACTGTTCTGTACTTTCCCTTCGGCTAGATGGGCTAGCTGAGTCTATCTTTAGTGGGTATCACTGGTTCCTTCTCCTCTCATTTCCTTCTGTCCTCCTTCTCCCACTGACCTGGACTCCTTGCATTTGGAATCTCCTCTTTTCTACCTCCAATTCAACTTGCTTTCTGATCCAAAGTTTTAGACAAGAGGCTTAGTCTATTTTTTTTTTTTTTTCTTTCCAGGAACTTGGACTATAGGAAAGAGTGAAACAGGAAAACAACTTTTTTGGTCCAGCTCCAAAGTAATATAAATATGGATTTTTTTGTTTGTTTTTTTCTGAGTAAGAGAAATTTATTGCATTAGTATCCCTAGAGTCGTCAATCTCCCTGTGATATCTGAGAATCTTTCTATCATTTATCTATTATTCCTATTTCTATTACCTTGGCTGATTACCTGATTATGAGCCCAAGCTCCTGGAAAGTGGTGGTAAAGAAAGAAGTTAGGTTTGGAGAAAATTTTGTTCATATGTGTTTCTCTTGCCAGCAGAATATGAGAAACCAGGTACATAGAGTATCAGGATATAGGATACTAAAAGTAATATACTGAGACTCTTATCTTTCAAACTAACCCCGTATGAATCAACCTGTGTCAATAGAATTCTCCTCTAGATGTCATCAAGACTGTTGTTGTACAGGGGTCATTTTTGGTATTGCTTTGAGAGATATAAATTATCACTGTTCTCCTCTTATTTGATAACAACACAGTGACATTGCTAATATATTTACTGTACATGAAAGTTAATGACTGTTGTGTGCAGAGTTCTTTATATTATCACCTTATTTAATCTTCACTGCAGCTATCCCTGCAAATTTGTTGTTATTAGACCTTATTTTAATGATAAATCACAGAGCATTCTGAAAGCTTATGTGGCTTCCCCCCAAGCTACTCATCACAGGATTTAGAATACAATGTTGGATTCTAATGCCTGTTCTCTTTCTATGGTACTACACTCAATATCTGGTACATAGAATGAAGACCAAAAACTAAATATCTAAGAAGAATTTATTTTCCTGTTACTCTAAATGAAAGGAATATATTTTCTTATCATGTGGTCTTGAATGTATTTCTATCTTTATCATGAATTTTGGGATTGATAGTCTTTTTCATAATTATCTATAATAGTGTGTCTCCTATCTTACAGGCTCCTTTCCAAGGGATGGTGACCCTTCTTCCACTTCTATTGAGAGATGCGGACCAGGTTCCCTTCCTTTGAGTTGGGGAGGGGTTGTGACTCTGACAGAAGTGATGCTATGTTGCTTCCTCGTCTAAGTCCAAAAAGATAATACACGGTTTTCATGGGACACTTACTTTTGAATCCTGGCCACTGTTCTCTGAGATAACCCAAGAACTCCATGGGGGTTACCCAGGGCCCACGGTACCAGCTGAGTTGTCAGCTGACAGCCCAGCGTCAATTTGTCAGCCATGTGCGTGAGACATCTTGGATGTGTATCCTCTCGTCCCTATGTCAGCTGATACTACGTAGTACAGATGTAATTGTCCCTGCTGAGCCCTGCCCAAATTGCATATTTGTGATTAGAATAAATTATTGTTGTTTCAGACACAAAGCTTTGGGTGGTTTGCTTTGTAACAATGTATCTATTGCTAATATATCTCAAATAGTCATCTAAGGTACAATTTTCTCCCAGGACAGTTTCAAATTCTATATACCTAAGGTAAAACAACAAAATGACTTAATAGATATTTATAAGGATATTTATTTGCTCATACTCATAACTACTCACCTATGATGTGACTGCTTTTTGTCTAAACTACTGTAAAATAAAATACACTTGAACAATAGATAATTACCTTACTATCTTATTAAAAGCTTTTTTCTTATTGAGAGAGAATGCATTTTAAAAGACAGCATTTTCATCAAAGAAATATTTTTAAACCTCTGAGTTGGCAGGAAAAAAAATCAAAGCTTAAAAGCATTGGTTGTATTCATGAAGTACTTTTCTTATTAATTGCTGGAGAATGCCAAAGTCTCTTGTGGAACACATGGCAAAACAAGCTGATTAAGAGGCTTAGTATTATTTTTAAATTACTTAATTGCCATTTAATGAAATAGGAAGCTCTGACTTCCACGCTACCTAATAAAATGGTTACTCTGCAAGGAATGAATTGCTGGTTGCTCTGACCTTGCAGAGCAAGCTGGGTTTAAAGAAGCCACATAATACATTTCTGCAATGATGGTATGGGGACTGAAAGCCGTATTACTGGAAATGTGCATGTTAGCATTTATATCTCTTTTATAATTGCTGAAATAATGGCCAACATACATTAAGAAATGTCTGGGTATTCCACTGGGTGCCCTGATTGCAGTCAAACCACATATATGAATACCTCTTAATTGCCAAAGTAATTTCTAAGGAACTAAAAACACAGTTCATTTGCTTTTCTACCCTGCCCTTGGGAACCTGCAATTTTGCTTCATTACAACCACTCAACCTTTAGCCCTCATCCACTTCAAAATGGTTTGCAGTGTTTTATATATAATAAAGCAGTACCCATATGTAGGCATCCACAAATCCATTATTATTATTATTTTTTTTTTTAGTATACTCTTTCCAAGTTTGGATTAGCTAAGATAGAAGCCAAGAATTTAGCCATATCAATGCTCTTTTATTATATGTGCCTATTTTAAATAAATATATATATCCCCTTCCACTTAGTGCATATATCTTTCCTAGTAGATTTGCAAGAGCAAATGCATATTTGAAGAGGGAGACTGGGCTACTTTTTGTTTTATTTACTACATCAACTAATTGAACTAATTAGTTTGATAAAGAAACAGAATTTCAGGAGCACACATTGTGTCTGAGATTTCCAATCACTTCTACTAAACACTAATTCTGACAGTAAATTTACCATTAAGTTAGAGAAATAAATTTATTTCTATATTCATATATGTGTATATACATATATATACACACATATGCCATTATGTAAATACATATGTGTTCTCCCCCAGCTCGCACTCTCTCTCAATTAAATAAATAACTAAAATCTTTAAAAAAAACCAACTTAGTATGTTTAGGCAGATTCTAGTCACTAAATAGAGAAACTCTACTTTTCTTACATTACTCAAGGACAACAGTAGCATCATTTCTTATTTCCTGTGATAGTTCACTTTTGTCATATTTTGTCCTATATACCCCTTGCTTTTAGTAACTAGCCCATTTCAGAAATAATAACGTCCAGAATCCTCTGGAACCAGAAAATTATTCTGAAATACCTATGCAAATAAAGGGAACCAGGGGTGTATTGGACATACTAAAAATTAATAGTAATACATAATAAAATTAATACAATTGTATCTATATACTACATACATGGAATATCAAGGAACTAGAGAAACAATATATAATATATGGTATTTCTTATAAATGATAACATTGTTCACATCAAAAACTACTTTGAAGAAACTTTCAAAATGTTGAAATGAACTATATTTATAAAACCAAATTAAATGTAAAATAAAGAATGACATACAAATGGCAATAGACAGGTTACCATCATGTTTAAATAACAATCAAGATTCATTATCCTTCAAATAGGAATTGACCTTACCTTTCCCTTGATCATGATTATCACTTTTAGTCAAAAACATTCATTTAAATTCAAAGAGTGCTTATAAGTAAATGTGTAATTATAACTGATAGTGACAAATTTCACAAATCATCTGGCTAACACCCAAAATTTCAGATGATTTTTGAGGGTTATCCAACTGTAAAAGGTCGAAAAATTCAGTTCATCAAACATTTTAGGGTACCTTCTTATACTGTGGGAACTAAAATGTTGAATAAGACATCTTCCTGGTGCTTAAAGGTCTACCGTATGAAAAGATTCAACCACATTACCCTATGTTAAGTACCATGATGGGTTTAGCAAAAATTACTATGAGAAGATAAGACTGTTATATCTCATTATTCCCAAGGGAGTTAATGAAAAATACCATATTAGGACATAATATTTGGATAAGAACAAGAAGATATACCAAATATTTAGTGGAGGGGTAAGGGAACCATTTCATGCAGAAGGTCCACAATGTTATAAAGAAATGTAAATCTAAGAGCATATTCAGAAGAGTTTTCCTTAACCAAACCTTAATCAAGTTCCTCTGAGCTCTGTTTCCTGTTAGGGCTGAACCCTGGCCCCTGTACCTTGGGCCCGCTCAGCCCAGTTTTAGCAAGAATCTTCTCACCCTTAGTAGTTAATCACCCTTGACATCTGACCAATTTCTTCCTCCCCCTCACCTTTGATGAGTAAATCCTTGCCTGCCTTTAGCAAGAATTCTGTTAAGATAGTCTAGCCAGAATCACCTTATATCTCTTCTTAATAATTTGCTATCCATTGACCACTCACTCTTTTCATTGGCTCTAAATCCCTGACTGCATTTCTGTATTTGGAGTTGTGCGCAGTCACGCTCCCCTACTATGGTATCCCTACTGCAACTGTCTTGCACAAAATCTTCCTTGCCATTTTAACAAGTGTCAGAATATTTCTTTAACAATATGACACATCCGAAGATATTTGTTCAGTATGACTGAAAAATTGTGGGAGATCAAAATCATTCCCATGCTTAAGAAGCTTACAGTGTGTTTTAGGAGATAAATATGGAGCATAATGCAGACCAATGCAATAAAGTATAAAATAAAGTTACATATAAATATGTTCAGTCTCTGGGAATCCGTTTAATTCTAATTTGGTAGGCATTGGGAAGGCTTCAGCGAGAAAGAAATATTTTAGAGAGCCATCAGGGAAAAATAACATGTCAATAAGCAGAGAAGGGATTGACGGTTGGGAAATGTGTTCCAGCCAGAGGAAAATGGGTATTTTAAGCCATAAAACCTTAGTGTAGAGAGTGATGGGAAACCAAATACCATCAGTGTGCAGTGAATGAAGTAAGTTGTGAATTTAAAAAAGTAGAGTGTTTTAAATTTGTTTAAAGATGACAGATTGCACACAAGTGTTTCCTTACATTCCCTGCCAAAGTCTCCTATAAAAGACATAAATGACATGAAATGGAATAAATAGTCATAGGACAAAGAGAATGAAGGAAGACATAACAGTAAAATATTTTGAAAAATGAAAACGGATAATTGATAAATGACTTCACAAATGTAGCAAACCAAACCAAACAAACAAACAAACAAACAAAAATTCCCCAAAATCCTGATCCTAAACAAGCAATGGGAAAAAGGAAAAAAAAAAACTTCAAAAACTCCAAAACACTTAGGAAATGGTAACAAGGACTACCTCTTGATGTGAGGTGCTCTCCAGCATAAAATTCAACATCCTTTAAAGAGAACACAAACTACTCACAACGCATCCACAAAGTTTAAAAAAATACTTTATATATATATATATACATATATATATTTATGTATATAAATGTATATATATACATTTATACATATACATATACACACATATGTGTGTGTATGTATAATAAATATATATATTTATGAACACATAAATATATATTTTTTAAATATTACATATAATTTTTAATATGTACATGACATGAGAGAAGCAGAAAAAGAGGTCTAAAATCAATTTAAAAAGAGGAATGATTGATAGAAATAGAGCCCAAGATAACTGAGAGGTCAGATTAGCAGACAAGGATTTTAAAACTCTAACATAAATATGTACAAGGTGATGAAGAAAAAGATGCACATGATAAGCAAAAAGATGGGAAATCAAATCTATTTAGAGGTCTGGAATGGACATGGAAATTCAAGAATTTAATAGTGCTGTTTCTGGAAAGAAAAACAAGTGGGATTAGCAGAAAGTTGGAGGCTGCAATATAAATAAATAAACAAACAACAGGAATGATTTAAAAAGGGATTAAAAAATAACTGAGAGAATAGTAACAGAGCTCAGTGTTATGTGGGGCAATATTAGTAAGTCTGACGTAAATACTGTGAAATCAATGGAAGTGAAGAGTGATTGATTCATGGAAAAAACAAAAACAAACAAACAAACAAAAAAAAAACAAACCACAACAAAGCATTTGAACAAATAACCACCAAAATTGCCATTATTTTAAAAAGTATCCAAATCCAACGAGCTAAACAAACTCAAGTGGGACAAATTCCAATACTCCCATCATAGTCAAGCACCAAAGAAAAAAACAAATCTTAAAAGCATCCAGAGAAATAGGACACATATTTAGTTACCAAGGATATACATATGAAACAACAATAGTCTGTAATCACACATCATGAGAACGGGTCAATTTAAAAAGAAAAAGAAAAAACACATAAACACCAAATGTTTCCAAGGATGCAGGTCCGTATTTCAAACATGGGTTAAGATTAAGCTCTAGCTGCCCACAATGAAAAATTGCTTGCTAAAGCACTCCATTTCCTTCCGGACTTCCCTGTCTCACTCCAGTTTCTTATCAGTCTTCTCTGGGATCACTATCCCAGAAACTATTTGCACTCGAGTCCTTGACCCAGTCTGTTTTTATGGGAATAAAGACCAAGACAATTTCAGGGATGCTATTGATGTTCATGGACTACTTTTACTGATTCTCTGCTCCCTTCCCTTTGCTATTCTGTGCTTCCACATCTGTTTTGTTGTTTGTTTGTTTTGTTTTATTTTGTTTTGTTTTTTCAGAGAACGTCCCTTGAGCTTCTAAGTGTTCTTTTCTGGAATTGTCTTAATAAATTGATTGCATAGAACTTATTTCTCACTATTTCCCTCTAAGCAATCTGGCCTCAGACAACTATCTTTTCCCTAGTTGACCATTACTTCCACAATTTAAGCATGCCCATTAGTTGAGGGTTTTAAACCAAATATTTCATGTTATTTAGTTTATTTCATAATATAAGGAAATACCTGTCTATATACTGTTTTTCTGGGGTGATCATTTTTAGATTGCTTACTCTTAACCTTTGATTAGGCCATTCTATCATTCCTTTTGTATTATTTTTGCATAGGTCCTGGCTTAGTCCTTTTCTATTTAATATTTGTTTAATAATATTTAATATGGGCAATTGTGAATTCATTTATCAAAACAAAGGTGGATAAATACTGAAGAAAATGAAATGGGACAGTAAGCAACTGCAGTTCAATAATTTAGAAAAATGTCTTCCTGGATCAGCTAGTCATTTTTAAAATGTTTTAATGTGGTTTAACATTAGGTTATAAATAATCATCTGACTTGTAGAGATGCTCTGTAGGAACAGGATTTCCATTGTTCTTATCTGTCTTGGCTTCCACGATCAACACTTACAGAATTGATTTCTGCTTCTCCTTCCTCTATATTCCTTGTCTTTCAAAGAGTTTATAGGTCTTCCTTTTCTCATTGAGATAAATATTTTTAAATAATTAAATAAAAGACAGTGGCATTATTTGTCTTGACAAAAGCATAATTTAGATTCTGTTTATTCACATGAAATGCCAAACTTAAACTAATATCAAGTGAACTGTACTGCTCCTTGCTTAACATATTTTCTAGCTTATCTATGATTTTATAAAGGACACTTATTTTTGGTTATCAGTTCATGATGATCATCAGTTCAAACCAGATCACCATTTTTCATTTGAAGAAAAAAGATAGAATAATTTTTAGTTTTTCTCTTCTTTATGATATTTATGCATAAAGAGTACGAGTGAGACAAGAGCTATTAGGGTTAAGAAGCTTCTTTACTAATCATGAAATTAGAGTTTAAAATTTGCTAAGATGCTAAAGTTTTAAGAAGTTTTGTGAGTATTTCAGGATTTGAGTAATTATAAAAATTTTAACTGCTTGGCGGAAAAAAACCCTAATTTTCACCAATCCACTTAACTATACTCCATAGAAGTTTACTCAAATGGGAAATTCAAAGAAATATATCACACAAGGATATAGTTTAAAGTGGTCATATAATAATGAATAACGACAATGGAACTCCCATCTTTTTAAACTCTATTATATCTGAATAATGAAGCAGTGATAGTTCCAATGTCATGTATTTAATTTTAAATAATATTTTTTAAAACAATATATCTTTGTCTTCTTTATTTGAACATAGAATCAAGGTGTTTAGGGACACCTAGGTGGCTCAGTTGGTTAAGCATCTGCCTTCAGTTCAGGTCATGATCCCTGGTCCTGGGATCAAGTTTCACATTGGGCTCTTTGCTCAGGAGGGAGCCTGCTTCTTCCTCTCCCATTCCCTCTGCTTGTGCTCTCTCTCTCTCTCTCTCTCTCTCTTTCTGTCAAGTGAATAAGTAAAATCTTAAAAAAAAAAAAGAAAGAAAGAAAGAAAGAAAGAAAGAAAGAAAAAGAAAAGTGTTTAAGGAAACAGAGAAAGCATGTAGTCCAACCCATCAATGTTCTAGATGAAAAGTTGGGATAGAAGGGTCAAGAGCCTTGTTCATTATTACGTAATATGTCATCTTCAGGGCTAATTTTGGAATCCACATCCCATATTGCTTATACTTGCCTCATTTTATTATAGCAGAAATAGTTTGATGTGGAGGTCTTGCTACGTTGTTTCTGTTTCAGTCAGAACCTGAAAGAATTGTAGCATTAAATTTTTTATTTATAGATAGATAGATACATAGACAGGTAGATGTAATAAATAAAGGTTTTGGACATTTGTACATATGGCAGAGATTTCCTGACCTACTTTTGAATCAGTATTAAATGCTTATAGAAGTGTGATGATTTGTTTTGGAGAAAGGGGGAAAGACTGCTCATAAACTGACGTCTCTCTGTGGAGTACCTCCCTGACTGACACCTGAAAATCCTGACAGGAGGACATAATAAATAAGGCACCTTCGCTGCAGCTTGTAATTCATCAGATTTCAATCATCCTCTTCTCATTCTGTTAACAGTAGGAGCATAATCAGATTAAGAAAAAAGTCTGTAGTCTCAACACTCATGTTGAATGTCAGTTCTGGATTGTGTTCAGATTCTGATGTTAAGGGTGGTAAATCATATGCATCTGTCCTAACAGGCTGTCATAAACATATTTGCCAAATTCCAAATTCTTTGCAAATAGGCAATAAGGAAATCCCCAATTATGTAAATAATTATGTATATGTGGCCCTGAAGTTATGGAAGTAACAATGTTAAAAAAAAAGATATTTATGTAGTGAAGTGTTTGAAAAGGATTCTTATAAATAAGGCCCTTTAACATGGCATCGTTCCTGGAAAGATTTAGTCATGTCATATAGCCATGCTCATGACATACTACAAAACACCAATGATACAATCTGGTACTTTTTCTTGAGAAGCAGCTTACTTTGAACACTAACTAGAACAGTCACATTGAGAATACCTTTCCAAGCCTTCAGTCTTTTTAAAATAAGCATTTTGAGGGGGAAAAAAAAAAAGCATGGTATTTATTTTTTTTATATATGCCCATTGATGGACTGTCAAGCAAATTCAGTCCTCAAATAGGGTTGGCATCAACAGTGACTTAGTCTTTCATCTAGTTACCCTTGCCAATGTCTGGATTCATTGACAGAGAAAGGGGAAGCTGAGTTGAGGCATAAATTCATTCAAAATTTGTCCTCTGTTTGAACCTCGGGAAATGGTACTTGTATGGTATTGGAAAAAAGGGGTAACATTTTAAGATCTTAAATCAACCATATACTCAAAATAGTAAGAATCTGGTCATGATCTTGCTATTAAACAAGTAGAATAAAATATATTACTACTTTTTTTAAGTTTAATACTTCTACCTGAAACATTTGAGAAAAAAATTGAGAACAATGAGATTATTCAAACGGAGGGTTGATGGAGATGCTAATAGGAAAAATCAAGAGAAAATGAAGTTGCATTGAATAATAAAGGTTATCAGAGGCCACATGGGGGTGGAGGACACAGATGATGAGATTCAGATGACAAGAGGCCAGAGAGAGGTTGAAAGAGATTATTAGGAAGACTTGTTATGTGATAGAAAATCTAAACCCTAATCCATACCCCCAGGAAAGCTTCAGTAAAATCTATATTTTCTATCAATGCCTTCAGAGATCTTTGCCTCATGAAAAAATGCATGAGTTTATTCTTAATCTCCTTAAATGACTTTAAGAGTTTTCTTCTGTGATGATACCTAAATTGTTCAACTAATCATCAAGAAGAAACAATAAAAGTCATTTAAGATCATAACTTGTCAATTTGGGAAGCTTATATTGTTGCAACCTTGGGTATTCAGAAAAGTTGCCAGCAGCATGCATTTCTGGTGGTAAAAATCTAAGAAACTTCCTTACAACATCACAGGCTATAAATTATGCTTAATTCAGCCTTTGTAAACTCACAATTTCTCTGGACACTTGAGTCTTTCTTGGTAAAAGAGAAGAGGTATATGGCAGATGTGCTTAGAAATAGGATCCACAGAGACAGGGCTGCTCACAAAGGACAAGACATAAAATAAGTTTGAAAGTGCTTGCACAGGTTCCATATATACTACCAGACACTAGAGCAGTGTTCAGGAAGTCCAGTGCCAGACATGATCATACTTCATAGATCATACTTCTATGGTAAGAAAATGCCACCAAATTGTTGCAGATTTGGCACGTGTATGACAGAAGTTAAGAGAGGTCACAGAATTTCTATTGGTGAGAAGCGATCCAAAGCCCCAGATCATTGATCTGCCCAGAGAATATCAAATTGTACTTGAAAAGATTTCAGGCAATGTGGTCATTTGCCAAGACTTTGTGTGCAGTCTCCAAATACATTCTAACAGGGAGGGACCAAAAAAAAAAAAAAAAAAAAAAGATTCCTAAATGTATTTACATATTTGAATATATGAGAATTTACAGCAAATACTAAACCCAACAAGAAACTTTAAGAGAAAGAATTATTGCATGAGGTCAGAGTTAAAACACTGTTGTAATAAGCTGTATTTCAACCGATGTCAAAATTCTTGTTATTATAAGAATAGAGCATATTTTAAAGTCTAATTACAAATGCTGTTAGAGAATTTTAGGGTGTTGCCTGATCCGGAGACTTCTTTCCCCCAAAGAGATTCTAAATCCTACATATAGATCCAGCTCTGCTTCCTTCTTAAGATGGATTTTAACTTTCAGCAGGGGGATTTTCAAAGCTGCTGTTTAACATGCTAACACTCTGAATCATGTTACACTTGACTGCAAGTCAGCCTTCATCCTGTGGCCCCGTTCTTCAAACATGGTTTCTGTCTTATCCCTAAAGCCCCATCTCTAATTTGTTATGGCAGGGGGCTTTCTAACTGGTTCCTTCTACCCAAGGCCCTGTGTTAGTAACCCATCTAAAATCCCGTTTCTTTAAGACCCAATTTCTGTCTTGCCTGGTCTTTCGCTTCTTTCTTCCCCAAACACCAATGTGTCTGCAGTGCTGCCCCTGGCCAGCATACACCATGACACTGCTTCCTGTGTGGATGATTAAGTCCTGCTCTAGAATTCACGCCAAATCCATGATTTGCCCTTTTTTGCTAAGATCAAGGCATCTCAAGTACTCACGCAGGGACACAGTACTAAATAAAATCGCTTCTTGTGCCCTGGGCTATCAGCTATCACCTGTGAGTGTGATAAGTCTCCCTAATAAATGGATCCTACAATCCAGCACTTACCAGTCCTAGTACAATTGCTCCTAAGGCAAGAAATCCAAACTTAAGGACTATCTAGTGCAAATATTTTAGTATTCTGGGGTACGGGATATTAGAGCCCTGGGTGCCTCAGGAAAAGCAGGGTGGGAGTATGAGGAAGTCATGTTTCAGAATGCTCAGTTCTCCATTCATTCAATAGATACTTATTTAATATTTTCTGTATGGCAAGCACTATATTAGGAAGTTTATTAAAAGGAGCTGAGTTTTAAATCTTACAGTTCCACTGTTTAAAAATATTTTCTAAACAATTATGATAGTGCAAAATACCAATATTTCAGAATAGTAAGAAAAGGAACAGAGGTTTTTGTTTCGTATGCTACCTTACAAAGCTAAAAATGATTTTATTTATTAATTCTTTTTTTAAAGACTTTATTTATTCATTTGACAGAGAGAGAGGGATCACAAGTAGGTGAAGAGGCAGGGAGATAGAGAGGGGGAAGCAGGCTCCCCGCTGAGCAGAGAGCCTGATGCAGGGCTCGATCCCAGGACCCTGAGATCATGACCCAAGCCAAAGGCAGAAGCTCAACCCACTGAGCCACCCAGGCATCCCTTTATTGAGTATTTTTTATGTGCTGAACATTGCAGTAGGTATTTTATTTTTTTAAAGAGAGAGCGAACACGAGCAGAGGGAAAGGGACAGAGAGAGAGGAGGAGGGAGAAGCAGACTCCCTATTGATGCGGGACTGATCCCAGGACCCCAAGATCATGACCTGAGCCTAAGGCAGACACTTGTCTGAGCTACCTAGGTGCCTCTGTGGTAGGTATTTTAGATATGGTGTTTCTTTTTACCTTCTTAACAAACCTGTTGGGTGGATACAATTGTTATTCTCACCGTAAATATGAGTAAAAGCAACATATCTATTAAGCTGTGAAGCCAAGCTCTGCACCCAGCCACCTCTGTCTCCAGAACGGTTTGGTCCTTACTGATGATGTTGAAAGTCTGACCTCGAATCCAGAGAACTTTGGAATAGAACCATGGTCACAAGGTGTCTCCACCTTCTCTAGTTATTTCTTTGCATTAGCAATATTCCAAACTTATTTCTCAAAAAAAAAAAAAAAAAAGATTTAAACCATTCATCAAATTACTTACATATCCTGGCCAAAGAGTAAATATATATCCTTAAATGTCTCTATCAAGAGAGGCTCATTGTTACCCCTTAAATCATTCTGAAAATGATGGTACAACTATCATGCAGGCTAAGAGACTTCCATCTTCATGTGTAATTTTGTTAGAGATGAACTATAGCTGGATCTCATAAAACATTTTTGACATACCAGATTATTAAATCTTACTTGGAAATGACCAAATTGATTTTTACATGAGCTCTATCTCATAACCTAGTGGTAGACTAAATAGTATTGAAAATATATGTATATATAGTATTGATTTCTCTTTATTAGATTCCATCAAAATATATTTAACAAGAATTTCTGTAAAGCAAATTCAGTTTTCAAACAAATTCCATCATAAATTTAGAGACATAGTGTTTTAGAATACAGTTTTTTAAAAGGTCAATTTTAAAATACTTACTTAAAAATAATTTTTATTAAAGACGGTTCATGGCATAACTCCACCAGTTGGGATTGTATTAGGATCCCTTTGAAAGTTAATATAACTTGAGACTCTGAGCTCTGGGAATATGGTCCCCCCCATCCCTCCCACCCCCACCCCCGGCTGGGTTCAATTCAGTAGAGACTTACACAGATGCAAATGAATGCTCCACACAGGATACACTTTACTGATAATATCACAATGTTATATCTGAGATAAAGGGTAAATATTAATAGAGAAGTGTAAGTAGAGGAAAATATTTAGTGTCTAAGTATGTGTCTTAGTATTGCTGAAAATGATAAAGAAAAACTTTTAGCTTATATCTTCAAATACACACACATATTTTAATAGTTCACTTATCTGTACTGTTAAAGGGAAAGAAGCTATTAACATAAATGTGGATTTTTCAGATATTTGAAATGTAATTTATAGGACTACATAATAAATCCAGATAAGCATTAAGTAACAGGATCAAGGGAGTTAATATAGCTCCAGTGTGTTAAACTAAGATTACATCAGTTTTATTTTGTTCATTCATAGGGTTACATTTTTAGAGGGATATTTAAAGATAGGAGCCCATAAAAAGGATGATGTTCAGAGTGGGAAAATATCTAAAAATCATTCACATTTGAAGATAGCTAAAGAAGGAGAAAATACTTATTAGGGAAACTAGTATCTCTTCTCAAGTAACTGAATACCCCTTATGGAAAACAAACAAAGAAGATTAGATATCCAATAGTGGAACAAACACTAAAGATTGAAAGTATAGTGGATTTCTGTTCAATATAAGAAGCAGTTCTAATGATCATAATTGTTCCAAAATGAATCTTTTTGTCACAGATCTGTTCAACCAGAGGACAGAAAAATACCTTTCTTAGAGACACATTTTATTCGGAGAAATTCTATACCACTTTTTAAAAATGTGTTTTGTTTTCAAGCCATAGGTAAATACTGAAGAAAACTTAGGAGACACTATATTTGGAATAATATTTATATTTGACATTAGTTCAAAGATTCCAATAATCACAAGACATTTCTGATGTGCATGCATGGTTAGGAATAACAATGATTGACCTAGCTGAAAATGCTAGCGGAAATCTAAGTAGCAAGTTGGAGACGATTCCTGGATGGGTTTGCTATTAGACTGATCTGAAGTAGGGGGAGGGGAGAAATATACCCAAAACGGCTAAGATGGTGGACAAGGCAGAAGCAGCAGGATGAGTAGACACGAGAACATGAAAGCGTAGAGAGTTGCAGGTATCTGGCAGTCCAAAGAAGAAGACTGCAGTGAGAGGTGAATTCAGAAGGTGAGGAGGCTGGCACCTGGCTAAAATACATAGATTTCTCTGTGGTTTTTCAGGGACAGCCAAAGGCATTTAAAAAGGATTTATCTGGCAAGTCTCACAGGGAAAAGCTGCCCTTCCCACACCAGATTTGTGCACAGCCAGTTCCTGGCAGTCTCTGAAAAGAGTTGGAGTCCGGGCTCTGGCCCCCTGGCGGGGCCCGGCTTGTATGCTTATCTGCATTCCTAGCCTTGGCAGAGGCCTTCCTCAGGGCTTGGTATCAGGAGAGGGAGAAAATTTGAAGACTCTGATTTGTCCTTCATGCTTATCTACTCCTAGCCTTCTGCACTGCTCTCTCCCAGCCCACAGTTCCTTCAACAGAAGGAGCCTTCAACCGCCCTCCCTGGTGAGGCAATTCTCCACATCCATGCTGATCTACTGGCCATTCCATGGCTACAGTCCCGTAGGGAAAAATGGAGCTGGAGGAGTCAATATTTTCTCTAGTTAACTGCTTACTTATACTATCACAGTAAATGACTAAAGCCTTCCTGGTTCATTTTATTTTGGTTTTCATTGGTTTCTCTGACACCTGGCATCTTAGCTCGCTCCAGCTCAGCTCGGCCCCTGACGAAAGGAAGGAAGTGATCATTCAGAACCTCCGAAGTTTTTGAGTTTCCCTGAAAGAATTCCACAAGAGTAATGATGAGTGTCAGAACGTTAGTCTTAGCTTTATGGGAACACCGATGATTTCAGTAGCTGTCTAAGGGGTAGACTGTATAGAATTCAATGATTGATGATCTAAGTAAGAGCTTGGTAAGTGGTGAAGATAATCAAGGTGAGGAGTTTGAGGTATGGAGGTGTTTTTTGGGGTCTCTGGATAGGCTCAGTTGTTCACTCAAATAATAGGTATGAGTCAAAGTGAACTGAGTTTGAGTGGGTATAATTTCAGTTTGCAGTATAATGAAGTACTTATGGGATATCCAAATGAAACCACCCAGGAGCCAGCTGGACCGATCAAACTTATGTTGAAATAGGGACGGGAAAAGAGAGGAGGGAAGAGAGGGGAGGAAGAAAGAGAGAAAGGAAGAGAGAGACTAGTTGTTTTACTACAACCAGGAAGGTTTTTGAAGTAAATTTAATATATATATTTTATATATATTATATGTATATGCATATATATACATATATATATATATATAGTAGTTACATCATGATAGTATCTAAAATCCTCAAGAAAAGAAAAATGTACCCCATTCATTTCTTCCTTTTACAATTTTAAGACTCCCCACATGCGTTTTCTTTCAAATTTCCCCAAACCTAAATTTCTACTACTTTAGAGTCTGTGAAACAAGTTATTTTTCCCATCTAGAAAGTGCTGTGATTGGCCTTCCCCTGCATCTGCTGGTCATCTATTACCTACCTCAGTTTAAAATAAATCCTTTCCTTTCTAAGATGAGTAGAAAAAGATCAGAAGGATGGAACTAAACATTCTGTGATCAGATCCCTGCTCTTCTCACCTAAGAGTTCTGACTTTGGCAAGTCTCTTCACCTCACAGCCTCCTCTCTTATAAAATAGATCATGAGGACTAAATACCTAAAGTGCATAGAAGAGTGCTGGCCCAGGGCAAGCTCTCGATCAACACCAGCGGTCAGGGTGCTGTGTCCTGAGCACCTGTCTCTTCCCTCCATTAGCCTTGAAAACCTCTTTGAGGAGGAATCATGGCTGTCTTACCACTCTCTCCAGGACTTGGAAAATAAAAGGTGGTTAGTAAAAAGTGGTGGATTAGGTGACTCTTCAAATTTTGCTTTCAGCTTAGTGCATGGGGAAGTTTTCAGTGTTTTTGCATATATTGAATGCTCAAAGGATATATCTGTGAATCAGGTTTCATCTGACTGACTTTGTTTCTCAAAGGGTGAGAACCCATGGTTTCCAAGGTTAGTTTCTTTTTCAGCTCAGAAAAATTTACTTCTGTTTATACTGTGATATTTCTTCTGATTTACTTACCTTGCTTTCTCCTTTTGGAATAACAATTTATAGATGAGTCCCCAAGGCCTACTGATTTATCTCTTTGAGATACTTTAAGGTGGTAGCTTGGGTCATTTTAGGTAGTTTCCTGGGGTGTCTTCCAGGTATACAGGAATATACATGTTATTGAACATATTTTTTTGCTTTGTTTTTGTCCTATTAATCTGTCTTTTATTACAGGGTGGTCTCAGCCAAGAACTTAGAAAGGTAGAGAGAAAATTATTTTTCCTCCCCTACTGAAGGAAGGAGGGAAGAAAAGGAAAGAAGGAAGGAGAAGGGAAGGAAGAGGTGAAGATGGAAGGAAGGAAGGAAGGAAGGAAAGAAAGAAAGAAGGAAGGAAGGAAAGAGTAAGAGCCTCACATGAATAAGGAAAATTTTTCCGGTAGAGCAAGAGTAATCCTAGTCTGAAGCCAGGAGCACTTTCTTTGGAGTCATGACTAAGAGAATAAGAATGAAGCTGGGAGGTGGGTGAAGCTATAAGTCAGGAACAGGATTCCTGCAGTTCCCAAACTGCCTGGACATGCAGATGCAAACAAAAGCTTTGACCAAGGTCAATTTCTGCCCTCTGCCCCATTCACTAAAGTCGGGCAGGTCTCTCACAGCCCATTTATTTCTCAGCAACTATTTTCTCTATGCTATTTCCCCAGCCATATATCTTGATAGGAGACAGAACCAAGTAAACTGATAAATTACAGGTAGCAGTATAGTCAATGAATGACCCAGACCCCCAAATTTATTTTACTGTGTCCACCATGAAAAGATTGAAAAGTCCAAATACGAAGACCCAAAACTTTCTTATGACACAGGGGAGGAAGTAATGATTGAGGGATGTCATTTGCTTAATCAGAACCAAAATTATATGGTTCACAGGAAAGATGACCATAAACGGGGAAAAAAGACAAATCAAGTAAATATTTCTTCAACAAAATCCCCGTATTTATATTTCTTTACATTATATGAGGATATAAATTGATGACAGCATGCATTGATTAAATTAAAACATATGGATTCATGACTAATAATACACTAAGAAAGATGAAAATTAAAAATAAAACTTTTAATCAAATGTATGAATTAACTCTGTAAAACAATAAAACAAAAACTACTGGGTAAATGTGAACATTAGCTTAATGAAGATGTAAGAAATAAAGGCCACAAAATAGAACTTCATTTTTATTTTATAGCTCTCATATATCTGTTAATTTTAATTCTTATGATGCTGGACGACCTGGATTGTCCCAATTAATTGCATATTTGGGATCTAGAAAGCAAGAATATTCCCTCTTTTACAAAATGGTACCATTTATAGTATATCCTATAAACACTATGTAACACCACTGAATAGAATAATTAGTCACAGACTCAGTTCACTTTTGTTCTACAACTCAGTTTATATTATTATCTGCCCCCCTCCTTACTGGTGCTAATTCTTTGTACAACACCAGTATAGAGTGGCTATAGCTCAGCTTGGAAGGACTTGAATTCTGCTTAATGCAGCTTCATTAAAAATATCTCCCTTTGAACAGAGTATATCGGCCATTCCTCTAATAGTGAGACTCTTCCAATATTACTTGAAAAGTTATATGACTCAAATTAATTGATTAATTAATGCTATCATCAAGAATTCTTTTAGGGCATATCTTACATGGTCATAGATACCCTAAATAACAATACCATCTTATTGGCTAGGAGAAAAAGTTGAATATCAGAGAAAGTAAGAAAATTCAGATCAAAATTTGAAAACCGAGGTATACTTTAGATGTAGAAAATCATAATAGAACTCAAGATATAGTAGGAACCATCTTATCTGTCACTAGAAGGTAGGAAGAAGGTCCATAGATGTGGAAATGAAATAAACCCAACAAGAATTTCATATTTCAACAAATATTTACTGAGTGTCTAATATGTGTTATTCTATCTTCTAAGTACTCAATAGTGGTTAAAAAAAAAAAAAAGTTGCTATCCTCATGGAAGCCATAGTCAACATTATATAAATAAAACCAATTTAAACCTTGCAAATACAGCTTTGACTGGTCCCTTTTAATTTCTTTATTTACCAATACATGTGTCTTTATTGTATTGTGCTTACACTATGGCCAGGCCTAATGATCACCTATCTCCATTATTTTTACCCAGGAAAATGGCCTTTAGTAGGGTTTATTAAGCCTTTGGAAGCCCAGGCCCAATAAGAGTGGGAATAACAATGGATTGACATGCTGGTGGATCTGTGGGTATCCTGCCGATGGAGGATTTATTGCTTGCAGTGACTTTTATTTGTGGTCACTTGTAAACAATGAACTTTATTTTTATAGCACCTATGACTATTCTCTGTCTTTTGCAATTTTAAACTTGTCACATCTTTTCTTCTAAATAGAATCCTATAATTAATTTCAAGAGGTAAGGAGAAGTGAACTCTTCCCAGTTTTTGCTAATACACTATCATCATCTCTCCTTGTGTTTTAGACGATTGTGGACCATACCAAAAGAATGTGAGCCACATCTATAAACATTAAATATTCTAATTAAGAAATGGTCAAAAGGAAGTTAGTTTTCACAACTTATTCTATTTAATCTAACATATCTAAATATTACCATTTCATCAAATAACTAATGTAAAATTATCAGTGAGAAGTTTTTCATTCTTTTGTTTTAAACTAAGTATTCAAATCCTGTGTTTACTTTACACTAACAGCACATCTCTGTATGTACTAGCCAAAATTCAAGGGCTCAATAGGCACATGTGGGTAGTGGCTAAGGTCTTGGAGTTCTAGGACACTGACGTGGGCTTGTCTTCAAAATCGGATTTGATAGTCCTTTATAGACATTTGGACTTCGGGTTTCCAGCCCCACATGTAAAGAACTTGGAAGTCATCACTCCCATCCTCACCACAGGGGAAGAGCAGAACAAACTGGAAGCCAACAACTCTTCTTACTTTAGTCAGAGAACTGAGGTTCACAGGGCAAGCTACCACCTTCAAAATGGAATGAGAGACGTCCAGAGGATCACCACGTACTGGGAGCAGAACTGCTGCTAGAGGCAGCTTCGGGTAGGAGCACTTACAGGGTAAGTGATTAATTACTGGAATACTGGAACCTGAAATAGGACTAGTTTGAGAACTAAAAACTCTCAAAGCCTCAGCCTTTGGGGAGGCTTTTGTGAGTTTTAGCTCTAGAGGTCTTACCAAGTCCTCAGGGCAAAGATCAGAGAAAGTTCTCCTCATGCCTCCTTAAAAGGAAGGGAAAATCAACCATTTTGAAATATTCCCAGAGCACTCTATTCTTAACAAAGGCCCGCTGTTCTGCCAGAGCCTAATCTGTATGAGAGAAGAGAAATAGCTAACTCAAACCTCTTCTAGCCTTTGACATGGAGAACCCCAGTCCTCTCTAGGCTAAGAATTGAAAATAAATACATAAAAGGCTGAAAAGTACTGGCAAAGATTGTAGCCTAGGGGCACAAAGTCACTGAAAGACTGACACGTAATTATAGAATTAGAGAGAACAGCTTTTTCTCCCATGTTTTACCAGGTCATGATAGGGCTTTATATAATAAGAGGGCTCTATCTGGAAAGAACTGCAAGGCTCAAATCCTATTTAGGAAGCAGTCTCTTGAGAATCCCAAAGGCAACAGGAGAGAGGGTTCCTGGGTGGTTCAGTTGCTTGAGCATCCTACTCTTGATTTTGGCCCAGGCCATGATCTCAGGGTCATGAGACTGAACTCCACATTGGGCTCTACATTGAGCAGGGAGTGTGCTTGAGATTAAATCCCTCTGCCCCTCTCCCCTCAACTCTCTCTAAAATAAATAAATAAATCTTAAAAAGAAAAGTCAACAGAAGAGACAAAGAAGGACGCTATAGGAAATTGCAGCTTCTGACCCCTAAAGCTACAAGGACTCCTGATGGACAATTGAGGATGTCAAATCTTATTCCCTCTTTGTAGCTGCAGTGTGGGCCTGTATCAGGAAACTGATTTGAGGATTCAAAGTCCTCTGTCTACTCACATTACACTGGTATATTTTGGGATTAAGGATATTCGATGGTTAATACTTCTAAAATATTTCTACCCCAGGAGCGCCTGGGTGGCTGAGTTTCTTAAGCAGCCGGCTCTTGACTTTGGCTCAGGTCATGATTTCAGCCATCTTGAGATGAAGCCCCACCTTGGGCTCTGTGCTCAGCATGGAGTCTGCTTGAGATTCTCTTCTCCCTCTCCCTCTGTCCTTCTCCCATTCATGTGCTTTCTAAATACATGCATACATATATGCATACATAAAATCTTTAAAATATTTCTATCCCAATAGGAAGCAAGCCAGGAAAGGATTACTGATTTATATACCTGTGAATGTCGACATGTGCCTGTGTGCATGTATTTCTTCCTTGTCCTCATTAATGACTCCATTTATACATTTTAGGGAAAACATTGGTAGTGTTTCAAGCACCATTTCTGAAGTCTTTAGTTTCAAAAAAAAAAGCTTTTCTAAACATATGCTAATCTATAAATACAATGCTCACTCAATCATTTCTCCGGATTTCTAGATTATAACAAAGGCATGAATGTAAGAAATATGCTATTCATATATATTTTATGTGTATTTAGATATGACATCCAGAATTTCATTGCTGCCCAAACCATTTTATTTGTGCCAAGGGTCTATACTGTATTGTACATAGCTGGCTTTACTAAATATGTGATATGTATAAACAAACAAGTTTTTAATTCTTTCTCCCTTTCCATTTTTCTTTAAAAGGTATAAAGGCTGCAAAAGTAAAAACTCTTACTGGTGTCTATGATAAAAAGCAAGTTCATTCATTGTATTTATTTACCCCTGCCACTTATTCAAATAACATTTCTGCCTAATTCACATTAATGAAAGTTGTTCATATTTGTGGATTGATCTTCTGTAATGACTAATCATGTTATAAAATTTTTTAATTTAAAAATATAGAAAGAAGAGGGAAAAACTTACTAGAAGAATAATCTAAAGCTAAAAAATTACCGAAGTCTTGGCAGAAATTTTTTTTTAAAGATTTGTTTATTTATTTTAGGGAAAGAGAGAGAGCATACACACACACGTGTGCAAATGTGAGAAAGGGAGAGAGAGAATCTCAAGTTGACTCCCTGCTGAGCACAGAGCTCAACCTGGGCTTGAAAGGGCCTTGATCTCATGACCCATAAATTATGACCTGAGCCGAAATCACAAGTTGGATGCTTAACAAACTGAGCCACCCAGATGTCCCCAAAAATTCCTTTTAGATGAGAAGTCAATGAGGAAAATTAAAAATTTCTTCCTTGAACTACAGATATATAAGCACATTCTCAGCTAGCCCCAGATCATTTCCACTGACTCACTTCTGACCAAAGGAGTACAGAAGACCACTTTTTATCTTTGTAAAAAGAATAGAGTTCTATAACTCTAATGTCTAATCAGGACTCTGGAACATACATTTTTTAAAAACAATAAACACAAATCTTTAGCCTTAAAAATGCCAAAGAACTACCTATTGAATTCTTGGATTCTTACTTGGCTGTCATTAACCTCTTCAGTTTCTTTGTTTTTATATGAATCCAACAGTTATAACTACAAGGACCCAAATATGCTAGAGATGAGCAGGGACACAATCATCAGTGGATACCTGATTAACTGAGGAAAATAAATGGGAAGAAAAGCCTACATATCGGGGGTACAGGGGCATTTTTTATTCGAATGATCTCAAGAGGGTGCCGGGGTGGCTCAGTGGGTTAAAGCCTCTGCCTTCAGCTCAGGTATGATCCCAGGGTCCTGGGATTGAGCCCCACATCGGGCTCTCTGCTCAGCAGGGAGCCTGCTTCCTCCTCTCTCTCTCTGCCTTCCCCTCTGCCTACTTGAATTCTCTGTCAAATAAATAAAATAAAAAATCTTAAAAAAAAAAAAAAGAATGATCTCAAGAGAAGTTACAAAATTCAACAGACTCATCTACTCAGAAATCCTAAGAATTAGACCAAAAAAAAAAATGCTAAATCAGTCCAGAAGCCCACATATGATTATCTGGTATAAACTGGAATTTGGGTTTAGTTGTGCATAACAATTCTATGAGTTTCCCAAGGGAAATGTAAATACAAGGGAAGGGCCACAAAAATGGTGAATTGAATCAAAGAGCCAATTGAAATTTTATTAGTGAAGATCTAGGCAAAACACCGTGCACAAAGGAGAATGTTCATGGCGGTAGCAGCATTGTTAAAACCAGCCTTTAATGAGCATTTATCTCATGTAGGCATAGCACTTGATGCTTTCACTGATTACTGATGCAGGCATTTTCACTTACTCCATTTCTCAGATAAATCAATTCTACCCATCAGATAAGGCAACTGAAGTTCAGAGTGGGAAGTTCAGAAGTGATAATTTTCTCAGTATCACATAGGTAGTAAAGGTAGAAAATTTAATTATGGAGCCCCTTTCTTAAAGGCACCATACTATTTGTATTCCTTCTAAATGGTCTTGGAATCCTCTCTTTTATTTTATAAGGTATTCACATTTATTTAAAAAAAAAAATCTCCAAGCAAAGTTTTTCCTGATCTTATTTCAAATACTTCTTTACATATTCTTCCATTGCAAGTTAAATCTCCTGATTTTCAAAGCCACATACCTAGAAATGGCACAGTAATTTTTTTAAAAGATTTTATTTATTTATTTGACAGAGAGATCACAAGTAGAGAGGCGGGCAGACGGAGAGGGGGAAGCAGGCTCCCTGCTGAGCAGAGAGCCCAATGTGGGGCTCGATCACAGGACCCTGAGATCATGACCTGAGCTGAAGGCAGAGGTTTAACCCACTGAGCCACCCAGGTGCCCCGACACAGTAATTTCTGTTGCTGCTTTCTTCTCCAGAAATCTTTGTCCAGAGAATTCTATCTTTTGGGTAGTTGCTTATCTCCCCCCAACCACACACACATTTATTCAGCAAGAAAATTTTCTTCAAAAAATATTTAAGGTAGATATTCACAATGAGATCTCTTCTTGTCTTACTTAAGCGATGACAAATCCATTACTGTGATAATTTTCATCTGTGTGTTTTTACTAGAAACATGGGCCCGCCCTATTCTATTTTATCTTTATTTTCACTTAATAGATTTTATTTGGTTGTGCCTTTTCCTTATACCAGCAAGTTTTTTGAACTGACGAATATTCAAAATTTCAAATTTCTTAATTTGACTTATTTCACAATATGTCTGTTTGGGGAAAGGACGGAAACATGTCCATCAGAAGAGTAATGATGCTTACTGATTTTTGGAGGTAAACAACAGCTTGTTTGAGACTAAAGTTTCTTCAGCTAAACATAAATTTTGGAAAGTATTTTTTGTTGTTATTGCTTGTATTATTTATTTATTTATTTATTTAAATTCAAGTATTTGGATGCACTGGAGACCTATTAAGAGTAGCCACCCAAGTATCCCTGGGTGACTCAGTGAGTTAAGTGACTGATTCTTGGTTTTAAGTCAGTCAAGATCTCATGGGTTGTGAGATCAAGTGTGTCAGGACCTTACTCAGTGGAGAGCCTGCTTGAAATTTGTCTCCATCTGCCCCTCTCCCACTCATGGTCATATGCATGCACTCTCTCTCTCTCTCAAATAAATAAATAAATCTTAAAAAATAAGTGGACAGAAACAAGAGAGGGAGAGAGTCCTTCACTATTAAAATAAAGATAATACACCAAGAAAGATTTGCATTTATATGGCTTTTCATGTAAAGACAACTGAAAATCAGGCTGAGAGATATGGTTTTGATTGAGAAGTCAGTGGTCTGAATAAAGGATTGTCAAAGAATGTGAAGAGTCAGGGGGATTCTGGAAAGAAAGGAGGACCAGAATCTTTATGAAAGAGGCCCAAGGTCTTGAGTGGTCCCAGAATTTGTATGTGAATAGGAGACTCCAAAAATTATGATGGAAGGTGCCAGCGACAGGCAGGTTGAGGAAATAAGTGTAGAGTTTGATTATGACCTTGTGACCTACCACAGGAAAGTGTATTAGTTGTCTGTGTATGTATAACATATTATAAAAATATTTAGCTGCTTAACATAATGTTCATTACCTTATAGTTCCCATAACTCAAGAGTCTGGAGACATCTTAGTTGGATCCTTTGCTTAGGGTCTCACAAGCCTGGGATAAAGGAGTCAGCTGGGGCCAGAGTCTCATTTGAAGATCAGAATAATCTTTCTCTCCTTCTCCTCCCCTTCCCCGGCCCACTCCTCCTCCTCCTCCTCCTCCTCCTCCTCTTCCTTTTCCTCCTCCTCCTCCTTCTTCTTCTTCTAGTTGTTGTTGTTGTTGTTCTTCTTCTTCTCAGAATCATCTTCTAAACTCATTGTCTTTTGTCAGAATTAGTTTCCTTGAAGTCTCTCTCAAATCCTAGAGATCCCTTGCAGTTTCCTGACACATGACCCTCTCCATCATATGACAGTTTTGCTTTTTCAGATCAGCAGGAGAGGGTCTCCCTAGGCTGTAAAGACAGAGTCTTCTATCTATAATATGATAATGGGAGTGACACCCTATCAGTTTTGCCATATAATGTAACTTAATCAGAGGAGTGATATCCTATCTCCTTTGCCATGTTTCTTGGTTAGAAGTAAGTTACAGATTCTATTCAAATGAAAGGTTATTGAGGCTTGAACATGAGGTCAATCTAGGGTGTATTGGCCACTGGAAAACAAAGCTGAATTGAACCAAGGTAATGCCTTCAGGACCCCTAAATAAAACTCTTGTGTGGCTAGTAATAGAATATAAAGTCTCTGTAATATACTATCCAAGATGCCAGGCTTACAATAAATATTACCTTGAGATATGCATAAAAGGAAAAACTGAGGGTCGTATTTGAAATGAAACCTGAGAAGAAACTTCAGTTGGAATTAACTGAGTAAACAGAAATAAAGACCAAATGCAAAGAGTTAAATGATTTGATTGTAGATGGGGGAAAGAAGTAGTTACAAAGGACATTAGTGGGACAACTTATAACATGTAAATAGGTATTATATTTTAGATAATAATATCTTGTTAATAATAAATTTTGATTTTAATAATTGCATTACAACTATGTCATAGAATTCTATTGTTCTCAGGAACCAAACACTGAACTTTTTAAGGTAAAGGGGTATGGTAATCCAACTTAATCTCAAATGATTCAACAAGAAAATTATGTGTATCTATATGCCTATATCTGTATTTCTATCTATTTATCTATCTATCATTTATCTATTACAAGAGTAAGAGAGTGAGAAAGTGCAGGGAGATAAATAGGAGGAGTAGTACTAAAATGAACAGACAAAATTATTATAATTTGTCAGTCTAGGAAAAGGTTATAGATTTCTTTGTAATATTCTTGTAATTCTTCTACACATGTGAGGTTATATAATAAAATTTTATGAAAATTATTAATAATTATTATACTTGATTGACATTTAATCTATATTTAACTTTTCTGGAAGTATGCATGTATATATTGATTCAAAAATAAAGAAATAGGGATGCCTGGGTGGCTCAGTGGGTTAAGCTGCTGCCTTTGACCCAGGTAATGATCCCAGGGTCCTGGGATCGAGTCCCACCTCGGGCTCCTTGCTCGGCAGGGAGCCTGCCTCTCTCTCTGCCTCTGCCTGCCTCTCTGCCTGCTTGTGTGCTTTCTGTCTCTCTCTTTCTGACAAATAAATAAATAAAATCTTTAAAAAAATAAAGAAATAGACAATTGAAAGAAAAAAAAATTGGAAAGAAATATTCCAAATGTAAACTTGGACAGTGGGCACTGGGATTATAAGCAATTTTGTGTGTTTTCTTGCACTTTTATTTTCTATTTTTCTAACCTATGCACTATAAGCATAATAAAGTATAATTTAAAGGATATGCAATCCAGAAACATTAATAGAACCAATGGAACATATTTGGTATCTCACCTTCCAAGCTCCCATGATATAATTGTTTTTTTTTCATAACAGAACTATATATTAATAATACTTCTGTAAAAAAATAATAATTCCTTAAGAGTGCTTATCATTATTTTGCCAGAAATATATAAAATTTCTTTAGGTGTCTTGAATAAATTCAAGAGTTTTATTTAGGGAGAACAAGCCTATATCTAATAGAAATTGAATGAGAAAAATTAACATACTAGAATTTGATAAAATATAAATATTCATTTTAATTATATTTATATATTAGCTTTTTTTCTGGGTGTTTTCTATTTTATTCAGGAATCAGTAATTTCATATGAGGGATGCAGTAATGAACCAAAATAGTAATGATCTAAAAGTATGACCTCATGGAAGAAGAGTACATGTATACATGTATATTGTCAAGGAATGACAGAGTGGAGAAAATGATTGAAGAAAATATTTAATTTTCTAGTGGGTATATGGGAAATTCATAGATACATTCTTTGTGTCAAATAGCAAGATTACTTCATGAATATATTTGTTAGTAAAATGTAAAATATGGAAAGTTTGACATTAGACCATTTTAAGTTGGCCTAAAACATGGACTAGAATAAATGCAGTATTGATAATCCTGATTTAGCTCCTTCAACCAGGCTGAATTTTAGTTGGAGTCAGCTTAGACTGTATTCAATCAAATTCATTTCATTTTAAAGTACCCTATTATTTAGGGTGAAAGGGTAGAGAATATATTTGACATTGCAGCTATGTCTAACAGGAATGGTATTTTCACACTTCAAAGTTTTTAAATAACATTTTTGAAATAAAAGCCATGACATTATGTTGTCTACCAAATAAACACTTACTGACAAGTCCAATCATTACATACAAATTGCTAGAGGTCAGAAGTGTTCTGAATATTCTGGCCCTATCTAACAAGTAAGAATCATCCTAAAAGATTACTTTAAATTGAATTTTTCCCCCAACACAGGGGCTATATAACATCACATGGTTGTGGCTGAATTAATTGGCAATGGAAAAAAATTAGTTAAATTATTCAACTCACAGACATACCTGGAAAGGAAATCAAAGAAAATATTCAAGACCCCAGCTTTAACTTATTTATCCATTTATTGATTCATTTGTCAACAAAAACTTGTCTATATCCACGAGGTACCAAGCATTATAATAGGGAAATGAAAGTATTTGATGAATGAAGCTGTTCTAGAACAAATGTTAATCTATTGCAATTTTATATGTCTAAAATTTACAAATACATACAAGGGTGGTTAGATGTGAATGGATAGATATGTCCTGGTATGCTAAAAAATTATAAATTAAAAAGCTAGACTTTCAGTTCTATCTCATGTAGGGGCATTTTATTCATTAGTACTTCTTTGTATGCTCTGGTATAGTATCAGAAGAAGGATACTCAATACGGGAGCAGTGTTTTTGGAAAGAACAGTAATATACTAGCTCATGAATATGCATAATTTTTAATGATTATAGTTCTTGTCAGAAATGAGTCTACCACTTCACACCTTTAAGGTTCACTGACTGACAATTATGAATAGAATAATGCTCTACCTAAAATAATGTATTTCATATGTTAAATGTTCTCTGATGATTCTTTTGCATTTGCATTAGCTTTTTTCCATTGTTATTTCATGACTTCAATGAATAATTATATTTCAGAGAAACCACATCACTATTGATTCCTAATGACAGAACATCCTCTAAATATATATCACCAAGAAAGCCTTTATACTTACAAGGATTTGTTTATAGATTCTATTATGTAGACTTCAGTGCTTCTGCTTTTGAATCCAAAAACACTGAATATAAAAATCTTATCTTGTCACACTGCAGATATGTATAAAGTGGAGAAGTGAAATAATAAATAAAAAGGAAAATATATTCCTGAAGGGGATACTTTTTTTACTAGTCTTATTAAATTAGTTTAATCTTCTTAAGCCAGAATATTAATCTTTCCTAAACAACAAAATTCATGTTTAAAGTTTAAGCTCTTTAGGAGAATGAAAGTATAGTTCTTTAAACTGAGACACAGAATTTTGATAAAGCACCTAAAATCTGTTATCAAACCACATAAAATCGTAAATATGAATTTGCGATTATTTCTTAGCAAGGGAAATGTTGAATGTCTATAGTTATTCTTTACTCTGTACTATTTCTGCTTCTATCAAACCTTTTTTATCATATACATAAATATTTATCATGGATGTTAGCTATATTTTGTATCTTTAATTCTGCTTATTGGGGGGAAACAAAAGGAAAACCTCGATTTATCTGTAAGTTAACATTACTAATCATACTTCATATGTAGTAATGACCAGTTTACCATTAATAAGTCTGAAAATAATTAACCTCTAAGAACATCTCCAGGTCAAATTAAAATGATGTACATATTTTTGGAATATTGAATGACTTCACAAAATATATATATCCTCACTTGTTTAAAAATAGGAAAAAAAAAAAATCAAGGCCAATGTCTTAGCTGGTGTCTAGCTGAAAAGCAGATCCAGAGACCAGGCCTAGTAGCAGGAGCAGTGTGCTTGGAGCATGTTGTAATAGTTGCAGAAAGGTGCAGGTGAGGTCTGGAAGACAGTTAGCATCCAGGATCTTGGGACTTTTTTAACCTTGGTAGGGCCCTGGTATGAATTTTAAATAGCTAAGAAGCCATTGGTGGAGGGATAGGATCAGGCTTTCTACTATAAAATATTACTAGAGTTATTAGTTGGAGAATACACTTCAGAAGAAGAATGGTGGCAGGGAGATTGGTTAAGAAAATGTTGGAGTAGTCTAGGTGATAGACAATGACATCTTCAGCTAGTCTTTAAACCAAGTGGACAAGTTTAGCATTTGCTCTGGAGAATGGTCATCAACAGCTTGCTAATATATTGGTTATTGGTGAGAGAAATGGAAGAACCACGAGTGATGCCTAGATACTTCACCTGTGTATTTCAGGGGCTTATGATGCTTTGTACTAAGAGAAGTAGGCTTTCAGAGGAAGAACTTGAAGAGAAATAAGTTTTAGCTATGCTGAATGTGAAATGCTGATTAGAGAACATATAATCAGGTATTTGTTTGTTTACTTGTTTGTTTATTGGCATGCAAAAAGCTTTACACAAATTGATGAGTTTGGAGATAAATATATACCCATGAAACAATCACCTGAATCTATGCCATAAACCTGCCTATCACCTCCAAAAGTTTCCTCCTGACCCTTTATTGTTGATGATGATGATAACACTTAATATCTAGTCTCTTAGCACATTTTTAAGTATGCAATACTGTATTGTTAAGTATAGGCACTATGCTCTGTGGTCTGATCTGTGGTACATGCTGTATAACAAAAAGTTTGTACCCTTTGACTAGTATCTCCCTGCTCGCCCCTCCCCCCAGTCCCCAGCACCCACCATTACACTCTGATTCTATGAGTCTGACTATTTAGATTGATGATGTAAGTGAGATCACGTAATATTTTCCCGTAAGTCTCTGGCTTCTTTCACTCATTGAAATTTCTCCAGGTTCATACACATTGTTGTAAACTATAGGATTTCCTACTTTTTAAAAGTTAAGTAGCATTGTGTTGTATGCACATACCACATTTTCTTTATCTGTTCATCCCAGCAATGGACATTTAAGTTGCTTCAACGTATGGTGTAACAACAAAAAGTTCTAAAACGAAGATAAATTAAACTTAAATGTATAAACTGTTCAGTTCCACAACTAGAACATTGAGTAAAACAGGAAAGTTGTAGGAGAATTAGTAGGCTTAATAATATGTATGGTTCTTTTTAATATCTAGAGTATTCTTATAAAATAAGATATATGTATCAAAATATATTAAAAATACAAACTTACACCCACCTTAAGATGTTGTTTACCTCAAGGTTGGGAGAGAAAGTAATAGGATAGGGGAATGAGTGCATTTGGTGATATTTTTTAGTATTTCATAAAAATAAAGAAATGAATCAAATAAGGCAAGATGTTAACATTTTAGAACTAATATCTAAGTTCATGACCAGTTCCAGAAAAAGATTAGAACAGGACTTTCAGACAGGAGCTAAGTGACCCCATTGGTAAGAACTGGAGTTCTTATAAGGCTAAGGAATCTGGCAGGAAATGATAGACATTAATCCTGAAACACCTTTGGCAATTTTCAAAATTCTTGCAGTCTCCGGCATGTATAATTATGGTCTTCAATATTTTTTGGAACATTTATTTCAATTATATGTTCTGACCAACAAAATAGCCATTACTTTCAATGATTCCCAAATATAGAATTTAACAATAGCAAATTAGTGTTGTGTTGTGAAGATAGAATTTTAAAGTAGGAATGATTTTTACTTGATTGGTTTAAAAGGATTTTAATTATAAAGAAGTATCATAGATTGTAAGGCTAATTATTTGGAATGTTTCTACATTTAAGAAAACATTTTCATGAAGTTCAGTGAGGTTTATCTTGGACATTACTTTTTAAATCCTGGTCTCCAAATACTTGCTCTGTAATACCTCAAGGGAAGTGTGCATAGTATCAAAAGGTGCACTGAGATAGATTCTCAGGTTTCTACAGAGGCTCTGATATTTCCTAGCTGTATGACATTGGACAAGAACCTCTCTAAGCTTGTAGATCCTCATCTGTAGTGACAAAAAACAATAGTAATTTCCAAGACTAGTTTCTGTACATTAAAATAGTGTGCAGGGCACCTGGGTGGCTCAGTGGGTTAAGCCGCTGCCTTCGGCTCAGGTCATGATCTAGGGGTCCTGGGATCGAGTCCCGCATTGGGCTCTCTGCTCAGCAGGGGGCCTGCTTCCCTTCCTCTCTCTCTCTGCCTGCTTCTCTGCCTACTTGTGATCTCTCTCTGTCAAATAAATAAATAAAATCTTTGAAAAAAAAAAAGAAAAAAAATAGTGTGCATATACCACTTTGCAAATTAATCAAGTTAGCTATCATTATTATAATTTGCAGTTCCTTTACTTTTAGAAATATTTTATAGTTCTGAAATTAGAATATGTTTTACTTTGTTGTTAATGGTTATGTATTACACATAAATATAATTTATATATGAACACAAAATTGGTAAGGAGTTTTTAAATTCTTTTTCTAATGTCTGTTTGTTGCACAAGTGAAAGAAAACAGTACAATTGTCCTAATACGCCGTCTTTAGGTTTCTCAATTAACAGGGAGAGGTCTGTAGATAGGTATATAGGCAAGTAGGGGGGAAGGAGAAAGACCTAAAAAATACAAGAAGAAAAGGAGCGAAGAGAGGATAAAAGGAAAGAGAGAGACCACCTTTCAGCAGTGTGTATCCTGAGTACTCATAACCCCACATACCCCATCTACGAGGTTGGCATTTCTGGTGGGAATTTGGAGGAATTGTAGTTCATTACCATTTTGTAATTTGTTCTTGGTAGGTAAGTGGTCATGTGGCTTCACTTGGGCAAAATAATCATGTAGCGTTTTTTGTTATTGTTATTGTTGTTTTCAGTTTCTCTTTTTGATTAATTTTGTTGAATAACTTTAACAGGGGCAGGTTGTTGATCAGTAAGTTGCATTTATGCTCCTGAGCACTTTTGTACTGACTGGAGAAAAGAAAATAAATGGTTTGGAAAAATGCACAGACATGTATATAGCTATTTTTAAAATGCTTAAATATTTTTTTCTATCATGTTGAAAAATTCCAATGATTTCTCTATTTGATAAAAATGAATAGGAATTCACGTTTTTGAACCAGAAAATTATTTGTACTCAAATAAGCGCTCTATGTTTTAGAAAACAGGAGAAGGATTAAATGTTTACTTAGATATGTGGAATTCCAAAATTGTTCAAATATTCAGATTATTCTGAGCACATGCCTCAATGAAAAATTATGCAATTTTCCAATTTTCCCAATGCAAATCTAAACCCTCTACTGACAAAAGGCTGCCTCAACAGCTGTAGAGCAGGTACCACATAGTAACCTTCATTATGTCGACATAAATACATCTTGAATTTCTTTTGTAGTCAATAACCTCTTTAAGAAAATTTCAAGTCCCTTTCCATGTCTTGCCTGTGTCAAGTCATATTCACCAAGTAAAGAAGCTCTGTGAAAGGAAATGTTGCGATGAGCTGAAAGGGCAAAAATAGGATCACACTTTTCTCAGTCCCTCAGGTTTCTCTGCTGCTACTGAGATACTCGCTGGTGGGCCCCAGGGTTGAGGATGGTGAGGATGGAGAAGGGGGGATGGTATTCAGCCTACTTAAAACTGGAGCATATTGAGCCATGCGGGAGAAGTCAATGAAATAAAGTGCAGGAGGTGTCAGTGGCGATAAAGAGAATGGAAAACATTTGTAAGGAGTGATGATATTGAAGTAAAATTTCTTCATGCTAGTTCTGTACTATAAAAATTAAAAGAAAATTTATTTGTCCTGTAGTTTTTTTTTTAAAGATTTTATTTATTTAGTTGACAGAGATCACAAGTAGACAGAGAGACAGGCAGAGAGAGAGAGGGGGAAGCAGGCTCCCTGCTGAGCAGAGAGCACGATGCGGGGCTCGATCCCAGGACCCCGAGATCATAACCTGAGCTGAAGGCAGAGACTTTAATCCAGTGAGCCACCCAGGCGCCACTGTGCTGTAATTTTGAGGTAAATTCTAAGTAACATAATCCCAAATCTTATGTTAATAAATCCTGGCTAACATTTTGTTTTATTTTAAAATATATATATATATATATATATATATATATATATATTTTAAGTAAACTCTGTATTCAACATGGGATTTGAGCTCACAACCCTGAGATCAAGAGTCGTATGCTCCACAGACTGAGCCAGCCAGGCAACCTCGTACCTAACTTTTAACTTCTTCTTCTAAAAAAAAAAAAAAAATCATGTAGCATGCTGAGGCTTTTTTCCAAACTATGACTAAGAATGAGAGATGTTTTAGCATCAGAATCAAAACTATAAACTTCTTTCTTCATGTGAGCATAATTTGGGAAAGTTTTCTACCTTTTAACTCAAATATATTTTCCTTGCTTTATTCAGCTTTGAAAATCTGTTTTCTTGGAATTATATTTGTCTGATTTTATACTTTGCATTATTTATTATATCTCTAATGAGGGGCCAGGGAGCTTGAATTTGTGCTTCTTATCAATGGTCTGTGTATGTTTACAGCACATGTGTGCCATCTATAAAATTAATAAAGGTAAGAGTTTTTCCTAGCATACTGAGGGAAGAGAAGAAACTCAGTGAGAAAGATACTCTTTCCCAATAGAAATGGAAATGTTTTTTGCAATGTACAAGTCAAAAGAAGTCAGCCTTAAGACATGAGTTGGTGCTCTAAGTTGTGCTGAGGTTCTCCCAACCACTTTCTTAAGCCCATAATGCAGTATTAGGCCAAAAAATATTTTTAAATTATTTTTATAATTATATATAATTATATAAATATATAAATATATAGTAATTATATATTATTATTTTTTTTATTTTTCTCTTATCTTTTAGTAGTTACACTTAGAAAAGAAATTACTAGAATCATTGATAGTAACAGAATAATCATAGATCCTGCCTTATCCCAGAGAATTACAAATCAATAGACCTATGTGAATTATCATATGTCTGACACTAGTTACTGATATTATTTTAAATAAATGACTAAATAAATAAATGAATAAAACCATAGATGCTACTAGAAATTTAAAATACATAACTCTCCATTGGCACTTACATAGACTTTATATCAATTTTTTGTATAAGGCTATCTCCCTTATTAGGTTAAAATGATATATGTATATATGTTAAAATAAACTCTTAGGTCTGTTTTTGCAAGTATTCTTTGAATTATGTTTTAAAGGATAAAAATAGAAGCATACCATGTTTTGTTCTGATGACTGATTTGTTACAACCCTTCTTAATATATACTATATTTTATATAGTATTCTTATTCAGGTCATATGTCTTTATGCTTACATATATATCACTTAAAATCTATACTTTGTCCTATGGGGATCAGGAAAAGAAGGTGTTTCCCACCTTCACCACCATCTCAGTTAATAACAGCTTAGATTGAAAATATTTTCATTTCTTTTTTTCTTCTCTGTTTATGGTTAGTATATACTTTAAATTTCTTTGTGACAAATATCTATATAACCAAATGTCAAATTCCTAAACTTTAATGTCAAGACCCAGCCTCAAATATATTACATAGCTTTTAATTTTATTTACTGTGGTTGTCAATATAGTCTTATTACTCTATTTCATTTTTGATCTTTAATGAAGTACCTGTGAGTTATGATGTGGAAAAATGTCAGGATGGGAAAATGATGATCCCCATTTTTTTCCCAGCCATGACATTTCAGTATTATGAGCTATATCTCATAAGGTCAGGACTGTGTGACCTATTTTGCTGTACTCATTATCCACTAATCCCAAAACAGGGGCCAAAGGAAAGGAAGGAGTATATTTTATAAGGATTTCTGGCCAGGTTTTTGTGTGCTGCACTGCCTGGAAAGAAGCGGGTGGGGATATATATTACACACTGGCCTTTCTGGGTGAAAAAACTCAAGTTGTGTCATAAAAAATGAACTCATAACCCATCATAAAGAATTGGTAATCAGATTATCTTTTCACCACCTTGTTCCACCTTTGTCCTTGACAGAGAGGAAAAGTGAAATCATCTTTTTATGAAATCATCTTTTTGGGTTCATGAGCAAACATTTCTGAAGATGAGAGTTGAAGAAGTTAATTCCAAAAGTATGGTAAAACATCATTGTTTTTTTCTTTTTGCAACTAGCCTATACAGTGTCAGTGTGAAACAACAGTAAATCTGTTAACAAACTCAAAGATGATAACAATTTAACTATATCCACAGAAGACCACTAGGTTAAGAATCAGAATTTTTGAGGGTTGCCTAGGCTGGCTCAATCAGTTAAGCAACTAACTCTTGGTTTCAGCTCAGGTTATAATCTTGGGGTCGTGAATAAGCCCCAAATTAGGCTCCACACACAGGGTCTGGTTGGGATTCTTTCCCTTCCCTCTCCCTTGCCTTCTGTTCCTCTCTCTCATGCACACTTTCTCACCCTGAAATAAATAATATCATACCAAAAAAAAGTGGAATAATTTAAACAACAAAGAATCAGAATTTTGACAATTTCAATCTAGGAACATATATTTTTTTCCTGTAATCTTATAAAAAATTGAGAATTTTCTTAATTCCTGATATTTATCATCTAAAAATGAGCATTATCTCCACTCCTAATGAATATCTAATATATCTGACTCCAAAAAGAAAACCCAGACCCTAGAACAAGCACAAGGAGAACAAAACTGAACTAAACCAGAAGTCCTGATAAAAATCATCATGAGGCAGAGTTGCCTACCAAGCCCATTGTAGACTAGCTTAATTATCCAGGAATATTAAATTAACCACTTTAAAAAAAAATAAGTCCTGAGTTTTGGGGTAATTTTTAATGCAACGTCAACTGTGGCCACAGCTGGCTAACACAAATATTAGATGCACTGAACTTGAATTAAATTTTATTTACCAGAGAAATTTACTTAACCTTTCCATGACTCACTTTTATAATCTTTAAATAGAGATGCTTGCTTAGATATTCTTGGTAAAATGAGAAGTACTGTTATCAACCATAATGTGAATGGGGGAGAGGTGTTGAAATGAAGAAAATGGGAGTAGGAATATAATAAGAAATGACGAAAAATATCTGGTCAGCATTGTATGTCTTGGTTTTTTCAAAGGATTATTGAAGTTCAGACACCAAAAGAAGTGAACTAGAAAGACACAAGATTGTGGTCACAGAATGGATGTGTGGATCAGAGTTGGAGAAAACCATCAGCATCTGCAATGCAAATAGAGTTCACAGGTTAAGGACAAAAGAATCCCACAAGAGTCCTCAGTTCTTCAGACACCAGCCTCAAATTTGGGGTTCCCCAGGTCACCAATACTTCTGAGAAATGATACAAATTCAGGATATTCTCTTACCCTTTTAGGTTCAATAACTTGCTATGACAACTCACAGAACTCAGGAAAACCCTGGACTTAAACTGTGTTTTATTATAAGAATGAGAATCAGGAACCAGCCAAAAAAAAAAAAGAGACACATAGGGGGAAGTTTGGGAGGTCCCAATTGCAGAGCTTTTCTGTCTTCTCCCATGGAGAAGGAGGCACATTGATGTGTTCACCAGTCGGGAAGCTCAACTGAGCTCTGATATTCAATTTTATTGGCACTTTATTACATAGATGTGATTGGTTGAATTATTATCGGGCTTAAAACTTCCACCGTCTATCACATAGTAGATCCCATTGACCTGTGTGGTCAACCCCAATCCTGAAACAATGTAGGAAGCCATCATGAGTCCCCTCTTCAGAATAAACACAGATGTGATCCCATGGGCCCAGCATGAATAAAAAAGGCACTAAAACTTAGAAAAATTTCAATTCTAAGATGCTTAGTCCCAGGAATGTGGGATAAAGACTAGACAAATTTTGTATTATATGACACCATGTAAGAGGCTACAGGGTAATCAGTGTCCTTAGGGGATAACCTGGTTTCCTTTAGAGGAAGAATGTATAAAGAATTAGGAAAGGCAGGATTTTACTGGTGAATCACCATCAGACAGTATAGTGAAAGGTTTCAGGAATTAGGAAAGAGTGAGAAAGAAAATGGACTTTGAAAAGTCTTAAAATTTGCATGCAGGAGCTAAGGAATGAGCTGGAAGAACTGATCTTGTGGTTATGAATTCAAGTTGTTTTAAAGAGAAGAAGTGTATTAATGCTGGTAGTAGTAAAGTGAAAAGGGATATCAAGCCTATAAATATTGGTGGGTACATACATGATAATGTCTTTCTAGAAGCATGCAGAGTTTTGAAGCTCCCTTTATCTCATGTCAGGGGAACAGGAGAGGCTGGGAGGGTTGAAGTTCATGGTCATTATTGGTAAAACATTTACCTTAAGATACTGAGTAGCCCAAGAGAAACAAGAAGGTGCCCCAGTAACCACTATTTTGACTTTTCACACAATCAATTCACTTCAATTGCTATAGTCTGAGCAATTATTGGATTTCATGTAAATTATGTGCTCTTTTGTCTCTGTCCTCTTTTGTACAATGGTAAATTGTTAAAAGTTTTCACCAACTAATAATTGCTTTCTATAGTTACTTATAGTTTATACACTATTGTATTATATATTATTTCCCTTGTCTCACATAAAAGTAGGGTGCTGTTCCCACCTATGGTGAAAGAATAATAAGGGTCTGTTCCCACACAACATAGCTACCACGTGACAAAACTGACTTAAAGACACATTTTTGAAATTCTACCCTTTTCCCATTAGTTCTCAGCATCTCTTTATTTAGGGAGCAAGGAGAGCTTATTTGATATGGGCTTATATTCATAATCCCATATAGAGTATCTTTAATATACTAAAACAACTCTGCTATGTCTGAAATGAATAGGGAAGTGAAGTCTTGTTTAGATGAATTGTTTCTTCAAGACTTCATGATTTTTACTTTTCTTTGGATTCACAAATATCCTTGATAGGTTTCTGCATCATTATGCCAACAGAGAACTCTTGAGAGAGCTGAGACATCTCACTGAATGTATCTATTCTGAAGTTAATAAAACTTGTCAGGAACAATAATTCTTATATTCCATTATGGATTCAGCTCTTAAAATCTACAGGGTGTTGACTTTACAAATTCATTTTATGAACAGTTATAGTGCCTTCTCCCCACTAGGTTAGCTGCTCGGGATGAATTGAAATAATTCAATAAAATGTAAGTAAAGTCTTCAGTGTACAAATTTATTTGAAAGGTGGATTTTTATTACTTCACTAGCGTATTATGAATAATGGGGAGAGATTTTAAACAAATAAAAACAAGCTTTGATATTGGTACGTATTTTAGTTCAGAATTCCCTTGCTTTTGAAGACCAGATTTACTTGAGATGTACTTATCATGTTTTCTGTGGCTGATATTTATTCACTCATTTATGTAACCAACGTATCTGAGTCATTAATATCACAATGGATCCATACAGTACTGTATTTCAGATCTATAATTATCAGTACTAAACTAGCTCTGACAGAGTGTCCTTTTTCATTATCAGGCAGTAGCTTCTCTGCTTCTCTTTCTAATGTTTTCATACTTGACTTTGTTTTGCTGATGCTCCTCATCTCAAAGAGGAAAGAAGAAAGAAGAAACCACAGCAATAATTACCAGCCCAGCAAGTCATTATCATTATAATAGAAATGAAATTGAAATGGTAAGAACTTGGCATTATTCAAATTTTTACTCTGCTCTGTTAATGATCATATCATATTTGAAATCCTCATAGGTTTCTTCTGAATGGTAGATATGTCATAATACCTAAAGCATCTTAGGATACAAAATCACACCATAATACACTGATCAAGCCTTTTAGGCCCTGTCTCTAGGTGTATCATAGCTCTGATCCTCATGACCTCTCAAAAATGTCTTTCTGAGGAGTTAATGGAGAACAGATGTTACCTAAGGCAGCAGCTGTTACAATTAGACAAATGGGAAAAATTGGCAAATGAAGAGGGCAGAAACTCTTTAAATAAGCGATCCAAATCCTTAAAAATCGATGGGAAGTTTTGAAAAGGTCAAAAAAAAAATAACACGAAAGCATGTGTGGTTGTATATGTATATTCATTAAAAATACTTTCTGGAAACAACTTTCAGTGAAGAAAAATTCTCAAGTGTTCTTTGGAAAGAGTGTAGTGATTATAGTCTTTCTATACTGCAAAATGTGAAGTTCAGTTTTATTGAGTTTTTAAGTTTATATCTCTTCATTTTCATCAGAGTCAACAATATTTTCCTGATGGCTAATATGTTCCTCACAAATGAGGAAGAATTCAGTGAAAAAATATAACTCTCTCTTTCTCAATCTAGAACTTCATCTTTTGTCAGTGGAAAGAAACATGTGAGCATATAATACAGTGACTGGTATAAGAATTGATAGAGAAATCAATACCCCTGACAGGCAAGGGACATCTTAGAAAGAAGGGTTATTTGAGCTGGGTCCTGAATAACAATAGTGAAAAAAATTGGCAAGCAGAGGAAGAGAATGACTTTATGACAGGAAACCCCAAATAATACACAGACCCTTGAAAGTACATTGTATGTTGGAACCCAAGCCAAATGTCAGATTCAGACAGAGGAACAGAGTTTTTCAAATTGTAGTGTGCATCAGAACTACCCAGAATTCTTGTTAAAAATGCAGACTTCTGGGTCCTTTCCTGGATATTCTGAAGAAGTAAATCTGGTGTGGTATCTGGGAATTTTTACCTTAGTAAGCAGCCCTTATTACTCTGATGAAGTCAGGGGGTAGACTGCACCTTGAGACATGTTTCTCTAAATGAGTGATGGTCCCCATACCCGAATCGTCATCATCATGACCTGGAAATTTGTTAGAATTGTCAATTCTCAGCTCCAACGTAGACTGGTAGAAACTCTAGTGGTTGGGTCTAGCTATTTGTGTTTTAACAAGCTTTTTGGCTGATTGTGATGCATGATTAAATTTGAGAATCATTGCTTTAAATCGTAAAAACACATTTGGTTTCTTTTGGCTAAAAAATCTCACCTATTGACCAGTATTCAAAAGATGGTCACACTTAACATTCCATACCTGACAGTAACTTTATCTGTGAAAATCTTTAGATGATATCGAAGCAGAAATAAGCCCCATGCTGTTCAAATCATTCTCTATTGCTGGCTTCACTCTAGTAATCTAATTACAGATTTATTCCTGACTTTATGGGATATAAATATGGACGAGGATCCACTCTAAAGTGCTAAAATTGTTCCAAAATATTTGCTAAACTATAATTTTCTGTCTCAGAAGCTTACACATTCTTGCTTTATTTTAGCAAACAAAGTAGTCATATTTGGGGATTGTAATGTAATTTGTTGCAGTTGAACTTTACATGAAATTATTTGGCACAGTTTAGTTGATGGGTGCTCAACTGAAGTTATATAATCTCACTTTGAACATAAATAAGATATCCTTTTAGTGTGAATCAGGCAGTTGAGGTTACGTTGAGATTCATTTTTGAGATGATTCAAATGCTCCCAATGAGCGTGTAGGCACCTCTATTTGTAAAGACTCATTATATTTGCAGGAGGGCACGGATTGCATGGAACACTGGGTGAGGTACATAAACAATGAATTTTGGAATACACACACACACACACGCACACAAATAAAATTAAATTAAAAAAATATTTGTAGTGGTGTATGGTAAAATTTGTTCTTGACCTTCCTTATCCATGCAGAATAGAGGCTAGTCCTGTATGAAATGATATTTTTGGTAACATTAGAGAGTAGTTCCTTTTTATATTTTTTTGGTCAGCAAACATAACTCTTCATCTTGAACCTTAGATGCCAAAGTCAATGTGTGAGAAGTGTTATTTCATCTATCAAATGGATGTAGAAGGACAAAGATTTCTGATTTTTGTCCTCTTCTACAATAAAGACATGTAGAAGTTATTTAGCTTTTCAATGGAAAGCATGACTGAAATCCTCAAATGTGAGTAGAAATAACACTTCTACAAGGGTGGGTCTTGGTCTTTGTTCTTCTTTATTTTCCCTATCTCCTCTCTCTGAATTCACCCCCTCATGGTCATTTACGAGTCCTTTGTGAGGAAAGAAAAGGTCATGTTTAGCCTGTACTTCTCAAAGGGTACTTCTGAGTCATTTTTTGAAACCACAGGTCAATGATTTTAGAGCAGGAATAGAATATGTAATAGAACTAGAGAAAACTTGGCTCTTCATTTTTCATTGATTGATTAGCAGCTGTATTCCAGATAGTGTATTCAGAAAGAAATGGAGGTAAAATAATAAATTAAGCAAGTTTCCTGGAATCTGCAACTCATAATCTTCTGGAAAACACAGAATGTGCCAGAGTGACTAAAACAAATAATTGGGCCAGAGAAAAGTATAATTATTTAAATTATAGCTCTGAAATGTTAAATTTCAAACTATTTATTTAACAACCAGTGGTGTCAGCATATATATTATCATCTCTTTATATTTTACAATATAAGTGCATGGTATTTATTGACTTTAATCAAAAGGAGTAAGTGGTTTGTTTTGCCTTTGTATTGGGTTGAAATTACATTATTTCTCCCCAAAATAAACAGAAGATTGGGTTATAACATGGCTTAGAAATAATTATAGAAACTTCAGGAATGAACTTTTGGAAGCATGGTAATTTTCATGGAGACAGAAGAGATCTGGATCCAAGCAAATTTAAGATCTGAGTGTTAAGAATTCAGGCAGTTATTTCAGTTATTTCAACCTTTCTGAAAGTCTTGTTGCTTCATCTGTGCATCTGTGTGAAGTGGTGATAAATACTACAATATATTGCTATGAAATAATTGAGATGATGTTTGTAAAGAGCGTAGCATTTGGTTGGTGCTCAATAAATTCTAGTTTTACTTTACATAGACTCTTTTAAATGCCTTCCCCTTTCTTGTGGAGCCAGGTCAGCCCTTAACCACTTGTTGCTCCCTTTCACATCATATCTATTTGAAGTCTAAGAAGTCTACCTTACAAACCAGAAATTATTACACTAGATACTGTTTCCTATTATTTTAACAGTACATGGGCATTGGTGTGCGTTTCCCAGATGCCCGGATTCTCACTGTCTCATGGGACATTTGGAGCGAGTGATGAAATGCAGGATTATAGACTAGAGAATAAAACCATTAGACAGTTTGGAATGACTGACACTTAAGGCAAGAGTGTCTAGGACAGTAAATGGAACAACAGGAGGGGAGTTAGAAAGGTCTAAGTGAAACACCATTTATCTTTTAGTGTTGACATTAACTAGTTCTCTGAGGGTTTCTTGATACACATAAAACTCTTTGTTATTTATATCTTCATCTTATTTTGACATTTTTCCATCATTACTAGTAAAAAATAAAATTTTGTGTGTTTATCTTTTTATGTAGGAGAGTCGTGCTGAGAGAAATTGAGAATCTGCTTTACATTGTACAGAGAGTTTGGAAAACAACCTACCAGATGTAAATGCTTGCAGTTAGTGTCTGTTTATCAAGTTGAGAACCAGAGTAAAAGGGTATCTTTCTGTTGGTTTGGATAACTTCAGTAGTTCTTACGTATTTAGTTAAGTAAGGAAGCAGTCCCTTGCATTGTGCTAAACACTGCCCTAGACACTAGAGATACAGACATGAATAAGACACAGTGATATCGTGAGGCTCTTGGGGTCTTCTGATGGAGAACACCTGGTTCCCAGGCTCAAAGAGCCTGATCACAGTGGAGCACAATTTCCACGTAAGTAACAACATCCTATCACTTAGAGGAAAGTGAGGAGAGATGCAGTGGGAGGGGAGGGTTCAAGAGGAATACACTTTCTTTTTTCTTTTTGGCTCTACTATATAATATTGTAATAAGATTTCAGCAAATCATTTAATTTACTGGAAAGTAAGAATAGTAACAAGCAGAACAATGTATATGCCTCTCCCCTCTGTATGTTGTAAAGGTTTATAAAGGCTTGTTACCATAGCATCTTAAAAAGACTTGTATGATGATGTTTTTGTGAATCATGTGACAATAGAGAAGACATCTGACAAGTACTTTGTAAAATACTGAGAGTAATGCAACCATTTTAATATTTCTGGTAAGAAAATACTAAGACAACATAATGTTTTTATGTTTGTTTATATTTTCTCCAGTTCTTTTTTTCTTTTTTTAAGATTTTATTTATTTATTTGAGAGAGATTGAGATAGAGAGAGAGGGAGAGAGAATCTGAAGCAGATTTTGTGCTGAGTGCAGAGCCTGATGTCGGGCTCTATCCCATGACCGTGAGATCAGGACCTGAGGCAAAACCAAGAATTGGACACTTAACCACCTGAGCCTCTCAGGTGTCCCCTGTTTTTTGTTTTTGGTTTTGGTTTTGTCTTTTTACCTAAAATATGCTTCTGGGGAATTTTTGAGTAGAGAGCATATCATGCAAAACTGAATCATTTTTTTTTACAGTTAAACATTTTTTAAAAAAAATTAGAGTTGAGTTTTCCACTTTTGAAAAAAAATAAATGCTTCTTGTTCACTTAAAATCCAAACCATATTTCAACAATCATTCTGGTAAGTAGTATGGTTTTTATACCTTCCTTAGAGATATCTACATCAAATATACATGTTTTAAGAGATGAGGCAACCATAAAAGTTCACTTTGGGATTCACTCTCAGGTTAAAATTATTTTATCTGACAAAGTCTAAACACACTTCAGAGAATGAAGAAATTCTAGGAATGAAAAAATAAGAGAAGTAATTCAGTAGCACAGTTCTTCAAGCAGCACAGAGCCTTTTAAAGATAATCTTACTACTCTTTGGAACAAACCTCTCAGGTAAACTGCTATTAATGGTACTATTTTTATCACTGTATCACAAAGGAAAATGGGTTTCAGGGAGATTAAGTGATAATTATTGACATACTACAAGTAGATGGTAAAGCCAAAAATTAGTTTCTAAATTTAAAGCCTTATTCTGTTCTTTCATTCGACAAGAGATTGCCTTGTTTTCTGCTCAGAATTTTATATAGTTTTCAGATATTTGGATTTAAATGAGAAAGTATTTGTTTTCATAATATCTCTATAAACAATGATGATCATAACAACAAAAAATGTGGTTTTGTTCATTTGTTTGTTTTACCTTTAACCTACATACCCAACATGGTAGCAAACAGGTTCCGTGTACCTGTACCCTGATTATCCAGGTAGTAAGGGGATACTGATGGCCACTGCCTCTTTAGAGACTGTGATTTGACAGTGTCCATGCGGAGTGTGCAAACAATACTTGTTGGCTAACTCAGCCACAGTGACCTCTTACTTTCTGCCAGGTATTTAAATACTCACTTTTACAGTTTCACTGTTGATGTGCTTTTGGAGGATGGCGTGTAAGGTGCCTACTAGGGCATATCTGGATAGAGAGTCACAGAGCTGCTGCAGCCTTCCATTGTCCACGAGGCAACAACTGTGAGGAAGTAAAGCTGAGGCTGGACTAAATTGCAGGTAAAGGTTAACCCAAAACACAGAAAGTGTTCAGGTTCTTCTGACATCATTAAGTCAATTGCTCTAACTCTGTGAACAACCTATATGGCTTTTCCACTTGAATCATGTAGACAGGGCATTCTGTTATTGCAGCCAAAAGCATGCTTTAAACTTAATTTCCTACTTCCTGCATCTATAAGATCCATGGACACCAGAAGCCACACAGTAATTTTCCCTTCATAGGGAGCCCTGGTTGCATGTTTCTCTTCTTTATTCAACCCAGTCCAGCTACCTTCCTAGATAGCTGACCCTTCTTATTTTTTAAGGTTTTATTTATTTGTTTGAGAGGCAGAAGGAGAGAGAGAGCGGGAGCAGCATGGGAGAGAGCACGAATGGAAGGAACTGTAGGCAGAGGGAGAAGGAGGCTCTCTGCTGAACAGGGAACCCAACCTGGGGCTGGATCACGGGACCCTGATATCATGACCTGAGCTGAAGGCAGACACTTAACCAGCTGAACTACCCAGGCACCCCAGCTTGCCTTTTTTTATACTATTATTTTTTGAACTTTTTCCTTTGCCTTTCCTTATCCTTAAAATACTTATTATATTCCCAATAAATATTCTTAGCCTCTTTACTTTGTAAAAAGAATGTTTACCCCATGTCTTTGTCTTAACTGAAAACTAACTTTCCCCAATTAAGGTAAGGTTTTATTTTTCACATCTGCTGTGACAGAGTGAATATTTAGGGCCCTCCCTTAACCCGCACCAATTCATATGTTGAAACTCTAATCGCCAATGAAATGATATTTGAAGGTTGGCCTTTTGGGAGGTAATTCTGTTTAGATGAGGTCATAAGGATGGAGTCCCCAAGATGAGATTATCATCCTCGTAAGCAGAAGAAAAGATCAGAAGGTGGCTATCTGTAAATCAGGAAAAGATTTCTCCCCCGACACCAAATCTGATTGGCCCTCTTACCTTGGACTTGCCAGCCTCCAGAACTGTTAAGAAACACATGTCTATTGTTTAAGATACCTAGTCTATAGGAATTGGTTACAGCAGCCTGCACTGACCGTATACAGACAGCACGGCTATGGGTTTATCCTTCTTCCAAATTCCAAGAGACAGAGAGGCATTCTTCTAGGTCCCTACCTAATTTCCTTATATTATCTGCTAGTTCTCTTAAAAGCCTGTCTTCTCTTAACTTTTTCTTTTTTTTTTAAAGTATGTGCCATGGGGTGGAGCCCATCATGGAACCTGAACTCACAACCCTGAGATGAAGATCTGAGCTGAGATCAAGAGTTGGATATTCAACCAATTGAACCACTCGGGCACCCCCAAAAGCCTGTCTTTTTCCACTGAAACTCTCTTTCCATACTCATTATTGTCTAGTGCAACTCTCTTGGCTTTTACCCCCACCATACTGGAAAACAACAACAACAACAACACAGATTTAACTACAACCCACTGAGATGTTCCACAGACACCTAAAATGCCTATGTGGAGGAAAGGGAGCCAGGCATTTAAACACTCATATCTATTATTCACTGGATGTGGTTGCCCCCAAGGAAGCCTGGACTTGGGCAGTTCTATTCTCTTTAGCCCAGGAAGTCATAGAGGAGGGAAGCTAGCTGAGAGTTTTTTACAGCAGTACTCCCAGCAGCTAAGGGAATAATCCTTTATATTGGAGGAATATGGGGGAAATAAATAACAGCATCAATTATATTCTCCCATTACGTTATTCAGGTACTTACACTTCATATAAGTCCTGAGAGTAACAACTTCTAGGAATAAAGGGGTAAATAATCCTGCACAGGAATAAATGTGAAAACTTATTATAATAAGTGTATATGTTTTTTTACTGAGAGATTGCCACAATTATAAAAGACGGAATGTGGGTTTTTCACATCATAGTACTTTAGGATATCATAGTTCCTTTTGCCGAAACTTAATGATAAAAGTTTTTTTTTTTTTTTTAATCTTTTCTCAAGTATCTTCTTTAGGAGATGAGTTTTTATAATTTAATGAATAGAATAATTTTAAATGAAAATAAAATACATAATAATAATTGCTCATACTTTTGAAGAGCTTAACAGGGTGTCAAAGATGATTCTTAAAACTCTGTTATTGTTCCCATATTACAAATGAGAAAAATGAAACTGAGAGAAAGGGTTAAGTTATCGGCCAAAAGCCACTTAGTTATGGATTTGACCTCAACACTCTGGCACCAGTAGCTACATTTTTAAAACACCGAGTTATGCTGACTTTTTAATCCCTTACTCGTAACTCCAAGAATGGCAAAACAATTTCTCTCAATATCCTGGTGGGTGACTATTTCTAGAAATTGAATCTGAAGTTTTATAATCCCCCTTTTAGACTTCTGTTTTATACATAACTTTCCAAGGAAGTGTTGAAAGGGGTATTGCAAATTTCCTCTCATACTCTTTATTTTGTTTTATTTCCTGGCTTTAAGATAAATTAATTTCAATTCATATTGAAAAATTAAAATGAGCATATTCACCCTTTAAACACTAAAGTGGGTGCTTGACTGGCTTAGTCCTTAGGTATCTAATTCTTGACCTCAGGATCTGAGTTCAAGCCCCACATTGGGGATAGACTTCACTTCAAAAGAAAAACAAAAAAGCAAACAAACATATGGTTTCATCTTTGGAATTTAAGAAACAAAACAGATGAACATGGGGGAAGGGGCAATAAAAAGAGAGAGGGATGGAAATAAACCATAAGAAATTCTAAACTACAGAGAATAAACTGAAGGTTGATAGAGGGGAGGCGGGGGGGTGGGATAAGTGGGCAATGGGTATTAAGAAGGCACTTGTTGTCATAAGCACTTGGTGTTATAAGTAAGTGATGAATCACTAAATCCTTGTCCTGAAAGCAATGCTACACTATATGATAACTAACTAGTATTTAAATACAAATTTGAAAAAAAAAAAACTACAAGAATTTGAACAAAGACAAGAACAGAACAAAAATTTCTTCCTCCTTTTTCTCTTCCTCTTCCTCCTTCTCCTTTATCGTCTTTTAAAGTAATTGTTGAATCTCATCTTTCTTGGGGAGAATAGCAGTTATTGTACACTGGCAATGAAAATGAAATCCACTGGATGTTACAAACCAACTTTGTTTCCTATACACTCAAAACTCAACACTACACAATTCTTCAAGTAATTGTAAATATTTTTCCTTGTTAATTTTCTTCTAGTTTTTAGAAGTAAGTTTAAAAAAAATCATGAAGGTGTGAAGTAAGGACACATATAGGAAAACAGAGGGTGCTGAGGGAAAATAGGATAAAATGAAGTTAAATGCAGTGACCCAGTGCCATTATGAGAATTCAGAAATTTCAGGAAATTTTGTAGGGGGACCAATAGCTTTGGATGTTGCATAGTTAATTATATGCTGCATTTCATTTGCTGTGAAGTTCTACTATTGAATGTAAAATAGTCTATACCCTTAAAAATGAAAATATCTTGTCTATTGCAGATCAAAATCTCTTACCTAAAAGGACTGTCTCATAACTTCAACTTGTTGAATCCCAAAGGATTTCTGGGACTCTTTTACCCCTTTCTGCTTCTAAAAATCAGGAAAATTTAAAAATGAAATAAAAGGAAAAGAAAACTAAAATTATTCTTAATAACATCTAAGGATTTTATTGAAGGATAACTATGGTTAACATTTAGTGTGTATCCTTCCATTATTCATCTATACTTATTTTGTACAATCTATAGATATGAGACAGTCTACCTAGTTTTGGGAGCCCAATGCAACATGAAAATGCAGGGCTTCATCTTAGGAATTTCAAGATGACAACAGCATCAAGGCAAGGGTGAGGCCTGCCTAAACATGGGACCCTGTTCATCTCATGCAGGTTGCACACCCGTGAAGCTGTCCCAAGTTGGCTTACTAAATCAGTGAATGTTGAGTAACAGGATTTACTGGAGAAGCTAAATATATCTTAAAGATATTGAGGAAAACTCAGTGGCATAAGTTTGAAAATATTGCATGTCCTTCCCATTCCTGCATATCCAGAATATGATGGGGAATGAAAGTCATATGGAATTTAAGAATCCATACTTACATATGGTTAAGAGAGAAAAAATGAGGCTGAAACGAATCAGAAACTTAATAGTTATCCCAAAAATAGGGAAAAACAGATTGGAGAAATAAATAAAATGTTACTTAAAATGAAAAACCCAGATAGTAGGTCAGACATAAACACTACAGGATATATTAGGAAATGTTTACTTCACATATCTAAAATTAGTTATTAAAGAAGAACTGAAGCATAAAAGTACCTAGGTAAATTGGTTACTGAATATTTGCTAACACTTTCCTAAAACATACCCTTTACTGTTTATCATTTTATACGTGCAGTTGTCTCATTAATGCAGGAGTATTGATACATTTTGAACTCCCTTTGCAAATTAGAAAAAAATGGGCTGAGTGGAGATTACTGGTAATGCAGCTTTGATCCTACCCTTGACAGACTAGGGATTTATATCTCCTAAGATTGCTGTCACCTACCTTGTAAGTAATCAACAAACCTTGAACCATAAATATAGAAATGTATTTGCAAGTCATAGAAACAAAATAGTAGGCATATTTATTCCTTGCATATTCTGACAACAGTATAAATCACTACCAGAGATTACTTTATGAATTTTGGGCTAATTGATAAATAGTCAGCTTCTGATTATTTGCAATAATGAAGGAAGCAATAATGTGAAGATTTCAGAGAAGCAGGTGAAATAAGCAGTAATTTCTGCAGGCTTTGCATCACAATTTATTTGGTTAAATTTATTATTAAACAATACAGTATGCTATTCTTAATATTACCCTTAATATTATTGCTATAATATTGGTGTATATTAGTATAAATAACATAGTATAATATTAATATCAATAGTTGATATTAATCATTAAATAGCTTATGTAAAATATTAACAATTATTAGAGGACATAATATTCACAAAATATACTTTAGCATGCATACCACCTTATGATAAACTCAATCTTTATCACATTTCATCTGAGTTTCTCTCTCGACTGTGAGCTCATTAAGCCATGAGGATTGTTCCTTATTTTTTCCCAAAGTTTTCCAAAGTATTTGAGCATGCTTAGCTCTCAATAAGTATTTGTTGACTGAATGGTCAATGAATAAGTAACTTTTGAGGAGCATATAACACTACTGAAAGAATACTTATGCAAACAAAAACCAGAGAAACACAGATGACATATAATCAGATGCTATAGTGTATTAAGATGAAATGGGTTATGTTGTGTCATGAAAGGAGGTCAGAATTGTCTGGGCACAATTTTTGGAAGAGAAAGAGTGTGAATGGAGACTTGGTCTGGGCTGAACCTGAACAATGTATCCATGGACAAAAAAAGGCAAGGATGAAGAAGCCTATTTCAAACACACGGAGCTGGCTGAATAGATAGAGGTAAGAAGAGTGAGTTTTATAAAAGCTGTAAGAAATTTGAAGCAAAGGGTTCTAGTGGTTTTTTTGAATTTATTTTAAAACATTTTCTTCCTATTATTTTATTAACACAAAATTAAAAAGTTGAATTAAATATGCTCCTCAGTTCAGGATGTACAGTATTTATTTGTTCTTCCCTTTAAAAAAAATATCTTATTGATGTTTTTGAGAGAGAGAGGGAGAGACAGCACAAGGAGGGGGAGTGGCAGCTGAGAGAGAGGGGCAAGTAGGCTCCCCACTGAGCAGGGAGCCCGATGCAGGACTCGATCCCAGGACCCTGGGATTATGACTTGAGCTGAAGGCAGACGCTTAACCAACTGAGCCACCCAGGCACACTTATTTGTTCTTCCCCTAATCCTAATCTTCATTCTGTTCTCTCCAACTTCATAGGGGCCCATTCTAATATATTTGATACATCATTAGGTGTGTATGTGTTTTTTTTAAAGAGTTGGTTTTTTCTTTCTTTCTTTCTTTCTTTCTTTTTTTTTTTTCCAAGATTTTATTTATTTATTTGAGAGGGTGAGTGAGCAAGAGAGCATAAGCCAGGAGGGGAGGGGCAGAGGGAGAAGCAGGCTCCCCACTGAGTAGGAATCCCAGTTCAGGGCTCAATCCCAGGACCCTGGGATCATGACCTGAGAGAAAGCAGATGCTTAACCGACTGGGCCACCCAGACACCCCAGTGGTGGTGTTTTTATATGTTTTAAGTTTAAATAACTTGTTTCCTTTCAATAAATCTCATTCCATTTTGTATTGTTCTTATCCAACCCCATTATACAGCATGGACTTTTAGTTCATTGCTTCTAATGGATGGATGACTGCTATGTCATTGACATATTCTTAACTCTAGTCAGACACACTTGAGACCTAATCGAGAAGCTCCTTGTGCTTTATAGTGCTCCATTCTGGTCTTCTTCTGGCTCTGCCCTCAACACAGGGAAGGGAGTCTAGGGCCAAAGAGGATTTCCTCAAGCGCTTTTACAACTGTCCTCAGTCTCCCTTACTTCTAGGCCATATTTCAGGCACCTAAGACCCCAGAGTTTTCTGTCCAAATATCCCCAAGCCATTTGTTTTCCAGGG